>NC_058189.1:45844564-46464743 GCF_907165205.1 Coccinella septempunctata | reverse complement strand
GATGAAAAATTGCCTGTTCTTATGGTTGTTTTTAGTGTTATGGTTGACCATAAACCGGACTATCAGGAATTCGAAGAATAAACTATTACGATGTCTTACCCAAGAAGATGTGTGATTTTCTCATGAAGTGTTTGAAAGCTTTTTCTAATTTGAGGTTTTTCAGCTTATGAAAGATAAGTTCCATTTCACTGATTTTTTGTTTGTCGATCACATATTCCATTGTTTTCCAATTATCATATTATGTGAATATTGCATGTAATGAATTGTATATGCACTCAGGCTACTATTTGTTACATGGTTGTCTCCGAATAAAAGGAAATAAAATCAGAGCGTATGAAGGCGCTCTCGACAAATTAAACGAGATTAGTTTGCTGACGTTTAAGAGATGGCGCTGGTACCCGTAACAAAATTTTATCCGAGTTTCCCATGTATAGTCCATTAAAGAATGATTGACATCTCGGGTGGCTATGGAAAATCGAATTTAAGTTGGTAATAGCCCATAGGTTGAGATTTTGTGTTGCGGAATTCAGGTTGGTATTGTGAATGAACATTGATCTATAGACCTATTATATGTGAATCTATGCAATCACCGACGCTTATTTGAATCTGTACAGCTCTCCATATTCTTAATTTAATCGCACAAATTGGAAACATAATTGTGTCAATTTTGAATGCTGATTAATATGCTGCAAATTTGAATATCTTTTATTTTCAGATACTTTTCTAGGTTATATTAATATATTCTAGGTAGTTATGTGATTGAAAGTACAGAAATTTTTAAAGATCTTTTGTGACCAGATATTAAGCTGCGTCTAGACTTTCAAGACCTACTGGGATGTCAATCATTCTTGAATGGACTATATATTGTTTATCTATGTTCCATGATAACAAGAAAAACAACTGCTACTACTAATGTCACAACTAATCCGGGTGACATTAGGAAGCAGAAATGAGAAGAACAGGGCTGCCAACAGAACACTCGAAAAGTGGCGACATTTTAAATTTGCCAAAAATTTCGTACACTCTCTAATAATAATGAAAAATTAATATTATCTACTGTATACACAATTCATTTGAATTCTTGATGGAAATATGCGTACAGAATTTTCTATCCATAAATTGTGGTCAATTTTTTTGTGTTGCGCTGAGAAGGATATCTCTAGAAATAAAGCCATAAGAAAATACCAGCAACTAACGTATTTCAATGGAAGAATTGAGGAAATAAGAATTATTTTTTGTGGTGGCCAATTTATTTCATGGATTGTCAAAAGACATGGCCTCATTCGAGGTAGCTCATATGTTTGGTGAAGTGTTTCTAACATTCTATGGCGTTTCCTCATCTGGCTGCTGGTACTACCCATCTCCTTTTATCCTACCTTTTCTGCTAGCCTGCGTCTCCCCTTCTTATTTTCTCTTCAGCTTTGGATTGATCATGGTGTGGACATGATGATAATAATCATAATAGGAAAGATGTGACGGATGTATTTCAGTTAAAAAAGACCATTAACTTAACCACATTCAACATCTCCTTCCTTTTCAGAAAATGTTGGGTGTTGTTGGTTTTTTTGGAACAATGTCTGTTCAAAATCACCTTTCGAGGGTAAGTTAAATTGTATTTCATTATTTCGTGAATAATGAACCGATTTTGGAAACTTTAACTGTGTTGTGTGCAGAACTGCAGAACATAAATAACTTTCGAACCAAACACTTCTCGACATCTCTTTCCTACTCAAAAAATTGATGGGTGTTGACGCCACAATCCTGAAATTGGTTTTTTCAGAACAAACTCATATTGGAAATTCATCCCCCTCAAAACAGAAGTTAACCCCTTTTTTTATTTAAGAAAATTCTTCATTCTTGAGTTCCGAGGGGGGGGTCAAATTTTCGTTGGGACATCCTGTACATCGCTGTTAAGGTTAGACCCTTCTTGCCAATGATATTTATTCCCAGAGATCCACTTCCACCTAGAGTAATCATAGGTACCTGAATTATATTTAAATGATGAAAGTTATCTTTGGTGAACAAAAATTGAGCTACCCCCCAAATGTCAAGGCCTGCTTTGATGTCAATAATTTTTGGAATGAGTAGGTATAAGATCAATTAGATGAATCACGGCGAAAACAAACCAAGAAAAGGGTTTCACATAACCTTTTTTTTTTTCACATGATCACCGATTGGACAATCATTCGGTTTCCGCAACGAAATCGCTGATGAGAATTGTTGATTCTTGAAAATACTTATCAAACAAGGAGCGATGCGGAATTATTGAGTGGACATTGAGAGCATAATTTTGCGGAAACATGAATGGTTACAACTGGTTTATAGATTGAAAATATTTCGGAGTTCCAATCAAGCTTGTGAAAACGGCCAATAAACTTAAAATGAAAAACGAATTTCAAAATGAATTCCCGGTAGGCACATATTGAACTTAAATAAGAATTGATTTGGTCTATAAACAATAGCGTTGCACCTTTATGTCTTGATAGGTGGCTTATTGTATAATATTAAAACGAAATCCACATAAGTGTAAGCCCTTCAAGAATCCTTGACATCCCACAGTAGATCTTCAAAGTCTAGACGCGGCTTGATATCTGGTCACAAAAGATCTTCAATAATTTCTGTAGTTTCAATCATAGAACTGGAATATTTAAATATAACCTCGAAAATTATTTGGAAAGAAGGAATATTCAAATTCAGAGCATATTAATATAAGCATTAAAAATTAATATAATATAATATAATATAATATAATATAATATAATATAATATAATATAATATAATATAATATAATATAATATAATATCATATAATATAATATAATATAATATAATAGCCAAGTTAGAGATCTTGGGGTAATTTTCGACTCTAAACTGATTTGTGACGTTCAGGTGGAGGCAGTAGTCAATTCCTCTAATGACTGCTTGGGTACTTGATTGGTCAATGTCGCCCATTTGGTGATTTGACTACTCTAAAAACTCTTTACTACTCCTTCATTTTCTCCAAATTAAACTTCGCTTCAACTGTATGGTGACCTCACTATTTGACATACATTGATCGCATTGAAAATGTTCAGAAAAGGTTTCTCAGATTTCCAAGCTTTAAATGTACTTTTCGCCTTGTCCTCGAAATACTGAAAATTGTAATATCAGGCTCAAATTTTTCAACATGATCAGTCTTGAGGATCGCAGGAAGGTTAATGACATCTTATTCTTCGTCAAACTCCTTAACTTCGAGCTTCATGATAGTAACCTTTTGCGTCAAATGGATATTAATGCACCCGATAGGAGACGTCCAGATATTGTCCATCTCAAGTTTCGAAATACCAGATGCGCACAGAATTCGTCACTTCAGAGAATGACTCATTTGTGTAACGGTGTGAATGATCATTTCAATTTATTTTCCAATGAATCTAAACAGTTAAAGAAATCCTTGAAAAATCATTATTCATTACAATAGTTCGATGAATGTATCGTTTCTTGTTTTCTTTAATTATATATATGTTTTTTTTTTGTACTATGCTATTTTTTTTCTTCTCTCTCTTTCTTGATGTTTCATTTTTGGATCGAGTTTAATTGAGTTGTTTTTCTTTTATTCATTATATATATGATATTATGCCTCAATTTATGTACATGTGGATACAGTAGTGGACTTCAAATAGTCCGTTGTATTCCTTATTTCTAATAAATAAATAAATAAATAAAATAAATAAGTACCTACTATTGTTTCCAAATCGTAGGATCAAATTAAGAACATAAATAGCAGTATAAAATTTAAATTATCGTCGGTCAGTGCATATATGCATTCACATATAATGGGTCTATATTTACAATACTAACCTGAATTCCGAAACACAAAATCTTATAAGCTATTACCCGCATTTAACTGCAATTTTCCATAACCAACAGATATGTCAATCATTCTTGAATAAAATATATAATTAATGAATATTTCATAAATTCCGGAATCAACTGGAAAGAGAATTATATAAGTGAATAACTATGGAAACTAAGGAAACTGTAAGATTAAGAAAATGTCTACAATTCACATTTTTGGGAAGAAAATGGATTTCAATTCTCATCTGGGTGTTAGTATCCAGGAAAATCACGCGATCCTTTATAGCTTTTTAAGATAACACATCTCTAACCTCATCACCCTAGCATATAAAGTTTCGTAATCGTGTTTTTCAATGGAAAGTATGGATTCAGAAACACTTGATCAAAAAAATGATAAATAGGTATGCGTTTGAGTGTCCTCTCGGTCTGAGTGTATGTAATCTCACATCAGTTTCTTAATTTTGATTGAAAACAAATTATCTGTAGAAATAATTAACATCATTATCATAATATAATGTACATACTTACAACCTCCATGTGTTCATTAATTATTGATAAAAGATGATTCATAATTTTTTCACAAGTACCTAGTACCCATTGTATCCAAGCTATAGTCGATTTCTTCACTTAGTCGTATGTGATATAAAGGGTTGGCAAAATTCGATGCGATGGAATGGAATCTCTGTAACCATTAGAGCCTGGGAAGAATTGATGGAATGTTTCCGACCTCGGCTATTTGAGTTGGTGCCTGTATTTTGTAAAGTTTCAGTGATATCGAAAAGAAAATATAACACTCTTTTTATGTAAAATGCAGTGGTGTAGCCAGAGATAACTTTTTTCAGTCTGCCACTTTTAGCAGTAACTTTCAACTTCGTGTAAATATAAACTCCATGTTATTTTCTATATATCCCAGTCCCATATTTTTGTCTGATTCAGAATACCATATATGTATAACATACGTCGTATCTATTATTGTTTTTCTTTAAAGCTAATATGATGATGAACTTTATACTTCTGTATTGTGTCAGTTTATGAGAGACTTTGAAGATTACTTTCATTTCGGATATTTGAGAACATATTCGAAAAATGAGAATATAACGAGAATTCCCATGACTACTTGTTCATATTAAGTACCACTAGTACTAACACAGCCGCCTTTATTTGTGAAGGTGTTTAAAAAGTGTGTGGTACTTTCTTCTTTTCAAATATCTGGAATGAAAGTGATCTTCATAGTATTTTATAATCTGATATAACATAGAGAAATTAAGTTGATCTGCCAACTTGACCGAACTAGTTTTTCAGTTTTTTTGGAAGAAAAACTGGACAAAATGTATGTTATATATTCTGTTCTGAATCAGAAGAAATATAGAATTGGAATATGTAAAAAAAATAAAAATTAATAAATATACGTACCGAGACGAAAGCACATGGTAATTTTCTCCAAATTTACTTTTCCCTAATGTGAACGTATGGAGAATTGAGTTCTGTCAAGCACAGACAGAACTAAAAAAAATATCCAGTATAGTTTACTGCTCTGCTTGCGACTTCAACAGGACAGATGTCCTGAAATAACAATTCCTGAACCTTCCCTTAAACTTGCGACGAACATTGTTGATTAATTTGGGTTGTGCAAACTTCGATTTTGCGTTTTCAAGTTCGAGTTGTCTTGAACAAACAACCAGTTAGCTACCTTCATTCCAAATATCGGATAAATCGTTCAGGTTGGTTTCGATTTCCCTTCAAATTTGAAAAACACCCTGTAGATCAGAATCTAGAACACCTAGATACTACATCTAGGGTTTTTCGTGATCCTCTAGGTGTTCTCTATCTCCCATTAAAATGTTCTATCTTATCAGGGACACCCTGTCCATTTTACTTGGAGTTACTCTGTTTTAGAATTTTTTTTTACTAATCATTTCTGAGCACTTGTTTCTGAAGGATTACCTTATTATTTTGCCAATAGAACCTAATTTTCGACTTTTGAATATAAAACGGAAAATTATAGGCAATTAAGGATATTTTGCGTACTTCCTGAAATACTTTGTGGCTTTTCTCTTCTTATATCTGAAAGACATTGAACGTGAACTGAACTTCAGTATCACATTTGAATTCATTGACCCCATATTTTTGGAAAGTCCCGAAAACGGTTGTTTGTGTATTATTCAATTAGTGGTAGACTTCAAATTTAAACTTTTATTTTAAGTTTTTTACAATCAGAAAGGTTTTTGGGAACACTCTGTACGTATAACATATTTGAAAGATGCTTACACATTCATATTCAAAAGCAGAACTATGATATTCTTGCCAGACACTCACTTATTTACAGAGAAAGTTCCTCCAGTACTATCAACCAATCCTCTTCCGCCAGCTTCTCCATAGTACATACCACCACTAGCTCCTACTACCGTTCCATAGCCATGAGGCAAATCGTAATATCCTCCAGAACCACCTTTAACGACTCCTTCTCCTCTTTGGTGCTTTCCTTTTGCAGAACCCAAATAATAATAACCTCCTTTACCTGCAATGAATTCATCTCCACCAGCATCTCCATAGTAATAACCTCCACTTCCAGCAACAAATTTCTTTGGGCCATTAGTGAAATAGTAAGTACCTCCACTACTAGCATAAAAAGTTCCGCTGCAATCATTGATATGATGAACTCCACCAACCTCTCCATAGCAGTCACAAAGGCATTTACCTACCAATGTGGCTATCAGAGTTGACACCTGAAAATGAAAATGAGCTTCTCAGTGGAATTCATTGCCAGTATAACAAAATGGGACGAGCCCATTTAGAAGCTCTTTGGAGTTTGTTTGACTTCGAAACAAGAGCAATAACCAAACACCTACTGAACTAGGTCATCCTGCTTGGCTCACCTAAGGAAAAACTTATATTCGTAATATGCCTAATATATATAGGATACGATCTATTTTTGTGAAGGTTAGAGCAAAAAACATCTGGCGAACGATTTCTCGGTTAAAAAAAATTCGGACAACGACTATATAGAGAAACCATAGCAAAAAACGGTTAATGCACAGACTTTTTCAGGAATTCGAAAGAAAGATCAGGCAAATTTGATTCCACAATATTGTATGTTGGCAGCTTTTTTTCACTATGTCACATTTTTCATAGAAGTTTTGGCTTTTTCGTTGAACATAGGAAACAAACTCTCGGTCAATCTTTGAAAAGAGAGATGTTTTTTTATTATAACAAGTCTTCAAAACATACTGCTTTCTATTTATTTTGAACTTGAGCTCACTATATCTCAGCAAGCGCAATGTCTTGATGGGATATCAGAGAGCAAAATACTGCGGAAAAAACACATTGAGACATAGATCACACATAGATCTTTTGGTCTACTCGGCCACTGCTTCAAACCACACATTATGCACTGTAGGTATACTGTAGTGCAGAGGCCTAATCTAGGCATCTCTAGTGCGGGGACTTCCATGAAAGAGAACTGTAGCCTCACAATTATGACTTAGTGCCACAGAAAATACTAATTAAGTAATAAGGGTACTTTGAAATCTTCCCCTACATAAGCAATTGAGTGTCTGCTAGGATAACCTCCTCCACAACTCACCGTTGCGGAGGTGGCTATGAAGATAGCTCTCAGAGCTGGGGAAGGACGTGATACTGTTTAGAGGCCACGCGAGGGCTCTCAGATGGTGGAGGATGCTAATGCGTAGAGGGGTACCCAGTAGGACCCAGCTTCTGCTTTCACGAATCCCACTAGGTAACTGTTACTGATAGAGATTCATGGTGTACACCAAATGGGCTTATTGTGCTTGAAGGTCCTAATTGGTGCACTGACGTCTGTTTGATTTCGACAGAGACTGGTTTGGGGTTCGTAGGACCTCGTTGCAATCAGTCCATCCCCTCATGAAAATTTTTTTCCATAGAGTGGGCTGAACTGTATTTTGTACCTGTCTGCACGATGGAGTATATCCGCAGAGATGACTCCGGAAAGTACCTATATTTATATACCTATGCTGTGACAGTCAGGGAAGACTGAAATCCATTTCTGTTGAAAAAGTCAACACCTGTTCAGTAGAAGAATGCAGAAAATTGCAATTTAAATGCATACAAGATTTAGAATCACTAAGGCGTGAAATTTAATGATCCTATTTTGTGCTCCTTTAAAACTGATTCCAAGCTCTATTCGCTCATTAAAAATGTAAATATTGCTGGGTTACGAAAACCTTATTTGAATATAAATTTATTTATTATATCGTCAAGCTTGGCAGATATGTGTGTAGGTATATATGGAGTTTAATTAGTGATTGTTCTCAAAATGAAAATTCATTGAAAATCCACAGTATAGTGAATTAAGAATCCAATACATGATCAAAAAAAGAGTTACCATCATCCTTCGATACCAGCTTGTCAAGCCAACAATAAGTTGTTGGCTATACTACTAATGCACAAGAAGACGAATATGATGCATTCATTTCAATGATTTCCTTAGTTAATGGCATTTGGTTTATTTCTTGCCATGAATATTTTCATTCGAAATTCGAAACACTTTGATCTTGAAATAAAATAAGTAGGTAAAATAAATATGTCTACGTAAATCAACTCACGATTATCATCGTCATGTTGGATAACTCACTGCTCGTTGCGCTAGTCTCCAAACTACTTCCTATGTTCATACATAGAAGCAAAATATAACGGTCTGGAATATAATCTTGGAAAAATAGGACTAGCAATACACAAAAAGTGGACCAATGCAAGAAACAACAGCTATGAAGTATGATGATAACGAATAAACAAGTACTGAACTAGACTGAGTTGCCCCATTTGGACATTTGGTGGAAGGGAGGACGCTCGAAGGTAATAGAATATGAATCAATGAATCAATGGTCGGCATGAAATGATGAGTGTTACAGTACACTTGACTTATAAGTAAGGATACTATGAATTCACGATTCCAGCTTATAAGGAATTCATTTGCGACAATGAATGAAACAAATAGTTTTCTTTCCGTTAGATTCTTGGGTTTTGCGCGGTTCTTACCGCGTTGAAAATGAAACGAATTAAATTAAAATAAAATTAAACCTCTGAAAAAACATGAAAATGATTTCATAAAAAATTATCGCAAGTCGGAGACTGTTGATTTGAGTTTTCGAAAGGTGCACTTATTTCTTATGCTGAACAATCTGCAAATTCCGTTTTAAAGAAATAATCTATGAGGAGACTGGATATAATTCTAAAATGTTGGCACACACATGTATTATTTTAACCTTGACGAGTCCCACAGACGAGTAGTATTAGAGCCTTGGCAATGAGGTTGTAAACAAAAAAGAGAAAAAATGTATTGCAAACATCACTATACGGACGATGTTGCTTTTTTACGAACACTACCTTAAACGCGTGTAATTGAAATAAAATTTATATTGCAGGTATTTTCAAGAAGATTTTTGACATTATTCAGGTGTTGTTTCGTGTTTCATGCATTATATTTATATTTTCATCTATAGACTTATAATTTATTCATTATTAGACTATGTTTTGTTCACAGAACCATTGTCTTCTTAGAACATAGATTCATGGAACGGAAAAACATTCACGCCAATCACAATTGAGACAGTTGACTAGGACATCATTGTCACATCAATTTTCAGTACGAATTGGGAATTCAAATGTAGATTGCAGCGACATGGTGATGACAGTTGGAAATAAAAAGTTGATGCAGTATTGTCATTTTTGAAGGGGATTTTGAGATTCTTGTCAAATTGAAAATTGAAAATTTTTTATTAGGTACCAAAAAACATATACAATTAATATATTTTATTTTGCCGCAGAAGAAATCTTGTGTGTGGCTCAAAAAATAACAAAATTTATGACTTACAAACTAAGGATGTAACACATTGAAACAAATCAAAAAGTTTATTAATCTCTTAAGATTTATTAATCTCTCCAAACGGCAACGGTCCAGAAAAGCAATACAGAGCGAGAATAACAATGATAATTTTCTCCTGATTAATGAAAAAATAAATTATTAATTTGCTCATAGTTAAGTTCAATCCATTCAACAGTGTGTTTTTTAAAAACACTAACTCGTTCCAGTTTCTAATACTGATATCGACTAAATTCACAAATATATGAATGTAATTTAAAAAATATCTCTCCCCTAATCTAGATTTTGTACTAAAAGAATAGGCATTATTGTTGATATAATTTCTTGTTGAAATAAATATGAGGTAATGCATATGTGTAAATTTTTTTCGTATACCAATTTATTAAAAGTGTCTTAACACATTTCTGTCTAATATTCAAAAAAGAACTAATTTGAAACAATTCTACTGTAGGAAAATCGGATGGTTTTTTATACATGATTTTAATTATTTTCCTATGAAGAATATCAAGCGGCTTCAGATTAGTATCAAAAACTCCACCCCAACCGAGACAACCATACTCTAGGATAGAATTTACAAGTCCATATCAAATAATTTTTAAGGAATTTATATCTGTAACATTTGATAAATTTTTAGAGACATACAGGGTGTCCGGGGAATAACTGTACATACTCTTACCAGAGATAGAGTTGGACTAGCTGTTTACGGATTGACTATAAAAAATTAATTTCTGGATTTCCCTAGAAAGCTACAGGGTGATTTTTCAACTTCATGGAAATACTTAGACCATCATAAAATCCAAACTTATTGACGGATATTATTGAAACTTGGGAGGTTATTGACACATGCTAAGGTCAAGTCAGAAATATATCAATTATTTCATTATTCCAGGGACGGACTCATTAGTATTCATTTGAAGTTTTCAGGGTAAAAAAATCACCTTGTATTTGGAATTACAAATAATTGATTCGTTTTTCAGGAAGAAGCTAAATAATGCTTCAATTCTTGGTATCACTCAAAGTTGTCACATAAACAATTATTTTTTTATGAATTTTTGAATTTGGATAAAGTTCGAAAAATTGAATTTTTCACCATGAAGAGAACTGAAAAATTCATGTTTGGATATAAAATGCGAAAATATTAGTAGAAAATTTACAAAGAAGTTCAGAGCTTCAATAAGCACTTCAATAACGAAACAATAAGAAATGAAAAAACTAAAATACAGTAAAGAGTACCTAATAAAAATTGCTGAGTCAACGATATTTCAAAAGTGGTTCGAAATGAAAACCATTAGCTTGTATACATTTCTCTTGCCGAATTTTCAAATTGGATACCTACAGCCTTCCGAATCATATCGCCATTATTGCTTAAAATATCGCAACAGTTGATCATTCTGTTCATCAGATGTTCTTTTGACTGGAAGAAGTGTAACTTTGGTCTATATCATTGTTGTCGAACACCCGGTATACATAAAAATAATTTGGAAATATGCTTCTGTATACCCTATACACATCACCAATTTATTTTTTTCAAAATACCTTCATTTACCCCTCAAAGTGAAATCCGCGTCTGGGGTGGCCACCCAGTATATCAACAAATTATTATAGTCTTCTTCACCTTCAGTGACTTTTTTAAGAAAATTTATTATTTATTTTCGACCTGCACAAGATGACTAAGTTCTGTTCTGGTAAATAAATTGCAATTTTCGAACTTTATCCAAATTAAGAAATTCATAAAAAAATAATTGTGTATGTGACAACTTTGAGCGGTACCAAAAATTGAAGCATAATTTAGCTTCTTTCTAAAAAGCGAATCAATTATTTGTAATTCGAAATACAAAGTGCTTTCTTTACCCTGAACACTTTAAATGAAGATTAATGAGTCCGGCCCTGGAATAATGAAATAATTGATATCTTTCTAACTCAACCTTAGCATGTGTCAATAACCTCCTAAGTTTCAATAATATCCGTCAATAAGTTTGGATTTTATGATGGTCTAAGTATTTCCATGAAGTTGAAAAATCACCCTGTAGCTTTCTAGGGAAATCCAGAAATTAATTTTTCATAGTCAATCCGTAATCAGCTAGTCCAACTCTATCTCTGGTGTGAGTATGTACAGTTACTCCCCGGACACCCTGTATTTAATATTAAATATCTTAGTTTTTCGCACAAGTTATCAATTTGGTAAGACCAACCTAAAAAGGAATCCATTATTTACTTTTTTTACGTTTGGCAAAAGGGATTATTACCGTTTATGCTTCATTAAGAAGTAGACCATTAATGTTCATCCATTTCTTAGCTGAGAAAAGACCAAATGACACTTTATTCCTAAGTATATCCCAATTTTTATCTTCAAAAACTAAAACAGTGTCATCGGCGTAAGCCGTAATTTTACCAATATGTTTAAGGCTAAGGAAGTCATCAATGTAGCACAAAAAAATAAGCGGCCCAAGTACTAAACCTTGGGGCACTCCTCTTTTGACAGATTCTTCGCTAATAATATCTTTAATTTTGACTGCTTGTTCCTTATTTGTTAAATAACTTTTTGATAATTTTAAAGCACTATCCCTAATACCGAATTGTAGCTTCTCTAATAAACGCAAATGTGGCACCAAATCGAACGCTTTCGTTAAATCAAACAGGGCAGCAATAGTTGGAGTGCAATCGTCTTTATAACTGTAACTGTAACTGCTTTATACAACTGACCCACTACCTTCATGAAAGCATCACTAGTAGATAATTTTTTCTCAGTTTATAGTTGGTTTTTCTCAGTTTAGAAGATTGTATGTCTAAAATGGATACAAGTGTGTTAATTATTATCAATTTTAGGTCAATAAATGTCATGAAGTATTAGTAGATATATATGAAAAAAATTCCGACTATGTTCTGAATCAGCTGATAAAAGGGAGCAAGATTTTTTAAATCTTCTTCTTGGCTCTTTACACGATCATAATAGAAGCAAATTGATTATATGGAGAGCCACAACTGTGATATTTTGTCTTCTACATTATATAGAATGGCTTGAAACTTTACCATGCTATAAGGACGAGATACATATGTCCTCAAACATTTACTAAAAGTTCATTTCATTGTGGAAAATAGTAAAACTGACATCTCCACAAGAAATTCGTAATCGGAGATTTGCTCAGAGGATGCAATTTTAAAAACTTCACTAAGCTTTCCCATTGTCACGACATAGAGATATTTTCAAAAGATTATGTTATATTTTTCATAAAAACTCTTATTGAAACTCCAGAATATTCTCCGTTCCTCGATGTAAACAAAAAAAAAGTGCATTAGTTATTTATTAACAAAAATTGGCACCAGGGGGCGTATCGCTTGTTCGGAATTCCCAATAGATAGGTAAGTATCTAAATTTTTTTTAATATAACGCCACTGCCGTAGTGTCGCGCTAGACAGAGAAACATCGAATGTGTGTACTACAAAACCCTCATTTGTAGCACTGAATGTCCATTCCATGTATATCTTATGTTCTAAGAGTCTAATAATGAATGAATTATTAGTCTAATGAATGCACGAAAGTCGAAAAAAACGCAAGGATAATGTCAAAACTTACCTTGAAAATACAACATAAATTTTCTTTCATATCACTTTGATTTGACAGCCAGCGACATTCCAAGGATTGTCGAACACTTAATGCAAGCGAAATGCACAAATATAATAAATTTCAAAAAAATACGTTTCCATTGTAAGAGTGTAGTCGAATATCTTGTATAATATCTCAGGTTGGCAAACGTTTCTGAACTCGTCCAATATAGGAAATGAAATTTAAGTCACCAAAGCAACAGCTATCTATATTCGTACCAAAACCAGTAGATACTCGTGATTCGCGTCGTGTCGATGATATTGGCCTTTATTTGGAAAAGTTGAACCAAGTCCACTATGATGATCCAAAACAATAAGGGGCACGTTATATTCCTCGAAGGATATGTTATGTAATTCACAGCAACAAGAAGATTACAACTTGAAATGTATAAAACCGGCCAAAATTCTGAAGGGTTCCCCGATTTCGTGATAGGGCAAGCCCCAAATTGGTAGAAATACGGAAACATCGGTAGGTTCGAGGTTACTGGAATGATGAAGAATGACACCGTACGGCAAAACGACCTGATGAAAAATAATTCATCGGGTTTTATCCGTACGGTGGGCACATCGAGTCTATCTTCCGAAAAATTCATGCGTGTTCTCACTATAACTTCCGTCTCCTTTACATATTCTAGCCCACATGTTTGCGACGGAAAGGTTGAATAGTGAGATTGGTAAGATGAGGACAGTGGGTTAGTTTTCCTTCCTGCTATTTTACCAAATCTCCGTGTTGAGTTGAAAATTGTGCATTGCTCAGAAAGTTAGAAAAAAATTACCAGAACTGTAGATTATTTCAAAGTACACAGAGGTTATTAGAAAATTCTTTATATAAAAGCTCAGTTAAAACTGTACATATCTGTGATAAATTGAAAAATAAAGGGTGATCTAAAATGTTGTGGAAAATGATATCCAGTTATATATTCTTACTTATTTTAATCTTCCACTCAATTTTAAACATTTTATTAACCATATGTTTCACCTGATTTTATGTAATTACTGAAAATAGACGTTTCAAATAATAACGAATAACAATGTGAAGTTCGGACATAGTCATGGCTCTTCCTTGAAGAACTTGAGAGATATTTATTCGAATATCGAAAAATGATTTTGTTCCTTTCTTCAAATTAGAATAATTTTAATAATAAGAAGTTTCGAAGTAGTTTTCTTTCGAACATACCCATATAGCTAATATAACAATAAAGATATACCTTTTTATTTGATATCTTCAAACATCACTATCCCTTCACCTTAAAATCACTCCTTGGAACCACCGCTGGATACAGTCGTATCACAGCCTTCTGAAGAAGACTATAGACGGCTGTGGTCGTATTTACCTAAGCAAACAATAAGGTAAAATCTTGAGCATTTTATAAAATTTTATAAAGACTTCATAAAGAATTCAGTTAGACATCTGAAAGTCAAATTCAACAGGATTCTATGTGTAATATTTGTTAAAAAATTGTTTCTTGGAATTTATTCTGTATTTTTTAATGTCATGATATCTAGGAACATAATGGATTTAGACAATCAAAAATGTTCTAAATTAAGTAGAAAATCGAGAATAGTGGTATCGTACTTGGTGTTTCATTCGAAGAAATAGAATTATCATTCTCCACAACTTTGTGGTCCACGCTGTATATTTCAATTTATCATAGACATTTTTTATAACCCCTGTATACTTAAGATAGATCACCTAGAGTAATCTACCGTTCTGGTAATTTTTTTTAACCCTATATGAAGATAAATATGCACAATCTTCAAATCAATACGGGGACTAGATATGGTAGCAAAACGGAAGACTATTCCCACTATCCTTACCGTTTCGGAAGGTATAGTGTGCATAGTCCCAATCATTCACAACAAACAATATTTTATGTAGATGGAAGGGAGAGGTTACTGGAAAGATATGGAAGGTATAGTGGAAATAGACGGTTGGAAAAAATATGGTAAGGATATGGAAGGTATAGTGTGCATACTTCCATTCATTTGCATTGCACAAAATTTTAGGTAGACGAAAAGGACGGAATACGGAAAGGATATGGAAGGTATGGTGAGAATTAACCTTAACTCGGAACATCGGGTAAAAACCTGACGGTAAAAACCCGATGGTGTGAAATGAGTCTAAGACTTCACCCGATTTTTAAAAATTATGTAAATTAATTGGGTGGCACGAATCTGCTCGAATAGACAGGCTGACTAAGAAGAATTTTTTTCTTGGTGATTTTGGCAGAGAAGGGTCAGTTTATTTCAGATCAGTATTGATTTCCGAAATCAGTCCATTCAAATGAGGTGTCTAGGTCGAGAGCTCAACTGCACTTTTCGATCAAAATGATCTTCATTCTTTACTCGAAAGACGTTTAGAACGTAAGAAATTCACGTAGACAACTGGTATGGAATATTCTTTGACATAATGGTGATTTGTTATAGACACAACTTTTCTTGTAGTATAGAATATCTTCTCTTGGAATTTTCCAGTAAAGTGAAAATTCCTGTTGAATAATTGAAATCAGCAAAATTTCACACTCTTTTCCCATAATCAGAGATTTTTATTTGTGGTGCGCAATATTTAATTAAGGTGTAGCTTTCTTCAAAAATCTTCTAGTGTTAACAATATTTACGCAGGATGGCCATCGTACAGATGAACCAATAGGTAATAAAAGGTTTCAACTTATATTATTATTTATTTGCAACAGTTTCATTCATTCATTTGACAATGGTTTCAAACAGTACAACATATTTGAGAATAACTCACACGTTCACCTTCGAAATCAGAGCCATGATATCTTTACTCGACATTATCACTCTCCTCTTTCCTGGATCTTGCATAGAAAACTCCTCCAGTACTATCAACCATTCCTTTTCCACCAGCATCTCCATAGTAAATACCACCACTAGCTCCTTTCACTGTTCCATAGCCACGAGGTAAATAGTAAATACCTCCAGAACCTCCTTTCACAACTCCTTTTCCCTTTCGATGCTTTCCCTTAGCCGAAGAAAAATCATAATACCCTGATTGACCTGCAGTGAATTCATCTCCACCTGCATCTCCATAGTAAGAACCGCCACTGCCAGCAACAAATTTCTTCGGACCTTTCTTGAAATAGTAAATGCCACCACTACCAGCATAAAACGTTCCTTTACAGTTATCGATGTGATGAATACCACCACCCTCGCCATAGCAGTCACAAAGACCTGTGGCTACCAATGCGGTCATCAGAATTAAAACCTGAAAATAAAATTAACTTGTTATCGTGAATCCTATTCGGAGAAAAATACTTTTTTCGCTTCGTTCTGTCGCTATAGGCTTATCAGTTTTGAAAAAAATATAATCCTTAGTTGGAAAATTACTCCTGTTACAGATTAATATAGATTATATTCTGAACTAAAATATCTGAACTTAACAATTGCCAATAAAACACGGAAAATAACCAATTTTTTTCACAAGCAAGATATTCATGATACATGAAGAAGATACATTCATGATTTTATAAATTACAACCTTCCGTTCTTAGAATCATCAAGGTCTACAGCCTGGAATTTCTATCTGAAACATTCTGATGTAGATGGAAAATATCTGTCCATAATGTTGAGACAAAAAATGAAGATAAAAGTGTAGGTACACAAGAGTTGACGCGAATCTTTTTTTCAACATTTTGATGTTTCTACCAGGAGACTATAAACACTGATTGTTAGTCAGTGAACTCTAAAACTCTTTTAGATTTCACTGTTGTTAGCTTAGCACCAGAAGTTTTAACTCTCTTTGTTATGCAATGCTCAGAAACAAAATGCAAACATTACTTCGAGTTCAAAAGAGCGAGATAGTTATGCAAGCCACACATTGAAGAAACGTGAAACAAGAAACATATTTCCATTTTATAAGTGATTTGAGAAGCAAATCGTATTAAGACCTGCGATCAAGTATACTAGATATGCAGGTTACTATAGTAACGCGAGAACTCCATACATGAAACATTATAGCGGACTCACACTGCACAACTCGGTCGGGCCAACTGTCGGGACGACCAGATTGGGCGTTGCGTACAGACAGCACGACCCCCGTCCAACTTGGTCAGTTGAATTTCACGATCACTGGAGTATACATCGCTCGGATCAATGGGGACGGCCATTTTTGCAGCAGCGAATACTTCCCCATTCTCCAGTCGACATCTGAATACAGAACACAGATTACAGATTACTCTGTAATCTGTGATACAGAATGAGCTCGTTTCAACCCGACAGCGCTCCACACGATCCCACTTGGTCCGTCGGTCTTGCGGTTGGATGGCTAAGCCGTACGACAAGACCCGGCAAATCATCTGTCGGCGGTCATAGCTACACACGGACCGATTTCACATCCAACCCAACCAAGTCGGTTTGTCGGCCCGACCGAGTTGGGCAGTGTGTAGCCGCTGTTGAATAGATTCTGTTCTATATCTTGCTTCATGTTTAGAGTTCTCTCGTTACTATAGTAACCTGCAATCTCCTTTACTTTGACAGGTTCAATACGATTTGTTTCTCAAAATATATATGTTTATAAAATGGAAAAATGTTTCTTGTTTCACGTTTCTTCAATGTGTGGCTTGCCCAACTATATTGGTGAATAATAATTCAATAGTTGAATGAAGTGAGAATTATATTGAACCATAGTTCAAAATCAATTGAAATACACTATATGTGACACAAAGGTCAGCAATAACACCACATCCTACTTTACATTTCAAATGTAGGTACTTACTCAGTCAATATTTCAGAATTTCATTAGCCGAATCGACTAAAATCGATTTTCAAAAGTTTTTCAATTATGCTCACCATAAAACAAAACTTTTCTACTCAATAGTGATAAAATACACAAACAAAAATCTAACGAATACATTGAATTCAGAATGCGTTTGAATTTTCACATAATTCATTTATAATTATCAAATTACATGTATGAATTTTACTACATAAAGAAATTACACACATTATTTTCACTACACGTGTTCCACATTCATCATAGGTATATCATAGATCATAGGTGGTTGAAAGTGTAAGACACATATCATTTAATTTCATGTAATTAAGTTCCTTTACTATTTCTTTTATTGTTATCAATTAAATCGACTCAATGTTCACTGATTGTTTCAAAGAATTGTATATGTTCATTGAGCGTTTTCGATGTAGTACTCAATATGAATAAAATTTAATGAATTTGGATTGAACAGAATGCGAAGAATACTCGCAACGAGAACAAGAATGAATATAGAAATCTCTAACCCATTTATGGTTAGGAAAAAATTGAGAAATGTCTAAAATCTTCTGGCGTTGATTTCATTAAATATTCAATTTTATATAATACATAGGTAAGACTTCGAATAGACCTCAAGAAAAATTTGGCGATCTTGCATCATCCTCAAATACTTGGATAAGGAAAAAAGGACACACTACTATTAATTTCAGACTTCTACAAGTAGAGGAAACACATATTGATGTGTACTAACGTAAAACTATGACATCATCAGGAATAAAGATAAATATGAATATATGAACTCACAACTAGCATGTTGGTAGAAACTTCCATAACTAACTCCTTGTTGTGCTTCTCCCAAAACTATTTTCTATTGCTATGGTAGCAAAATATATATGATTCTCATGTGAGATAACTGATATGAGAGTGCATCGATAAAAAATGTTTCGTTGTCTGCGTCAATAAAAATACAAACTAAAGATGCTATCGAGTGATATACTTACTCAAGTTGGAATTTTTTATTTATTTATTTATTTCCGCTTCGACACCTAGGTCATTGGCGGTTTTTGCACAATAAGGTTTACAAGTCACTTATAAGATTACAGTGAGGAATAGGAAAACATAATAAGTACATTTTATAACTAAATTTTGATACAAATTGATTTGAAAAATAGAATTGTGTTGAAAGCTTCTGGTCTATTGATGTCAAGGGCATCTTCCATTTTTGAGCTAACTACACAAGATTTCCTTTGGTTTTCATAAAAATGACAATCTGTTAAAATATGCTTGACCGTAAGTTGGACGTTACATGAACTGCACTGTGGTGGTGGTTCTTTCTTCAGTAAGTATGAGTGAGAGAAATATGTATGACCAATTCGAAGTCTTCTCAGCGTTACCAGTTCATTTCTTCTAGTCACGATGGGACAGTGTTTGACAGTAGAGCGTTCAATGAACGATAATTTCGATTTTCGTTGGTGAAATATAGTAGCCCATTTCAGTTTTATTTGGTCTTTATATTTTGTGCTAAGGTCGTAGGTAGTCATGACTTCTATAGGTTGTCCCTCGTATATGGCTTCTTTTGCATATCTGTCGACCTTTTCGTTACCTTTAATTCCTGTATGAGAGGGTATCCACATCAGAGTTATTTTTGATGGTGACTGGTTTTGATTCATTAAGTCTGAGATGTTTTTGACGATTGGGTTTTTGGAGTACATATTCATAATAGCCTGAATTGAACTCAAAGAATCGGAGCAAACAAGTAGGTTTCCAAAGCTTTGAGAGACCGCATATTCAATGGCTTTCTGTATTGCAATAAGTTCGGCCGTGAAGATGGAACAATCTTCTGGGAGTTTATACATTTGGAATGTTGTATTGAAGAGATAAGCGCATCCAACTCCTTCCGTCGACTTAGCTGCATCCGTGTAAATTATTTGGCTGTTTTTATAATATGAAACTATTTCTCTGAAGTGTTGTTGAAGAATTTCTCGTTGGGTTTCAGTTTTTCTGTACTTAGTGAGATGAAGGTTGATGCTGAGTTTCTTACTGATCCAAGGTGGATGAGTTGGTTCTTCATCTATAATTGTCGGGGGGAAATCTGAGGTCAATGAGTTGTTCACCAGGTAATATAAAGGGGGCTTGAAGTGCTCATTGTTTTGGTATAATTGCTTATATTTCTGGGTGATAATTTGATTTTGGCTTGGATTCTGGGTATTACTAGAAATTCTTGCAGAGTATGTTAACTGCAACATTTGTCGGCGTAATGATAAGGGTATCTCGTTGGTTTCTTTACATAGGCTATCTGCAGGGCTGGTAATATGTGCACCTAATGCTAGCCGAAGTGCGGTGTTCTGTATGACGTCTAGCTTTTTTAAGGAGGTTTTACTAGCCGTTGAATATAAGATCGATCCATAATCCAGCTTAGACCGAATTAACGTTCTATAAATTGTTAGAAGAGTTTTCTCATCTGCTCCCCAGTGGTTGTTAGATAAAACTTTCATTATATGCAGCCTTCGGATACAACTAGCTTTGAGCTCTTTAAGGTGTTCTTGCCAATTGAGTTTTGTATCAAAAGTGATTCCGAGGAATGTGTGAGATTTGACATTTTCTAGAGGGGTGTTCGAGAGTTTCAAAAGACATGGTTTGAAACGCTTTCTTGTGAATTTCATCACTTTAGTTTTTGTCTTTGAAAAGCTGAAACCGGATGTATTTGACCATTCTTCGATTCTTTTAATACAGGCCTGTAGTATATTTTCAGTTGTTTCAGAGTTTCTACCACGGCACATTATAACAATGTCGTCGGCATAAAGTGACGGTATTATAGGTGGTGTTATTGCGGAGACAACATCATTTATGGCTACAAGGAATAGAGTAGTGCTGATCACCGAACCTTGAGGAAGTCCATTTTGTAAAATATACGATCCAGATTTGTAGTTGCCCAGTTTGACTCTAAAGGATCTTTCGCTTATGAAGTTTTGTATATAGTGTAAGATATTTCCGTCTATGTTTTTCTCCTTTAGTTTTTGCAGTAAGCGGTGCCTCCATGTTGTGTCATATGCTTTAGAAATGTCGAAAAACACTGCAATTAATTCTTGCTCATTAGCATAAGCGTCTAGAATTTCTGTATGTAATTGAACTAGGTTGTCCATTGTTGACCTATTTTTACGAAAGCCGCTTTGATACTTTGTTAGTAACTTTTCTTTCTCTAAGATATAACATAGCCTTTTATTTATGATTTTCTCCATGATCTTGCACATAGTATTAGTCAGCGATATGGGACGATAACTTCTTGCTTCCATTTTGGGACATTTTGGTTTGAGTATAGGTATAACAGTCGCTTCTCTCCATTTCTTTACGAAAGTTTTCTCTAAGAAAATTTTGTTGAAAAGTTTCAGTAAGATTTCCAATCCAGATTCGGGAAGATGTTTGAGAAATACTACTGGTATTTGATCGGGGCCTGGTGAGCCATTCCTGCTATTATCTATGGCGTACTTCAATTCTTCTTGAGTTATTGGAAGATTTATTGGGCTCATATCGTCTTCATTTATGTTTAAGGGTTCTGTGAGTTCAATATGTTTTTTGTGTCTTAGGAAATCTGAGGTATAGTTATTGTCTGAAGAATTTTCTTGAAAATGTTGTGCCAGCAGTTCAACAATTTCTTTTTTATCAATGATATGTTTTTGGTTTCCATCTTTCAGTGCTGTAATTTCGGGACCTCTTCGTTTGCCTTTAATTGCGTTTATTTTTTGCCAGACTTCTTTGATGTTTGAATTAGTGTTGAGTTGAGATACATAATCCTGCCATGATTGTTTTTTTGCTTGTTTTAAAATTCGTCGTGTGATTGCTCTTTGTTTCTTGAAATTTTCGAGGTTATCAGGTGTATTTTTCTTTTTTAGTTTATATAGACATTGTTTACTTTGTTTAACGGCATTATGACAATCGGAATTCCACCACGTATTGTAATTTTTCCTGTGCGTATTCTTCCTTTTTCCCACAAATATCTCGGCAGCTTCGTTAATCATACTCGAAAAGTTTTCTGCAAGTATGTTTACGTCATTATCTAGTACGAAAGTTTGAAATTTATCATGTAGATAGTTAGTGAAAGAGGTCCAGTCTGTGTTATTTATCTTCCAGCTTTCGGTTACTTCTTCATCATGGTTAGTTCCTGTTAGGTATGTGATTTTTATAGGAAAATGGTCGCTATCATGAAGACAATCTAAAACCTGCCAATCTATGTTGGTGCTGATACTGGCGTGTGATAACGTAAGGTCTAAGGTGGAGAAGGTTCCATTAGCCTTATTGAAATATGTGGGATCTGAGTTATTATGAAGTATGAGATCGGTCCCAATTATAATATTTTCAATGATTTTTCCCTTCTTGTTTTTATCTTTGGATCCCCATATGGGGTTATGAGCGTTGAAATCGCCTAGAAAAATCATGTGTTTAGGAAGCTGACTTATGAGTCCTTCAATTTCAGACTGCTGCAGATCGCGTTTAGGTGGGATGTAAGTGTTACATACTGTGATTTTATTAGGTAAATTTATAGATATTGCTGTAGTTTCTAGGTTGGATTGAATGTTTAATTGCTCGGAGTGATATATTTTCTTTACAAATATAGCAGCTCCACCACTGGCTTTTCTTGCGCTTGTCCGGTTATATAAATAAGATTCGTAGTTTTTTAGAAATGGTTTGTGGCCCTCCTTTATATATGTTTCCTGTAGACACAGCATGTCGGGATCATGATCGTTTAAGATTTGCTGTATTCGTTCTAGATGGCTATAAAAGCCCTGGCAGTTCCATTGAATTATAGTGAATTTTGTGAGTGAAGTTCTCTATCCTCTCTGATTTCATGTTCATCAACTTCATCTTGTGAGCTAATGCTTAAACTACTGGACATATCCTGTTCTTCAAGTTTTAATTGGGCCTTAAGTTTATTCAGTATTTTTGTAAACTTTGTTTTTGTGGTTTTACTAGGTAAGTGTGTGTAAATATTTTCCATTGTGTGAATGATTAACTCGACGTTTTTGGTTATGCTGTATGCATTATTGAGTGGATTTTTATTTTCCATGGTGAGGTCTAGAAACTTCTTGAATTCTAGGAAATTGAACGGAAATTGTGTTGGGTCAGCCTGAAATACCTTTTCGATACCGTCTAAGTTTATGTTGGGCTTGGAATGTTGTGAAGTTTTATACTTTTTGTTTCTACTGGTTTTCAATGTATTGGGGTCAGGTGTCGCGAAAATTTGTTCGGGATTTCCTGTGCCTGGTTCAGTCGTTGGTTGTGTGAGAGGGTTGATGATCTCTTCTGTATTTGGTGAATTTGGTGAACTGAAAGAAGCTTTGTACAATCTTATACAAACAAAAAAAACAATTGATTCGAAAACGCAGTCTCAAAGTTGCGGAAATTTACAGACATTTTTGACAATCTATAATGAATACCTAAATCAATGAATACCTATTGACGAATCCAAATATCTAGACGCCCTCTGCCGACTGAATTAAGAAACTTCTTTGTCAGTACTGCAAAGTCAAAACAAGTGTTGTTTCTTATGTTTTCTCTTATCTCACGTTGTCCAACAAAGTATTATAATTATTATTTGGAGAAGTTATATTGGAATTATTGTTCTGGGTCTCTGAATAGAAATATTGATTCCGAAAAAATATCGGAAACGCTTTGAACTGGCAGGAGTTAATAGAATTTCACGTTGAACTCGATTTTTATTCGCGAGAGTTTTATGCTAAATTCCATTTACGATTTAGAAATACAATCTCATAATTTTCATACTTCCAAATGGTTTCGTAGAACTTTATACGTGAGCTGAATCATATTTATGTATTTTAAGATTTCAGTATGAGGAATGGAAGCATTTTCCATAGAAACTTTAAAACTTCCACATAAACTCTTTACTTATCAAGATGTTTAGTTTCTACCTCCTTTCAAAAACTGAATTCTCAACATTATTACCTAGGTTTATTTCAAGAAAGAATAATAGGAATTTGTGTCTAGGTACAGTGAATCACCAATGTCATCGCTCGATTTTATTCCACAATTCATTCCCTTCAAATGAAGTATTTCCAAAGAATGTTGATCTTTCTTTACGAAACTGAATCAATCAATTCACTTCCGATAAGTCCGATAAATATCTTGATTGACTATAGAAAAACTCTGTAAGGAGTGTTAGGCCGTACAAATCTCGAAATCAGTACTGACAAACGTCCAAGTTTGTTTACAGTTAGCAGCGCCCTCAACGGTAATTGGATTCGCGAATTATGTATACTTCATTCAAATTTATTTTAGCAGTCGGTTGGCCATGAAATAATTTTCTCAAGTTTTTGTAACTAGAACGAAGTTAGGTTGGCACTCATGAAATGTCGTTAATGTCATAACGCCGTTGCCACAACTAATATCAATTTTATTACGAAAATGCCGAAAGTGATTGAAAAAAGAGACAGGGTTTCAGAAAGTGCTATTTAGAGTATAGGTCCGATCATTCAAATAGTTATACCCTGATATTCTAAAATCCACAATACGTCAGACGGTAGCGAACATATTCAATGTAAGAGAATTTATATAATGTTTCATCTGAATCTAAACGACTTATATTTCAGCTGGATATTTCCACAATCAGAAAGATTGTGAATGAAGAGGATGACAAAGAATTTATTTCTATTGGGAGACCCAAAAAAGTGGTGGCATTTGAGAATTTTATGTTTGAGTGAATTAATGCGAAAAGTTTACTACAGGATTTTCGATAAATGTCATCGGAGAATAAGATCCCTAAAATGGATTTTTCTATTTTTCATTTGACTTGTCCTATACAATGTAAATGTCTTAAGGTACTAATAAATACCTCATTATTATTATTAAATCAATGTATTAAGATGAATAGCCACAAATACGCGTAAGTTGCCCTGTTATTTGTTCATTCATGTGAAATTTTTGTTCATCTTAACTTGAATTTTCCTTCAATTCCTTTTACTTATATTGATGCAAGATGATTTTTGTTGAAGAATTTAACATTCTTGTAATTATCTGTTAATTCCTTCTCGGGAGATACCCATTCCCAACCACTGCATTTCATATTAGGGTTAATATTTTTGAAATCTACAACTGATGTAACGTATTCAAACTTTAGCCAAAGAAGATAACGAACATTAACTCTCCTCAAGCTAGTGCATATTATAATATTATACTGATCTCTTGTATTTTCCATGCAAATAACTGGATTTGGTATGCCTTCAAACATTTTGTATAAACTTCAATTATGTTCGTCACATATTTTCCGATGGGATTCGACATTGTGATAAAATACGTAATAACAGAAACTTTTACGTAGAACGGGCAACATAGCGTTGATTTAAAACCCAAAAATGTTTTGACAAGCTTCATAACCCCACATTTTCGTACTATACAGAGTGAAATGTGTCAAATTTCCATGGCCAACCGACTGCTAAAATAAAGTTGAATGAAGTATAGGTTAGTTTTTCCTCAAATTCACCAAAAATTATAAGGGGAACTACAGATAATATTTCCATAATATTTGTATTCAGTGTAGGAAATTTTATGTTTTCAAGATTCTGACACTAGTAGCCATTAACTTTGTCTTTTTAGATGGCATGACAAATAAAATATGACGTTGTTGGACTGCCATCGAATTAGGATGTAATTTCAGTAACTAAAAGTAAAATATTTCGTAACTTATGATGAAACCATACTTGCTCCCATATCAACGGAGTGAAGAATTGAATAATTCCCGTCACTACAAGATTTTGAAAGAATCTCCGAGGAAAGCTTGTATAGACGTTTTTTTATAGAATTTTGATGGGCTCAGCTGTATTCGATTCTAGTTTCCAATTCTTTGTTCTCTATTAATTATACTGTACATATAAGGTACTATCGAGTTAATTCAAAATTCGACGTTTCGGAGTCTGATATAAAATACTATACAATTATAATATTAAAGTTCCTTTTTTCAGTTCATTGTCAGACAACAACTTTTTCTACTTGATTTGCTCCTGACAAATTATTGCAAGAATTTACGCAGGAGCAAATCGGTTATTTCAACTTTTAAATGGATTTTGATTCAGAGATTGGGAGTGAAAACCCTAAAAAGCTTCAGGAAATACAGAATCCTTCCAGATTGAATTCCAATCGATATTTCTGGGTTTGTGGAGTATCCACAGAGAGGAAAGCGTTTTCAAGTAGGTATAGCAGAATGTGTACCATATGAACATACAGTTTGGCTATGATGAATGAGGGAAGCTCATTTTCATTGGCACAGCCTGTATAAATGATAGCGTGTTTCAGTGTACATAGCGTTCATAGTATACCTACTTATAGTGTTGGAAAATTACGTTGTTCACTTTATCTTCTATCCAATTGTCATCTGCACCAAGATATGAACACTATGCAATGTTTTATTTTGACGAAAGTAAATGAAACAATCAAAATTCATTGACATTTTGAGATTCTTACTAGATATTGTAGATAACAAGTTGTTTACGTTCCGAAAATCTGTAAAAAGAGATAAGAATGAAGTGGTTAGCCCTCTTTTATTTTATTGCAATTCGATATCTCTTTGAGATATAATCGAGGTCGAAAAATATCACAGGAGCTAATGAGAATCTCTAAAGAGCTCACTATAGTGCCTCCAAATCTGAGAGACCAGCGTGAACAAACTGAAAAACGCGATATTTTTAAGTAGCCCTTTTTGAATTATTGGACATATTTCTTGTAAATTGTCGTATTCCTTCTTTAGACTTTAGACAAGACTGACTTGAAAAAATCTTGGACAAGACTGAAAATGACTGCGGCCGCTCTTAGCTAATATGTTTTTCATGTATTGACGTATCGGCATTTCTATTTTCTACAACCACTTCTGGGGTATTTACAACGTTTGTGTTTTCAAAAAAAATTGAGGGAATTTAAAGAAAATAAAATAAGAGTAAAATCTCTTTCTACCTATGGTTCTATCAGAGACAACACTTGTCTTTCGTATAATTCACTGTAGAACTCAAGAACGCTCGAGATTACGTAAAATTCCTTCAGACAGAAGTTGTATATAATTTCATTATCCACAACTTTGAGGATGGATACAAAAACGATTAGAGGAAAAGGAAGGGATATATTTTAAAAAAACTATTGTTATCATTTTCAGACTGAGAAAACCCCCATGTTTAGTGTCAGATTATTGAGTTAAAACGTTTGCAACACCGAGATAAACCATCTGTATGTGCTGATAATTGAACAATGCCCCCTCAGACCTCTTTCTTGACTAGTTCAAATGCTAACTGAATTTTACTCAAGTTCTATGGGACTTGGATAACAGCTGATTGACCGACGCAGCAGCCCCACTCTAGAACTCTCAGCATTCTCTGGGTTTCCGAAATTGGAAACTTCTTTTCCGACTTTCTTTTTGTCTAGACTTTCTCGATTTTTATTGATTTTTTGCTAACAAACCTTTGTTGAAATTTCTATCAGTTCATTAGCTTATTGAAGAGTTTTATTTCACGTCGTTGAATTTTGGTGCAGACTGGTTCTACACAGATAAAGTATTATCAGTCTTCTTAAAATTATTAATTACTTAATTTCCATGTTATTTTGTACCTTCATTATCTATGGAATATATACACGTGTTAGATCATAAGTAACACTGATCGACAAAATTATAGCTTTGTTCTCCCACCTAAGGAAAATATATATTTTTAATCTTCGTAGCCAAGGTATAAACGCACGATAAATAAAAAGTGGAAGTTAGCTCTTGTTGTTTTTTAATAATTATATTCATGATTTTTAACAAAAACAATGCATTATAATATTTGCAATGGTGTTAAAGATTCCGATCGCTTAGATCTTTTGTCTTTTCTGCTGTAGGACGACTCCAGTATTTCTCTAACGATGGACCAATAATAATCAGCAAGCATAGAGGGTTCCCCTTTGCCTTGGTAGCGTTTGGACGCGATGTCTTGATGGAATCGCTCTCCATGCTCGTCACTTACGGCTCCCATATTTTGTGGAAAGAGATTAATATGTGATTGCAAAAAGTGTATTTTTAAGCCCGTTTGCAACAGCCGAGAATTCTCTAGAGAATTTACTCGAAAATTCATGCGCCGTGAATTATATACCGTTGCATACGCACTTTCGGTAGAATTCTCGAATCTCGGTTCAGTTGCATACAAAATAATCTCTGCCGTTTTCTTGCGAGAATTTTGTAGAGAATTCTCCAGAGAATTCTCGGCTGTTGCAAACGGGCTTTAAGGACATGTTGCATCCCATTTTTTGATGAGCCTGTAACATCGTTTTGACGATATTTACATATTGCGGAGATTTGTGATTGCCAAGAAAATTTTTGGTCACTTCTACAAAGGACAACCAGGCTTCTTTTTCAAAGTCATTCAATGCTGTCAGAAACTGAACTTATTTCAATAGTTTGTTTATTTTATAAAGTATCGTAGGGTACAGAAGTGCGAACATGGACAATTCACGCATGTCTTTTATTTTGATAACGGGAGCTAAACAAACGTAAGTACTATTATTTTTGTAATAAGGTGAGGGATACCTAACAAAAAAAATATAAATCTCTTAGGTGGGAGAACCCTTGTTGAATAGTGTAATCTACAAAAAAATTGGTAATCCTCATTATTACTAGTAGGTTATATAACATTTGTTACCTATTTTGAGAACAATAATCAGCTCCCAAAATAGGTATAATGAACTTTTAACATCCTGTATAAAGTTTAGTAGGTTTTTTCAATTTACATAGATTTTGACTCTGGGCTTTTCACTCGGAAATGGATATGTTCCACTAAAATTGAACATTTTCAAAGCTTCCTCTCTGGTAATAAATGATACTAATATAAGTAATTTTTCATAAGCTTTATTGAACAACGGTTACAAAATCATCGACACCACTGTCTTCTTACGTTCTAAGTTCTAACTACTACTGACGCAAACCTATATATTGGGCGCGTCCCCCAGTTCGCGCCAAATCCACTTGGAACATAGAGTTGTATGAGAGGTGTTTTGACCTACTGTCATATGTCATATGCTTAATCTAACACTAATTTTTTTAACTCACACTCATCTTATGATTTCAGATTATTCCATTCCTCGAGTCAACTCTATTGTTCACCCTTCACTTTACTTCTACCTGTTCTCGAGTTTCACATGAATGAGTCCTTATGCTTCCAGGAGGACCTTGGGTTCAGTGGATTTCTAGCAGAACTCGATGTGAACCTGATATTGGTCAACGGTCAATTGTATGTAATCCATGAATGGTTGACAATTTCTCGTCCTGGTTCCACTCTGGAAGGCCTCCTGTGATAATCTTGTACTCACTCATCTAGTATGATCTCCACATTATACCTAATTCTCAATTATCATGTTCATTCATCTTGCTCGACTTACGAGTTAGATATCAAACCTTCTGCTCGTTTCGAAAACAACGGTTAGTGGTTTTCCTCATTCAGTGTTCTCTTTTTGTTTTGCTCATAATTGTATTTTCTATTATTCTGACAAGCTCACTTATAAGCAGTCTTTCTCTGTGAATGTTGTATTCATTGATGAATTTTGCACTCTTTTCAAGACTAACGATCTTATTGAAATGATCGGCTGCATAAAAGGACTTATGATTGAAAAAAATTGAACTCAATTTTAAGTAACATTTTTGGCAGTTCTTCCAAAACTACAAGGTAACATGAGGTGCGAATTCTGTTTCTGTGGGCGAAAATGCATTGCCCCATCGAACATAATCAGAGCACAGGTATCGTCAAGAGCAGAATCCTTTAATCTTATAGAAATAAAGAGAAAATGCTGTTTTAAGTGAACTCCAATTTGAACGCCTATGAATGGAATTCATTTCATTTGTAGCTTCTATAAAAGTGTGAAATTTAAACACTTCATTCTGACAACAAAGGCTTATTATTGATGAATGTACGAATATAAATGTTGATTTAGGATGCAAAAAATATTATGATGTAATATTTAATGTCATTTTTTCACAATCTTCTACAATTATTTTCCTTCGTGAATTGAAACATCAAGTGAGCACAAGGAATATTATATTTAAATATTTTTCTCCTATAATATCGAAGAAATAATGAATTTCATAAACTAGATCTTAACTATCCTCTTTATCAGAAGCTCGAACAATGAAAGTACCCCCATTACTTTCACTCATTCCTCTTCCGCCAGAATCTCCATAATAAACGCCACCAGTAGCCTTATACACCGTTCCATACCCATGAGGTAAATAGTAAACACCTCCAGAACCTCCTTGTACAACTCCTTTTCCTCTGAGATGATTTGATCTGACAGCACCAAAATGATAATCACCTGATTCTCCAGCAATAAATTCATCCGCACCAGCATCTCCATAGTAGGAGCCACCACCACCCGCAATAAATCTTTTGGGTCCATTGGTGAAATAGTACATGCCACCACCACCTCCATAAAACGTCCCTGTGCAATTGATAATATGATGGATACCACTGCCCTCTCCGTAGCAGTCACAAAATACGTTTCCTACCATAACGGCCATCAAGGCCATAATCTGAAAACCAAACAAATTTTTAATATATTTCACAGAATGAAAAGTCACGAGATCTCCTGATCATGACTGCGTTATATATTGCATTAACTGAAATATCTTGACCGATCCAAATGACTGAAGCAGTGGTTTTACATTCATAGATAAAAACTTAATTCATAGTAGTTCTTGAACTGAGTCTATATTCTGAAGTGAAATTTATAATGATTAGATATGTTCGTAAATAAATGAACTTCTATTTTCAAAATTCACTTTACATGTTTCGCCCTAATAAGGCATCTTCAGGAGCTCTGCAAATTGGGAACAAATAAAATTATACATTTTCATGATTACTCGTTTGACTTTATAGGTTGAATGCAACATACATTTTCTTATTATAATCAAGAAATTGAACTGAAACTGGGGTCAGAGTTGTAAAAATTTACATAAAATGTTGAGATATCGTAGCATCCAAAACGATAGCTTCAGATTTCGGGATACAATAGACATACCAGACAGCCATTGACAAGACATGACATGATAATTATTGACAAATATGAAGGGGGAGCGTTCCAAATCTTATCAAACAAATTGAACATTCACAATTATCAAAGATCGTAGAGTTAGGTATGGTTAGGTCTATCTTTGATAATTCAAAGATTATAATCTATAATTTTTGACAAATATATCAAACTTTCAAGAATAGGGTGACGGCTTGAGTGAGACCCTATTTTGGTATATTTTCAGATTCTGCGTGACATTTTCGTTCTTGTTAAAGTCGTCTTGGTTGATTCTTAGGTGTCGTTCGAATGAATTTTGGTCTCCATAATTCCTTATGTATTCAGATATTCTTGAACCCAATGCTCTGAATGTCTTACCTATGTAAAACTTGTGATAATTTTTATATAGGTAAAATATTTCGAGTCAATTTGTATACACCATTCGGCTCCGATATTGGGGTCTTATCTTTGCATTTAAACAAATGATCATAAAGACAACTGTTGGAGATGATCACATTGCGACAAATGCTTAATTACTGAGACTTTTACGTAGAACGGACAACAGAAAGCTGATTTTTAAATCAGCATTTTTTAGTTTTAACCAAAAAATGTTTTGACAAGCGTCATAACCTCACATTTTCTTACTTTGCAGCGTGGAGTGTGTCGAATTTCCATGGCCCACCGAGTATTTCTATAAAAGTGAATAGAGTATTGTTTGGTTACTCTCTAATGATCATAATTTTTCTGCAGTCTATAAAATTCATCTTTCTTCAATGCACCCGCTACTTCGAAAATCAATACGACTCACAAATAAAATAACTATTCGCATAGCTGCTGAATACTTATATGTTGGGTTGCCCATGACCATAATTATGCATTAATGAGAAAACATACAATAAAAAGGACCATTAATGGGTGATTTCGTGTAACTTATTAATTAAAAATATGAAGGATGAAGAACATCCATGAGCGGAAATGTGTTGATAGTATTGGTTTCATATGACTAAAGTATTCTCAAATGTTTCATGGAAATATACCAATACTTATTGAAAAAATTATTATATTATTCACAATATATACTCCCATATTTCTTAATTAACTTATTTCATTGAGGAACAAACCAAGATTATTAAAATTCTATTTTAATATTTCTTCTATTTCATATAGTTTCCCAATGTTCGAACAAATGAACGATGAAAATAAATTCACACAAACTAACTCACATTTAGCATAATCATTGTGGATGATCGAATAACTCTCCCTTCAAAACTATTGTCCTTTAAGGTAGTTGTAGAATATATATATTATTTTTATGCGAGATAACAAAACTTAAAGATACAGAAATATATCGATAACAAATCCTGTTTTCGTTATTCGCCCCACAAAAAAATCACAGGTCTCAGATAGCGCAGCATGATTGCTATAAACTCAGGTCGGATTTTCCAAGGTCCAATCTCGAAAAAAAAGAAAAATGGACTGCTGAATCAAACCACACAGAAAATTATACATACTAGTTAGAGATGAAGTTTTGTATAAGTATCAAGAATTATGCAGATAATCTTTGGGATGTAACGATGGAGTAGTTGAAAAATTGAAAAACAAATTGTTTTCAGACCACAATTCAGATTGGAATGAATTTTCAAGGAATTACAACGAGTTTTGAAACTGCTAAAAATAAAACCATATAAGATTAGAACCAAATAAAAATTACTTGAGGAATTTCTTAAGTTTTCTCATGGTGTTCGGAGTGGTCTTTTTGTGAAGCCATACGTTCGGATTTCTCATAACGCAAAATATTTTCAATATCTCTCTAGCAGTGTTACAGTGTTATGAATATTTCGAGGCTATTGCCTTGAAAAAATTGCTGAAAAAGTAAAGAAATTTTTTTTAATAATCACCAAAAATTTTCCAATGTCAATGGAGCTCAGATGTTTGACATGTTTTTTCCGGATCCTTGGGTCGACTCGTGACAGGAAATTTTTATTATGACTCCAGTGATTTATGTTCTTTTTTAATATTGCATTTTTCAAGTTTTTTCATCTAAACTGCGGAAGTTTTTGTAATGTACGATATTCTCATACAAGAGTTATAAATTTGTATATTGTAATTTTTTCTGACGTGTCAATGCTACTTTCGGAGTTTTATATGACAAAATAAATATTAACTTACATATCCTTAAATTGACAAGTATGGGTCCTTGACGGAAATTTTCAAGAATTCGAGAAAACATTTGAAATATTTCAAATGAAGCAATATTATTAGTGTAATTCTTGAAATTCACTATTGTATTGATTTCATTCAAGTTCAGTACAATTATCAATTGTTCTCAGATGAATGAATTCCATAAGTTCGAAATTCCAGACCCAGATTTTTGTTTTTTGCTAAGGGCAAAAAACAACCGCCCTGTATGTATTCCTCAGTTACCGTCGATAATTTATCGGATGATCTATCGCATGAGGTACCTACTCGGCAATGTTGCCGCAATCACGAACAAGATTTATACTACTGAAGGGTGCATATATTTAGATTTTCGATGAACTGTCATCGAAGCTCATTTAATTTCGAAAGAAGTAAGATTGAGAAAATATATACTTTTCAACATGTAACTAACCACATATATCTTAATCTGACACGCCCGAGTATGTACAATGATCTTTTTTTTACTATTCTGACAGGCACTCCTAGACAATTCATATTTTCAGAATTTGGCTTTTGTTATTTTGATGGAAAAGTCTACTTCGTTGTATCATTATTGTCACTCTTCTTTTGCTCCATCGATTCCCTTGTCAAATTATGAATAATAACAAGATGAAAGATTATCTCATTAACATTAACTCTACAGTTTTCCCTCATGGTCCTCTTGGTTAGATTTTTGGATTCGCGAATAAGAATCCGTTGAGACACAGTAGAAACAGAAGTATGCCCATTCTCAATTCCTCAATTGCTTAACAGAATTCTTTTCTGCTATAACAAATATGTAAAATTCATACAAAAAATTAATTGCATTAATAGTATTATTATTTCCATGAGTATTAGAATTGATATTTCCATACAATTTCTTAATTGCCGAAAATTTGCTCCTTTAAGCCTTTCCAATACTTTTCTTCTTTAGCTTCTCCAGTTTTAGCCGGCTAAAGACATGGACAACACTTAACTGGATTAGAACCAGCCATGGAAGATGTGCCGATTCCTTTTATAAGTGGCAAAGATTATAGAGTTAGGAATACGGGAAACGACCCTACATCTCTAGTACTAAAAACCTACTACCCTTTGGGTGTTTCACATACTGAGAAATTAGATGGCGCTGAATCGTAATGTCAAACTGTTAAATTACAGTTTTCTGTCTTACAATTGAAGGTCGCGAAATTCGAATTTTATTCCTTGTATTGGATTCTAATATCGACTTAGTCGAAACCAGAAAAAACATCCTGAGCGACAAAACGAATCCAGGTCTTTGTTTTGTGCTCAGGATGTGTTTTTCATGTACCTAACCATTGTTTTGAATCAATTAATATTAATGAAATACTCTGTTAGATTTGCTAAATTTTTATTTGAAATTTATAATAATATATGACAGAATTTCACAGGGTATATTTGAAGGTGAGGTTTTTTTCACAGGTACAACTGGTGAGAATAATTTGGTCGAAATTCTCACCTTTGAAAACACCTGTATACGTGTATGATACAGCTTTGAATAAAGGATACAAAAGTACATAAACTATTACATATCAAAGTTGTTATTTCCATGCAACGAATTTTTTTGAATCAATAGAATTTGTTGAATTTGTACAATTTTCATCGGAAATCTATATGAACAAATATTTGATATACCATATATTTTGCATTGCAAGGAGTTGATTGTTGTTTTCAGTTTTCGGATCTTCCTATCACTTCTGGGGAAAGACTTGTAAGTACTCTGCAGGGTGTGAGAACTTCTTTCGGGTACACTCGAAAGAATATCTGAAAAAGGGGAAGTACTGGTAGTCTAATTTCATACCAAAACAATTTATTCAATATATTGAATAAATTATCTTATATATAAGATAAATGAGTAATTAATTCAATTATTTTTGTCACAGATATCTAGGATGACTTACCATCAGTATTTGTTGTAACACTTTCAATCTGCTCGCTTTCCATCTCATGTGGCCCCTCCATGAAAGGAATGCTTTCTGCATGTGAAAAAGATATGCATTCAATATATGATAAATGAGTAATGCATTCCAGATATCTAGGAAGATTTACCATGAGTATTTAACGTCACACATTTGATCTGCTCACTTTCCATTTCATATGGCCCCTCCATGAAAGGAATGCTTCCTACATACAAATATGATAAATGAGTAATGCATTGCAGATATCTGGGAAGATTACCATCAGTATTCGATGTATCAGTTTCAAACTGCTCGACCCCATCGCATGTGGTTCCTTTGGTGGCCCTTTCATGCATGGGATGCTTCCTGCATACAGCAACTTACGTGGATGAAAAGCTTCAAATTGACTTAAAGTAAAATGCAAAGATTATAGTGCCTAACTCTATTATCTTCGGTAAAATGTTCACTGCACATGGTGAAGCTTTTACTCAAGTTAATGTCTTGACACCCACAAAATTCTATCCACTTCAGAGCACTGAAAATAAAAATCAATCAACATCCGAGTCACAATGTACGAGTTTCAATACTTACGTTTCCATTTTCTTCGGTTATATTTGGAGAATCCCAAACAGCAGTTTCCACAGTTTTTCACCATACAATTTTTCCATACGACATTTTGAGCAAAGTCTTTGATTTTGAAGTTTTCACTAAATAAAATACACAAATAACATGGAAATTAGGTGACTAGAACGAGCGAGGTAAATCAAAATATAAACAAAACGGCCATGTGCAAATATCTTCATGAAATGGCAAATGTCCCTTGAATAAATATTTTAACCAGTCTTAGTATTTTAATACACAACTGAACCACCAGGCGGCGCTCACGCAAGTGTAGTCGCTTCGTTTCCCATCTTCCTAACTCTATAATCTTTGATAAGTGGAACATAATACCTCTTTGATAATACCCTCCCCACAGTGTGAATGCGGCGCTGAAAGGCAGACGATCCACCACATCACGGAACATTGCAACCTGAGGGCATGTGGAGGCCATCCGAATATTCCGAATGATTTCCTGGCGGCAATCCCTGGCTCAATTGAATATGTTAATAACTTAGATTCAACTGTAAATCATGTTATTGCTTCATATTTTATGTTTTGCATTGTGCTTTATGTTGTATATTTTGCCATACGATAAATAAATAAAGAAGAAAGAAGAAACTAACAAAGGCAAATCCCCTAAGCTAAACCTAAGTTTAGCCTGTTAATCTTGAGTTTATGTTCACACCTATATTTATCTGCAACAACTATATTCATTCTCAAGTATGGTTAATTTATAATTTCCAGAAATAAAGAAACTGAATTAAATAATTTTTAACTAGGAGTACAAGTGTTCTGCTATCACAGATCTCAGTGTACTTCCACCCACCTGAAGAATCTAATATGTAATTCTGAAACCAGCGTTTTGGTTGAATAACTAATCCTAGTGAAAACCTTTTTAGTTTAGTCATAGATTTCCATCAAATAAACCACATCAATTCAATATTATGAATCTCCAATGAACAATGTGGGAAAACTAATTCGGGGACAACCACTGATTATCAGTTCGTTGTCGATTGTTATATTTATGAACAGAGGTACTAAGATTCATGATTGATGTTTTTTTTTCACCAAGAAAGAATTCCATGTACCTAATCATTAAGTTTGTTTAATTCCCACTTATTTTCATTCTCTGTGATTAATTCTGAATAGGAATTCGCTAATCACGAACGGTATATATGCACTGATTTCAATTATCTACATAAAATAGTTCGATATGCATCACAATACAATAATTACTTCAAAAGACTTTAATTCAAGTATGAAAGATAATAGGAACATATAAAGATATAAAAATCAGAAAGGATGTCTCCCATGGTATCTTCGATACCGGAGCCATTTCATCTTTGACAGACACTACCACTCTTGGAATCTTATTATTTTTTTTAAGACCTCACAGAGAAACTCCCGCCGGTACTATCAACCAATCCTCTTCCCCCAGCATCTCCATAATAAACACCACCACTAGCTCCAGTCACTGTTCCATAGCCATGTGGTAAATGGTACACACCTCCTGAACCGCCTTGAACAACACCTTGTCCATTTTGATGTTTGCCTCTAGCATTTTCGAGATTGTAAACACCTGACTGACCTGCAACGAATTCATCACCACCAGCATCTCCACTGTAAGTTCCACCACTACCCGCTATAAATCTTTTTGGTCCATTAGTAAAATGATAAATTCCGCCACTGCCCGCAAAGAATGTTCCCTGGCAGTCATTGATTTCGTGAATACCACCAGCTTCCCCGTAGCAGTCACTAAGTACAGTTCCTACCAATGCGGCCATGAGAGTAATAACCTGAAAAATAAGAACCTACAATGTAATGGCATACATCATAGATGAAAAAAGAATTTACAGAAATTGTGAACATAACATTCATTTTACTAACTGATAGGTTGACAAATGTAAACATATATGTCAAATTTTTAAAAAAGATTCATCAATTTCGGACGAATAATATACATAATTTCTCGATGACTTAACAGCGGGCATCACCAGTTAGAGCATGCTATACAGGGGGAGTCTTTGAATCGTACAAATATTTTAGCGGTAGTTATAATATAGATTCTGTAGTTCAAAAGAAACACTTTTTCCCATACTATTCTTTCCGATTCGGTCCTGATAAAAATACATATTGAGCTGTGACACACCTGGAAAACAAAATTAACTTCAGAATAACTAGCTAAATCTGTGACACTACTCATCTGAGGATATTTTCAACATAATTGTATTCAGCCAAAGTACCCAATTTTTAAATTTCAACAGATAGGTACTTTTTAATTTATCAAATCACCGAAAAACGGCACATTTCCTATAAGAGAAAATATAAATAATACCTTTATTTCACAGAATGTTCAAATATTCATTACATACTTCCAACTTAGTTCAAAGCGTTGAGTTCTTTGAATTCTTGGTACGTAATGGTCAATATGAGAATATTGGAAGACGTGGGTGATATCTTGTGTTCGAAAAAAATTAATCAGATAAAGGAATAACTAAATTCCGAAATTCATTTTCATTCATTTTCATACCGATAAACCGAGGCAATTCTGAAAAAATAGCGAAGGAAAGCAGTGTTTCTTTTTACCTCAAGAATCTACTGGATATTGCGGCAATAAGCATTGAAACATAGTCATTTTATTGAAATCGTGGAATTGTGTTGGTAGATGTTTCATATAATATGTGAATTTGAAGATATAGTACACTTCAATAACAGCGATTGGTTGGCCATGGAATAATTTTCTCAAGTTTATGTAAATAGAATGGAGTGAGGTTGGCACATGAAATGTCGTTTATAATATAGAAACACCTGGCCAACTTCTATTTTTTAAAGCTGCAAAAATATAGGAAATGTTCGAATAATGGTTGTTTTGCACATTAAATATATAATTAATTGAAACGAAGTACTGCAGTGTGTAGTTTATTAAACTTCAGTTTAGAACCGAGCGCTTTCGACAATGTCATCATCAGGGTTCCCTGGAAGGGTAACTATGATTATTACAAGAGATAGAATTTATTTTGATAATTACCCGTCCAGGAATAACACCACAGGCGGCATGCGGAAGAGTCAATGCAAATTAAAACTTGAAACTTTAAAACTAAACGCTAGAATCGGGTCCAGTTTTTGCCAGAAGAAGGAACAAACGAATACAAACGCAAATATCTGTCATTCGATGACAAGACAGATAAGTGACCTCCAAACGAATGAAGGGTGACTTATGATAGATGAAACAAGTGGCACGCAAATCGGTGGTGCCACCTTACAATAACATAATCTATGAACAAACACGATGACACGATGTCAACAAACAGACGACAAACCAAAATAGCACACTAACAAACGTTAAAATACGTGTAAAGCAATGAAATAGTCAAATTTTAAAAAAAATCATATTTTAAAAAAACATCATGGGAGTTGAGAAAATGCCTTCCTAGAAGCAAAGAAAACATGTTAGAAACTACTTACTATATTGAATTGATATTGAAATCTGCAATTTGCTCATACGGAAATAAACCCTTATATTTTGAAATTTACGATTCATCAGACGGTATTGATCATAAATATTGGATTTAAGTAAATTTATTATAGCTTTCTTCCAAATCTGAGGAGATTTCCACTAGTTCATCATTTTCATTAAAATATTTTGTGATGTTCATCAGAGGAAATTGGACAATTCTAATAGAAAAATAACAGATAGTTATATATTTTGCACTGAAATGACTTCAATAGATGCAAGTTCAAGCAAAAATGTATGAGTCAAAGAAATCCGATGAACTCGAAATTTTCTCGTATTGAAATACAGAAGAATTTATATTTCCACATTTATAGTAGGCGATTGATCAATTGTAAAATCATTGCTATCCTTTCCAAACATGCATACCTTCAACTGATGTATTCGTGATAAAAGCTCATTGTGATAACGAATATAAATGCAAAAGCATTAGTTTCTAGTTATTCGATTCGATTTCTATCAGTGAAAATTCCAGTATAGGAAATCCGACAAAAATATAATGCATAAAATGACTCACTAATTGTTTCTCCATGTTGAAATATACTTTTGATTAACTGCTTGTTGCGCTTCTCTCAACACTATTTACCTTGACCGTGGTAGTAGAATATATATATGGTTGTTATGGGAGATTACAAATACACCATTGTACCACAATAAATTGTGTTTTCATTGAATGCATACAAATTAAAGATAGCGTTTATTGATTATTGTACAGGGTCCTCAAAAATGATTGCAATAACGGAATGGGCGTAGAAGTGAATGAATTTTGACGGTTTGGGAACATAATGAAATGATTGGCCAATTTCGAAATGCTATGAAATTCGTTCTAAAGCTCTCAGTATAAGACGACAAACAATAACTCAACACACATTTCCATGTAACAATCATTTATAAGGAAACTGTATTACTAAAGTTTGTAATAGGTTGGTTCACGGTGTGGAATATGAACCGGTAGAGTTAATTTCGTAATTCTTAATCAGCCTTTGCTATCATTTTAACCCTTGGATCTCATAAACATCTATGTGTCATCTGATGATCAATTTCGTTCCTACAGACAAGTAGATTGTATTCTCTAGCATTCAAACTTAACATCTCCACAATATTTAATTCATTATACTGGGTGACTTGGTGACGTAAGGGACAACCCAATGACATAGACATAGAAAAATAATAAAATATAATTATAATGAATAACGAAAATTCAATAAATATAATTATTATAAATAATAGGAAATACATAAATAGAAATTCTCTTCCTATGCAGTTGGGACAACGGCACAGTGAAGATAGGTAACGCCAAATAAAATAAGGATTTGTGATTCAGATGTCCCTTACAAAGGGTATTGGTTTCAGTCTTTTGTATTGGAGAAATTCATATGTTAGAGTAAAACAACGTTTTTTTTTTCAAGTTTGAGTGCAAAGAAGAAGAAATATTTTCTTGAAGACGATAATGAGTTAGACTTATCGTCAGTATCTCGAATTCAGAGTAGTTATTGCTCTATCAATAATATAATATAAATGGACGTTATAATTTTCTATTTTTCCGCTATCAGCGTATCATGAAATTCAAACATAGAATTGATCTTCACTCATTCGTTTTAGCTGTTCTCAAATCTCTATTCGAATATTTGTTATCTCATATAAAGGGTGATTTTTTTAAGTGTTTCATTAGACGTATTCAAGGAAGGAATTGTTATACACATTCAAGATTTTGGATTCTCGTTTTAGAGTTTATCAATTTGAAAATTCTTCTTTCAATTTTACCGAAAGCTTACGTAACTTTATTATTGCCAATGCATATTCGAATTTTTCGTTTAATTCTACACTGGTTTGAAGCATGATATTTGCAACCACTTAAGCGATTTTCGAATTATAGCCTGATTTTAAAATTTTTTGGAAAAAAAGATTGTCACGAATTAGTGTCCATTATCTTCAAAATTCCTTCTTGTGAGAATTTATTTTTGCGAAAGTGGAACAAGAGAAAGTACGCTGATACTGTTTCTTGTATAACTTATGAGGAAATATCATACAGGGTGTCTTAAGCAGGGTCCAAAGTGAGCCTCAATACAACTATTATATCTATTTTTTTTCAAATTACAACCCAATTATTTTGTAATTCTAATGGATTGCTCGTTCAAAACTAGTTAGGATGTCCTAAACTACAATAACGAATTTCATTCATTTTTCACTTTCCTTTTATTAGTTGTTATTAATATTGAATAGGAATTCATCGATCACGAACGGGATATGTAGTTACATTCATATTAAATATTTCGACATGCACTAGGGGTAATACAATGCAATCATCCAAAATCATTTTTATTGTAATCTTGCTTCAAAATATTCAATTCAGGTATGAAAAACAATAGGAACATACAAAAATATAAAAACATTCATGAAAGGCTCCTATGGCACTTTTAATACCGGAGACATTTCATATTTGATAGACACAACCACTCTCCTAATCCAATAACTCCTATTTAAGAAGACCTTACAAAGAAACTCCCGCCAGTGCTATCAACCAATCCTCTTCCCCCAGCATCTCCATAATAAACACCACCACTAGCTCCAGTCACTGTTCCATAACCATGTGGTAAATGGTACACACCTCCTGAACCCCCTTGAACAACTCCTTGTCCATTTTGATGTTTGCCTCTAGTAGATTCAAGATTATAAACACCATCATGACCTGCAATGAATTCATCTCCACCAGCATCCCCATTGTAAGTACCACCAGTACCCGCAACAAACCTTTTTGGTCCATTAGTGAAATAGTAAATACCACCACTGCCTGCATAAAACGTTCCTTGGCAGTCATTGATACGGTGAATACCACCAGCTTCCCCGTAGCAGTCACTAAGTACAGTTCCTACCAATGCGGCCATGACAGTAATAACCTGAAAAATAAGAACCTACAATGTAATGCCATACATCGTCAATTGTTTAATTCAATCCAAAAAAATCTTCCATTTGAAGATGGTGTTCACATAATTCCCAAGCCAGATGTTCGATTCTGCTGGGAATATCACTATGGTGTAGAGACTTTATTCGAGTAGGTCTTATGGAATGAACAAAAATGATCGATGGCAGCGTTCTTAACCCTTTCAGTCCTAGTGGTTTCACTATGAAACCACCTCTAATAATATATCTATATTCCATGCGTCCCTATGGTTACATCTCAAAACAGCTGCAACAGTGGTAAGTCAAAGGCTTCCTCTCTTATTGGGTTGCAATAGTATGCAAAATGGCGCTGTACAGCGTGTAAAGTTGGTCTTTGCTTAGGTGAAAAAAAAACACCTTCCACAAGAAAAAATAATATTACTTGTATTATTAGTTGGGTCATGGTCGTTACATGTAGAAATCACCATTTAAAAAAATTGCAAATAGATATTCAATGAATATATTGAATTCCCCCTGTATTCTCGACCTAAAAATATGAGTCTATTTTGAATGAAATTTTTTAATTTGGCCTGGTTAAAAGAAGCTGCCAATATTGATATACTGGAACGTGTTCTTTTTTCAAGAATATGCCATTATGAGTTCAGATATATTTCAGGCATTTTGCTGGGTTTTATTTAACACCTATCTTTAGTTTCGTGCTTGATATAATAGTCATTTCAACATGTTGCCTTAAGTTTTGACACAGTTTTCTTTGCGAATTAATAGCTAGAATTACGAAAGCGCTGGCGGGTCACACAAAAAAAATTCAAATGTATAATTCCGACTTGCTAAGTCAGAATTCTGAGTTACAAGTCGGAATTCCGAATCGTAAGTCAGAATTCTGAGTTACAAGCCGGAATTCTGAGTTACAAGTTGGAATTCCGAATCGTAAGTCAGAATTCAGAGTTACAAGTCGGAATTCTGAGATACAAGTCGGAATTCCGACTTGCAAGTCGGAATTCTGAGTTACAAGTCGAAATTCTGAGATACAAGCCAGAATTCTGAGATGCGAGACAGTATTGGGGCTACAATTGGTCAAATGACATTTGCTTTCTTAAATTCGATTGTTGACGAATCATGTGAGCAAAATGCCCTCTATAGAGATGATTTGTCTCATTTAAGGCATGTATAGGCACATTTGGACCCTTAACCTACACCTACCCTATCTCTTTTCTTTCAAAAGTCTTAACGGACGTTATTGATTCCGACAAGCTCACAGAGCTTCTGAGGGGTTCGTCGTTACCTACGGGGAATCAGGATAATATGATAATATATAATATATCTGTAGTATCCATATATGCTCGTAGGGTGACAATAAGTCGATCGCTTCTTCGTGTTTTGACACGATTTCCGAAGGCCTCTCGAGAGCACTTCATAGGGATTACTAAGGACTAACGGGCAGTTTCATAATCAAACTTATAGCCCCTTCAATTTTAAAGCTTTTCTTTAACCCTACCGATACTGACACTAAATGAAACATAAAGTGACTTTGAACTTGATTATGAAACTGGATGTAGGAATTTCGATAAAGTGCTCGAATCACTAAGCACTGAGAAAGGTTTTGAAAAGTTCCTAGGAGCATAATTCTCGGGAGTACAAAAATACTCCAAGTGCTTTCACAAGCACTGAGCACGAAGCTTTGGGACAGCTCAGCTATGGTGCAACCGAAGAGAAAAATAGAATATCATTTCATTCATCCAAAATTCCTCCAATTAGCCAAAAACACATTCACGGATGAAATGCAAAAAAACAAAAGTCATTAGACCTATTTTAGCCCTCCTCCTGCCCTGCATCTCAAAATTCCGACTTGTATCTCAGAATTCCGACTTGTATCTCAGAATTCCGACTTGTATCTCAGAATTCCGACTTGCATCTCAGAATTCCGACTTATAAGTCAGAATTTTGACATGTATCTCAGAATTCTGACTTGCAAGTCAGAATTCTGACATGTATCTCAGAAGTCCGACTTGCAAGTCGGAATTGTACATTTCAAATTTTTTTTTTGTGTGGCACTTCAGCGCTTTCGTATAGAATAGACAAAGCAGTCTGACATTTTTCTGGCTATGGGTATCACCAAGTAAGGTACGCTGTTTAGTTCTCCATGGCCCACTGTGTATATATGTTATACAGATAAACAAGACTCTTGATGTGAATATCCACAAATGTTACCATCTACTGAATTTTATATACCAATATGATTTTTGAGTTATATTAAGCACGCAAGTGTGTGTGGACAAAAACTCCTTCAGGCACAATTGTCGCGAAAAAATCAACTCGGAAAGTCTGAATTTGTTCTATAGGGCTTAACATTTTATTCGGTAATAATTATTTTCTCTGATGAAAATTAGCCCAATAGTTTTAATTCCCGAATTCCCAAAAGAAAATTCATACAAAAAAGTAGGGTATGTGATTAAACCATCATAAAGTCCCCTTGGTTTGACAGTTATACGTATTCCTAATGATCTTCTTTGCACTAATTTCAGTTGCATTAATTGCTATTTGCAAATGATACTCATGGCTTTTTTAAACCTTATAGGTCTAGGAATTTTCGCTCTGGTCATGATATTTTGTAATGTTGAAAGAAAGTCTGACAATTGAAATGAAAAATTAACAGGTAAAGTTATCAATGTTGGTCTGATATAATATCTATATGAATGTTAATTCTGTCAGGTAACGCATAAATGAACATTCCACCAAACTGAATGAATTAAAAAATATCTCAAATTCAAATACGCCAAATTGGAAAAATTAATTTTTTTCACATTTATGCTAATGTAGAAATGAAGTATAAAGTTATTGCTATCATCTCCAATATGCGCAAGTACCTACACCCTCAACTGACCTATTTGTGAGAAAGAAACTCATTGTGATGTCGAACATAAAAAATATAAAAGCATTAGTTTCTAGTTATTCGATTTATCTCCGTGAGGATTCCATTTCAATATAAGAAATCCGACAAATTGTATAATGCATAAACCAACTCACTAATAATAACATCGCCATGTTGAATAACTGTTGCGCTTCTCTCAATACTATTTTCCTTGACCGTGATGGCAGACTATATATGGTTGTTATGGGAGATTACAAATATAGGAATGCACGACAATAACTTGTGTTTTCGTTTCATGAATACAAATTACAGTTAGCGTTTACTGATAATGGTTCCGGATCTTTAAAAATAATTGCAATTGCGATGTTGCAATTCCTGTATTGCTCAAGTTTGTACTAGGTCGGTTCGCGGTGTCGAATATGAACCGGAAAAATTGATTCGTAATTGATTATTGTGCCTGTGATATCATTTTAACTCTTGGATCCCTTTTCATGAACATCTATGAGTCATCTGATGATCAATACCGCTATTGTGATAGCGAACGTTTGTCCTGATTTGACAACTCACTTTTGGGAAAATCATATAATCCGTTTTTATTTTTATTCTTTATTGTGTTTGTCTATTTTATGTGAAAACCGAGGTTCCCTAATAATCCTTAGGTATACCCAATGGAAACTCTTAGTTAACCAAAAAAAAAAATTGAAACAAGGAAAAGAGCCACTTCGTGATGCTCAATTTCTCTGTGGATTCAGGAAATTATAGAAAAAACTGCAATTCGATATTTCGATTCATAATTTTGTCCTTTCATGAATATTTTGTTGGAATTGTTTAGAAGTCGCAGAATAATCAAGCAGTACGAAATGACTCCTTCCGCTAAATTCAAGTTTTTCTTCAATAACTCTGAAAGTTTCTATTATAGGTAGGGGGTGCATTAGGATGAACTCCTTTCTTTACGTAAAAGTGACTGAACCAATAAAAAATATATAGGTTGTGATTTTAAAATATTCAGTTTGGATGAATTCAATTTCCAACTTGATGATATTCTCGTGACCACTTTATACATTTGTGGCGGCGTAGTTGTACTCATGGTAGAGGAATACTTCATCTCACCATGATGGTACCAAGGGTAGCCAAACGATGGCATCACTGCGCACGACGGTTGCGATCACAGGGTAGATTATACGTCTATTGCGGTGCAGCATACGCCAAACGATGGCGCCACCGGCGACGCAACACTCTATACCCTCGACGTAACCGGCGTTTATAGCAGGCACAAACTACGCTGCTTCGGCGATTGTCGTAGGTAGCTGCTAGGGTTCATTAACCTACCTGATGAGTCCGACCCTAGCAGTGGGACGAAACAATCACCCCAAGAGCACGCCATTCTTCAAATGGCGTGTGAGACAATAGCTCGCTCACAATGCACGCTCCCATCTCTGGTATTTCTGACGCTACTCTAGACGCCCTTCCCCATCTTCGTAAACGGCGGTACCCTGCCTACCGTATCGCATCGCTTCCCCAGTCAGCGCCGCTGGTGGGGGAGTGTTGTGGCGGCGTAGTTGTACCCATGGTAGAGGAATACTTCATCTCACCATGATGGTACCAAGGGTAGCCAAACGATGGCATCACTGCGCACGACGGTTGCGATCACAGGGTAGATTATACGTCTATTGCGGTGCAGCATACGCCAAACGATGGCGCCACCGGCGACGCAACACTCTATACCCTCGACGTAACCGGCGTTTATAGCAGGCACAAACTACGCTGCTTCGGCGATTGTCGTAGGTAGCTGCTAGGGTTCATTAACCTACCTGATGAGTCCGATCCTAGCAGTGGGACGAAACAATCACCCCAAGAGCACGCCATTCTTCAAATGGCGTGAACTCACCCCAGCACATACCGCCAAACATTTTAGGTGCAAACAGCAAACAGTGTTATAATATGAATAATGAAAAATTGAATAGTATGAAGCTCTCAGCAGAAATATTAGAAAAAGTGGGACTTCGTTTTCACCAATTTTTCATAAAAATCCATTGAACTCATAAACCATTGAGTTTTTACTCAAGGTCGGGCATACTTTGATGCCAAATGAGTTAGAGGAAATATGGGACACATGCTATTGTCTTCGTCTGGGTTTCTATCTGGAGGGGATTGAATCAGACATCGTTTCGTACTGGGTGGCGCTCTGTGTAACTGTGTAGTACTCAGTAGCGCGCTGTGTTACTGGATAGTACTCAGTAGCCCTTGCCAGTATTGAATGAGAGTCCATCAATTCCAAGCGTTCTCCATCGGAGAAAAAGCTATGTTGCTCTGACGAGGTCAAATGAGACCATCTGGTTTTCTTCGATGGTGCGTACTACATTTGGGACCCTGACGATAGCAAATTGACTAGTTTAATTAGGGTCGAAACACTTGTTGATATTTATATCAGCGGGTGGTATGCATCTGAATTAATTCTCATTATTGTCCGGCATACTTTTGAAATTGCCATACAATCACCTATCTGAAGGTGCAAATATTGTGGGTGTTTCATTTACAATAAGAAACTTGTAGGTTTTTCCAGAGGCCTGGAAATATTTCAGGGATAAAGTTCATTGTCAAAAATACCAACAAGATAAATTCTGGACAATGGTCCGATGTGGGGAAAACGAGTATTTTCACAAAAGGAAACTCATTCGAATATAATGATGATCACCAATCGTTAATTGAATAACATATTCAGGAATAAACAGATTATCTGGTGACAAATTGGAATATCGGTTGCAGGTGGCAAATCGACACGGAAATAATCAATTTATTCTATTTCTGTAATACAATGAGCGAATTAAAATTAGGTACGGTCGGTATCAAAATTTTTTTTTGGAAACAGATTTTTCGTGAATATAAACACGAAATTTTTGCCCTATATTACCAAGTTTTTGGAGATAATCATATTATACAGTGAGGTCCTATAAAAAATTAACATTTCGATTTTCCGAATTAAAGATGAAACTGTGGAAAATCGCTCGTACCTGTTAATTTCTGATTCGTAGGGGAACAACTTTTCTGCTCTATGATCCACTTGACTGCAACTTCCTAACGGGGTGAGCACAACCCTTTGATTCTGAATAGGCATGAGGGGTGTTAAAGATCTTATTATCGAATACTATCCGATTCTGAAATTTCGCTTCAAAACTTCCATCGATAACGACATAACAGGGAAAATAGTGGAATAGTAGGTATACCTATTTATTTTTGTGATTAGTTTATTAAATGCTGGAAATGGGCACCATTCACCACCATGTGAGCATGTGAGCATGTGGATGATCTGGCTAGAAAGCTGGGACGGAGTATCTTTCTTCTGAGGAACCTTGCTGGCTCTGTCTCATTGGGGGTACTCAAAATGGTGTATTTTTCACTGTTTGAGTCCCACATTAGATATGGGCTGGTTGTTTGGGGCAACCCTGGAACCAGTTCTAGAATATTCGGTATCCAGCGTCGAGCGGTTAGGGTGATCGCGAAGCTTGGCTACAGAGATTGTTGCAGGGAGGCTTACAAGGATTTGAATATTCTTACTTTCCCATCTTTGTTCGTGTATGAATGCCTTAGATATGCGCATCGTAGGTCTGCTAGCTTTTTGGAGAACAGGGATGTGCATTCTTATAATACGAGAGGTAAGAATATGATTCATCTACCTTTTCTAAGACTGAGCAGGTCGCAGAATGGTCCGGATTATTTGGCTGTGAAATTTTATAATGTTTTGCCAATCGCATTCCGATCTTTATCTATGAAGCAGTTTGATGATAAGTTGAAAACTTATCTATTGTTAAATCGTTGTTTGTATTCGATAAATGATTTTTTTTTTGTTGAAATCTATTGATTTTAATGTGTTATATTGGTGAGTGTTTGATAGTTCTTTCAAAATTTTACTCTTACTGTCATAGCTGTTTTTGTTTGTATTTTTTTTGTCTATTTTTCAGTCTAATGTATTTTATTGTATACCTATAGTTTGTATAATATACTTTCTTGGACGTATGTAAGCAGATTTCACTGCGGTTAACATGAATAAACTATCTATCTATCTATCATGCAGAAATTTAAGTTTTGCTAAAAATGTTCACATACATTACTCAAGATTTGTGGTGTAATTTGACGGAATTCCTTAATGATTCGAGTTCGCTAATCCTCCAGTGACTTAGGCTGGGTAGCGTAAATCTTGGATTTCAAGTGACCCCATAGGAAAAAGTCTAGTGGAGCCAGATCAGGTGATCTGGCGCACGGGTTGAAAGAGCTGGTGCGCCAAAATGGTGAAGAATCGAAGTTGATTTTATTGTTTTGTTAGGTCAACATTTATGAAGAACTGAAATATTCAGGTTCAAATCTGGGTCATCCATTGTGAAGCTAGGGACGTTACATAATTTCAATATCAGCTGATCTTTCTTGGTTGATTTACGATAATGGACCTTATCAACTGAAGGAAGTCATTTTGCATTTTTGGAAATTGTGAAGTTTTTTCTATATTTGTTGCCCAAAAGTGGGTAACGGATTTTAATACAGTATATGGAGAATGATTTTCCTGCAGTTGCAAGACGTTTGCAGGTTAGTTACATATTGAAAAGGACCAGAGACTCGAGAATTATAAAACTTGGAGTAGGTACATTCGCGTTGCAAAAATCTGGAATTTCTGAAGCCCGTGTCCCGTGTCGAGAGTATTCGCTGCTTATGCTCCAGTTATACGTCTTCTGTTTGACATTTTTGCTCATGGAAAGCAATTTCAGAACCCCCTGAATCAGCTGATTTTCTATTCTTGCTTCTTTCACCTGGTGCTAACGAAATAAATTTTTGCTTTTGAAAGGTTTTATATCACACGGCAAATATGATGAAAAAATCTTGATTCAGTACCTTCTATGGTGTAGAAAAGAAAAATCAGATATTGATTCCTGGATTATCCAACAACATCTTAAGGCATACATTTAAATGTAATTGTGCATTCTACAATATAATAACAACAAAATAATTTTTCACAATATTGAAGGATAGAGTACCTAATACACATAGATCTGAAATCATTTACAAGATCCCTTGCCATAACTGCAACCGATGTTATATAGGCAAGACTGGACAGCTGCTTAAGGACCGAATCAGGCAGCATATCAATGACACCAATAACCACACCGAAAGGACTGCTCTCTCCTCTCATTCTGTTCAAACTGGACATGAATTAAATTTTCGATAAAGTTGAAATCCTAGATACAGTCCACTCACATACTTGTACCCAATCTAATTAAATTTTCATTTCTTATGCCTTACGCAACACCAAGACAATACCCTAGTAATCTATTTACTTTAATTTCAACTGAATTCTCACAATAACAAGGTAACACTTTCTGTTCGAAATATACTGACCATCTTAAAACCATGATGTTGCATTCTCTTGCAGCCCTGAAGAAGTCGATAGGACTTCGAAACGTCGGCAATGTTACTACAAGAAGAATAAATAAAATCCTTGTCCAAATACCCAAAATCTGATTCTTCTTTTTATGATAAAAAAATTTCTCTACTTTTGAAATATTTTTATTCTTCATTCGATTTGATAACAACTTTTGAATTCACGAATTGAAAATACAAAAACCACACCGAACGATGAAACTATTCAACAGTGGATCCCATGGTCACCATCAATAACAGGGCCTTGATATCTTTATTGAATACTTCCCGCACTCGATCCAATTATGGTTTTCAAGAAGCTCTAACAATAAATTTTCCTCCTGTACTATCAACCATTCCCCTTCCACCAGCATCTCCATAATAAACACCACCACTGGCTCCAGTGACCGTTCCATATCCATGAGGTAGATAGTAAACTCCTCCACTACCTCCTTGCACAATTCCTTTTCCCTTTTGATGTTTTCCTCTAGCTGAAGAAAAATGGTAGTCGCCGGACTGACCTGCAGTAAATTCATCGCCACCAGCATCCCCAAAGTAAGAACCACCACCAGCAGCAACGAATTTTTTCGGACCATTAGTGAAATAGTAGGTACCACCGCCAGCTGCATAAAATGTTCCTTTGCAATCATCAATATGGTGAATACCAGTTCCTTCCCCGTAGCAGTCACATAGTATGTTTGCTACAAATGCTGCCATCAGTGTTATAACCTGAAAAATAACAATCTTTTTGATGTAATTCCTTTGCACTGAATTATTATTCTATTAGTTATGATTTTTCCACATATAGTGAAAAATTATCCACAATTAAGAAAATAAGCCCTGAGGTATGTTTTGTTTTTCATTTCAAGGTAATTAAACGGCATAACGATCCCTTACAGATTCAAAGATCATCTATTAGTATGAATTAGGGAGTATTGAGAACAGGGTGTTTTGAAAACAGAGATTTTGCAACAGAAGGTAGAACTGATCCAAACAAATAATTCCTCCAGAAAATCATCTACTTATACCGGATTTTCAAGATCACGAAGTTGAGAAAACAGTCGGTATCGGTATAAACGAGTCTTTTGTTTTGACTGAAAGTTAGACTCACCTTGAAAAAGCTCAGTGTAAATATGGAAATGTTGAAAAACTCAGAGAAAAAATTGATCAAAATTATACACAATTAGTTTGAAGTCAGCATAGACTTCAAACTAATGGCGTAAAAATGAGAGAAAACATAGTTCACCTCTCTTTTACAAATAAGTTTCTTCAAATGAAGATGAAGTTGCAAGGCAATGTACAGGCCAGGAAAAGAAGAGTTGACTCATTATTTCGAAACACACTATTCAGATAGTCTACAACATTCTATTGATAATGGAAAAGTGCCTTGTAATATATTCGGTATTTCTCAATGAAACAATGTTTTGTTAGAATGCCACTTAAGTAATCTTCATACATACAACTCTCGGTATGAACTGAAGAACGCTAAAAGAATCTTACCACATTATTCACATCTCAAAGTTTTTTTTTGTATACTTGAGAAGTGTCTTACACTACGCCTATAATATTCATCCTCTATAAGCTCCATCGAATAAAACCCACATTTTCTGTAGATAGGTGGTAGCAGCAGCGTTGAATCTCAACTCCATAGATGCACGCAAATCGATTTATTGTGCGCATATCTCAAAAAGATAAACGAAGGATAAACGAAAGGTATCTCGTCTAATTCAATGCCCAAAATACCAGTTGTTTCAGTGTAAGAAATGCATTTCGTTGGCGAAACTGTCGATTATTTTGGAGTTCAGCACCCAAACGTTCATTGGAACTTTTGGATTCCATCCAGGAAATAAGCAGTATCACTTATTGAATGCTCAACTTTAAGAGCCAATCTACAGTCGTTGGTATATCGGAGAAGAGTTCCGTGATTGCTCTGTAGATTTCATTTCCGTCGATGCTCCGTTCATATACAGAAATGATGCCAGCTGTCCTGACGTTCTCATGCAGCACATTCATATCCTATGCCGTTCAATCAACAATTACAAGGCCTGTTTTGGTTCGCTTTTAGGATGGTTCCAGAACGGTTCAAAACAGTCGCATATTTATTTATTCAGCGTAAGCTCGCGCGTAGCATGCGTGTAGCTTCCCACACCATTGCTGCTCCACTACTTTGAACTGATTCGGAACCGCCTCAAGTGCGAACCAAAACAAAGCTACAGAAACATCTGTTGTTCACCATGAATGGATATCCTTTACTCTCCGGGGGTGTGTTCATAAACTTACTCCGAGAGTAGAGTATGAGTATGGTCATGCTCAGAGAGCACACTCTGAGGAACTAAAAGTACGTTTGTGAACGCTTCGGGCCTGGCTTCGGGTAATCAGAGCTTACTCAGAGCTTGCTCAGAGTAAGTTTATGAACGCAACCCGGTAGTTCAATGTGTAAACAAACGGGCTGCCATTTTCAGTTTAGTTTTTTGTTTCCTCGAACGGACAAAGGAAAAGATACTTGACGTGAATGTTGGCCACCTTTAGGATAATCTCCAAGTGTACCTTGAATATTCAAACTGTGATAATCTTCTCGTTTTGAATTCATTCGTTGAAATGCTTGCACTTATTTTTGAATCAAATATAATCAAAGTTAACGGGTTGGATTTAAATGAGATCTATATAATATATCGTTTCATGAGTCATAAATTTGAAAATTATTCATTATGTATTGCCTTAAATCCCCAATACTAACAAACTCTGAGCTGAATTACTTTCGTGAAATAGAAACCTATTATAATGAATAACTAAAGGAGAAATGGAAAAGTTAAAATCATCAAGTTTATTCATTTCCTATGATCGTCTCAATGTTTTTCATGGAAATTCCAATTTAATCTTCTTCGGTACACGTTAAACGCTCGGCCGGATAAATATACATTAACCAACTCACAAATAGCACCATCATATTGGAGGATGCTTGATTTAGTAACTGCTTGTTGCGTTTCACTCAAAACTACTTTGTTTGACCGTGGTAACAGAATATATAGCATAATAATATGATCATTATGTAAGATTAAAGACACAGGAATGCATCAACAATGAAACTTGATTTCGTTGTTTACTCCAATAAAAATAAGAATTACAGAAGTTGTTTCCACTTAGTATTAACTCATCTTTATATGTATAGGAGAAAAAATGATACAATGCTTAATTGTCTGCATGACAACATAAAGTTCACTATTGAGGTTGAGAGGAATTCGGTGTTAAATTTTTTAGATTTGAAATTGATCAGATCAGACGACAGGTTTGAATTTGATATTTTCAGAAAACCCACTCAGACCGATCATGTGATTCCGCAGGATTCTTTCCATCATTTCTCACATAAATTAGCAACTGTTCATTTCTTTTTCCACCGGTTATTTAGCGTGCCTCTGTCACCACTGAATTTTGCTAGAGAACTACTAAATATTAAACAGATAACAGTGAACAATGGCCATACCGTTAGTTTTCTGGACAGATTTTTCAATAGATTCTCTCAGAAATGGTTGGTAGAAGAACTGGGAGCTAATGCATTCATTCCTGATGCTTCCATTGCCCGAGATGTCGTTTCACCTGTGGTTCCCATTGATCATACTAACACACTCGATAGGACTGATACCACCCTCTTCATTCCAATTACTTACTGTGGCAATATTACCCACTCGATCGTGAATATACTAAAGAGAGATAATGTAACTTTTTCTTTTAAAAGCGTCAACACTTTGCGATATCATTTAGTGAGGAATAAAGATAAACTAAATTCGCTTGATTGTTCTGGGGTTTATATGTTGAAATGTGGTTCGAATGGTTGCAACTCTGTTTATGTGGGTAGAACGGGTAGAGCGCTCTCCACTAGAATAAGTGAGCATCTATCCTTAACCATGGAGAACAAAGAACGAACAGTCCTTCTTTAGTAAAAAGCAACCCGATTTATATATCCTTTCATGATGTTTTTGCTGCTCGGACAACCTCTTAACATAAAACACCTTACAAAAACCCATATCTCACTGTTGCCTACTTTCAATAAATGCTGCTTAGCTTCATTGGATGAAAAAACTTTATTTATCAAATATCTGGGGTAACCATTCTTCAATAAGAACGATGTTTGCTCTCTGAAATTTTTCATGTAAAAGGATTCATGCGACAAATTAAGGATCTTGTTGATATATTTCTCCATCAGTGTGTAGCGTAAGTATATAGTATACGGAGTAAATTCACACACTGGTTTTATACTATTGTTTACTTCAGAGATCGATTTCGCTGAAATAAACAATGAAAATTTTGTATCTACAGATAGTAACTTTTTAACAAAATCGGGCAATAGAATATCACTACAAAGTTAACCAAGAATTTTGGGTTATAATATTATAATCCTCAATTTCATTGGCATAAACAGGGTGATTTAGAACGTAAGGAAAATAGAGCAGCTAAAAATGCCTAACACACGTGATTATATTATAACTAAGCCACACTTGCCTTATACGAATGTTTTAAGTTGCCAGTGCACGTAAGACACGGGGTGTAAAAGTAAAGTTTGATAAACAATTATAATCCAATAATTGAAAACAGTGTAATGCTAGTATTTGAAAGCTTGCCATAAAAAAAAAACAGAAGTCTATCTCGGCCAACTCAGTATTTGAAGATGCATAAATGAAATTCTAAAAATTTATTAAAAAATCTCTATAAAATTTTAAACTATTACGTTATTGATCAATAAAATTTTATTCCTTAATAGGATAGTAAGTTTATAGCGTTAATTTCGATGTTGTTAACCTTTCCACGTTTCCACATCCTAAATTGTAAAAACACGATCTAGATGACATCTGGTTCCATCAGCAGAATGGGGCTAGAGCCCAAACACCTCGTAATTCATTGGCTGTTTTGATACAGATGTTGGCAGGGCGTCTGGTCTCACTGAGAGGAGACGTGGATGGCCAGCTCGCCGACCTGATCTGAGCAACTGCGAATTCTTTCTTTGGGGCTACACATTTCGTAAGCTTCATCGGATAACTGAAGAAATCCGAGCCATACCGCTCGCTATATGCCGAAAAGTGGTAGAAAACTCCCCAAATCGACTCCCTACATCAGTGTATCACTACTGTCGGCCGCCATCTTAGCGATATCGTCCAATACTTGACTTAAATTCTATTTCCTACTGATTCTAATAAATAAAACTTTCTGCAACTTTAAAAAATTTTTATAGTCCTTTGAAACTCGTCAATTATATCTGGTGCACCTTGTATAGTTCATTCAAGAATGATTGACATCTCGTGTGGCTATGGAAAATCGAATTTAAGTTGGTAATAGCCCATGAGTTGAGATTTTATGTTGCAGAATTCAGGTTGGTATTGTGAATAAACATTGATCCATAGACCTAATATATGTGAATCTATGTACTTACCGACGCTTATTTGAATTTTTTACAGCTCTTTACATCTCAATTCAATCGTACAAATTGGAAACATAAATGTGTCAATTTTGAATGACACACTAGACTTTCAATACCTACTGGGATGTCAATCATTCTTGAATGGACTATATAAGGTTCGATAATTCCGTTTTAAAATTCAGATCTATGAATTCATAACAGGATGATAGCGAATATCCGATTCTCGCAATGAGGAAAATATGTTAACTTAGTGAGGAAAGAACTGTTTTTTCTTGATTGGTCGGTCTATTGAGGAGTTAATAGGAAATATTTTCAAGGACGTAAAAATCATTCCACGAAATACTTGTCGAGTAATAATAGGAAATTTTCTTTCGGGCAGCCATAGGAAACTTCCGTTTCAAGTAACAGAAGTATAAAAATAGACACGAACAGATCATAATTCACATAAAGCGTTTATTTGTAATAACTATTTGAAATTTTAATGGACTACTTGTCAACCAAGTGAGATAGCGGTTAGCTATGGTATTGTGTACTAATATAAATGCAAATTGGTTTCGGCCTACTGGTAACATAAGTGCGAAACACTTTCTGCTTGATCATTAGCAGAGTTAATGTACTCGATAATATAACTTGTATTTACAGTAGTTAGATCTTACATTTATTTTGAAGCAATATTGTATAACCCAATCATCACATCAATTTTTTAGTTTTATCTACCATTTGGTATTTACTACAAAACGAAAAGGACCCAAAGCCATAAAACCCTGCTAATTCTCACTAGATTCGGTTGAAAATTAAAATTCAACTTGCCGTATACCTACGATATCATTGGACTCATAAAATATTCTCAATATTTTTGATGTTTTCCATTTTCTGAGAATTCAACAGATCAGATCCTCTAGATTCCGCAAGAAGTTGCCCAATGTTTCACTCCCAGCAGAGATGCCATGGCGCTAAATTCTTTTCATTTACATGTGCCCATCAAAATTTTTTATTTGAAATCAGAATTTATCTTTGACAAGTGATAGTAAACATACATCAATATTTTTCGAAATATTCATACCTGAAAAAAATTCTATCAAAAAAAAGTTGGTAGGTATTCATATTTAGACCTTCTGCAACCAGCTTGAAAACACTCAATCTTCGGTGGTCGAATATCAAATCCAGGTGTACATAACATGCAGATATTCCTGATATACCTATGGTGATTCAGCCCGATGGCTTATTAAACATTTATTGAAGAGATCACAATGTACTTTCCTCGTAAAATATTTTCAGATCATCAAATTCTGGTGCTTATACCGAAAACATCCTACTACTTTTTATTTCAAATGGCACAACCTGTATATCTCTGCATCGTTATATAACGGATTTAATGCCCCCACTTTTAGGTATAGATATTTTGCTAAAAAAACTTTGATCAATTTTTTATATTATTCGGAATGATAACAGTTTTTGCTGTTTAGATTGTAAATGTACAGGGATCATCAAGTTGGCCAATCAAATTCATGAAAACAGAAGATTGTCGGACTACAATATTTTTAGTCGATTATATCCAGAAAAAGAGGGGAGATTACCTAAATAAACCCTGTAACTAAAATGACAGTATTATCAAAGGAAAACTTGAAATGAAAGTAAAAGACTATTTCGAACTGCTGCACTAGAAGAAATTCAAAATTTGAGGTTCCAATGAATAATTACAACACTCCATTAATTGTTGATGAATTCTCAACCTCCCCTGCGTTTATGAGATGTCTTAATTATACCTATATTGGAAAATAGAATTTTAGTTTTTTTTGTAATAAGTGACAGAATAATCAATACAATCATGAATATTTTTTGAGGTTACATACAAGTAAATAATGCAAAATCATTAATAGGATATTTTCATCATTTTATTAAAATATTTTCTCAAGTGATAGCAACACTCAGAACTATACAACAGTTCAACAAAAAACAGAACTATTATACATAATAGCTAGGCGCTTCTACTCCTACTATTCGATGCTCAAGAAGCTCTCACAATAAAACGCCCTCCAGTACTATCAACCATTCCCCGTCCACCAGCATCTCCATAATAAACACCACCACTGGCTCCAGTCACCGTTCCATATCCATGGGGCAAGTAGTAAACACCTCCGGTACCCCCTTGTACAATTCCTTGTCCATCCTTATGTTTTCCTCTTGCCGAAGAAAAATGGTAATCACCAGACTGGCCTGCTGTGAATTCATCTCCCCCAGCATCTCCAAAGTATGAGCCACCACCAGCAGCAACGAATTTTTTCGGACCATTAGTGAAATAATAGGTGCCACCACCTCCTGCATAAAATGTCCCTGTGCAATTTGTGATATAGTGGATACCAGTACCTTCTCCGTAGCAGTCACAGAGACAGGTTCCCATCAATGTGGTGATCACAGTTATGGACTGAAAATCAAAAAGAATTATTCAATTAGTTTCATCGATATTTGAAGCAACTTTCGAAATCTCCTCTGACCGTGACTTTCCTTAACTGCCAGATTTGTAAGGTGGAAAGGAGAGAATCATAAAAAATTCATATCCTCATGTCAAGTCAAGAAAACACGAAATTCAATATTATCGACAACTGTCCCCATCCCACAACAGACAAAAGTTTTTAACAGAGTTATCTTCAGGAAAGAGGAATTTATTTCGGTGAAATGATACTTAGATACATAGATCATGAGAGAATAGCTGTTCTTTCTTTCAATATTTTGCCATAAGGATTTCAAGTAGAACACGAGAAATGGCGAAAATAAGAGTACATAAATAAACTCACAAAAAGCATCCTCATGTTGAAAGATGCTCCAGTAGTTCTTGTTGTGTTTCTCTCACAACTAGTCTCCTTTATCGAGTAGGGAGAATATATATGATTGTAATGCTCGCTAACAGACACAGGAACGTGAGGAACGCATCGATAAATAATGAATTATATTTTCGTTGTTTGCGCCGACGAAATACTGACTACTTACTGATAACGTTAAGTGATATACTCACTTGCTAGGTATAATCTACAAAAAAAAGGTTGATCAGTAAGCAAATTCCGAAATTTACAGGACAGTGTGTATTCGCAGTGAAGTATATCGGGGGAGCACATTATGCTAATTGGATATTCACTCGAGCACCGTGTTTTTTGAATATCACATGGTATTAAGTAAAATAGTTATGTACATATGATATATGTCCTTCAATCGGTAGAAGAACGTCTACAGGTGGTCGAAGAAGTAAAAAAATAGCCGAACGGATTGAATCGAGCTTGTCAGTGTCTCTGAGAGTCATTAAACCATCGAATATACTAGCATTAGCGATTGATCTTTCACTTGGCATTCAGAGCACGTTCAAGAAAATTCGTCGTCAAGCGGAATTTTGAAGTTCGATATTCTGTGTCTAAAAGTAATTCTAATCTTCTGCTCTACCATAACCTAGTATAATGGGTTAAAAATAGGTGAATAGTTCCTGATATATCCCGCGATGAGTTATACCACGACCACATAAAATGAAAAATAACCTAGCTCCTGGACAGGATGAGGTAGAAACGGAGGCTATAAAGCTGGGAGGACCAATTTTGATCAAAAAGATCCTAGAACTTTTCATCCATGCCTACATAATCAGAAAATCCCACCCTCATGGAACGACTCATTCACAATATTGTTCTATAAAAAAGGAGACCAGACTAGTCTAGAAAACTACAGGCCCATTAGCTTGCTCAATCATCTCCACAAGTTGTACACCAGAATTCTTACAAATAGACTACACCATTTCCAGTTGTAATTCAGAAATAATCAATTGAAATTCAGAGTAGTCACTTTTTTTCAGAAAACATCAAATATAGTTCAGATTAGTCAATTTAATTTCAGAAACGATCAATTGTAAATCAGAATTAATCATTTCTAATTCAGAAACCGTCATTTGTAATTCAGAAAGTACGAAAGAGTAAGAATATTGTTCAAGTTTATGTCTGACGAATATTTCACATTAACGCATTTTTATGATATTAACTACAAACATGAAATAATTTATTATTTCAGTTGTGCTCTATCAATCACATATCCTATTTAAGTTACACACTGTGTTACTTGTGAGATAGCTCATTACAGGATGATTGATTCTAAATGCCTCTCATTTCCTTTTAATATTTTTGTGCAACCCTGTAGAAGAACACACAAAAGTTTCATGATTCACAATTAATTTTTGAGAGAACCTTTTTTAATATATATATTATATAGGGTGTTGCAGAAAACCTTGGCATGATCTTACTTCCTTATTTTTTTTCTATGTCATTTTTCCATTCTCCTGAAAATTCTGATTTTTTTTATCATTCATAATCCCACTCTGCTCATTCCTGATTTATATGAAGCAGAAAAGATTTGAAGGTGTAGTAGCCATTGAACGACGCAGAGGATCATTTACGGCGGATTTGGCAAATGAATCGGTTATGTCTTTACTCCAACAGTGGCAAAATATAAGGATTCCTCAGTAGATTTAGTAGTCATTGTTTGTGATAATGCTCCATGCCATTCAAGGCTGGAAACAATCATCAACCCTAGTGGATCAATATTTCTGCCACTCAGCCTTTACTCTCCAATGATGAACCTGATAGAAATCGCATGGTAGGAGATTGAATGCTATGTGAAAACAAATCTCCAAGTTCCTAACTGCATGTCTCCAAGAGTCGTCGAACAAAGACTTGCACATCTGGAGAATGTTATTGACCAGGCTAAGGACACAATCGTTGGGGGTGCTATGTAAGAGCAGCGTAGCTCCGCAGCATAGCACCACTTCCAGGCAGCTGCTATTGCCATATATAGACAACATGCCTGTAGGCATTTGAATTGTTGCATTTTCTCATTTACATACATAGTTGAGTTTTTTTAAGATGATAAAAGTTCATGATTTTAATGGATTTCTTTCTGAATTACAATTGATATTTTCTGAAATACAAATGATTAATCTGAATTACAATTGACGGTTTCTGAAATAAATGTGACTAAACTGAATTTCAAATGACAATTTCTGAAATTGAATTGACTAATCTGAACATTTGATGTTTTCAGAAATAAACTTGACTAATATGAAATACAATTGATGTTTTCTGAATTTCAATTGATTATTTCTGAATTACAACTGGAAATGTTGTAGAACCAAATTTTGACCTCGAGCAACCAAGGGAGCAAGCTGGATTTCGAACTCGTTATGGCACAAACGATCACTTACTGTGCTTGAAAACCTTGATCGAAAAGACTATTGAATATAACAGACCTTTAGTCTTCGTTGACTTCCACAAGGCATTTGATACGTAGAATTAACGGCTATTTTGAAAGCATTGAATGAATGCCGAATCGACCACCGATAAACAAATGTCAGGAAAAATATATACAACAACGATCAACCTAGACTCCCAGACAAAGGAAATCAGAATAGGAAGAGGTGTAAGGCAAGGTGATACTTTATTATAAACTATTCATCACTGTCCTAAAAAAAGTTGGAATGGGAAAACAAGGGCATCAGTATCGATGGGAAAAGATTCAATAATCTTAGATTCGCCGACGATATCGTACTCATCTCTGACAATCTAAGAGAAGCCGCTATTCTGATCCAAGAACTCAAAATTGCAATACAGACGGTCGGACTGAGGATAAATTTGAAAACACAAACATGATGTCCAATCTAGTCCCTAATAAGCTATTAAGTGTAGACAACAATCAGATACAAATGGTGCATAGCTACATATATATGGGGCATGAAGTGGGGATTGATAAAGACAACCAAACACTAGAACTGCTCAGAAGAACAACACCAGGATGGCCAGCATATGGCAAACTGAGTGATGTTTTCAAGAGCGATATTCCGATCAAACTGAAGAAGGAAGCATTTGACATGTGTGTCTTACCAGTTCTCACCTATGGGGCAGAGACTTTAACCCTGACCAAAGCATCGGCACGAAAACTACAAAAAACGCAACGCAAGATGGAACGATCGATTCTGGGGATAAGTCTAAGGGACAGAATTCGAAACGAGGAGATTCGCCGGAGAACGGGTGTGGATGATGTTCTGGATAATTTTTCAAAATTGCCAGCGTATTGTTAGTACAAAGTGCCTCCGAAGACAAAAAAATTATTGGAACATTTCGAAATCATGAAAATCTCGATTTTGATAATAACTCGGAAGGAATCCTACGGTTTTCACCATTTTTTGTTTCTCTGAGAAAAAAGCTTGGTAAGGTGACATCTGTTTGGCTCTAGCTCATTTAGTTTTCGAGATCCCCTCACTAGATATCGAATTTGGGACACCCTGATACACTTTGAATTTTTTCAGCATATCGTGTGTCCATATAAATACCCCACCCATCTAAAAGTTTTTCGGTCAGATTGAAAGTACCTATCTAATTTTTCAAGTGTAATTTGCATATGGTCTACCTTTTTCTGAATTAATCAAATAACAATTTCAAGGCCAACTCCAAGGTCAACTCTCTTGTTTTGAATTGAGCATACCGTATTTAATCGCAAATGTAGATATATTTACATATTTTTTGATTTAATGTTTATTTTGTCTACTTTTCCTTCAGAACTTCTGAGTTGTTCTTCAGCTAGTTGACATTTATTGAAGAGAGTAACTGATTAAGGCGTATAAGAAATAGTGCACCTATTTCTGGAGAGAGGTATCTTCACAATTTAATATTAACCTATTAGATTGGTGCGAATGAACATATTTTCCATTGTGCGATTGGTTTCTCGTCTTCCTATTTTCTAATGGGAATAACAATAAGTTCAATCGGTGTTTTTCGTGGTCTAAAATGCATTTTTTTTCACAATTTCAGAACAAAATGGAAGAACGGATTATTCACGGTATTCTATCGCTGGCTTCTAAAATTTTCTACTTCAATGCAGTTGGCGAAAAAACTCGTTCGAATTAGCTTCTGAAAATTACGAGATACTAACATAAAATTAAAGTATATATCTGAATATGCAATAAAATACAGGGTTCTCGATCTAAAATGGGCAGGTTGGCTTTATGTAGATTTTGAGGGTGACCTTAAAATTAACATAGGTAGGTAGATTTCAACCTGTAACGAATAAAAAAATGATGAGGATTAGGATGAGGTATTCAACCGCTACATTATTTTGCATTGATAAAAGCATCTTTAGGTAAGTAAATGGAAGTTATATTAGCGCGCAAACAGAGCATTACATATTACATTTACTTCGACAGATGTATGTATGGGTAAGCAACTGGCTCTGGTGACCTCACAAAAGATTTATGCAGCCAAGTTCGAGAAGAATTCTTCAATAATGATATGGCGTGAACTCATCTCATTGAAAAAAGTATTGAAATGGAAGATCGACGTAAATTCAGTCAAAAAATATCCAGTTGAGCATCAGGTCTTTGAGCCTTTTAGATTTTACGAAAATAAATCCTCGTGGCTCGATAGACAACTAAATCCGTGACCAAAACATTTTAAGGTAAGGTTAGGGTATAATCAAAATATATCGATGTGGAAACCTTTCGTCATTACTGATTTGGGTACAACAGTTGTCTGGCAAACTTACACCCGTCACAAGTTCATTTACATATGTGATAAATAGATGTGATGCAAGGAAAATAAATCATCACCTGCACATCGATATTATTGTTGTGACAGTTTGCGTTGAGATAAGATAACATAAAGGTTATTTTGAAAAAAAAAAATGGTTTCCTCAGTACAAAATAACGCGGATAACAACTTAATTATATTAAACTCATTGTTTTCATTTTGAGATATAACTGAAGTAGTGAAGTGCCTTGTGTTTTTCCATTACACCTCATAACAGTCTATCCACAGAAAAGATGAGATAAAAGACATTTTCAAATTTGTGAAGGTCAAACTCTTGGTACAAAATAATAAACTCATAGTAGGAAAACACCTGAAACAATGAAGCTGACTATCCAGGTGGCTTAGATTAATGTCAATCATTTTGCTCACATATGAAACTATGGAACACTGCCGACTCGATGAAGCGATATGGGCGATAGGGGTGACTGGAGAGAATAGTTTTTCCCACAGTTTCTTACGCAAATATCATGCAGTCTTATCAAATGTTCGAAATTGCTACGAATACCAGCAGGCCAGGAGATTCACTTTTTCGGGCCGATTTGCCTTAAAAATAACTTTCATAAATACCAAAATTCGTTATTTAAAATAGAACACCCTATTTATTATAACTTTTTCCGCCTCTGTATCCCCCTGAGTATTTTCGTAACCTACTTCCCTATACCTATTCCTGATACTTGATATGAACGGTTTTTCACAAAAAATTGCCAAAAACATGGATCCAATTAAATGAATATGCATACAAACGACAATTCATATTCTGATTGGCTGAAATTTTGAAAATATGTCATTGATAATAAGTTTCGGGTAGAAAAAACTTGTCTTGTGATATACAAAGTTTCTCTTCTTTTCACTCGACACAGAAACGGCAAAAAGTTGTTTTTTTCAATTGAAACACCCTATACTGTTCATCTGTTGTTTACAGAAGAATCAAAATGCTCATCTAATGATGTATAATGTTCTATAGAAACTCTCATGGTTTCGGAAATAAAGTCAAATTACTATGAAACTGAGGATTTTCTGCGTATTCTCCGTTGCTACCATGAGATATCAAAATCATTGAAAATTCGACTGAAGGTATTCGTCTCATTCATATAAGGAATTGAGTTCGTGTGTCAGAAACCATGAGGATTTCGTATACAAAAATGATACATCATAAGGTAATTATTCTGATTTTTTCTGAAAGTAGCAGATAAAAAGTAAGTTGTTCCATTCGAAAAACTCATATTTTTGCCGTATTTGTATCGAGCGAACAGACAAGAAATTTTGGAAGTACCTGTATATCACAAATCAAGTTGTTTCTACTCGAAACTCATCCTCACTATTTTTGAAATTTCAGCTCCCTGAAAAAATGAAATAGCAAATATATTTGCTATGCCTATTTCATTGGATCCATGCTTTTGGCAATTTCCTGTAACCACATTTTTCCGAAAGAACCACCAGTTTTTTCTGTTCTCTACAGACCGCAGTTGAAACTGTTTCTGAATGTTTTTACTTTAAAAACATTGTCGTGTAAATTACACTACACTGAGAAACAGACGAAAGGACCTACTATATACACCTTCAATGTGCATTCAAAATCATTTGTCGTCAATAATGCGATAAAATATATTTTTCTTTGTCTAAACGTGAAGTTTAGCTGACACAACTACACTATTCGCACAGAGAAAATATGCATTTCACTGTAATCAACCTTCATATTTTTTTTTAATATGAAAACTTCTTCAAGATAATTCCTATATCATGTGAAACTTGAAAGTCTTAACAAATTTGAAAAAAAAACTTTTTTTGGTAGAAGCTGGGCACCGAAAGAGTCATTACTCGTATTTCTACATTAGGATATGTCCCGCCATCAGTGGCGGCTCGTGGTCATGAGAGCTGAGGAGGCTAATCGTTTTCGAGGAGTGTTGGAACAAACTCTTATCAGTCAATAAAGTATACTTCTTCAACATAATGAAAAGTTGTCAGTTCTAAGATTAATTTTTAATGCAAGAGGATGCTATATGCTCCTTTTACTTGTTATGCCTTTCGATAGATCGCGGTAAATTTTTCAAATCTGAAAATTCCGTTTTGAACCATGAAGTATATTCTGTTTGATGAGAAAATAGAAAATATGGCCAGCAAAATAATTTTTCCCGTTAGATCGATCCAGTAAACCAATCACATTTATTGTACCAAACATCACTAACAGCGGGTTTCATAAAACTTTGATTGTTCGATCAACGATTTGACATTCCCTCGATTTCTCAAACGAAATCACTAAAACCTTTTCATTTCTGAAAATATTGAAGAAGTAGCAATTGAGGATAATTGAATGGACATATGAACATCATAATTTGATGCGAGAATGACATTCTGAATGATAATGATTGAATTATCAATTGAAAACAAATTTAGGTCTAGAGTTAAGATTCGCCGATCAAGCTTTATGAAACCCGGGGTGAAACTTCTATTCTGACGCTTTCGGTAGACTTTAGTGTAATTAAATTTGGTGGAGGTCTTGTAAAGGTTTTAACAACGTGTACACTTAATTCTCAATATTCCATTCCATTTTATTTTTTGATCCGTATCAGTACTTACCCCTAACGCCCTAACAAAACAACCTATCTTAACAAGAATATATCACAAATTTCCCGAAGTTCCAGTTCTCCACGAAGTCGTTACATTCAAATTGAAAATTGAAATCATAACAACTACCGCCTGACAACGCCCCTACCGTCGGAGATCAAGCGAATATAGTCGAAGACGGCACGAAAGAATCAATGGAGAACAGGGGAGCTGTGCCTCCTCTGGGTACATTTTACGGGCGAATATGGTACAGTAAGTCAGCTGAATTCTTGTTCGGCTAGTATGTGAGTCCAGAGAACGTATGCGTGAGTTACACTATCAACGGAGGCAGCAGGCCCAACAGCCTCCGTCCGAATAGGCAGTTCTGAGAAATATTCACATTCGACGCGGCGGACGCGTACGCAGCCGGTGGATTGTATGATTGTTATGCAGGATTTTTATGAGCGGAGGACCGAAAAATGAACTAATTTTTATCTGAATATCTAGTTCAGGTGTTCGGAAAATTTATATAGAAATTACTTTCTGAAAATGAGGACATAACCGAAGTGAATGTATTTTAGCTCTAAGCTTTATGAGGAGGCTTAGCCTCCCTTGCCTCCTCTGACGAGCCGCCCTTGCCCGCCATCTATACAACAGTAGATCGATCGATTTTTTTCTCTATTAACTTCAGAAGTTTGATCCATTTCGGGACATTGAATTAATCGGATATTAGAGAAAAGTTGACATCTATACATATAGTTAGGTACCTATATGGCATTCTGATTTTCACGGCAGATATCTATCTCATCTATCAAACATATTTATCTGAAGCTAAACAGTAATCGGTGCCTTCTAATAGACCTCTATAATCGGTTGTGAACCGGTAAAGGGGATTTCTCCCTCCGCCCTAGTAATATCCAGTTTTATGCAGGAATTTATCTGGGAGATGGCGCGAATGTCACAATTTCGCTACAGGGACTATATACAGTATATACTGGGGAGTATATAGTCACTGTAAATCTCGCTACCGTGACTAACGAGACAGTGGCGACAATAGGAAATTTAGCAAGAATATGGCGGCTTATAAGCATAGATTTCAATGCGGATTGGCTCACGTCAAGTGACCAATTCCGCCCTATTCTTGCTAAAACGATGAAAAACGAGACCACAATTGTCGCCACTGTCTAAAGCGCCTCAATCCCCTAGTTTTGCGGAAATTACAAAACACATTTCGGCACAGAAATCCCCCACATTTGCAGAAATTGCAAAACCGGTAGCGGTCCCCAAAAATTCCTCCAAACAGGAAGTAGCTCCAGAACCGGAAAAGAAGAAAAATTTTGCAACTCAAGTTGCAAAAACCCAGAACGCGCCACCCACAAAACGAGAAGAAAGTGCATCTTCAGACGAAGAGACCGCAAAAAAAGCAACGGAGATACCTAAAAAAGGTAAATTTCCACCCATCATGACGATGGGTACAGCCTCAGCTCAACAGAAAAACACTCCAGTGGAGGAGAGGAAAGAAAAAATCCCCCCAGTCACCCTGAGAGGTACGTCAGAATGGACGTCAATTTCCAACGCGTTAATGCGAAACGGTATTAAATACCAAAGAGCGACGACAGTAAAAGAGGGTATAAGAATCGTCCCACAAACCGCCGATGATCATAGAAGGATGACGGACTTCCTTCATAAAATAAATAGGGAGTTTTACACTCTTTAACGGGAGGAAGAAAAGAAAATCTACGCGGTAGTGAGATACCTACCGCTGGATGCAGATATCCCGACGATCCTTGACAACCTCAAGGATCAAGGGATCGTCGATGCTGAGGTCATAAGGATGACCTCAAATAAAACAAAAAAGCCGATGCCCTTATTGCTGGTTAAAACCCAGAATAAGGGTATCTTCGAGATGAGAAGGCTCTACAACATGAACTGTGTTGTTGAACCTAAGAGAAGGACGACCGGGCCTGGACAATGTTATCGCTGTCAGCGATATGGACATGCCCAAAGTAAGTGCACTTTTCCATGGAGGTGCGTGAAATGCTCTGGTAATCACAGCTCCAAGGAGTGTACGCTTACCAGGGAGAACGAGGAGCGAAATAACTCTTGTGTTCTCTGTGGAGGACAAGGACATCCAGCCAGCTACAAGGGATGTAGCGAATGGAAATTGGTCACTAAAAAGACCAAGAGATCGCCAAGATCGAACCAGACCAGCTCGAGGCCCACACAAAATACACCGAAGCCATCCCAAAACTCTTCGGAAGTGAAGAAACCCCAGGAAACTGCAACCAAAGTGGTCAAAGAGACGAAGAAACCAGAGAAAAAGACGGAAAAGTCAAAAACCGTCAAAAAAGCCGAAACCAGGAAAGGAATTTCTGGAATCACTGAGGAACTGGATAAGTTCACGAAAAACCTCCTCAGCACGATGATGCAGAATCTGGAGAAAGAGATTGAGAAGAAGATGCAGCAAATTATTAAGAATATTTAATGGCTGATACGACGATACAGAACAATCTCATAATCGTCTCTTGGAACGTCGAAGGATTGAGAGCCCGCAGACCAGAATTCGAAGAACTGATTGAAGAGAAGAGACCGGATGTCATAGCTCTCCAAGAAACAAGACTTAACCCCAACGTTCGGATAGCATTTCCCAATTACGATATCTACAGAAATGATAGACCTAACAGCACAGGTGGCGTTGCGTTACTAGCTTGAAGGAATATGGATCACCATTTCGACCAAATATTCAATGGACAAAAAGTAGAAGCAATATCGATTATTGTGAATACTAATCGAGGACAAGTGAAGATTATTTCAACTTATAAATCACCGGATAAGGACATGCTGGAAGAGGATCTAAAAATGCTACTAGAAGGAAGACACCCTAAAATCATAATTGGTGATCTTAACTGCAAATCGCAGGAATGGAATAGTAGAGTGGAAAATACCAACGGGAGAAGACTGAAGATTTATGCTGAAAAACTTAATGCAGTTGTAATAGGACCTGATATACCGACCTACATACCAAGAGTAAATGGACTACCCGATGTACTGGACATTGTCGTAATGAAAGACATCACTGAAGAAATCAGCATTGATACAATAGAAGACGGAACTTCAGACCACAATCCCATAGAATTCATAGTGGGACATGGCCCAAGAAACGAAGAAGAGACACAAACCAAGGATCGCACAGACTGGGAGAAATATAAGAATTTACTTCAGGAGAAAATCACGGAAATTCCCCAAATAAACACCCGGGATGAATTAGATGAAGCAGTTGAAAAATTGGAAAATCAAATAAAAGAAGCCTATGAAGAAAGCACCAAGAGAATAAGGAAACCAATTCCGAAACATTCACATGGAGATACGCCAAGGGATATAAAGGAAATTATAAAAAGAACAGAAGACTCAGAAAAATTTACAGAACAACAAAAAGAGTAGAAGACAAGAAGAAACTGAATAAGCATAGCCAGATATTGAAAAATGCTTCAACAGAACTGCGTAATAACAGATGGCACCAGAGATTAAGGGAACTGAATACAATAGACTCGGCTTGGAAAATGCAAAAACGCTTACGACGAGAACGGACAGTTATACCTCCACTGCATGGAGCAAACGGAATGGTATATACGAGACTTGAAAAAGCCGAAGCACTTGCCGACTCAATTGAGAGAGAAGCCAGAATAAATTACAGAAATGATGATGACAATGAAGATCTAGAAGAAGAAGTGGAGGCAAACGAAGAACTGATGATGGAACCACCGGAAACCGAAATCATTCCAAAACCGGCTTCACCAACAGAAATCAAAGAGATCATAATGAAATTGAAAAACAGGAAAGCGCCGGGAGAAGATAGGATAACGAATTATATGTTGAAGAAATTGCCTAGAAAAGGAATAGCAGACTTGACGAATATAACAAACGGAGTGATGAGGACCGAATACTACCCAAAGAGATGGAAAACTGCAGAAATGATAGTTTTCAACAAGCCTGGAAAGGAACGGAAATTTCCTCAAAATTATAGACCAATCAGCCTACTATCAGCACTAGGAAAAATCGTCGAGAGGGTTATCGCTAAAAAGCTGAATGAGGAAACAGAAATGTTGAAGATAATTCCACCCGAACAATTTGGATTTCGACGAGAACATTCGACTGAACTCCAATTACTACGGCTCATAGAATACGTCACCGAAGGAATGCAGACCAAACAGGCCACAGGATTAGTTCTGATGGATATCGAGAGAGCTTTTGATAGAGTATGGCACGAAGGCCTAATCTAAAAGATGAAAAAAGCAGGATATTCGACCAAGCTATGCAAGATTATAAGGAACTATCTGAGGAATAGAAACTTTTATGTGAAAATAGATGGAGCAACCTCTCAAACCCGACAATTGGAAGCGGGAGTGCCTCAAGGATCGGTACTTGGACCTCTGCTTTACGTAATATACGTCTATGATATCCCGAAGAATGCTAGAAATATGCTCACCTTGTACGCAGATGACACAGGAATAGCGTTCAGACATCGACGCCCAGAGATCATACACCGGAGACTGCAGGAAGCCATAGATGCATTACTCAAATGGTGCATCAAATGGAAAATCCAAATCAATGGAAGAAAGACTCAAGCAATATTACTGCAAAAGAGAAGATTGAGTATGGAAGAAAACCTTGAAGTTGATGGAGAAGAGGTTGAATGGAAAAATGAAGCAACATACCTAGGAGTGACGCTTGACAGAGGACTTACATGGAAAAACCACATCAAATGTGCAGTTGATAAAACAAGAGCCGCAATGAGTAAACTTTATCCACTCATAGGCAGAAGAAGTCATATGAATAAGAACATCAAGTTGACGATGATTAAAACAATTGCGCGACCACAACTCACATATGGATCGGCGGCATGGGGCTTCGCAGCCAAGACCCACATCAAGAAAATACAGGCCACTGAGAATAAACTCCTTAGAATGGCGATGGACGTACCCTGGTTTGTTAGGAACAAACAAATCTACAAGGACTTGGAATGGGAACCAGTTACAGAATTTATGAAGAGAAAGGCGGAAAGGATATTCGACAAAGCCAAACAACATCCAAATGAGGAACTACGAAGATTAGTCGACTATGATCCAACAGAAGAAGCTAGAAGGTCAAAAACCTACCACCGAAGACCGAGAGATCAGTTAAGGATTTTAAGAAACCAAAGAAGAGCTTAACCTATAAAAGCTATAGGCAGCATACAAATATCAACACGACTATGATCGTGTGGGAGTCCAGAAACCATAAGAGTCAACTGGTTAATAGGCAAAATGCCCGGAACCTATGAAAAAGCAGTTAAGGGTTTTTAGTGGGTCTCGAGCTCAGAGAGTGAGAATCCCCACACTGTTCCCCCTCAGGAGAGGGTGTGTTCGTCTGTTTGCAGATTTTCCCCCTGCTACACCAAAAAAAAAAAAGCCACTGTCTCGTTAGAGTCACTGTAAATTTCGTTACAGTGACTTAATACACCACAGTAGCCACTATGGACCTCCATAGTAGCGACAAAATAGTCGATTTCGACCGTTAATGGCTGACACTTGTTTACGTTTTCGTTTGAAGGTCATGCTATTTAACTCGATCTGAAAAGTTCTGTTTAGGCAAAGATATCTTCTCAATCTAATTTGAAACGTCTTATATATTCTGTTGAAAGGTTTATTTTACTTTTTCACATGTATGAAATATAATCTTCAGTATTAATCTGGCAAAAAATATTTTTATTGTTCATATCAACCGTGTGTTTGGTCTGTTGTTCGCATTGAGTTATTCATCTGAGAGAGATGATGCATCTGAACATGGTGAGTATAAACAACCATTATATGGTTGTTTCATATTTTAGGTCCATTATTCTACTTAAGAAAAGTGAGGGAGGATGACAAAACAAGTTGAAGGTAAATGTTGTGCCTAGATTTTTATTTCCACCAATGTTGTGTCGAAGGTACTGCTTTGAGGATGAGTCGTATGTCGCAAGTAGTAAGTCAAATGCCTCTATTCCACTACAATACTCTGCTCCCAGAACACCTGGTTGCTCATGTGCCTTGCCTCCTGTAGGAAATAATGAACACTTTATTTTCCGATACTTTGAAACTTACAATTGTTAAGTGTTGATGAAATGTTCGGCAGTTTTCATAAAGTATCCGTGAGTGTCATTAATTTGATGACTGTCTCACAGTCCGAAACAGTTTATGATTAATTATTTATTATGAAGAAATCTGTCTTAAATAATAATAAAATGAAAACAGGTTCAGTAAAAAACCTCATATTTGAGTTCCAAAATTGGTAGTTAAGGCGATTTGAGTGACTACAAGAATAAACAACCAGTTCTATTACTTGACATTGGGTGCATAGCATAGCTGGCTGGCCCAGATCAGCTCTCCTAGACTGGTGGGAGCGCTTGTTGAGGGTTGCTTGATTGAATAGAGAAGGAAGGAAGAAAGGAAGGAAAAATACTCATAATTGCATTTTTTAAATTCAAAATTCATGCTATCGATAAATGAGCATGAGCAGGGATGATACTAATATCACGAAAGTGCATACCAAAATCGGAAACTATTTTTATTTCAACAGTAAATATTACATATAAACACTAGAGTTAGTAAGTAATATTGTAACCAATATTAGAAAACAGGCTTTTCGGAATTTGCTTTTATAGGACTTCAAATTTGTCATTCTTTTAGGTAGGTAGTACTTTTTGTGCAGTTCAACTCGCTCCTTTCTACGCATTTTCACGGTAATTATAGTAACGTGAGAAGTTGTATTGTCACTTGATTTTTCAGTTGATTTTCAATGGAGATGCTTTGTCATGTGCCCATAGAAGACACAGTCTATAGTTATCTTCAAGGTACCAATAGGAGGTTATTTATTCATTATAAATAACCAGATTAGTATTTGCTAACCAGCATCTCATTTCACGTCATCAAATCAGTGCAGCTTCGTCTGGGCGGAAGTGGAATGAATCGATATATCCTTTTCATTAGATACCAATAGACACTACGATGTATGAATATACCTAAGCTCCACATGACAGGAATGAGATCCGCAGAGGCAGATTCTCAAATAAGCTGGCTAGGCTGTATCTCAATGTGGCAAATTTTTCTAGGCGGCAAATTTTTGTAGGCGGTTAATTTTTGTTTGCGTGGCGAATTTTTGTAGACGGCAAATTCTTGATGGCGGAAATTTTTGCAATGGGAGATCAACTTTTCCATTATCGATGAGGTTTTAGAAGAGATGTGATTTTAATTTATTCGAAGATAAGTGTTTTTATTCTGTTGGAATAACGTAACGTAGTTTCCTAGCTTCATGCTGTGATTTCATCATGATTGCTTGAATGAAGAGAGTTATTGTTTCAATAAGTGGTCGACAAAAAAAGGCTCCCAAAAAATTCCCATGAAGTCCTAAAAACCATTATCTATTATTACCTATCACTGCAAATAGTTTCAGATTGACTGAGTTGTGTTGCCAATGTGAGTATTGAAACTTGAAATAAATCATCATTGATACCTAGAGATATCTGAACTTTAGATTGGTACACATTGAATATAGTTTTGATGAGTCATGACAATGTATACTTACAAGACACATAAAATTAAAAATGCGGGGATGGAGATTTGACGAAGTAAGTATGTGATACCATGGAAAGAGAGAACAATTACACCTATTTATACATAAAAATATTGAAACAAGCAAGGAAACGTCCGGAAAAAATTTTCAACCATGTTTTTACTACACATTTTTTACTTTTTCAGAATGAAAGCACGGGACCAAAGTTATGAAGCCCTGTAATAATTTTGTCAAATATTCAGTACTTAATATGTACCTAAATACGACCCTGCATTTTCAGTTTTGGTTGATTTGTTAATATACAGTGTCATCAATCAACAAAACAGGTATTTAATAATAACAGTATTTAATACAGGGTGTTTAATGTAAGCCGGACCTGAATTCCAGATTTTTCTTCAAAACTAGTCGATAGACATGTGCACGTTATACATCCTCCATAAAAAATGAATAACATACACCAGGTGATCCTACTCTTATGGCTTTTCGAAAATATACACCAAATGAGTAAAACAGCCTATATCTTTTGCAGTTAGGGATTTGGATGTAGATTGCAAAGTCATGATGATAACAATTTGAACTTAATAATTAGTTGAGTCATTGTCATTTTTGAAAGATTCTAAAACTGCTAGTGGTTGTTATTATTCGTGTAAACGTTTAAAGGTATGTTCGGCATCAAACAAGACAGCAGTTCCAGAGATGAATCAAATTTATGCTAGATCTGAACAGGAAGTTACCTCTCTTGTTTTCACTGTTTTCAGTTCCAGTTCATTTCTTTCCTTCCTTCTCTATCTACTCATATATAGGTTATCTCTCTATATTTTTCTCTAGAGTCTAAGGCCCGGTACTTCCACGTGCGAATAAATAAATTTATTCGATAGATAAGTCTTATTCGTAAAATAAGTAAAAATCTGTCTTTTCACTGTCAGATAATGTTATTCATCGAATAAATCTGTCATTGAAACTCGTTAATAAGTTTTTTTTTGTCATAGATCGAATGTCGGTACGTCATTATTGGTTGAATTTTTTAGATTCTGGATGTATGGTTATTCTTTGTGTGATTTTCACGAAATATTTGCTTTCTAGTTGGAATTATGACAATTTCTGCAATGTGGTGTCTTATTTTACATTAATCAGTGAAAAGTAGTATAGCGTGTTTTCATAGAATTGTTATTCGTCAAATATAGTCCATTCAAGAATGATTGACATCTCGGGTGGCTATGGAAAATCGAATTTAAGTTGGTAATAGCCCACAAGTTCAGATTTTGTGTTGTGGAATTCAGGTTGGTATTGTGAATAAACAGTGATGCATAGACTAATTATTGTGAATCTATGCTCTGACAGAAGTTAATTTGAATTGTGTACAGCTGTTTATATTCTTAATTCAATTCAACAAATTGGAAGCATAATTATATCAATTTTGATTGCTGATTAATATGCTCTGGATTGGAATATTTCGTCTTTTCAAATACTTTTCTAGGTTATATTTAAATATTCCACTTCTGTGATTGAAACTACAGAAATTATCATTTATCATTTGTGACCAGATTTAAGCTTCGCCTGGACTTTCGAGTCCTACTGGGATGTCAATCATTCTTGAATGGACTATAATTTCATCTGAGTGCACCGAAATGAGGTATCCTTCAGATAGGAAACTATTTGACAGATACTTATAGACATTGGATAAAATTTATTCGAAGGTGAAAGTACCAGGCCTTAGTATACGGAAATCTCTGTAGGTGCTGTTATGATACAATATTTCTTTTCAAGAATTTTTTCTCGCCTCAAAATGATATTGCAAATGAAGAACGCAGTCGTAAATTCCATATTCCTACAATGTAGTTTGGCAAAAGTCTTCATTAGTGAAATTAAGGAAACATACTTCAATGTACCTACTTGGACGAGGCCTTTTAAACTTTTAGAACAGAACGAGAACCGATGAACCGTTAACCCCGGTCACAGACTTCGTTCTTTTTCATCCGTTCGTATCGCCGCGATTCGAAACGTCGTTCCAAAAGCGCCAAAAACCGATGTGTGTGGTGAAAAACCGTCGGTCGTGCCGAATGGTCGGTTAAAATAGGCCTGTTTTGGTTCGCTTTTAGGATGGTTCCAGAACGGTTCAAAACAGTAGCACATTAATTTATTCAGCGTAAGCCCGCGCGTAGTATGCGTGTAGCTTCCCACACCATTGCTGCTCCACTACTTTGTACCGATTCAGAACCGCCTCAAGTGCGAACCAAAACAAAGCTAGTATCTGTCGGAGCTTGATTTTTGGAACGACGGTCCATCGGTTCTCGTTCCAAACCGACAGTGTGTGGGGATTCCGTTCACAATCGGCGCCGGCGGTTATTTTTCATTAGCGGAGAACGTGTCGTGTATAGCCTTCATTTCATTCTGTTCTCCTGTTATTTTATTTAGTTATTTCACCTACGATGGTTAAGAGGACAGCAAATAAACAATTTACTACGGATTTTGTCCATTTATACAGGCAATTTCCTTTTTTTTTATTTTTATTCAACATAGTAACTGCGGCCGCCACTACTTAAATATGTTTCCTATTCATAACGTACAGATCCAAAATTTCCAAAAATGACTGTAAAATAACTGAGAGGATTTACTGTGTGTCGGCAAAACAGGACAGCGATCAGACTCGTCGGTTCGAATCGCGGCGATACGAAGGGATAGAAAAGAAGGAAGTCTGTGGCCGGCAAAAGGCGCGGTACTTTCACCTGCGAAGGACCCCGCACACTTACTTAGGAAAAGCGGATCCAGTGAATTTTCCCAAGTTTTTACATATTATATTTATATCAACCTTAAGAACAATATATCAGATTTCCACGAAGGTCTTACATCCGGTTTGTTCTATAGGGCGTTCCAAAATTGCAGCTACGGAAAAATGAATCTTTAAATTTAGATGATAATTCTTCTAATTTTCAGAATTCCATCATGATGCCTTGGGTTCTGAATAACAAGATATCACAGATATCCAAACACCGCCCACCACGTTAAGCTTCGTTATACAGGCTGTTCCATGAAGCTGTATAAGTAACTGAATGTAACTTTGTTAGTGACTTTGGGACCACCCTAAGTATTTCAAAATTTGATACCATGATGTATGTCCACCTCTGTAGGAAGTTTCATTAATGTACAAAGAACAGTTGCAAAATTATTCAGGTTTAAATTCGGATTTCATACAATTTTTCTTTAAAACTTATCTGTAGTTGAGATTACTGTCAATTATTTGATTTTTCATGAATGCTGTAGGCTACTTAAACGGTTGGTTAGCTTTCCTTCTGTTAAGTAGTTTTCAGTTAGTTTTTTTTTAATCGTTGCGACCATTATTTGTATAAAGTTAGAGAAAGTTAATGTGAAAAGACAGCAACGAATACACGAAATAGATATGCATGTTTCCTATGTGATCATGAGTTTCCTTTAAATAACCTCAGACGAATAGATAGAGGAGATGATGTCGATAAAAGAAATCTGGCTGTTTTGAAGCGTGAAGTATTAGAATTACCAGTAGTTGAAGTAAACCAATTTACGAGATTGTGCATTAATTGTTTGAAAGAGATAACTGAAAAAATCAACGACATAAATGATGATTCTACAGTACCAGTTAAAGAAAATACTTTGCGTCAAACTCCAAGTCATGCGTGCTTCATTTGCGATGAAGACGGTGGTGATCTTTGCAGGTTAACACTGAAGTGCAGAGTGAAAATTTTCATAGCACCTGACATATGTTGATTTATACGATACACCAAGAAAAACATTAGAATGAACGGAATTCAAACCTCTACAGTTCTACAAAAAATGCGCGAATGCCATGGAGAAGCCCTTGAATGGAGGTATCATGACGAGAAGGATTTTTCTGATGAGGAATTCAAAGCCCTTTGTTCAATTACAAAAGATGAATTTCTTGATTTGTTTAGACAGTGTTTGCCAGTTCCCGAAGATGAAACTGAAACAAGGCACATTTCTAAGAAAGATCTTCTCACTTTTCTATGCAAAATAAAACAAGGATTGTCAGATGATCTATGTAAATTGTTGATAATTATTATTTCAAGTAATGAACTGAAACCTGAATGATTTGGCAACAATATTTTAATTATATATACACGAGTGAAATTTTTCACAAAGGTCGACATACTTTTATGGTATAATATTTAAAAAAATATGCATCCTTAGAGTGCTCAAAGATACAACAACCTGGAATGATAATACTGATTTTCTATATAAACAGATTTTGAGATAGCGAAATGAGGAGATTAATAACACGGAATTATGTCCAACCTGTACATTCCTGAATAGAAACACCTTTCGACCGACAATAGCTATCATAATAATTATACTGAATGAAAACCTATATTCCTTGACATCAATCTCATCTACAGATAAGTTTTAAAGAATAATTTTATGAAATCCGAATTTAAACCTGAATAATTTTGCAACTGTTCTCTGTACATTAATGAAACTTCCTATAGAGGTGGACATATATCATGGTATCATATTTTGAAAAACTCAGGGTGGTCCCAAAGTCACTAACAAAGTTACATTCAGTTACTTATACAGCTTCATGGAACAGCCTGTATAACGAAACTTAACGTAGTGGGCGGTGTTTGGATATCTGTGATATCTTGTTATTCAGAACGCAAGGCATCATGATGAAATTCTGAAAATCAGAAGAATTATCATCAAAATTTAAAGATTCATTTTTCCGTAGCTGCAATTTTGGAACGCCCTATAGAACAAACCGGATGTAAAACCTTCGTGAAAATCTGATATATTGTTCTTAAGGTTGATATAAATATAATATGTAGAAATGGGGAAAATTCACTGGACCCGCTTTTCCTAAGTAAGTGTGCGGGGTCCTTTATTCGATAGATAAGTTTTATTCTTAGAATAAGTAAAAATGCTGTGTTTTCACATTCAGATTCTGTTATTCATCGAATGAATCTGTCATTAAAACTTAAGAATAAGAGTTCATTTGCTAAATATGAACATAGATCGCATGTCGGTACGTCATTATTGATAGAATTTTTTAGATTCTGGAGGTGTGGTTTTTCTTCGTGTGATTTTCACTAAATATTCGCTTTCTAGTTGGAATTATGAAAATTTCTACAATGCGGTGTCTTTTTGTACATTAATCAGTAAAAAGTAGTATACCGTGTTTCTACAGAATTGTTATTTGTCAAATAATTTCATGTGAAAGCACCGAAATAAGGTATCCTTCCGATTAAAAATTATTTGACAGATACTCATTCATCATAGTCAAAATTTATTCGAAGGAGACAGTACCGGACCTAAGTAGAACGAATCTACAAACCATCATCGGCCTACATTCATTTGCAGCTTCCCTCGAATCGTTTCGGGTTCGTTAATTCGAAGTAGTCGTAATCATTTTCGTTTCACTCGTTGAGAATCGGAATTAATTGGAACTCTAATGGATCGGAGAGAAGCAAATTTACAATTCACTCTTGATAAATCCGAATCGCTGAATGAAACGGGAGATTCAGTTCATTTGAATATCAATATCATAGAATCCGAGCACTTTGAAATCAGCTCGAAGTTGGTATCTACGTTAATTTATTTTGAGTTGGAAATATTTTTGTATCCCCGTATTTCGATGGATTGAATGAACGACTATAAGCTGTGTAATAACCTTCTTTATAACATAGATTAATAAAGTAAATGAATACTTATTGTTCTGTACGTAGATTCTTCTTATTATTAATTATTAAGGTCATAGGCGTCCCCAGGAGGGCAGGGGGAACAGCTGCCCTCCCCCTAGAGCTTCACAAGTAGCCCTTAATATTAATGAAATAATGGCATTGTTCAGATTATGTGAAATTTAAAGCAGTGGACTGTTACCAAATAATTGAGTTAAAGATGGTAGTGTAAAAAAATTTATTGCATGTAAAATGAATAAGTCACTGGCATAAAGCTAAAACAGTAATCATACAAATACTAAGAACATCTATAAAACACAGAGAGACATTATTCAACTAAAAACAGAGATAATCTAGAGTCGTTCGTTTGAATGACTCTAGATTCTCATTTGAGAAGTCACTTGTAGTCAGACTTAGACATTGAAAAAGTTTGATAAATTCAATATCAAAACTACAGTAATCGTAACACAGCAATCAATAAAAATTTATTGGGAGAGTCTCTTTGTTCAAACAGAAATACGGAAGGTTAGAATAATGAATTTCAATGAGGAGGCTGAGTAGTAATGATGATGCTGGCCAAGAAGTGAAAGTTGGATTGTCTGGTTATCAATACGTTAAATATGAGTACCGCAAGAATATTATAATTAATAAGAATAACATCTGTCTTGAAGAGTGCAAACTTCATCAATGAATACGACATTCACAGAGACGGACTGCTTACAAGTAAGCATGATTAGAACGTCCATCAGAAAAATAGAAGTAACAAATGATAAATTATAAGAGGTACAAAATGAGAATACTAATGAGGGAAACTACTAATCGTAGGTTTCGAGAAGAGCAAGAAGGCTTGAGAACTAATCTGGCTGTCAACCAGTAATATGGCTTACAACTGCCATTGAACCCTATTAGGGTCCACCCTGCAGAACATGAGGATTCATTCTGAAAAACCCGAAAACAGTAATCAGTCATATGTAAGTGAGAGGTTAACAACAGAGTTGGCTCGAAAATGAAATATACTGATTCAAATTAATAAGATGAGCATGAGAAGACAATAAATCATTCATTTTCAATGAGAAAGACATCAGAAAGTTCAATTCTATTGCTATATATTTCCATGTGGGAAAATCTAGAGAGCTCTGAAAATCTATGTAAATTATAAAATAATAATAAAATATATCCTGAGGTAGCACATGAATGAGTTGACTCGAACGGAAAGATCTGACATCCCCGGAGAAGGGATCTTGCATCGGACAATTAACGTTGTCTAAGGCACCATAGAGCTGCTCTTGAAAGTTTGGCAGCTTGTCATTAGCGAACATGTAGCGAAGACAAGGGCAAGATCGGAGGAGCATAATCAATTTTTAACAAACACTAAAATCACAATGTGGTGCTCTTAAATTTCAGAGAACATTTCGCTTCTATAATGGAGGCTCTACACTCTTCATCTGGAGTTGGAAACAGTACCATATGGAGAAATGCTTTCCAGCTCCAGGCCACTGCTTCAAAAGGTGCGTCTATTCTTTGTCCTAATGGCAAAATACTCCGCTGTGTTGCATCCTGTAGTAAATGTTATACAATTTGTTTCCTTAAATATAATCAAGTCCTCAAAACACATACAAAAATCAATGCGGCATTTTAAGACTATCAATACAATGCATGGTCTCCACGGGCATCAATAACAGCTTGACATCTTCTTTGCATACTACACAAGAGGTTGTTTTCTTCTTTTTGAGGTATTTGGTTCCATAAACGGGGCAGAAGCTCTCTCTAATCTTCTTTGGAGCTTATCCCATGCATGTTCTATGCAATTCAAATCTGGTGAGTGCGGAGGTATTGGTAAATGTGGAATACCAAGCTCCTCGTGCGCATTCTCAACTATGGCTGCACGGTGCGGTCTAGCGTTATCGTCTAGAAATTGAATAGTTTCAACAATAGCAGCGTGAACATTTGGCATTGTCAATGACATGCTCCCTATAGTATGAGGCGGTCATATTCCCAGGACAAATGTGTAGATCTGTGCTCCCGTTGAAACATATCCCGGCTCATACCATAACAATACCCCTTCTGAATGGATGGACTTCTTGCACATAGCGACGATTACGGGGTATGCGTGGGATTGTCCATACTCTTATTCTTCGAGAATCTGAAAATCGTCCATATCTGGATTCATCAGTGAAAAGGACACTACGCCATTGATCGTTCCAATAGATATGTGCCTTGCCATTCCAGTCTTTGAGGCTTATGGTCAAGTGTTAATGGAACTCCTCTTAATGGACGTCGAGAACCTAGATTCAACTCTCTCAAACGTCTCCCGTCTTATGGTTTCGATGGAAACTTGGACCCCATCTGCATTTTGAAGAGTATTCCGTAGCATTCTACACGTAGATGTAGGGTTTTCCAACACGGAACCTGTCTCCCTGAACCTATTCCAAAGTCGAGATAGCACACTTTGGCTGACTTGGAGCCTTTCCGCTACAACCTGAGTTAGGCCACTCTGTAGCATTCCGATAGCCCTATTAGCCTCAGCGTTTGTTAATTTACGTCTTGGCATTTTCAGAAAACTCGTTTCAAATCGAAACCGTTGATAAACTGACTTCATTTCAAAATAAGAACATTCATGAAGTATATACAAAGAACCAAACTTCAGAAAAAAGGCGACAAGATTGACGAAATGTCTCAAGTTATTATTGAGTTTTAAATGATTTTACAGCGATTTTCTCGAAGATTACATACTTTTAAAAACGATTGAATACGATATCCCTATTTCTTGTGGAGCAGTTTATTTTAGAATGGTTACCAATCGTCAGTAAGTGAATCGATGGATAGATAGGTTTACGGCCGTTTTCAATAAACCGTAATTCTTCATCAAATAATTTAACCCTATCTGTGGTATCCTACATGCTCATACATAAAGTGATAACGCGTAGATCGCTGATTCGTATTTCGACAAGATTTCCGAAGAGCTTAGTAATCACCAAAATTATTTTAGGAATTAATAAGCACTAATCCTTTCGATAATGTGCTCGAATAACTAAACACTAAGCACTGGTTTTAAAAATTCTCGGGAGCACAAAAATGCTTCGAGTGCTTTGACACACTCTGCGTGCTTTAACACAGCTCTGCGTGCATGGATCCTCAGATTCATAACCTCATAACCATTGAACATAACTCAACCATCTTTTTTATAGTGTGATATTAACATTCCCGAGCATCAAAATGAGTTTCAATTTAAGAATTAATTTTATTGTTTCAGAATATGGTGAAACAAGAATTCGTTACGTCGTCACATCCAAATAATAATGAATTTTACATCTGAAACGTATAGTAAGGTTTGTTGAGGCTAAAACAGAAAAATTCAGTTTTGTGTTTTGATTCTGGCTAACTGCTTCAAGAAATCTAATGATGGTTCACCCGTATCTGAAACAGACAATGAATTATTTTATCAAAAATACAACATCAGGACGAACTTATCCACCTACCTAATTCTTCTTGTTTATTATCATGTTTCTTCAAGTATATTTCCTGGCCTAAGGTATTCAATATTTCAAGGAGTATATCTCGTTTTTTCTCTAAACATTCCGGACTATATTCAAGCAAGTAATTCACGTGTAGTCTGAATTCATCATCACGATTAGTACAATGCAGAATCAAGCTCTTGTACAAAATTTCTCCTAGTAAATCAACATCAATTGCTTGAAGAGTATTCAGGTTTTTGAAAATATTTCCTAATTTATTCATCATCTGTGATTTATCAACCTTTATCAATTTGTTACTAGGAGATCCGTGAATGAAATCATCGCCATCCTGGATTTCATAAAACTCGAAAGGATTCCTCCAATTCTTCATTGTCCGACACCAAGGTAGCTGGAAAAATGAGGTGCAGTAACTTCCTAGAAGGTTTCGGGTACCCACAGTTGGAAGTAAGCCTGAAAAGTTTTAAAATCGATTGGGTAATGTCATTCGATATCTTCATTCATTGGTTTTAGTTTGTGTATGGTATCGTGTAAGTTCAAACACATGAACTACGACTGTGATACCCTCATATGAAAATCATTGGTTGGACAAATCATCTGCTGAAAAACTAGCTCTATTTGCGTATTTACTCAGTGCAAGTCGTATAGGGTGGAATTATCATCGAACCAAAATTCAAATATAGTACGTAGATATCATGCTGAGAGTATAGGGCAACACCATCAAAATTTGATTTTTATTGCCTTCTTGCTCCCAGAGAGCTCAATTTCATTTTCTTTCAGTTTGTAAGAAAAAAATTTCGAATTACTTTCAAGTACAGGTCCAGCAGGCTGTGTCTAAGTAGGTGCTGCTTAAAAAAATATAGAAAAAACCACACTAGTTTTTGACACATTAATTCTTTTGGCAACTGTTCACTCACACCCTGTACCTGTTTAATGGTAAGTAGGAAAATTTTCATTAAAGTTCGCTAGAGATTTCGAATTAGGTTTAATGTTTTTTTTTTTTCGAAAATACTTCTAGATACTTACCTCCTGAACGTATCTGTACGGCTGAATGAAAATCCCTCAATGCCCCGTAACAGTGAAAGCATCTTTTATTAGAGCTGCTGCATTTTCTGGCCAAACAACATCGTCTTTCTACCTCTTTGCAAATTCTCCTCGGATCATCGCAAGGATCGTATACCCCCAGTCCAGCCTTATCCGCCATTTTCTGCACCTTTGTCATCATTTTCTTCCTCTTCAACTGTGCAGGTGTCGGACAATTCGGTCTAGCTTTAAAATAGTTTTTCAACCTCTGCCAGAAAGATTTTTTTGGTGGCTGACATGGATTTCTGAATTTTTGGGGAGGTCTGCATGGAGTACATGGTCGACGTATTTGCGGGCATGGAGGAGGACAAGGAGGGGGGCAAGGAGCGGGATAAGGGATGTTGCAAGGACAAGGTGGTGGGCAAGGTGGAGGACACGGTGATGGACATGGACGTGGGGTGGGACATTTCGGTGAAAATAATTGTGGACAGGGCGAAGGGCAATCAGATTTACAGGGCGGTGAGGAACAACAATTTATAACACCATCGCAACTCTCCGGTTGTTCGGCGCATCCAGAGTCACATGGAGGACACGGTCCTGTTTCCTCTCGGGACACTCTCAAATATTTTCGTTTCGGATTTGGATTATCACAACTTGCTGTCAATGTGGCCTTAGGTATGTTACATTTTTCCCTTATACAATCATCCTCCTTTTCTGGGTCTAATTTTGGGGCGTCCGGTTTCATCGGCGCTATACCCTTGAATTTACTGTAAAGAGGATATTTTGGTTGCAGTTCTTTCATCGATGAATCATCAGAAAAATTCTGTGAAATTGATTTCGGGGTACACCTTGACAAGGGTGTTTTTTGAGATTCGTCAGTTAGGGCAGGGAGAGACAGGCGTTTCCTAACATCTATATGCGATTGCAACATTTTTCGTGTCAAAAGCCCCTTGGTGTAATGATCTGTCAAATTTGTACTCATCGACCGCCTGCTGCTAACGCTTCTCGATTTTCTCTGATGACACGAGTTTCTCATAGCATTTTCTACAGGAAAACTCCAATCAGCAAAATCAGAACGAAAGCACTCCTGGGAAATAACTGCTTCAGTTATGCATTTCCTGGCATCATTTTTCATTTCTAGAGGCTTCAACCGTTTCAAACTTGGAGAGTTCTTCAATTCTACGATTGGGGGTCGCGATTTCTCATGGCGCTTCAAAATAGGCAACACTCGCTTCTCTGGTACGGGACTATTACGCTCTGGACATTTTTCTATGATTTCCACGGGACAAATTCTCCTGGGTTCTTCAATGGGAATCTTAGGCAATCTTTTAAGTGGTGAAATATTTGGAATGGAGGTTTTAGGTGGACTGATTGAACCAACCTCTAATTTTGGTAGTGGACGTTTTTTCATGCTCATTTTACTATCAGCTCTATAAGTTTTGAGGCATGGTGAAGTGGGACAAATCTTTGGAGGCTCCTTGACCAACACCTTTTTCAATCTTTTCAAACTGTTTCCCTCCTTCAAAGTAATCGGCGACGAACCTCGGGGAAGTGTTGGTATTTTGGGAAGAGACTTTTTTGGTATATTGAGATGACTATCAGTCCTACATAGCGGATCACAAGCAACTTTGGGACATACCTTCGGTGGTTCAACTGGCTCATAAGTTTTCACGGGGGGTTTCAAAGAACTTATATACCTTTGTTCAGTCAGAGTTGGCTTTATTTTGTATTCACCTCCGAGAAGTTTTGGTAGTTTTTTCTTCTTTGAATATCTATCTGTCATTTGCAGCTCATCAGCTCTTGGGGGACATTGGGATTTTCGACATAACAAAATTTTAGGAGGATCTTCTATATGGAAAGATGGCAACCTTTTCAAAGGAGGATTATTTTTGAGTTGCTGTGGTATTGGGGCAGTTACTTTGGAAGATGATAGACGAGGTAGTGTTTTCTTACAAACAGTAAAAGAGAGACATTCTTTTCTTTCACAAATTTCCTTCGGGCAAATTTTTGGTGGCTCTGGAATATCAATTTTTTTCAATCGTCGAAGCGGAGGTGCCGTCAAATTTTGTGAAATCGAGGTTCTCATCATTCCCGATTGTATTCTCGGCAGTTTTTTCTTCAATATTCCCGCATTCATATCAGACCTCGTTGGACAGGTCGAAACGAATACTTCACATGATCTTTTCGGTTCCGGAATGTTCATTTTTGGTAATCTCTTCATTGGCACGTTCGGTTTCATTTTCACTTCGATGGATATTCTGGGAGAATATGAGATGACACTGAATGGTTTCGCTTCCAATTTCCAGTCATCGTCAGCTCTCTCGCAGGGTTCTCTTTTCAATTTTTTCTCGCATTTAATTGGTTCTTGAGGATTACATCTCTTCTTCAAAGGTCGCAAAGGAACATGCCTCAGAGGAGGTGTTCCGTAATTAATATTCGTGCATCTATCAGCGAATAATTTAGGTAAGCGTTTCTTTTTCTTCGTATTCTTTCTTATCGAAATTCTCGAGGGCATCGTGTTCGAACGCATTACACCGGATATACATCTCAGATTCACGAAATGTCCTCGTAAATTCTGTGGTCCGATTATTGGCGAGATACTGAACATTGATCCGAATAGTTTTGGCTCTAAAGGCTTTGTTGATAATAATTTCATTTCATCCACGTTTTTTTCCGAACCACCTAAAATCAAGAATGAATTAAAAAAGGGTTTTTCGACAAATTATATCAAAAAATATGTTTGGCAGTGAAAAACCGAAAGTTTTCAAACTGAAATATGGAGAACACTCTTCTAAATTATGTAAGGATTTTCCATTTAAGGTATATGTTGGAGGTTAGTAACCCCACTTTTTTCATGTGAAATCGAATAAAGCAACAAAAAAGGTTACTTCGAAACCTCGAGTTTCGTTGAATTTGACTCCTCAAACTTAGGCCCAGTTTCACAATATATGGTTAACCCAAAGTTATGTAGTGACCAGTGGTTAAATCAAAAATTCTGTCTCACAAAGTGTGGTTTATCGTTTAACCTAAAGTTAACCTGTGGTTGACTCAACCCCGAAAATTTCATGAGTTGAGTAAGAGTTACCAGGACATAGAATTCTCGTGGTGTATGCTGTTCTGCATGGATAACATATTTTGAGTTCTGTCAGAGACAATTCAGCATTTCTTCGAGATTACTGGTTAGGAAGCGTTTCACATGTATTGGGTGTTTATTAGTTATTATTTACGAATATCGTGGACGATTATGATGTGAATACTCACAGTAGTTATGAGGAAACAGTGGGGCCCAGAAGATTTGTAGCTAGGAGGAATTATTTTGAGGAATATGTCGACCTGGATTTCTTCTGTAGATTCAGCAATACAGTGGAAAGGAAGGTATTTGGAAGCGAAAAATCGCAGCTCCTTCAATGAGACTATCAAAAGTATAGATTCAAGCAATGATTAAGTCCACAGTTTTTTTACATAACATAACTTGTAATGAAAATGAAGGACAACCTCCTTCAAGAGGAGAAGAAGAAGCAATGAATTTATATCAAAATGTTTTTGTGCCCCCTATAGGGGATCAAGAATTATTGTCAAATAATAGAACTAGAAGAACTAGACTGAATATTATTAATAGTTATTATGCAAATATGTTGCACTGTTTTACCTCATTTCGCACAAGAAAAAACGAACGCTTTAGCTTCACTTAAATCAAAATCCAAATGAAAAATAACCTGTCAAATCAAATCGGCTCAGAACATCAAACATTCGTACGGTACTCATACGTTTTATTCGTTTTCTGTAATATTCAAAACAGTTTCTATATTCTAAAGTTCTTGTTTCACAGAAATACGAAATGTCAGTAATGAATAACCCAAAAGTAGATCTATCGTACACGACAAACATTACCAACCCTCAGAAAACAATTTTAACCGATGGTCAAATATCCATCACTCATTTTTTTGTTGTAAAACGGGCAGCTTTTTAAACCTTGGGTTAACTGACAGGTTAACAAACCACCACTGGTAACCAATGATTTTGAAACTGGGCCTTAATGTTCTTCTCATAAACACCCTGTACATTTATGATCCAAAAAGAAAACAATACTATTATAACCCTTTTTAATGACAAAATTGAAGATGCTCAAGACTTTTTTGAGATGAACCTCCTCAGAAGAAATAATACAAGAAGTGTGACTTCCAATTTCAACGTTTTTTTCATAAGACTCCCAATAATTCATAAGACATTGAATTTTTACCAAAGGTGTGATATAAGGTTGAAATTTACAACAAATCATTTATATCACGATACACTTTCTGATGGGGCATCAAATCTCAATAATGGACTTTCATGCAACTGGGCCTGAGTATTTTTGCTGGGATTTTATATCTGCATGGTACATATATTTTATAATGATTGAAGTAAGGGTTTAACGACTCATCCAAGTAAATAAAGGAACTACACTTTCTTCTTCACCAAGCTTTCGCAATTTACTCTATTGTTTCTTCAGGATTTCTACAATATACAATTTTAAGATCAAAACACAGTTGAATATCATTACCTCCTGAACATTACCGAAAGTGAGGTTAACTATGTGACCGACAATAATTCATCAAATACAACTATAAATGAAAATGAACGACAAAAACCAAAAACTGATGAAAAATTTGCGTGTCTGCCAAATATAAAAGACTTAACAAAAAAAAAATTAAAAATATCTTCAGAGATGAAAATGTGCAGATACCAACATATAATCAAAAAACAGTTGGGAGGTTGTACAGTAGACTCAAGGATCCGATTCCAGTACCGTTGCCTGGATTGTGATAAAGTTTATATCGGTCTTCGCAGTGAGTGAAAAGCAGTCTCAACATAAATCTGATATAAGGAGTGGTAAAGACAGCAATACATGCCCATAATCTAGATCTTAAAGCTGATGTTGACAATGTAAAAGTCTTGAAAACGGAAAATAACTATCATAAGACACTAATACACGAAATTATTAAGTTGAGAAAAAATGGGAATACAGTAAATAAAAAAAGCAAATTGAGCAATATTTACAGCTATTTATTGGAGACGAGACTAGACAGAAACCAGGAAGCTGACGTTGGATGAGCAAGAAGATTGATGGACTGTGATTCGTGGTGTGTATCTGTGATCGTGACATTGAAGTTCAATTCCATGGAGAATAGAGAGAAGGAGAACGATCGCTGCTTGGAGACCAAAGATTTTTTGTCCACTAAAATATGTACCGGTCAATAGTAGAGTAGTTCATGTTTTTGCCAATAGGCGTGCTGGCGATGACGGGATGACGAAATTTTGATTTGAACTAGTTGAAGTTGGCTGAGTGAACTGTCTTCCTGGTGACAGATGATTAAAATAATATTATTATTTTCGATTTTTCATAAGATAACAACATGTGACCATGGTGAAATGTTTAGGCATCGAAAAGAAAAGGAGAAGGGATAAAATTTCCGAGTGCATTTTTGAGAGGAAATTGGGAAAAACCTTACATCAAGAATCGACTCGGAATCAATTTGTGTGTCAAGAGCACTTTTGCGATGAAGATATCAAAAAGATGATGGACTCATTATAAACGAAATCGAAATTGTCATCCCTCATGAGAAGTGGGCTCTTCTGAATTAGAATATCTAACCAATAAAACTACATGGTTCAGAAGTGGATATTCTTGAAGAATTTTGTTGGCATAACAAAATATATGGCTTATAACGGTTCTCAGCTGAGTATTGGAAACATAATCTACTCTAATGGAGATTGCTACCTTTCGTTGTCTTGATGTGTATCACTCCTCACTGCGAGTGTATATAATTTTGAAGATTACAGTAAACTAACTAACATACCTGTTTTCAATGAACAATGATAAACAAACGTAGGTACAATTTCTTTTGAATTTCATTGATTTCGTCATTTATTATGAATGAATAAAGCTGATAACAAAGTATCCTTTATAATATGACTTGTATTTTACTCCATATAATTCAGAAAACTCATATTTAATATAGATTTGAAGGAACGTATTTGAAAAATCATCAGAAAAATCACGATGACACATATCCTAAAATAAAATAAAGGCTATTCATTTCAAATTGACGCTTAAATCCCCACCCCTTATCGATAAACGTAGCGATCGCAGTGACCCCTAGCCTACGTTTCCCGTTTTCGGGGAACATTTTTAGTATGGCGATCGTTCTCCTTCTCTCTACTCTCCATATTTAATTCTATCGAATGGAGAAATGAAAATTTTAAATTCTGTTCTGTTTTTTAAATTGTGAAAACTTGGTGAAGAAAAAAAGGGTAGTTCCTTCATTTACTTGGATGAGTCGTTAAACCCTCACTTCAATCATTATAAATATTGAAGACTCTAATAGCGCTAAAATCATATATTTTATGGTTTTGCCTTTGAATTCTCTCTGCTAATATTGGGATTTGAAGCTAACAACATTTCTTACAGGATATTCCCTGGTGGTGATTTCTTTCTTAACAAGTATGTGGTTTGATATTTGAAAATATAGATGTATATTGAAACTGTTTTTTATGCACTCACCATTACTATATCCGGAAAAAAATCTCGAGACATCTTCTTTTTTGAAGTTTTCTTTCAAGACTTCTGAATAACTCAGGCAGAAGCATTTCTGACTTCTGTATTTGTTTGGCGCCATATCGATTCTCTTCATATTCAATTCCGAGTTCACTTTAGGGATGGAAATTAAATTATGAACTGCGACCAAGTTGACGTCATCTTTTTCTTTCAGCAACTTTGCGAAATTTGGATGGGGATGAATGGCTTTAGAGTATTCATGAGAAATGCTTCGTTGACCTAGAACTTCCTCATTTACATTATTCTCATTGCGGAAATAATTAGAAGACCGGTTGGAGGAGTCCTGCTTCATCACATTATTTCTGATTTGTTTATTAGCTACATTAGTGAATGAAACCCCTTTCCGAATTCTTGTGTTTGAATCTGAAATATAACAGAGTAAAAATTGAAAACTGAAGATTTAACATTTCATCTCGATATTTCTATGATCTTCTCCATTGAGATTTTTGTTCTTCGGAATCAACCGAGTTATATATAATATACGAGTGATTTTGAAATGAAGTTATTCAAATGTTAAATCCAGAATTAAACTGTAGCGATTGAAATATGAAACGCGTGTAGTGCTTAAATAACTTGTCCATGTTCAATCTCTACTTGAACCTTGTTTCCCAAGTTGTGTTCCATATACGGTGTCAATTACATTTTCTGTTACATGCATAAAAAATGATTGGAATAAAAAATTATCGTTTGATGAATCCATCAAGATACTAGGGCTACCAACTAGTAGTTGGTATAGTGACGGAATTCAGTGAGGCCAGCCTAAACGATTTGGACTATTTTTGGCTAAGAATATCTGCTCAAAGCTGATGCAGACATCGAATAGTATTCCACAGTTTTCTCCTTTATCGACTCATTTAAATGGGCGACATTGAGTGGGAACGCCCACCAAAGTAGCGTAGCACTGACATGGCACATATATGACGAAGGCGATGTATAATTTTCAGAAATGAACTGAGAATGACATATTTCACGCCTCTGACACTTCACTAAGATGTGCGATATCTGAAAATTATGCATCGCCTTTGTCATGTATGTACCATGTGAGTGCTACGCTACTTAGGTGGGCGCTCTCCCTAAGGAGTGAAATATAAAATTATATGTCTGCAAGTGTCGATAAAGTATACCCTGTATGTATATACCTAAAATGGCCCTACTAACTAGTTGACTCTATTGGAATTTCAAGTTTGGACTGATCGCCATTAGGTGAAAGGATATAATGTTCCTTATTCAAAAACTGTTTTGGATATTGCAGAATAGAATTGACGCGATTTTCCATAAAAGCAGTTTTAAACATGCCTTTTTCAAGAAACAAACAGTGCATACTGAGTACTAATTGAAGCTTCTTAAAATCTCAAAATTCCTGTTCATGTCGAGATATACAGGCTGATTAATAACTATTGGGACAAAGGCTAAGAGCAGATTGTTTGGACCAAAATATGGCGATAGGCCAATTAAACCTCAATAAAATATTGCTGTGGAAAAAGATAGAGGGCGTTAAAGTTGAATTTATTTTTTCGTTTTTTGGTAATAATTTCTCTATATATTTTTTCATCCATTTTTTAAAAAACACAATTGAACAGTTCAGAGCATCGGAAGAGGATTTGAAGTAACGATTTATGTATTTTTTTTATTTATTTCGACGATAAAGCATAATTAAAAACATAAAATGTTACATAAAAAGATTAAACTTAAATCCTCCGACTTCTATGCCTTTTTTAATTTTTTTAATAAAGGACTTTCGAACTTCGAAGAAAATATTATTGTGTCCCCTTATAAGAAATTCAACGTTAGCGCCTTCTTTTTTTTTTCCACAGCAATATTTTATTGAGGTATATTTGGTCATATCCCCATATTTTGGTCCAAACAATCTGCCCTTAGCCTATGTCCCAATATTTATGAATCACCCTGTATGTCATAGATTGCAGTTAACATTATGTGATAGTTGAGGATACATTCTTTCCTCAGGGAAGTGACATACCTTTTCTCACAAATTTCTCTTTTCCAGTTGCTCCTCTCTTATTAAAATTGTATGGCAGATCATGTAAATGTCGGACGTCCCTAGAGGTGGGTCTCAGAAAAATAGTTGGACTTTCTTTTAAAGATTCTTTAGCTTGTTGTATCTGAAAAGAAAATTGAAATGCACATTTTTTCCGACAAAACTCTGATCAATCCAAGAATAATTTATGCACTCTCCCCTATATTATCACTCAACACCGGTTTTTCAGTGTCCCAAATAACCAATTCTTGATTCTATAACATATCAAATCCATCGAAGATTTATTCGCGAAACTTACAGCGGATTTGGCGATAGAGCACACATGATTTGTGTTGAATCTGTAAGCCATTACAATAATTTAGAATTATTACATCGAAAATATTTGAATCACATTCTGAATTTCATTCTGATTTGGACACTTCGAAATGACATTTTGAATATTTTACGTCAAGGGCTTGTTACTACGGACATTTCCCTCGTATTCTTCTAACAATAAGTAGTAAACTATTGATACATTTCAAGCGCTTTTCAAAAACAATTACTCTACGGGAAAACAATGATAATATTTTTTTTATCAATCCATCCATCCATTTTGTTAAGAATCCATCAGCAATTCATGAAATGTCGTAATTATTCGTTGGAATATCGAATTTTTTTTTTCTATGGTTTTCGGAAGACACAAAATAATAGAGCATTTTGAATTGGCTATTATTAAGATGTCTAAAAATATGGTGTATGCACTCGTCAATTTTTGAATGGAATGACATTAGACTAAATCGAAAATAAGAGATTCGTTTCGTGGCGGCGCCACCATGTTCTATCCTTGTTTTATGAAAGAAAATCTAATGATACTCTCTCGCTTTATTTTGTTCTGCGTTGATATCAATCAGAGTTTACAGTCATCTCTGTGTTCCTAATCCATCAAAGAATCCAAAAAAAATTAACTTGACTATTTTCTTAGCTGTTATCGAATATTTGTGGTTTACACATGAATTTTTGTTGTAAAAACGAATCTGCAGATATTTCAACACTATCGAAAGATTCGAAAGAGTACTTACTATTTTTCTTCAAGATAATTTCTGTTTGACGAATTGTATTCGTGAGGAAGGTAATTCAATATGATTTCAATAAAACACAGTTGATTGGCGAAGTATTCAATATATTCAGTTGAAGACCAGACTCGAATAACAGATTAACGTATTTCTGTTTCTTAATACAAGCTCACAATTCACATTACGTATTTTCAATACAGTTCCTTCGATTAAATATTGCTGAAGTTGCCACAAAACTATTAGCTCTATCCGTCCCTAATGTTCATCTGATTTGGCTCTGCCTCAATTTCCAACAACAAAGAGTGATAGTCGAACAACACCGAATTCTTAGATGTAAGTAGTTCTTGATTGTCCATACAGAAAACTGAACGACATGTTCAATAAATGAATGTTGTACGACCTTTCTCGAAAGTAATACATTTTCACAGACCAATAATGGCTTATAAATACAGCAGATTCGCAAGTCGTAGGAATGCATTCAAATTATTTTCAAATATCAATTGACAACTGTCAATTCCTAAACAGCGCTACCTACAGTGGGAAAAACGAAACTTATCTGTTATTTTCGAAACGGGAAAAACAAAATCTAATCAGTGCATACACCATGTTTTTAGACATCTTAGCTATTATTAATTATTCAAACTTTCTCTTCGATGAAGTTTCCATTCAAGGAATAATCGACTGAAATAATAGAAAATTTAGAGGCTGTTATTTGAAAATCTTTTGAGTTTTGATAAATTAGTTTTGTACAGTTTGATGATCTTCTCACACTCTCACACCCTGTACGTTTCAGGTCCCAACAGCAAACCATAATAGGATACTCCATATTGGAAAAATTGAAAATTTTTGGAAAAAAACTCCTCAGAAAAAAAATTCCCCAAAATTGTGGAATCCCAATAACTCACTAACCGTTCAGTTTTTACTCGAGGTATGGCATAGTATTGAAATTGGCATCAAATCAGCACTCTAACGTTGCGAACATATACTGGGTGTGTCTTCTGAAATAAAAAAGTAGACGGCTGTTAACCAGAAGGTGCAGTGGTCTATGAAGATATTTTGGGGAGAAAGTACATTCTCGCGATTGCAAATTTTCATCACGTCTAATAGGCCATCGCGGTGAATGACCCTATACATAATCGAATCACTCCAAATTTCAAACAAGTTGAATGATTTATTTTTGTACAATCTATTCGCTGTATTTCAACTGATCATTTATTTCAATTTTGATTTTACGAAATCGTAATAAGAACCTACATATTATTTCTTTTTCTTCCCTGTAGATAGCTGTGAATCAACATTCTGATTGTACATTTTTTGTATAGCTCTTTATCAAGGCTTACTATCTACTTAAGTAAAGTAAAGTATTAAGCAAACATGTAACACACATGTCGAAGGTAATATCTACCAATATTCCGCTTTATCATATTTTTGATTTGAGTCTTCTCATGTTGAATGGATTTTTAGTTAGTTGATTTATGAGGTTGTTCTCGTGTTCTTGCAGGTTCTGCTAATATCGGTTGAAACGGTTCTTAAAATCACAAAATATTCAACTGAAATTAGGCAAAAATATTATGTAATGAAAAGTTATATAACTGTTAAATTGAAAAAATGTAGAATGAAGTTATACTTAACTTGATGGTCCCTTATAATTTGGTCGTATCTGCTACCGATTCCGAAAAAAAAAATTTGAACGATTCTCTAGAAATTCTCTGAAAAATCTAAATTGTCATAAAAATCCAGTTGGTGAGCTGTGATTCATAAAGATTCCATAAACTCGTATAATCATTACAGAAATGTATTACTTTAACACCATGTATCTCGAGAACGAAACGTGCGCGATCCCATGATTATGAGACTTTTTTTTTTAATTACTCATTGGGCCTGTTCCGATATTGCTGGTTTTACTGGCTCGCAATCGAATAACAATAGAACTCGAACGACTGGGCCAATAGGCATCGTCTCTGAAATACTGACAGTACTATAATGAAGAATGTGATCACGCCTAACAGGGAGGCAATGAATAAAATAATGAGGATAAATTCAGATGCATACCACCCGACGATATGAATATCGACAAGTGTTACGATCCGAATTGAGCTAGCCAATTTGTCATCGTCAGGGCCCCCAAATGGAGTACGCTTCACCGAAGAAAAGCAGATGCTGACCATGGTTTCGGCCTCATTTGGCCTCATCAGAGCAACGTAGCATTTTTCCACGGTGGAGAACGTTTGGAATTGATGGAACTTTATTCAATGTTGTCATGTTCTGGTGGGTATTATTTACCCACAGCGCAATCCAACATGAAACGGTATCCGATTCAATCCCCTCCAGATAGAAACCAATACGAAGACAATAGCATATGTCCCATATTTTCCCTAATTCAGTACGCCGATTCGCTTTTGCGAACGTCGGACGCACGATGAACTGAGAAGTCTGGGACGCGCTCAGGTCGCGGCAGAGTACGATGCCAGCGGTACAATACAGAAGAGTGATAACGCCTAAACGGCAATGAATAAAATAATGAGAATAAATTCAGATGCATACCACCCGACGATACGAATATCGACAAGTGTTACGATCTGAATTGAGCTAGCCAATTTGTCATCGTCAAGGCCCCAAATGGAGTACGCTCTACCGAAGAAAAGCAGATGCTGACCATGGTTTCGGCCTCATTTGGCCTCATCAGAGCAACATAGCATTTTTCCACGGTGGAGAACGTTTGGAATTGATGGAACGTACTCCATTTGGGGCCTTGACGATGGCAAATTGGCTAGCTCAATTCAGATCGTAACACTTGTCGATATTCGTATCCTCGGGTGGTATGCATCTGAATTTATCCTCATTATTTTATTCATTGCCGTTTAGGCGTTATCACTCTTCTTTATTGTACCGCTGGCATCGTACTCTGCCGCGACCTGAGCGCGTCCCAGACTTACAGTTCATCATGAGTCCGACGTTCGCAAAAGCGAATCGGCGTACTGAATTAGGGAAAATATGGGACATATGCTATTGTCTTCGTCTTGGTTTCTATCTGGGGGGGATTGAATCGGATACCGTTTCATGTTGGATGGCGCTGTGGGTAAATAATACCCACCAGAACATGACAACATTGAATAAAGTTCCATCAATTCCAAACGTTCTCCACCGTGGAAAAATGCTATGTTGCTCTGATGAGGCCAAATGAGGCCGAAACCATGGTCAGCATCTGCTTTTCTTCGGTGGAGCGTACTCCATTTGGGGGCCTTGACGATGACAAATTGGCTAGCTCAATTCGGATCGTAACACTTGTCGATATTCATATCGTCGGGTGGTATGCATCTGAATTTATCCTCATTACTGACAGTACTGTTCAGGAATATCGGAACAGACGGAATAAATTTCCTCTCCTCGTACCTCCATTTTAGGAACAGCCTGTATATCAGTCATTCGTTTTTAAGGGATAATTTTGACTTCCTACCTATGAGCCAGTGCATGCTGAAAATTAGTTTATCTTCAATTTCTGATATGTTTTTAATAGTCTTTATATATAACGTTCTATTGTGCCATATGAATTAAGGCATTTTTTTAAGAATCAATTTTAATTTGATTGATCTTTGATACGTGTAGTTGCTCGATATACCTTCTTGGAATGATGTACCTACCAGTCTGAATTGAAGTGAATTTCTCTTTTTGGGGTTTCCCTGTTGAGATTCTTCATCATCCAAATGAATAAATAATTAATTCGTGCTCGATGTATAATGACTCTTTTTGTGAGCCTCTGGTTATATGGCTACGTTCCTCAAATCGCATCTTTGGATTGCATGTTGGTCTTGGATTTGGTTCTTTCAGACCTCACTATAGCATTCTTCTCGATAGATTTTTCAAGTATTTAGTATCACATAAATTAGCTGAATATTTGTGATTTTATTAACTTATGACAGGAGAGAGGGTTGAATCGAAAAAGGTGCGAATGCCTCTTATTTCTGCTGACCAACTCGAGTGAAGAATTGCGGTTTATATTAGTGGTTAATTAAGCTTTGCCGGAAAACAATGTTTCACCGCAAAGGGTTCGCACCAGAGGACAAATAAATTATAACTTGGGTGCGCACTGCCCCATTCATTACTTCGGGGAAGTTTTGGATTAGGGATTTTGCCCACATTTAAGTTAACTAACGAAATTTTCCCCTTGTTTTTATTTGTTAATATGTTCCATATTTGTCGAGATAATTTCAGTTATCCTTGCGAAAACAAAGCGATTTATCAACATTAATCTGAATTTATAACACTATTTAATTCCTACATCCCAGGAAATTCGTGAACAAGTTAGAAGTTTCATTGAATGAATATCTTGGGTTTCGGAAACTTTTCTGTTGGAAGTTCTCCTGCAAGATGCCGTTTAATCAATTTGTTCGAATAACAAGTTCATAAAAAAAGTGTTACACGGGAAGTTTTTAAAAGAGGGGCACCTATCTAAACAAAGAATAAAAAAATATTTCCTCAAAATTTATTTATCGTAAAGATTGTCCCAGATCTATTTACCTAGAATATTTCTACTACAGTTGTCTCTTTTTACTTAAAAGGTGGTTGACGAGTAACTGTACAGTTTATCTAACGTAAGCGGGACACTGCATTTTGTGATTTATTATTCATTGGACAAAATTGAAAAGTTAAGTATGAATTTAATAGTTCTTTTCATAGGCTAGCATAAATATAAAAAGTCATGACGGAAAAATCGTTCATCAAAAAAAAAAAAATAAGTTTTTGGAATTCGGCAGACTTTCAAGGTTAATTGTTATAGGTATCATTTCAGACCATTCCTTGTTTTTTTTTTTCAACTTCCGGTTCTTCGGAAATCCGTAGAAATTTTTTTGGACGATAAAACTGAAATTTGTTTTCATATTTTATGAATACTCAATCAATTTCCAATTCGGATATTTAAAAATATTTTTGACATTTTCATTTCGAACAATTTTATAGGAAATTGTGGAAATAAATCCGTGTATATATTTGCCGAATGCTGAATTTAAATTTTCTTAGGCCCGGTACATACTTATACTTACCTGCGGACAACTAAATTTATTCGATAAGTAAAAAATATATAGATATGAAGATAAAGTGTTATTTAACGAATAAATAATCCTTATTGGCCGGAAAAATTTGTCGGTGAAACTAATGAATAAGAGTTTATTCGTGAAATATGAACATAGATCGTCAGTATGTCATTATTTGTTGAATTTTTTAGATTTTTGATGTATCTATGGTTATTCTTTGTATGATTTGCATGAAATATTTGCTTTCCAGTTGGAATTATGATGATTTCTACAATGAAGTGTCGGATCTTACATAAATCAGTGAAAAGTAGTGTTTTAATAAAATTGTTATTCGCCAAACAACGTTATCTGAGAGCACCGAAATAAGGTATCCTTCAGATTAAAAATTATTTGACAGATTCATCATCATTATCATGCAGCCCCCTTCACATTCATTGTTGGACATAGGCCTTCTCCAAACGTCCCTGGCTGTTGCAATTCAATTTGTCGCTATCCTCTTCATATCATTCGTCCATCGCGTGGGAGGTCTGCCTCGGCTACGCTTGTCAGCTCTTGGTCTCCACTCCAAAAAATTTAGCAGTTACAAAGTTGGAGTAGTCGTTTGATGCAGATTTGTATGCCCTTCAAGTTTGAATACTCTGACATTTTCAAAATATGACCAGAAAATTTCGGGGTTTTTAGCGATTCTCGTCCTGGGCTGGTTTTGCTGCGAGGCAGCAAACTTCGGATTCGTAATCAGCACCCACAAAACATATAATTACGTTCCAGAACTTTCTGCCGCACTCATGTTAAGCAAACAATTACCATTTGATCAGACTCAATGCAGTTGTCAAGTTGCTTTTATCATATTCTTTTTTTACTTCATCAAATTCGTACCCTCTGAAATCGATCAGTTGTAGTAGGCTGAAGATGTTGGCATAACCAACAAGAGGTTTTGCAGAACTGTCCCCTCCGGTAACGGGATACACCAATGAATGAATTAATGAAGAGGTGGATACTGGCAAGTTAGGAAAAAATCAAGGAACCCATGAGTGCGTTATGTTCCCCACGGGTTTTCACACCAGCAGAGCAGCTTAGTAACAGGGGTAGAACCCAAATTGTGACAGAGGAAAGGTAAAGGTGGAGGCCGTGGCTCGCAGATAATAGTACGAAGTGCTGTCTTACCTCTGGACTCTGGACGACTCGTCTAGAGGATCAGTTTCAACAATTGCCTGGCACCGGTGGACTCCTTCACAATTTACTATGAGGGTAACAAAAAACGAAAGAATGAATGATAGCAAAACTTCGGGAATAAGTAAGTGGTAAGGAATCCCGGCTACAAAATGCTTGGAGGTACATTGACAGAAATCTGCGGATTGTCAGGAACGGGTTCGGTCCGATATGGCGCAAGCAGAATAGTCGAAATCACTATTCAACACCAGTTTAATCTAAATTTGCATGAAGATAGGGAAACAAAACTGTGACAGAACACTAGAAATGATGAATAAAAAAAATTGAATGAATCTACAGAATACTCAGTACCGAATGAATCAGAATTAACACTAGCTACTGCATGAATACTGAAGACGAAATGATGGACCAGCGTTTATCAGAATTGAAAAAGGAATGAAAAACTATCCGAAATAGGTACTTGCAGTTTTGAACGATATCGGAATCCTGAATTGAAATTAAAAGTATGCCAATTAAAATCAAAACGATCAATTATTGGTGAATGTAAATAAAACACACTGTAATTATTTTATAATTCTTTGGCGATCGATTTCGGCTATGATTAAGCCATCATCAGGCCAGCTGAAATAACATTTTTCACAATTTAAATGATGCTATTTTTACTTATGTAAACGGTGGTCATTGTAAAAGAATGAGAGTGTGCAATCTTACCGTAAAAAAAAAATTGGTAAACATGTTTACCAATTTACCTCCAACGACGGTAAGATTGCACACTCTCATTCTTTTACAATGACCACCGTTTACATAAATAAAAATAGCATCATTTAAATTGTGAAAAATGTTATTTCAGCTGGCCTGATGATGGCTTAATCATAGCCGAAATCGATCGCCAAAGAATTATAAAATAATTACAGTGTGTTTTATTTACATTCACCAATAATTGACACCGTAAAAAAAAAATTGGTAAACATGTTTACCAATTTACCTCCAACGACGGTAAGATTGCACACTCTCATTCTTTTACAATGACCACCGTTTACATAAATAAAAATAGCATCATTTAAATTGTGAAAAATGTAATTTCAGCTGGCCTGATGATGGCTTAATCATAGCCGAAATCGATCGCCAAAGAATTATAAAATAATTACAGTGTGTTTTATTTTCATTCACCAATAATATACAGAAACATACTATGGAAGCATACATTGCCAAAACGATCAAATTAATCTGAATTGAGGGTGAATTTTTGTAAAAAATTAAACTTCATAACAAGGGAAGATTTAGTTGGTGTGAATACCTAATACTTTTTTCGTTTTCTCTTCCCAGTGAATTTCGTTCCCCATCCTTGAAAGAGAAAATATTCAGTAGATCATTATCAAGAAAAGTTTCATGTCAAAATGATGAAAAGAGAACACATTTCCAATTGGTTGAAAAGTAGTATTCATTCGCGAAACAAAATGCATAGCACGTCCGACTGAACAACCGAATCCTGAAAACTCTGGTGAAGTGGAAGAGTAAACTGGATTGAGGCAGCGTTCTCGAATAATTATCGAGGACGTGCAGCGTTTCGTATTTGCAAATCTGCTCATGGCCATGAGCTCCTAGCATTTTCAGTCTCTGAGGGTTGAAAATATTTGTTCTTCCGTTCTCAATAATTGATTCGTGCAAAGTTACTGCTTTGATTTTGAAGTCCAAATATTATTCATACCTTTTCATTTTGCAATTATTCACTATAGCATTCACATTAAATCCCATCCAACTGACGCAATCCATGACCACACGAATATTCTTGTTGTTAGGAAAATTCTTCATCAACTTGCACGGACTCTCCAAAGAGATCTGATCATGAATCCTCTTTGGAAACGGACCCCCTTTTCACTCTGAAGCCACTTAAGTTGTATCTGTAAATGTTAGCAACTTATTTTTTTTGCGTGAAGATATCATGCCCAAATAGGTAACGTTAGAGGATAGTAGGGTGATGGTGAGACGAACATTTTGAGTAAAGCAATTCTTTTATAGGAACCAAAAAATTGGCTCACGCCTTCCTAACCCATAGCAGAGTTGAACAGGGGGCGAGAGAGACTTGACCATAAGTTTGTGTATCAGGAAAAACATTGAAAGAAAACAATTTCCAATGACCACGATATTCTATGTCAAGCTCTTCATCATGAGATGTTTCAGCGTATGAAATACATATTTTCTATTCCAGAGTCACTCTCACTTATTTCCGAGATGTTTTTTTCACTTTTTTGAACCTTTGTATATTTTTATATTTATTTCTATCATTCAATTTTCATTCTTTTAAGCATACAATTATCTGAGCTCAGTGTGGGAAACTTGGACCACTGATTATGTCTCCCGACCATAGCATGGGTCGAGTCTCCCGCACTCCCTTTTAGCCTATTCAACAGATGTTTTATTGAAATTTTTACAACTCTTATTGAAAAGGCTCATCGTTTGTGAAACAATATTAATTAATGAAAACAATTAAACTAAATGACACCACTCACCTATTAAACTTTTCAGACAGTGAAGCAAACAATAATTATTCAATTTCTTACTTACTAACAACAAAATCACGTTCAACCGTCTCATTCCCGAATTGTTGTGATGGCGGCGAAAATGGAGCCACTAGTTGTGCCTTGTTACGAATATGTCGCAAGCTATTCTCGATACCGGTAGCGCGAAATTTGAATTGAAATATTTGAGGTGGTTCAAGTCACCTACCTGAGCAAATCTTCCGAATGAAAATTGACACGAATAATATAGTAGCGTATAATCCTTCTAGAGAAAACACCTGTCATTTTAAAAAATAAACAGATTCTGATCATCTTGGGCGAAACAGAAAAGGAAGAGAAATGGCGAATATGTTTCTTTACCAATGACGTAATATTTTCCATGTCAAATACACTTTCCAATGAAATAGAATACCTGTTCAATATTTGCACGTGAAATGCGCCTACGTGGAATATTTTTCTTGGTCTGACAAACGCAGATTGACATATCTCGAGGGAAAAGGAGCCAATCACGATGATGTAGTGCTGCGGGCTAGTTATCCAGCGATAAATTCTCCACGGGACCCACATCATGAGTTCCCTTTGAGAAAATCGCTTTACCAATGCAAGTCCGAAAATTTCATTTTTGCTGAGAGAGCCGGAAAGCAATTAGAATATGATTGGCTCAAGGTACGCTCTGCTTACCTGAATTATCGAAGATTTCATCGATTACACCCAAAGGCTCCTTATCTGTATAATTAAATTCGAGTAAGTTGAAAGAATAGCACGATCTCATCCCTCATCATTGGAGCTATTAACCCTTTCTTTCCCAGGGATTCCATTTGGCGTCATAACAATTCAAATAATGATATTTCAAATTGTGTTTTCTATTGTAGATTGTTTTAGGAACTACGATTGATTCCGTTCACCCATAGATGTTGCTTAGAATGAATATGATTTATTTACTCGGAATAATTCACCACTTTACGTTGAAAAATCGACCAGTGGTTCGTGAAAGTTTATTTGACCAATTTTGTGATAACATAAGCGGTAAGTTGTGGTGAATATTTCAATGAGAAAATGTTTCTTAGGTCATAAGAACATTCATTATGATGTAGATCATTAGAATTCTACAAATGGGTTCACTATAAAATGACCAGACCATTTTCAATATTTGATTTCATTTGGAGTCAGTGGGAAATGCGGGATATTCTTCATTTTTGATTTTTTTTTATCAGATGACACGTATTGGACTCTCTGATATTGAATAAAAGCACATATAAACTTCTCTTGTTAGATGGCATGACGTCTGATTGTGTTCAGAAGGGAAATTGGTCATGCTCTTTTTAAATCTTTATATGCATAGAATTGCCAATCTTACAGCCGCCTTGCATGTGAAAAATGTTAAGTTCCGCTTTGCTTTACAAAGAACAGAAACTGTTTCAAGATATTTCATAGTGTTTCATTAAATTCATTAATGTCTTTAATTATAGTAGGTACCTTAGTATATGGCTCAAATACAAAAAAAAATCCGAAAAACTATATTCTCATTCCACAGAATTCTTCCCTCCTCTTCCCACTGATCCCAAATGAAGTCTTTGAAAATTTTTGAAATAGAATACAAGGAATTTTTTTCACTATCTTTTCCTGAATAGTCATACCAATGTGGGTTAATTTCAACAAAGAACAGAATTTTAACGAAATGAAAAATTAACTTGGGAAAGAAAGGGTTTCAATAAGCTCTAGACCTAAAATCATAAGTACAGTCACTGTATTAAGAGGCCTACGTTCAAATAATATTTGCTGAATTTCATGTTTCCACAAAAAAAATATTAATACAGAAAGCAGCCAACTGAAAACTGAACAGAGCTGTTTTTCGGCGAACTGCTAAACTATTATTTTTCATTCTATCGATGGATGATATAATCAGATTAAATTATGAATTTAGAATAAACCTCAGTCGGTAGTTTGTTGTTTCATTAGAATGCAAGAATTGTCGACACCATTCAAAATGTGTCCTAGGAACCAGAGAATTCTCTGCACTCTACCCTGTACTCTGAAAAAGTTTTTGAACAAGTTGGCACAAACTCCACATGAGTCCACTTTTGTCTTTAAATTTTTCCATTCAGCCCACTGCATTCGATCGAACTATGATTCAAATTACGTTGAATTTCAACGAATAACATGTTAGGAGGGCACTTCGGATGAGGGAAACCTAAAGTTTGCAGTGAACTCGTTTCGGCCCGATTTCACAAAGTTTGATCAGAGAATGAACGCTTGATTGATCGATAAACGTCAATTTGTTTTTCAATCGATGATATGAGGCGAATTTTGGCGCTGTAACCACAGCTTACTATGGTTATAGATATGGTTATGTGTGACGTCATAGTTAATTATGACATGTGTTGGAAGGTGTCAACTGTCAGTTCTGTCTGATTTATTCGATTAATGGATTTCCAAATAAATTAATAAATATAGGTTAGAGGAATAAGGAAAGCGAAACCATTTCAAAATATTATATGTTTCAACAAGGAGAAGATAAATACTTTTATGGAAAGTACCAATTGCGTAGATAGAAGACTTAGTTTATCCCTGCAAACATTGGTTTATGTGTCCATATCGATGAACATTTCACAATCTGAATGATATGGAAAGAGACATGGAATATGAATTCAAATTCACACATATCTTTCACCAGTTAGCAACTTAAGCTTCATGTTTCTCTAATAATGAGCAGCAAAAATTTTTATATCAGTAGTGATAGTGGATATTCAAGGTCTAGAAGCATTTCAATTTTCTACTCTCTGAAACGACATTCCGAATTGAGAATACCATTGCTTTGTTTAAAGGAGGATCTGTAATATTAAAAGTTATTAGTACAACCTTTTCCATCAGAAGATTTGTGGAAATTCTTATTTTATATGTTAAGGGATTACAGCATAAGAATTTATGAATTGTGCCTTTTAAAATACTGTGTTTTTTTTACACTCCTTTATATTTGTGAGTTTGTTTTAGATAAAAATGATTTCACGTTGGGGATTCATTATTTCACTATCTATACTTTTCCATTTGATCGTCTAGATACCCAGGTGACCAGTTACATATCTGTTATGTTTTCTTGGGAGATCGAATGGGGAACTTTGTTATGTGATATTTTTCTGTAACCATTACGTGTCTGATACGATATTTGGGATGTACCTGTGCTGTATCGAACTTATATCCAAATGTTGTAAATTTCATGTTCCCGCTCCATGATATCCACGTAACATATTTGTAACATTGTTCTTTATTTGCCATGTATCATTTTGAGATCATGAACAGAGCATGACACCATAAGCGTTTTAACTACCGTCGAGGGCGCTGTAAAACGTAAACAAATATGGAGGATTGTGAGAAATGCTATTGATACTGCTGTCGTTTCGATATTTATTTATTATCATTTAGACGTTTTGTCAGTTGAATAGTGGATTACTGAAAGTGAAGTGCAGATATTGAACGTTTGATAAGTTATTTGTGTATCATAGTGATTTTCCAGTGAAATGGTGAATTACTGAAAAGAAAGTGCTATGGATATCGAACTGTAGTAATCATTTCTCGTATTTTCATAGCAGTCCTATGAAAAATAATAGGCTATGTTTTTATTATATCCAGCATATAAAAATTATATTTGAATAAATAATATCCTGTTTGATATACCTAAATTTCGATATAGGTTATTTCCTAACGTGTTGCATGTACCTCATATGTAGAAATAAATGAATAAATCATATACTTATATTAAAAATTTTCTTCAGAAAGATATGAAATATGCATAAAGTATTCTTTTCATTCTCACAACGCATAACATGGACACAATTCTTCTAAAAACTTATTGACCTAAGCCAAAAGATTAATAAACTGTTGATTATTCTTTTTATGGAATGCAGGAAAGTGCAAAGACCAGAAAGACATGCCCTAATCTTTCTTGGAGAACAATAATCATGATTCCTGCAGTTTGCATGATGTAATTTATTCTTTCTAGTTCTATCAACGTGTGCACTAATTTTGTAATCTGAAATTTATGAAAATATATTGTTTTTGAACATTAGTTCATTCGTTCACATACCTCGACGAACTGATGTGAGATGTTTTTGAATTTTATTTTCAGAAATGATTGATAAACACACACTATTTGAACAATCAAAATACGAGTTCAATATTATTGCAGTAGTTTATATTAATTTCCATAATTTTTCATCTTTTTGTTGAAAGCGTTTTCAATAACAAATGAAACATAATGAACAGAGCACATGAACGTAATATATATAGATCTCCCATGGAACAAATATTTGCATGATCCATGTTTGAACTATTTATGCTCCTTTTAGAAAGGAGATGTGTTCCTTGTTTGAGGCGGACATAGGAGCATAGCTGCTACATAAGCGCTCTGTATTTGTACTCTTAGTGTGATATATCTGTTATAAAACAAGGAGCGTGAGATACATTTCTGCTTCATAACTATTATGAGATATGGTCACCTGGGTACTGTACATATTTTTACTTGACGTAGTATATGGACCAAAAAGTCTGAATCCGACCAAGACCTCAACATACTTAGTAAATAATAATTCATAAGCTTAAGAAAAATCAAAATTATCAAATTCAAATTTTCAGTTTTGCTGCGAGTGAAAAAATTAATTAATTAAAATTAATTATCTTCCCAGTTCCCTTATTATTTCTTTTCTGTCTGGTACAGAAATTGGATTTTATTTATAAAAATAGCGTTATATCGAAGAGGAAGGTTAGATAGATAGATAGATAGATATATATTTATTTTGTTCGAAGTACACAACAAAATGTACAAGAAAAAACGTCAAACAAAGATACATTAAAGAGAAATCGACTTTTCAGCCTTACAAAAATCAAAGTATTCCTTAATATTATAGGGTTCACACCTCAAAATAAAAGAATTCAGTTTACACAGCAGTAGTTTCTCTGTATTTATATCACGAAATTGCCTTGGCAATGCATTAAACATTTTCATGCACATGTACATAGCATTATGCTGTGTTAAAGTGAACTTATGAGCTGGATAGAGATAACAGTCTATTTGCCTTGTCTTTACATTTTTATTTCGATATGGCTCAAAAATCTCCCGATGCTGAATTAAAAACTTGAGGGAACTGTACACGTACAATCCTGTTAAAGTATGAATATTGCCAGCCCGAAAAACACCCCTACACGACTGCCTGTATTTCATGTCCATAATAGATCTTAAAGCATACTTTTGTTTTACAAAAAGGCTGTCAGTGAAGGAACTGTTTCCCCAGCAAACGATACCATATGACAAATTAGATTGAAAAGCAGCATAGTAAAAAATCTTCAAGGTAGGCAGATCAACAGACTTCTTGAGAACATTAATGGCATATAAAGCCGAGTTAAATTTTTTATTTAAGTGATGTATATGTACATCCCATCTCAACTCAAAATCTACATGAACACCAAGGAACCTGGTAGATTCCGAGATCTTCACTTGACTTCCATCTAGAAAAATGTCATTTGGGAATTGAAATTTTGACCTTGAAGAGTGAAAAACTACACATTCTGTTTTTTGTGCATTTAATTTAAGCTTGTTTGATGTGCACCAATTTTTAACACTTAAAAAGGCATTATTCAGTTCTTCATTCAATTGAAAGTCGTTACATAAGATCTTGATGATATTTGTGTCATCAACATAGATGATTGCATTCAACAATTGGTCAATATTGCGAGGTAAGTCTTTTATATATATAATGAACAATAAAGGGCCTAAAATGCTACCCTGAATTACTCCATTAATGATATCCTCATCTTCAGAAATAAAGCTTTTATCATCGATAGTAATAGATACTTTTTGTTTTCGCCCTTGTAGGTAGCTTTGTATAAGTTTTAGTTGGTTATCCCTTATACCATATGCTTCAAGTTTACTTAATAGTCTACTATGGTCTACTGAATCGAAAGCTTTGGAAATATCTAGAAATAGGCCAACTGGAACCTCACCCTTTTCAATTGCTGTAATAACAGTTTGAGTCAATTCAAAAATTGCTGTACTTGTATTCTTGTTGTTCATAAAACCGTGTTGAGATGAGCAAAAGATGCCATATTCCTTAAAAAATTTAATAAGGCGATCAGAAAGAACTTTCTCAAAGATTTTTGCAAAAGTTGTTATAATATTAATAGGTCGGTAGTTGTTAAAATCATCTTTACAGCCAGATTTATATAGTGGTGTTATCATTGATAGCTTCAAAGCAGATGGAAAAATACCAGATACAAATGCACAATTCATAATATACCTGATTGGCTGAACAATAAAGTGAATAGCCTTCTTTATTACAATGCTAGGAATTTGATCATAGCCTGATGAAAATGAGTTTTTCAATTGTTGCACTATGCTAAGAATTTCATTAGCTTCAATATCAAAAACAAAGAATGTCTTGTCTAGACGTCTCAACCCGCCTCCAATGCTATAATCTTTGATTATAGCATCCATCTCTTCAATACTTTGTGAATCCCACATAACATCAATGGTTCAATATTCCATTTCACTCATTGAAAGGAGAAATACATACCACGCCATTAACCCTACTCAAGAGGAAGGTTACGTGTGACGTCATTAAAACGTCATAGTTACATGGTTATCTTCGCCAAAATGTGGTTACCCAAGTAACTACAACCTAACCATAGTTAACCACTAGCGCCAAAATTCGCCTTTAGTCATGAGCATTCCCGCATACAATAATGATCTATACAGGGTGAGACTTTGACTCGTACAAATATTTTAACAGTAGATTCTTGAGATCAAAAGAAACACTTTCTTTTACCATTTTTTCCGAATCGGCTGCGTTTAAAGATACAGGCTGTTAAAAGAAATTTTTTATTTATAGTTGTTATCTTATTAACGGTTTTATCGAATGAAATTAATTTCATTCTCATTTATTTTATGAATCTTTTTCGAACACGATGTCTTTGACCTACATCTTCCAGTTTTCTCATTATAAAGATTATGTACCAAAAAATACCGAAACATCAAACCCAACACTTCAAACTATTTTGACGCTATCGAATGGGTATTTGTAAAATAATAGTATTCTTCATATTTTCTCATATAATGCGCCGTTTTCGAGAAATTTAAAGTTCAAAATGAAAAATATCAGTGAAATTTGAAATATTATGGGTACTTTGAATGGATGCAACTTTCTTTTAAGGATCCAGAGATATGTAGTGTCACAGACTCAGCTAGTTATTCTGAAGGTAATTCTGTTTTTCCAGGGGTGGCACAGCTCATTGGGAAAATAGCTCTATGTTTTTATCAGGGCCGAATCGAAAAAATTGCATAGAAAAAAGGTTTCTTTTGACCTCGAGAATCTACTTTTAAAATATTTGTACGAGTCAAAGACTCGTCCTGTAAACGTTCGTTCAATAATTCTCAATTACTACTGCTTCAAAATATTCAAAAATGAAGAAGTTTCAATGAATTCGTTTTGCAAATCGAGTGACAGTCCTATCGTTGATCGAAAAATCGAAGTTTAGTTAACTATAACGAATTGGATACTACTGCTATGTTAAAAAAATGGTGCCTATTTGGATATTCCTACTTCAGTTATTTGTATAGGTACCTATAATTCAACTTATAATCGATAGCTGAGGTGAAAACCAATGAACTCAATTTGCCACATAATATTCGAAATGTGTTCTTCAGACATTTCTGTTTTCTGTTTTATTATGAAAATACTACTTATCTAAATTAAATTTCCATTCCATGTCATGATTCTGTAAAAAGTTAAATAAAATATCAGAGTTATTTTCTCGTGCTCTACTAATCTGAGAATAAACTTAAACAATTTCCCTTGGGATGAAAATAACTCTTAATCGAATAACCTCTGCGTGAGCAACATTCACATTACATCAATTCTGTACAAATTGAGGAGAATCCCCCATCTATTCGGAAAGAAAAAGCATTTCCAGAGTTGGAGGGAATATCATCAATTTTCTCAGGTGGCAGTATTGTATTGTTTGACTAATTAAATTATGTGGAGGATCACGCTATCTGCTGTGGAAGAAAACGTGACAAAAGGAGATGAAGTGTTTCTCATTAGCTTTCTATTCTCTAGAATTTCTTTCAACTTGGATTGATTGTTACTTCAAGCGTGGTGGGATTTTTATTTCTGTTGTTTGTGTTTGATAAAGCTATATTACGATTTGTGTAATTAAATCAAGTATTTTCTCGGATATTCATGGTATTATTTTTTTCTCTTTGAGTTTTCCTTGTGATGGTATGAATGTGTTGAATTTATCATTCAACATTGACCGATTATTAGCCTTAATGAAGTGACAAATGGAAAGCAAAAAATGAAAACTAGAACTAAACTGGGACTACTATACAATTACCATGAGCAGTTGAAATTTATCTGACATAAGTGGATAACTAATAATTTTTGCGAGCAATAAGAATTCTTCAAAGATGATTTCAACTTCTAATGCTGGTGTTTCCTCATTTTCTCATTGGAAGTTGTTCACTTCAAGAGAAGGACTGTGTGTTTGCTAGTCATTTCAGTTCAATCATCAATTTTCCACAAATATCGATCACATTTCAACCAAAATTATTATTTTCATTGAATTTCATGAACGAATCAATATCACCTGCTGTAAGGCAGAATCTAGTGAAAATGATGGTAATTTGTAAAAAAACGTTTTGTTGGAAGTAGGTACACCAAATCCAGTTATAGTTTTGAATATTTTCATTTGATCCTTAGCTTTCTTTGTTTTTGAAAAGTTTCATTTATAATTACTTCAGTTTCGAAGAAACAAAACTTTAAACATAAACAAATCATCAGTTAGTCAAGATTATAGTACAGTTGTCTCGGTTTTAATACAGCAATCTATCAATACACGAGAGATATTTTGATCTGGATTTTTTACTATGTTCCTAAGACAATGAGAATAAAGAAAACTCACTGCCTGTAATTTCAGGATTTCAGCCTTCTTATGGCAATTTCATTTAAAGTCCGTACAGAGTAATATTTGTTATCGAAAGATTGGAAAATGTGGAACTAGTTAGGAAAAGCATCATTTTTTGTAATGAGCTTTGCTCTACAAGCGCCCCTGCAGATTTTTTTCGAATCGTCGGGTAGCGGAAATATTTAATATTTCTCAAGGATGATATTGAGCAGTTTATGTTGCTCCAGTTCTGGAGTAAATAGACCTGTTACTGAAGACTGCTTGAAGATAATTTAGTAGCCTCTATACTGAATTAGGAATTAGAGGTATTCTATAGGTATTCATACAGACTCTTACACAATGTTCTTGGTCTATATTAATACTTGATTTGAAAATTTTTTGAAAAACATCTAGTCAGCATTTTCTTCAGGAATTATACAGTATGTCCCGAGAGTAGCTATATATATTCTTAAGCCCGTTTGTAACAGCCGAGAATTGATAAGAAAACGGCAGAGATTATTTTGTATGCAACTGACAGAGAATTCTACCGAAAGTGAGTATGTGACGGTAAAAAATTCACGGCGCATGAATTATCGAGTAAATTTTCTAGAGAATTCTCGGCTGTTGCAAACGGGCTTTATCAGAGAGTAGGACTAGCTGAGTACGGATTGACTATAAAAAATTAATTTCGGGCTTACCCCAGAAAGCTACTTGGGCGGCTTACATTGACACATGCTGAGATCGAGTTAGGGTGACACATGCTGAGATCGAGTCAGGGATATATGTTTTATTTCAATATTCCAGGGCAGGACTCATGAATTCTCATAAATATTGTTCAGGTTAAACATCACTTTGTTCGAAATCGTGGGTGTTACGATTTTGTGAAAAAGATTAGTGAACTATATTACCCGACAATTGAGTTACCGATGGTGTATGGTAAAAACATTTATTGTATATCGTTCACCATCATAAAATCAATAAGTTACCTGCATGAAGCTAATAGAGTGATAAAAACAAATATTAACAACATCTATAGACACAGAGAGACGTTATTCAAATGAAAACAGAAATAATCTAGAGTAGTTCAAATGAGAAGACACTTGAGGTGAGACTTAGACTTTGAGAAAGTTCGATAAATTCAAAATTAACACAACGTTTACAGTGACGGAGCAATCAATTGCTCAATTGCTCTCTATAATTGATTGCGAGAGCCTCTTTATTCCATCAGAAAAACAGAAGGTTGAAAAGGCTGAGCCGTAATAATGAGATAGGCCAAGAGTTGAAAACTAAATTGTCTGGTCATCAAAAGGAGATCAATAAATCTAAATATGAGCAGAGCAAGAATAGTACGAGTTGAATGAGAAAAGCAACAATGTAATTAATATGAAAAGGGCTAGAAAAATATAATTAAAGAAAATAACTTTAGTCTTGAAGAGTGAAAAAGTTCATCAATGAATACAATACTTACAAAGACGGTCTGCTAACAAGTAAAAAAAGAAGAGAAAATCTAGAAAGGTCTGAAAATCTTTATTAATTTTAAAAATATAATGAAATACATATTTTTGAGGAAAACAAGATACCCAGTGCAACACAGTACATAATGAAAAGAACATGAAAATGGTTAAATTAATAATTTTTGGAAGACTGCGAGTACATTACCTTTTGAGTTGAACAAATTAGCACCAGAATTGACTGAGAAGACTTGAAAAAAAATTACTTTGATGAGGTGAACAGTTAAAATAAGTTTTACAATCATCTATGTGAGCACAATGAAATAGTGATTCAACAAAGTGAACAAAGAAAATGATAAGAGAATGTGTAGTTTTCGCTTCGGAAAACACTGAGAGTGGGGCTGCTGCTTCGGTCAATTAGCGCACCGAAGAATTGGGGTACTATACGTGGCCGGAGCTAGTCAGGAGCGTAGACAAGAGAGAGGTAGGAGGGTAGCTTCACTCAATTCTTAACACACTTTCTATTTCGAATTTCAATAATTGTATCGCTTTTCAGAAAGACCGTGGTAACATTCAAAGTTCTCATATCAACAATTCTTTCTTCATGAATTTTTGAAATTGGACGAACTTAGCAGAATTGAATTCATTTACCTAAAAAGAACTGAGATTTCTCGAGGAAGCCTTGAATAAATATAAAACGTAAGAATATGTTCGCAAAACTCAATGAAGGTGTAGAATAGACAATAATAAAAGGCAATGTACAAGGCATAAATATTAGTGGAATATGTATTCAACAGGATGGAGGTAGACCCCATTTCTGAATGGAACTGAGGAATAACCATGACAATACTTACTCAAATAGATAGATAGGTAGAAATGGGACCGTTTCATGGCGTCCTCGATCTCCAGATCTTAACCTAATAGATTATTTCTTATGAGGAAAATTAAAGGATATGGTTTATGCTGAAGACATCTAGTCAAGAGACCAGTTGATGAATACATTAATCAACTGTTGCGATATTTTGAAAAATAATGGCTATATGATTCTGTGGGCAATATCTTTTCTGAAAAAACCGGCGAGAGAAATGTGTTTTCATTTCGAACAACTGAACATTGATTTAATTCATTCCCATTTTTTCAAACTTTATACTGCAGTTCAGTATTTTTCATTTGTTTTTGTTTCTTTACTGAAACTGTCTTCATTAGAGCTCGCGACTATCTGAATGATTTTTCACGAATAGTGATACTTATATCAGTCCTGTTTGTGTGAATAAATTGAAGAATTGTGAATTGGACATCATTGAGTTGTATCACGTATTGAAGCTTGATATGGGTCACAAAAAGAAGAAGAGTACTGTACAAGTGTACAATGACAATGACAATTCCGGAGGAATTGTCGTTCCAATAATGTGGGTTAATCATGAACTAACATAGGAGGTGCCAGAGAAGTCGAAACATCGAAACATCCAAGTGCAACTTGTAATACAGAGAACTGTACTGACGAGGGAAAATGATCCCGAAACCGGTCTACAGTTGCACTTGGATGTTTCGACTCCTCTGGGACCTCCTATGTTAGTTCATGACTAACCCACATTATAGGAACGACAATTCCTCCAGGAATTGTTGTTTCCATTAATATAGAGATATTTTCACCCTGATTATTTTCAATGAGGATTAATTGAATAAAGGTAATTGATTTTCTCTTACTCGATCGCAGTATAAGTCAATAACCACTAAAGTTTCAATAAATTTCGTCGATGAGTTGGGCTCTGATGATGATCCCAGTATTTCCATGAATTTCGAAAATCATCCTGTAGCTTTCTGGGGAAAGTCAGAAATTTTTATTGCCTCTGCTAATACTGTAGTTATCTCATACACATGCTGTAATTATTGTTCGGTGTTAAAAATTTTAATGCTCACCAAATGAATATATATTATATTGCTATGTCGTCAGTAAAAAATGGTAAACTATTGTATGAAATTCACGACGTCTTTTTGATATTTTATTTGGGCTGGACGGACAGTATATCTCCAATGTTTTTACCTTCTAATATGTGAGTTTGATAGTATTAAATACCACAGCTTCAATGTTTATAGTACGTTGGAAAGCGACTCAACTTCGAAATTCAATTGTTTTGAAGTGGGTGGTAAAGAAAAACGCTGATGCCATTCGAAGCTAAACCACTTTGATTGTGATCACTCTTGTGATAAAAAGGTTATTTCAGAATATATTTTCACGTAACTTGCGAATTCAAAATATCTATATGCATCTCATTGATGATAAATTTAATGCTCTACAATGTTCATTTCGAATACTTTCAGGAAATCGTCAGTCCTATAGGGGATATGATCCAAAAACCGCGAAAACACTTCGGCGAAGTGGAAAAACTAGGACATTCATATTGGGAAATATCTGAAGCCATTCCAATAATAAATTTTTTGTTTGCAATTTTTTATACTTGGTCGATTTGAGAGTGTTATGCTACTGGCCTAGGTGGAAATTCCGTGTGGCAGCAGAATAATTAAATTCGCTCGCGTCATTTGCTTCAATTAAGCTGTATATGGACATGCTAAAATTGGGTCAACTAAAGGTGATGAATAGCATCGAAATTGAGGAGGAATATGTGCAGGAGGTAGCAGGTTGCTTTGCATTGAAGCTGACGATTCAGTTGTGGATCCAGAATAATATGGTAGAGAGTACAAGGGTTGTAAATATCAAAATGTTCATTAATAAACAGTAAAGTACCAAGAAATAATGAAATAACTGAAGAATACAATACGGTATGCCTCTAAAATGAGATTCTATTATATTATATTTACAGTGAAAAGAGGGCCAGCCATCACATCAATAATGAATGAAGCGAATAACATTCTAGATTCTGAAAGTAATACAAACCATATAATATTGTAATATAACAGAAATATAAGGTCTGTATTTCTGTAAGAATTTATCAAAACAAAGATCTATTTAATGAATAAGGTTGATATCTATTCATTTGGCAGATATCTACTGTAATTTTACAAGAAAGCAGAAGATTTTTGACGAAGAGATGATATTCCTCCCAGTTCCCAGTGCAATTTATGATTATTAATTTTTTTCTTCAGTCATCATCAAGTCTTCGAATAAGTTTTGATCAAAGCTTTATTATTCACTTTTTTTCTCGTTTTCTTTGTTTCAGATATTATTTCGAAATGGAAAGAGGATAAAGAAATTTTTATATCAATACAAAAGAAGCCCTTCAGTATTAAAAGCATATTCTCTAAACAAATTTGTCATCACTACACTATTCACGGGGAGACAGGGTTTTTTACTGAGGTTTTTCCCCAAGCTCTTGTATCATACTCCAAATTGTATGGTACCCCGTTACACTAACCTGAAACTCATACATATTCTATATTGTTTGATAACTAAAAATATATTTATATATAGTTTCATATGATAAGGGTATAGCGATTGATTTAAATGAGGAGTGAACTTGAATATGAGGTTATATATTGGAAATTTGCGAAGCTTCAAACATTGGTCTTCACACATATAAAATTAATTCTTTAGACACTACATTCATAAAATTCTAAATTAAATCCTGAAAATTGCTTTTTTCTTTCTTCTAGTGTCTCTTCTGTACATTTATATGACATTTGTCATCTGATCTAACCCTATTCATATTAAACTAAATTCATAATTCGAAGACTACTAACACTTAAGAGATATATATTTATATATAGGAGGTTTAATAACGATTGATAAACTTTTCACGTGACCACAGATTGTATGGATTTCAATATTCATTATCCCCTCCACGGTTGTTTTCCATCTTGAATTTTGTTTTGTGATATTCATACGCAAGAATAACATTCCCATGATTCCAATGGAATCGAAACCCTATTCAAATTACAGATTCGAAAATTTTGAATATGCAGTACAAGAGATGAAATTTTAGTTCACAGGGGTGGGGAATTTATAGATATATACTCCATTCACTTTCATTTTAGCACACGGTTGGACATGAAATAATTTTCTCAAGCTTTTGTAACTAGAACGCAGAAAGGTTGGCACTCATGTAATGTCGTTAATGTCATAACGCCGTTGCCACAACTAGTATTGCCACAACTAATATCAAAATATTACAAAAAATGCCGAAAGAGACACGACAGGGTTTCAGGAAGCCCTATTTAGAATTCAGGTCTGCTCGTTCAAATAGCAGGAAACCCTAGTATTCTTATATCTACAATTAAGAATGTTGATATCGGTTGAAGGAACAATGAAAGCCTAGATCTCTATGGCGACGTTTCGGTGGTTTATTTCTCACCTTCCTCATATGTATATCTACAATATTCAATTCAATGTAATTGAATTTATATACTGTTTCATCTGATTCTAAACGACTTATATCATAGCTGAATGTTACCACAATCAGAAAGATTGTGAATGAAGAGAATGGCCCAAAAAAGTGGTGGTATTTGAAAATTTATTTTAAGGTGAACGAATGAAAAGTTTGTACAGGATTTTCGATGAATGCCATCGTAGAATAAGTTCCAGAAAATTAATTTTTCTATTATTCATTTGACTTATACATTCCTATACATTGTAAATATCTTAAGAGAAAAATAAATATATAATTATTATTATATCAAGGTATTAAAAATAAACAGCCATAAATACGAGCCAGCTGTCCTGTTGATTGTTAATTCATGTGAAATTTTTTTCAAAGGTGGAGTTCCTCTGGCATTGAAACTTCCTTCAATTATTTTGACTTCCATCGATGCAAGATGATTCTTTGTTGAAGAATTTAACATTCTTGTAATTATCTGAGAGATACTAATTCTCTGATTTCTTTGAAAACTGATGAAACGTCTTCAACCTTCAGCAAAAAAGGATAATCAACATTTACTCTCCTCAAAGCTACTGCATATAATGTGTCAATAATTAATATTTTTCCATAGCACAAATAAATATATCTGAAAAGTGATCTATTATCTATTGTATTTTCCATGCGAACTAGATTTGGTATTCCTTCAATCAGTTTGTATAAACGTCAATTATATTCGTCACATATTTTCCGAAGTGATTCGACTTTGTGATAAAATACGTAATTACTGAGATTTTCACGCAGAACGAACAACATAGCTTTGATTTAAAACCCAAAAATGTTTTCACAAGCGTCATAACCCCACATTTTCGTACTATACAGAATGGTGTCAAATTTCCATGGCCAACCGAGTGCTAAAATAAAAGTGAATGGAGTATAGGTACACTACATCTGAATGTATTATTTCGCGAGTTCGAATTCGTGTCTGTCATATTCTTTCAGACTGTGTTTGTGGTCTTTGTCTCTAATGCCATATTCGAAAATCAATTCCAGGCGGACCTCGTGAAAAATCGAAGAGCTATCTCCATGGAACTTTGGAATGCTTTCCTCTAATGACCTTCTCTGAGATCAAACGGATTTTTTCGCGATCGGATATGTTTTAAGTACTTTCATCTCGAATGTCGCTCATTAAATTCCTCAGCCTTGGTTTTTTGTTGGGGCGTTCATCCTAATCCCTGTGCACTGAAGGCTGAAATCGTTTCTTTATCCTCCAGGTGAGAGGTAATTCCTGAACGAAGATAGCCAGAGCTAGTTTTACGCTCCATTCAAATCGACAGGATGAGATTTGAGAGAGATTGGAAGACAGATTTAATGTGAAATCGAAGGAAATTCTATATAATTAAAGGACTGTTATTCTGATATCAAAACATTACTGAAGTGTATATTATTTATAATATCCATAATGCTTGGACTCAATCATCCTGTTCTGATATAGTTCATTCAAGAATGATTGACATCTCTGGTGGCTTTGATTTTGTGTTGCGGAATTCGGGTTGGTAACATTGATCCATAGACCTATTATATGTGAATCTATGCACTTACCAACGCTTATTTGAATTTTGTACAGCTGTTTATATTCTTAATCTAATCGTACAAATTGGAAACATAATTGTGTCAATTTTAAATGCTGATTAATATGCTGCAAATTTGAATATTTCTTATTTGCAGATACTTTTCTAGGTTATATCAATATATTCTAGTTCTGTGATTGAAAGAACAGAAATTTTTAAAGATCTTTTGTGACCAGATATTAAGCTGCGCCTAGATTTTCAATACCTACTAGGATGTCAATCATTCTTGAATGGACTATATATTATTTATATTATTACACTCGAAATCAGCGATTTGTCTAGTTTAAATTACTTAAAATTAAAAGCCTTCGTTATAAATTGAATTTCTTAGTTGAAACTAGTATATTATACTGTTAAATGTATTCAAGTTTCAGATGAAACTAAATAGTTCTTACTTGGATCGATCGTGAAAACTAGTATTCACGTCAAGTGAACATTTTTTTGAATTCAATTTCGATGATATGAAACATTGATTTTGTTCATTATTCAGATGTGAACATATCTTATGAAGGAACTCCTGAAGTTGATGGTCTCCATTTTACACATGTAATGCCTTAGCAGACAGTCAGTCTGTAGACTAGATCTATAGGGATCATGTACGTATGCTTCCAAATTATTATGTGTTTTCTTGGTGAATTCTGAAAAGTATAATTTTATTTTGATCCTTTTCTACTCTTTGTTTTGGGAAATCGTGTTTTGCTCCAAAAAGCTTCAATTCAATATCGGAAATTGTTTGATACATAGGTAGGTAGTATTTTTTTTTCAAATATGCATTGGAAGAACTTAGTCACACATTAATTCCCTCAATGTTATTTAAAAATAATTATCTTGCACCCAACGAACTTTGTTCAAAAATATAAATATACAACAGTCATGGTGACAATATTAAGAGGGGTCTACACCGTGTAAGTGGTCAGTTCAAAAAGAGAAAATGAATATCTTACGTCAGACACCACTAATTTATATGGGGTTTTCATTATAATTCAATTCAATCAGTTCGTCCTCTCAGAAATTTTTTCATTCGTCGAAAGGAAAAAAAAAAGAAAAAAAATAGCAAAATTGAAGAAGAAATATTTATTCACGTTATTTACTTTCCGAGGTGAAATTATCTCTTTTATGAATTTCCCCATGAAAAAATTTCTCGAAACATCTCGCCATTGGCTATAATTCGTATTCTGGTGAAATTAAAAAAAAACGTTGGTCAAGTGATGCCATCTTTTCGACGAAAGTGGAAACTATTGTAATATTCCTACCTTCTACTTATCGTTCGAGTATTCTGGCAACACCCCACATTCTGGTAGTCACTTCCCCTTTACGACTTATACGGATGGCGAAAAAATTCCTGTGGTTTACACTCCTCTCAATTCGCAGCAATTAAAATAAACGAACAAAGAAATGGCAGGAAAAGCTTGTAAACAGATTATAAAATTCAAACAACTATTCATGGAAGTGATTAAAAAATTAGAAAATTTGTTGGGCGCCAGTAGATTTTTGAAGAAAATCTATAAATAAAGGGAACAAAATATGTGATTGTCAGAATGTGTAGGGACTGAGATAAGAAATATAACAATTACAAAATACAATACCTGCAAGGATAAAGACAAGGAAAACAAAATATATCATTTTTCTCTGGCACTCTGAAATCATCACTGCCTCACTTGATGCAAAATTTCAAAATCAAACACTAAAATGCATTGACGGTTACACCAATGGACAGACAATTGTATCAACGATACAGGAAATATATTTAGGATCGAGCTCAGCAGGGAATTTGTTCGACGCATCTGAAAGGGCAAAGTTCTTCCTCCAAACCTTATAACCTACAGCAAAAAGTTTTCCCAAATTCTAGCGATTTTTCCTATTTGCCTCAAACAGTCTGCGCTGAACGGTCCCATAAAGCTACGGGTGTTCATTTAGTTGTAGAGATAGGTCTAAGAATTTATTTTCCACCTCAATCACATAACGAGCATTATCTGAAATCAAATCAAAGAAAACCCCATCAGTGGAAACATTCCTATGAAAGCATAAATATACATAAAAAATCTTATGATAGTTGTGATTGTCTTATTAACTCGCTCAGTGGGATTTATCTGTGGGAAATTTTTTTTATCCTACTCGCAATCCTAGGGAAAGGATTTAGTTCCCTCTATATAAGGACGAAATCGATCGATAAAACGAAGAATAGAAAGAAGCTCTTTCTCTGTCTTCAGTCGTGTAGTTTTGCTGAGACTTAGGCAAGGTTTTACTGAAATACGCTATGGAATACTCAACACCATCGGTTTCCTGAAAGAGGACCTACCTACACCAGCTACAGGCAAGCTAGAACAGGGGTTGAAGCTAATAACTGTTTTACCTTCTTGAATGCAGCATCAGCCTTGTCCGTCCATTGCGACCCTTCAACAAATTCGAGATGGGAGAACAAATTGTGCAGAAATCTTTCAGAAACCGGCGGTAATATGCAACAAGACCAATCAACCTTCTTATTTGCACTAGTGGGATATTCTAGAATTGACCTGATTTTATCAGGATAAATCCAGAAACCTTGCTCATCCACCAAAAATCCGGTAAACATGACTGAGGGACGACAGAATTGACACTTTTCTGAATTGACTGTTAGATTTGCCTATCGAAGGCGCTCAACAAGAATTGACCTGATTTTATCAGGATAAATCCAGAAACCTTGCTCATCCACCAAAAATCCGGAAAACTTGACTGAGGGACGACAGAATTGACACTTTTCTGAATTGACTGTTAGATTTGCCTATCGAAGGCGCTCAACAAGTTCCTTCAATACCCAAACGTGAGTTTCTAAATCGGGAGTCATAATAATTACATCATCTAAGTAATAGAACAAGTATGGCTCCAGAGATGATCCTATCACAATATCCATGAGACGGCACATGGCTTGAGATGCGTTATTTAAGCCGAGGAAGTACCCTAAAACAAAATAAACCGCGGCTCTGAACGGCGAAAGTGTCTTAACTGTAATATTATATAGGTAGATCTACATAGTGTTGAGATTTCAGTACACCCTAATCAAGCCGAAGGCTAACACTGCAATTCCAATACTCATCAACAATTTCTCTTTGAATGTTCATAATACCTCTGGAATTAATTATATGATTCAGTTGTTTGCTTTAGTTGAATTACCATTTTCAACACCGAAAACATTGTGACATAATGAATTTCATCATTTTTTGCACTCAGTCGTTTCATCAATAGACCTTTTTCTGGTAAACATTCTGGCAAATGATATCTCACTAACAACGTCCCAACAAATGTCCCATTTTTTAGAGGCGTCCGTCCCGAGTATAAGATAATATTTTATAGCGGTAACAGGTGGGAAATGAACATTATTTTTCATGGGGTGTGAAAACACAGCACCCACAGGAGTAATAATTCTTGTACATGATTCATTTCATGAATAACCTTCAGGAAGTTTAATATGTCTCCGACTTCGGGAGAGTATGCAATGTAGAGTGTACGTTTACTTTTCATTTCATCGGAGGAAATTCGAAGAAGGAAAGTAGCAGCAAATTTCAAAACAACTTCTCAGAAGTTATACATCTCAGATTATTCGAAATCTAAATGAATGTTTAGATTAACGGATCCCAATATGACGCTGGAAAATATGTTCTTTTTTTGAGGGATAAATTTTTCATTAAGATTTGAATGAAAAATGCCATTTGTGATATGAAGAATTTGTTTGCACTGTGGAAGCTCGCTTTTAGTTTGCTCATAGAATCTCCAATTGTTAGAGAGCTGGGGTAAACATAATTACTCAGTGTAGAAGGGTATCGATGAAAACTAAGGTGGTAGCGTCTCTCTTAACACATTGACGGACAGTACCTATTTGGCAGTTGCTTGTGATATGACGCGCATATATACTGATTTAATATGGTTCAAAATTGAAGTGATATACATCAAAATATTAGTAGTGATTTAGAGGATGTGAATATGGAAAAAAATAACAGACGGCTTTAGACGTCAGTGTCATAACATATTTCTTCATTTTTTCATGACATGGACGTCCAAAGGCCTTCTCATTTTTTCAACAGAAAAAGTAGAATTTCTCTTCATTAGATTTGGTAAGAAAGTTATAATGAAAGTTTAACACGGAAACTACGTAATTTTCCGGCGTAACACTCTTACATTTGAACAAATACTGAACACGCTGAATGGCTGTGTCGCGGCTGAATACTCGGTATGGCGAAGCGAATGATTCGATCAATATCTTCATCTTTGGGGTTCACAAAACACAAAATGTGTGAACGATGTGACGCATTTTCATAATATCACGCTTTTCCAACGTCCAGGAAGGTCATGTCGATGTTGGACGAGTTTATAGGAAGACGTCTATAAACATCTAAAAACTGCGCCGTCAAATCAAGCACCGTGACCTGAACGTCTATAGACGTCGTTGTCCGTCAATGTGTTAAGAGACGCATTAAGAATCTTAAGATTCTTAAATCTGCTTTTCAACGGCCTTTAGTCGGAAAAGAGGGTGCTCACCTATTCTATCGGAAAAAAAAGTTTGGTACTTACTTCAACAAACTATTACTGGCTACATACAGTGCCTTATTTCCTTCGAGACTACTGCTAAGAAATTTTAATGAAAATGAACGAATAAAGGAATATACAGATATCGGTATGCCACTATGTTAACCCTGAATTATTGGTGAAACTTGACTGAGCGTGTTCAACAGAAGGACCTATCCATACAGGCACTACATGACTCTTTTTCATGTGCGAATAAAGTATACCTATAAATACAGGGCAGAAATGTTTTTGTTTTTCTTCGATTTTCCATGCTTATTGTTTGTTTAATTGACCTAGTGTGATGATTTCCTTCATGAAATCACCAGTTTCTTGAAACCTTCGATGAAGCTTTTACTCTTTTAATCTTATTATAGTTCGAGGCTAAATGCAATCAATTTGGCCACTAAGAATTTTCTAAAATCTCTGGGATATAAGAGACAAGAAAATCATAAACAATGAAGAAGTTTTTCTGCACACTTTGACATCAATATTTTACAAGATTTGTGTGTATTCAAGTAGAAAGCAATGCAAATCGAAAAACTTAATTCTTTTCAATCCGCTTCTTAACGCAAGCAGAACCTTTCCACGTCTCTAGAAGCCTGATTTTCTCCATTAAACGTAAATGTGCGTCCCATTATTGTCGTCTTCTAGAGTTCTATTCACGGAAGGCGTTCGCAAATTGTTCATTTCACACTTTGAAGAGGAAGAAGGGTTGGAAATGAGTAATCACAATGTCATGCTGTGTATACTTAATGATTTGCAGATAGGTTTCCTGTGCGACGACAAGAAAACATGTACAACAGGGGGGAAAATTTTTCATCGTACACGAGAAGCCATGAATTTTATCTGATCAGGCAGACGAGAAAGAATTTTCAGACGTGTTGTGCTAAGTTTACTTTCCGGCAATGGAAATTCCCTTGTTTGTTTTCATTTCGGTCTCCTCTCAGAACTTTTCCACTCTTACCATTCATCTGATAAGCACCTCGTCCGAGAAGTGGGTAAACTTTTTCCTCGCTAAATCCTTTCTTTATAACAACTGCGATGTAGAGAAGACTTCTAGGGTTTGACAATTTTCAGGGTTCGTATTTGAAAAACGATGCACTCATTTTGTAGGCAGCTGAAGTGTCGTTGTCTGAAGTATATGGGAAAACCATTAATGGATTAGGAAAGTATTCAGCATATTAGCAGACCTTAAAAAACATCGTAGAATATATGTATAATTCAATATTGTAATGTGGAGTTTCGACAAATTTTTTTACAAAATATGTGTTGTCAATCATATAGTACGCAACAAATAAATTATAATGTTTCAAATATCAATAAGTAATTAATAATAATAATAAGGAATTTGTACCCCAAAAATTTTTTGAAAAGCTTAATTATTATCAAACTTCAAACAGATCAAACAGATACATGTTTTTATAAAAAAACTGAATCATAGGTATGTATATAGATACCCACATAAACACCTCACATATAAATATCTAATTCCTGAACTTTATATCCAAACTGTTAATAATAACACCTTTTTTTTTCAGTAGCCTACAGAACTTGAGGCCTCTCTCTTGGCAGTCAACTGTTGGTCTCTGTTCTGTAACGGTTGTAAAATTTTGTCAGGATATTTAATTCTATTAAACAAAACAACAACATAATCTGCAATACTTAACAATCGGGATTCAACTTGTTTTTTGAACGGGTCGTTTCTTGTGCAAGATCATCCAAGTCAGAAAACATTTCACTTTCATTCAGATGGAATCACAAAACTGCTGGATAATGAATACCGTAATTGTTTTACTGGTTCTGTATACTCCATTCCCTTTTATTTAAGCATTCGGTTGGCCATGGAATAGTTTTTGTAACTAGAACGGATTATGGTCGTTAATGTCATAACCCCGTTGCCACAACTAATATCAATTTATATCACAAAATAGTCCAAAGTGATTGGCAAAGAGAGAAGACAGGGTTTCAGGAAGTGCTATTTAGAATTCAGGTCTGCTTATTTAAATAGGAGGCGATATTCTAATATCTACAATATACCGACGTTAGCGAACATATTAAATGTTAGTGAATTTGTCTATTATCTAATGTTTCATCTGAATCTAAACGACATATATTTTAGCTGAATGTTTCCACAATCAGAAAGATTTAGAATGATCAGGATGATAAGGAATTTCCTTCTATTGGGAGACCCAAAAAAGTGGTTGCATTTGGGAATTTTATTTTAGGTGAACGATGCGCAAAGTTACTACCGGATTTTCGATGAATGTCATCGTAGAAGAAGTTCTAGAAAATTAATTTTTCTATTTTCATTTGACTTGTTCTCTACATTGTAAATGTCTTATATATATATATATATATATATATATATATATATATATATATATATATATATATATATATATATATATATATATATATATATATATATATATATATATATATATATTGTGGATGGCATTCACAACTTCTGGTGGAAATCGTTTACATCCACCCATAGAGTATTAGCGCAGCTCATTCAGGAGGCGATAAAGGACCCGACAATAATCCCTGAATACTTCACCCTGGGCAAGACTCTTATGATACCCAAGAAAGGAGACCCAACGCAGCCAAAAAATTACAGACCTATCACCTGTCTGCCTGCCGTTTACAAAATACTTACATCGACAATTAGCCACAAGATTAACAACCATATCGATAACAACAACATCATGTCTCCAGAACAGAATGGATGCAGACAAAAAGCACGAGGAAGCAAAGAACTGCTGATAATCGACAACACCATTACCAAGCAAGCCAAAAAAAGGTTGAAGAATATCTCGGTTGCCTGGATAGACTACCAAAAGGCGTTCGACTCTGTCCCACACTCATGGCTTCTCGAGATACTGAGAATTTACAAAGTCGATCACGAGGTGGTTGAACTACTGAAAAGTCTGATGTCAACATGGCGCACCTGTTTAACATGGAATAAGAAGTCCTCCTCCACGCCAATCAAGATCAAAAGAGGAATATTCCAAGGTGATGGTCTAAGCCCTTCGTGGTTCTGCCTTGCGCTTAACCCTCTTAGCAACATACTGAATAGGGCAGCATACAGCTACTCAATGGACTCACAGAACAAAGTCAGTCACCTATTTTACTTAGACGACCTAAAATTATTCAGCAGGGGTCAAAAACAGCTAGAGGGACAGTTGGAGTTGGTAAGAAAATTCAGCGAGGACATAGGCATGATATTTGGCCTCGAAAAATGTGCAGTGGTAAATGTGAGGCGTGGCAGACTGGCTGAGGGGGAGAATGTTGAACTGTCGGACGGTCGGACAGTGCCAATACTGGGACAGGAAGAAAGATACAAGTACTTGGGTATTCAGCAAACATTCGGGATCAGACAGCAGGAAAATAAGATGGAAACAGAGAGGGAGCTCATAAGGAGAGTCCGCCGCATCATGAACACCCAATTGTCGGCAAAAAACAAAATGGAGGCCATCAACATCTGGGCTGTGCCAGTGTTCGCGTATACTGCTGGAATTCTCATCTGGTCGAAATCAGATCTTGAGAAACTAGACAGAAAGATCAGATCCATCCTCACGCAATATGGTACGCTTCACCCGAATTCCGCTATTGAAAGGCTCTATCTGCCACGTAAAGAAGGAGGTCGAGGACTAAGTAATTTGCAGGACATATACCTGAAAGAAGAGAAGAAGATTAAGAACTACTTCCAGACAGGAATCACACCAATCCAAAAATGGGTGGCTTCACAACGCTACCCCTCCTCGGGAGAAACCAGCACGCATGAACCTGAAATCGAAGACTTCAAGGAGATATTGAAGCAAAACTGGCAGACAAAACCTCTGCACGGAAGATTCTTCGCAAGCCTGAACCAGTCTGATGTAGATAAGCTGAGCTCGAGTACTTACCTGACGCAAGGTTACCTTTTTCCCCAAACAGAAGGAACATTCCTGGCGATTCAGGATCAAGTCGTGCCAACACGAGTCTACACTAAGCATATCATGAAACAACAGGTACAAACAACAAAATGTAGACTCTGCGATAAAGCCGAGGAAACTGTGCAGCACTTGTCATCTGGATGCTCCACAATAGCCGGCACCAAATACCTTGGACGCCATGACAATATGGGGAAGGTCGTGCATCAGTCGCTGTGCCTGAGGGAGCAACTACTCCCACATTTCGTCCCACACCACATATACGCACCGCAGACTGTCCTGGAAAACGAAACCACCAACAACATAAAGTTGATCCCCAAACCAGAGTTCAAGATTGACAGACTCCATAGTAGGATAAAAGATAGCGTAAGCACATTCCACAAAAGTGGAGTGATATATTCTGTTCCATGTTCGATGTGTAATGAAATCTATATTGGACAGACGTCGCAACAGCTTAAGAAGAGGTTGGCTCAACATAGAAGCGATATCAAGAACCCCAATAAGATATGTGCCTTGGCAGACCACAGCAGAGATAGAGACCACTTAATGGACTATGAGGCCACTAGGGTCCTAGATTGCGAACGCAATGGAGGAAAGCGTTCCTTTTTGGAAATGTACCACATCAAGCGCCACCCCAATGCCATGAATTACAGAAGAGATGTAAACCACATCAGCAGCATCTATTCCTACCTAATCCACTTCGACCAGGTCAATGAAGGTGACCCATCAAGACCACGAAGTGTATCCAGTGACGGAGTACTTTCTGACGGCAGCAGGTCAGGAATCGGTTGACCGTCGTGAGTGATTGTCCACCAAATTCAGTGACAGTGAATTTGTGGCTAAACATATTGATCGCGACTGATTTTAAATTAAGAATTCAGTGAGAGTGAATTGGACAATAATTAGCGACTGATAATAACTTATAAAATATAAATTAAGAAACGACATCTAAATAAGCATCCCACAAAGGTTGCGAGTGGCTTTCGATTGATGAGCACTGATTGATGTGCTTTTGCTTTCACATCTTCATTTTAAGAAAAAAACATGTGGTTTTTTGATCAACGTTCTGCAGCATTCTGCAGGGTTAGTGAGAGTAGCTCCTGGTGGATGCGCATTGTACATTCATTTCCCCTCGCACCTCTGGATTTGAGTTGTAATAATTTTTTAAAAATTTTTTAAAGTTTTTTAAAAAGTGATGTACATTTGAAAAATGTGATCTTTAATCAGGTTTTCACTAGGCGTGCTACAGGGTTAGTGAGAGTAACTCCTGGTGGATGCGCATTACATGTTCATTTTTCCCCCCACACCTCAGGAAATTGTAATTGTAATTGGAATTTGTAAATTGGCCTGCACTGAGCATTGAACATACACAAGGTTAGTGAGAGTAACGTTTGATCAGTGCACGCCATAAAGATTTTTGTTGCCTTTCATATTTAAAGGAAGAAAAGATAATACTCTGTGGTTGCAGTTGTCACTACCTGTCTGTGACTCTGCTGTTGCTAACGCTAACCCCACTTTACTATACCGGCTTTTGCACCTGTTGATCCGACTGGATATGATAATTGTAATTGTTTGTCTACACATTGTCCTCGCATCATTGAGCATTGAGCATATTTTTAAGAAATTTGGGTTGTTCCACAACCAATCAACCCACCCACCTCTGTATTTCGGTAGGTATTCTGATGTCTCATCCGATTTCGAATAGTTATTGACTATATAACATGTTTGTAGAGTCCTGAAGAAGATCCTAACCAGGATCGAAACGTTGACAATGAAATAAAGAAGAGAGAGACCTAAATCACGCTCTTTAATTTCCCACACCCCTTAACTATTGCATATAATCGACTCTGGGAATTATCCGTTCATATATATATATATATATATATATATATATATATATATATATATATATATATATATATATATATATATATATATATATCACGGATTCTTTACAGCTGTCACCGTTTCTCCGTCCCCAACTTCCATTTTTTCCTGTCGTGACATGTATCCTCCTCCAGACCTCTTGCTGACATCGCCTCTTCCACATCGTCCCTCCAACTCCTCCGTGGTCTTCCCCTCTTCCTTCGTTCTGGTGGTACCCATTCTAAAATCTTTCGGGGCCATCTGTCGTCTAGCATTCTCTTTACATGTCCAAACCAAATCAATTGCCTTCTTTCAATCTCTTCCGCTATTGACCGACCCATATCCATTTCTGCTCTTATAATTTCATTCCTAACTCTTTCTAATCTTGATCGTCTACAGCTTCTTCTAAGGAAATCCATTTCGGTTGCCATAATCTTTCTCTTATTTATCTGCGATACATCCCACACTTCCGCCCCATACAGTGCTACACTTTGCACCATACTTCTGTATATATGTTTCTTGGTACTCTTAGTTATATTTTTGTCCCACAGCAGAGAATTAAGTGTGCGTGTAACGGTTCTTCCTTTATTGATTCTCTCCTGTATCTCGTCCTTACTGTTCCCTTGTTTATTCAGGATAGCCCCCAGATACTTGCATTTTTCTACTCCCCTAATCATTTCATTGTCCAAGTTCAGATTTTTTATTTCTTCGTCGCCCACTATGAGATATTCGCATTTGGACATGTTCAGGGTCAATCCCGCCAGCTCATATTCCTCCTTCAGTTTTCGGACCATATACGCAAGGTCGTCTTCATCTTCGGCTACTACGATCTGATCATCAGCAAAGTACAACGTGAACAGGTTATCATCTCCCACTTTCATTCCCATATTCCTGCATTTTTTTGTCCATCTCACTAGGGATCTGTCCAAATAAATCTTGAAGAGAGTTGGGGACAGACAGCAGCCCTGTCTCAGGCCTTTTGAGGTTTCAAAGGAATGAGTCAGTTTATTCCCTAGTTTAATTCTAGCATGGTTCTGTTTATAGTAGTTTTTAACAGCCATAATAAGATTTGCACCTATCCCTAGATCCTCCATTGCCTGCCACATTCGTGAGACCGGTACGCTATCGTACGCCTTTTCAAGATCGATCAGTGCTATATGTGTTTCTCTATTGCGTTGTACCCTCTTCTCTGCAGCGATTTTTATTGTGAAGATATTGTCTACTGTTGACCGTCCCGCTCGGAATCCAGCTTGTTCTTCAGGTTGCCTAGTCTTGATCTCTTCCTCAATTAGGTTTTTTAAAATTCTGGAGTAAACTCTTCCAATGGTAGGGATCACTGCGATTCCTCTGTAATTCCTAGGATCAGATTTTGATCCTTTTTTATGAATTGGTGAAATGTAAGATGTTCGCCACTCTTCTGGGGGTTCTTCACCATTCAAACAGAGTTCGAACAGTTTTCTGAGCATTTCAAATAGTTAAGCAGGACCATACTTAATTAATTCCGGATTTATTCCACCTGGGCCTGGAGATTTTCTAAGTTTTGTAGCATTTATTGCCTGCTGAACGACCTCAATATTCAAAGGAATCTTTTGTGTTTCCTCCATTTTAGATTCACAAGGAATGAAACTGTCTCTTGTTTCTACCAGTAAATCTTTGAAGTGCTTTACCCACATTGTCTCTGGTATGCTATTGAAATATGATGTGGTTCCATTTGAGGTCATGGCTTTTATTGTCTTCCAAACCTCCGAGCTCCTAGTACCTCCTAGTTGGTTATCGATATATTGGCACCTTTTCTCCCATTCATTATTTTTCTTTTTTATAACTTGTTGTTTGATTTCTCTGTTCATCCGTTTATATTCCGCTCGAGTCTCATCGTCGTTTGTCTGTAAAAGCTTCAAGTATGTTTCTTTTTTGGCTAGAATTTTCCCTTCAATCTCATTATCCCACCAGAACGGTTTATTAGATTTCTTCATGGCATTTCCAAGGGCCTCTTCAGCAGCTTTTTTGATACAATCTTTTATATGCTGATATTCGTCTTCTATGGATCGACTTGAGATTGTTAGCTTCTGTTCTAGTCTCGATGAATATAATCGTCTTGTACTTTCGTGTTGTAGACTTTCCAGATTGAATTTCTGATACTCTATGTTATCGGTATCTTTTGTTTTTTTCTGTAGGGTGTTTCCAATAAATGGTATATAAATTTTGGCCATTACGAGTCTATGATCAGATCCACATTCAGCACCTATTTACTCTTATATCTTTCACTACCAAGCCAGATCTTTGCTTGATTATTAGGTAATCTATTATAGATTTTAAACCTCTGGTGTGTTGGTACCAGGTATATTTGTGTATATTCTTGTGGGCAAAGAAGGTATTCATAATTTTCAATTCATATTCTTCACAGATATTTATTAATCTCTCTCCATTGTTATTCAGTACCTCCTCTCCGTGTATACCTACCACTTTGCTGTTGCGCTGTCTACCGACTCTCGCATTGAGATCTCCTGCAACAATTATTTCATGGCTATTTGGAATGTCCTCTATAATTTCTCTTAGAGCTTCCTCAAAATTGTCTTTGGCCTGGACTGTAGCGTCATCGTTTAAAGCGTATACGCCTAAAATTGTTATACTTCTTCCCCGAAGTTGAATCGTCACTTTAATAAATCTTTCACTCAGTGGCTCCCAAGATCTTATTTTGTTTTTATATTTGTTTTGAATCAAGATGGATACACCGGCTTTGGCTCTTTGATCTTTCCCTACACCAGAGAAGAAGTGTATATACTCTCTTAGACCCTCACTTCCGATTCCCTTTTTTTTGGTCTCTGATAGAACGATGATATCCATTTTCCGTTTCATACAATCTTGTAGTATTTCCTGTTGTTTATTGCGAATGCCCTGAATATTCCATATACCAAATCTCAAAGTCCATTTCCGTTGCTGTGTTCGTTTGCCATAAGATCCGTCCAATATCCGAGATTTATTTCTGTTGGGTTTTTTAGCGTTTAGCGTTTTTCACAAGTGTAGGTTGCTGGCCTAACGACTCAACCCCCATTCTGGAGGACCAAGGTTTGATTTCGGAGTAACCTTCTCCTAGATGGTTGCCTTCTCTACGGCTGAGGAGTCCATCTACCCCACCTGTTGGTCCGCGGGAGGTATTTTATTTCCCTCCTACCCGCCGTTCTATGAAATAGACCGGTTAGGGTGTCCCCTATCCGCCACCGGGGTGTAAGGGGGAAGGATGCGTTTTATAGCCTCTCCTCTCAAATGCCAACCTCACCTACTCGCGGTGCACCCTGTTCTTACGAACGAGGCTCTGGCGACCGAACATGAGCGGTGTTAGTGCAACTTTCATACTGTCCTTTGTTAAATTCAAATTATGCATCAGGCTTCTTCAATAAGGCACTTTGCGCATGCTTGGTTGCGCGAGAGAAGAATCGATTCATTCAATCGATAGATACGGTCACCGACACCTTTGCGAATTTTCCACGAGTTTTTTCACGAGATTTTCAATTACTTTTTCAAAATATTGAGATTGTGTGCTGGAGGTGAAACTTCGAGCAGAAAGGGGATCCCCAGGACCACATCACCGCCATCGAGGGTAAGTGTCAGAAGGGTTTCGATGCATATTTTCATTTTTTTGTGTTAGCGATATTTCCAAATTTCAAATACAGTCCACTAAATTTCACAGAAGCGCTAACATTTTGGTCCTTCGGGCCGGATTGACTAGTAGTCATTTCATATTTTTCCAATTTCCTTTACATTTCGAATTTTCCAGTAAGTCACCATTGAATTCCATTCATAATTTTCACAGCGCAATAAACGCTTATCGCGCTCTTCCTCATAAAAACCTGACACCGTATGCTCTCGATAAGATCGATTCAGTCTTCGTTCTAGCAGATTCAACATATTCCTATATATTCGTCAATTCATTTCCATATTTCCGATTTCGTTGAAATAAAAATAATAATTTCATATTGCTATATACAATTTCGAATTGAACACCTACATATCTTAATCTTTGTATATCTGACATAAATAGATTGAGTTATAATGAGTAATTTAAAGAAGATGGAAAACAAAAGAAAAATATATACCAGCCGAATTTCCGAATTTTATACCATCGCTGTTCAGAGTTCAACTGACATCTCTAAAAGAGGGCAGTTGAAAACTAGGTATGAAGATATTTCAAAGATTTTTGATCGCTTTTCCGAATATCATAATGAAATTATCATGTTAATAGAAGGAGAAGAAGAATTCGAGTTACAAGAAAAGATTCGAAAGGATACTGAATATTTTTATTACGAAGGTCTTTCCATCTATCATAGTTTCAATAAAACTGATGCTCCCATTACGTCTTCACTCAGTGTTGAGGCTACTGCAAAACTTCCACCACTTAATATACCTTGCTTTGCCGGAGATCCGAAAACTTGGTCAACCTTTCATGATCTCTTCGAGAAATTGATTCATGAAAATTCCAATCTTTCTAATGTTGAGAAGTTTAGATATCTTCTATCTTTTTTAAAAGACGAACCTTTAAAATTACTGAATGGTATCGCTATTGATAATGATAATTACAACACAGCATTCAAAAAACTTACAGACAGATATCAAAATAAAAGACTTATAGCTTTCAATGCACTGGATTCCATTTTTTCTGTTTCATTAAAAAACAATTCCGCCAAAGATTTTCGTATGTTACTCAATACATTTTCCGAATCGTTAGCAGTGCTTAATGCTTTAAATTTCAATACCGATGCATGGAATTTTCTACTTTTTTATACTCTTCCAGGAAAGTTAGACATAGAAACACGTACCAATTTCGAAATTCAAACTGATTCCAGTAAAATTCCAGAATACATAGAACTTTATACTTTCGTGGAAATCAAATGTAAGGCTTTAGAATCTGTTCAACATTTAAATATTCCTAAAAATAAAGTTGCTTCATCGAGCAAAGAAAAGTATTTTAACAGAAATATTGATAAGATTGGTAACACCTTCTCGTTACAAACAAATGTTCAGAGCGATTCCAGAGTTAAGTGCTATTTTTGTAAAGGGTCACATACTTTAAACAAGTGTTCTGAATTCTCTTCAAAATCGCCGAAAGATAGATTTTCATTCGTAAAACAGAATAAACTCTGTTTGAATTGCTTACATCATTCTCATAGCCTTCAAAATTGCACTTCTTCATTCAAATGTCGTACATGTAACAGTCGTCATCATTCGTTGATACACGTTTCAAAGAATAACCCAGAATTATCGAAACCAAAAGTTGAAAATAATAACTCTTCGACTTCCAGCATAGAGAACAATTCAATTTCTTCCACTCTATCGGGTAATACGTATTCGAACTGTAGTACTGTATTGTTAGCTACTGCAGCGGTAGATATACGTGATAGGTATGGAGCATTTCAACAAGTGCGAATTCTTATCGACTCAGGAAGTCAATCAAACTTTATTGGTGAGAAATGTTTTCTCAATCTCGGGTTGAAAAGACATCAGTATTCGACAGCAATTTTTGGTTTGAACGAAATGTCTTCAATTTCCTCAAAAGGCATAACATCGTGCGAGATTAAGCCTAGAAATTCTGAAGGCCCAGTATTTTCTTTCGATGCTATTGTTATTCCGAATCTTTGCTCCAATATTCCTTCTTTCACAATTAAAAAACAACAGTGGGAACATTTACAGGGATTACCTCTTGCAGATGAGAATTATTTTCTTTCCAGATCAATAGACATTTTAATTGGCGCTGAATTATTTACTCACATTTTACTAAATGGTCGTGTTGTGGGTAAATTAGGTCAACCTACTGCTCTTGAAACTATTTTTGGTTGGGTTCTTTTAGGTAAAATTGATAGCTTTCATTCCGATTCGTCAATAAAGACATTTACAGTTCAATCTGATGCCCTTGTTGACATCTGTATTCCTGAAATTTGGGAAATAGAACAAATTCCTGAAAGGCAGTTTTTCTCCGTTGAAGACGAAAAATGTGAAACTTTCTTCAAGGAAACTTTTACTCGGGATTCATCTGGTAGATTCATTGTTTCACTTCCTTTCAGAAACTCAAAACCAAATTTAGGTGATACATACACTCAGGCGCGTCGCAGATTTCTATTACTCGAGAAACGCCTGATTAAAAATCCGTCATTGTATTCATCTTATTCTAACTTCATGAAAGAATACCTTGAAACCGGACATATGTCTCCTGTAACATTGAAAGACCAAGTTGAGGGTTATATTTGCTACTTACCACATCACTGTGTCCTAAAGCCAGAAAGTGTAAGCACGAAGCTACGTGTAGTTTGGGACGGATCGGCAAAAGGTTCAAAGGGGGTCAGTTTGAATGATACATTACTTCAGGGTCCAAAATTACAAAAAGATATTGTTTCATTACTTTTACTCTTTCGTCTAGACGCAATAGTCTTTGTGGCTGACATTAAACAAATGTTCAGGCAAGTTTTGATTTCACCCTCCGATCGAAACTTTCAGAGAATTTTGTGGCGTTTCGATCCCAACGATCCTATTTCAGAGTTTATATTAAATACAGTCACTTTCGGTCTCAACTGTAGCCCATATTTAGCAATGCGAGCACTTTTAGAACTAGCTAAAATAGAGGAGAAAAACTTTCCGAAGGCCAGTCACATAATTCAACATCAAATTTACATAGACGATATTCTTGGAAGTGCCTCGTCTGAGTCTGAGGCTATTTCACTTCAGAAAGATTTGATAGATCTACTTAGTCGGGGAGGTTTCGAGTTGAAGAAGTGGGCTAGCAATTCTCCTAAATTACTTTCGTCCGTTTCGCCTTCCGACTGTCAGGTTGTTTTATCCTTTGATAAGGATGACCCTCCTTTTCTCAAGGTACTAGGTCTTCAATGGTATCCGTCTCTTGACACATTTTCATATAGTTGTCAAACATCCACTAATGAATGTACTAAGAGAGGCATTCTTTCAGATATTGGTAGGGTTTTCGATCCTTTGGGGTTTTTGTCGCCTATTTTATTGAAGGCCAAATATATAATGCAGTGTATTTGGTCTATGAAAAAGGACTGGGATGAGTCGCTTCCTCTTTCGATTCAAAATCCATGGGAGCAATTGAAGTCAGAGTTATCAGAGCTTTCCAAATTGAGTTTACCAAGACGAATTCTTGTTGATGATTTCGAACGATGTGAATTGCATGGTTTTTGCGATGCTTCGACATTAGGTTATGCAGCTGTAATTTATCTCAGGGTACAAAAGGCCGACTCTATTAATGTATTCCTTCTTTGTTCCAAAAGTAGAGTTGCATCTTTGAAGACACTTACCCTTCCTAAACTTGAGCTTTCAGCAGGAAAGCTGTTGGCGGATCTAGTCAAATTCGTCACAGATACGTTTTCAGATCGGCTTCTTTTCGATCAAATTACTTGCTGGACCGATTCACAGGTAGTACTTTCGTGGCTCAATGGTTCACCGAGCCGTTGGAAGACTTTTGTAGCCAACCGTGTACATCATATACAGGAGTTAGTCCCTCCAGAATCATGGAGTTATATTCCTTCGTCCTTAAATGCGGCTGACTGTGCGTCTCGAGGAATGAATCCCTCTCAGCTGCTTTACTTTAGGACGTGGTGGAATGGGTCGGAATTCCTATCGCTCGAAAAGGGTAAATGGCCGATTTTTCAGTTCCAGGATAAAACCGGTCATGAAGAGGTAGTTTCCGCTGAAGAGAGGGTGCTTTCTTTTTATGTAGATGTTCCAACAGACGACTTGAAGAAGTTGATGAATAGGTTTTCCTCCCTTGAAAAAATTCAGCGAATTCTAAGTTACTGCTTAAGATTCTTAAAAAATTCGAGAACTTCAACACTCAAGCCAACTAGTTTTAATTCAGTTCAAGAAATGCACGAATCTCTAATGTGTTTGATAAAATATACTCAGAACTCTGTCTTCTCAGATATTATAGAAAAACTTAAAAAAGACTGCTTGTTACCGAAACCATACCGCAGGCTTTCACTTTTTCTCAATTCCTTGGGTTTCCTCAGGGTGGGCGGTCGTCTTAAAAAATCGGACTTCATTTCTTATTCAGCGAAACATCCCCTTTTGCTACCAAGTTCACATAGACTTACGACCTTAATCATAGAATCTACTCATAAACAATACTTACATCCGGGAATGAAAACTTTACATAACTTACTTCTCCAACAATATTGGATATTGTCTGCTCGTCGAGCGATTAATAGGGTTATCTCAAACTGTTTTCGTTGTTTTCGAGTTCGTCCAAAGGTATTTAAGCCTCCTAAAATGGCTGATTTCCCGACATTCAGGATCTCACAACTGAAACCTTTTTCACATGTTGCGGTTGATTTTTGTGGACCTTTTTTCGTTACGCCGCATCGCATGAAAGGCGCAAAATATTTCAAGTCTTACGTCTGTGTTTTCGTTTGTACTGCCACTAGGGCAATTCACTTAGAATTAACTCAAGACCTTTCTACAGATAGTTTCATCGCTGCGTTTCGGCGATTCATTTCTCGTCGCGGTACGATTCAAGCGTGTTATTCGGATAACGGCCGAAACTTCGTTGGAGCCCAAAACGAATTTTTTGACTTGGCGCAGAAAACTGCTCAGAGTTTGACTTTCGAGTGGCATTTCAGCCCTCCCACGGGATCTCACTTCAATGGCCTTGCCGAAGCCGGTGTCAAAATGGTCAAATCCCATTTAATTCGCGTCGTAGGTGATCAACGATTGTCCTACGAAGAGTTCACAACTTTGATCTGTCAGATTGAATCAATTCTTAATTCTAGACCTCTATGTTCTCAGAGCTCAGATCCTAACGATTTGATTCCGCTTACGCCAGGGCATTTCTTAACACTGGAACCGCTGAATTCTGCTCTACCGGACGCGGATCTTTCTCACTTGAATCTTAATCGACTGTCACGATGGCAGCTTATACAAAAAATGCAGCGTGATTTTTGGAAAAGGTATTTTCTAGAGTATGTGAATACTCTACAACAGCGATTCAAGTGGTCTGATCCAGCCAAAGAAATTGAGGTGAACGACCTTGTTTTGATAAAAAGCGATGTCGTTCCTCCACTCAAATGGCCAATGGGGCGAGTTGTTGAGGTGTTTCCGGGAGAAGATGGGCATATTCGGGTGGTTACGTTAAAAACAGCGGCTGGAATATTCCGTAGGCCGACTGTAAAACTTTGTCCACTTCCAAAAAATTAATTCAATTCATTCATTAATTCATTTGAAATAACCATTATTTATTTTTTTTTTCAAAGTAGAAAAATTTGTTTTTTATTCGATTTGAAACGGTGGTTTTATCCATTATCCTTCGGCTTCAAAATTAAACTTTAATTTATTATACAATGGTGACTTACATTATGGTCTCGAGTGACAAAAGTTTTCTTTATTTTTGTTTCTTTTTGTTTTCTCCAGAAAACCCTATGAGGGTTTTGGTGGCCGGCTATGTTAGTGTAACTTTCATACTGTCCTTTGTTAAATTCAAATTATGCATCAGGCTTCTTCAATAAGGCACTTTGCGCATGCTTGGTTGCGCGAGAGAAGAATCGATTCATTCAATCGATAGATACGGTCACCGACACCTTTGCGAATTTTCCACGAGTTTTTTCACGAGATTTTCAATTACTTTTTCAAAATATTGAGATTGTGTGCTGGAGGTGAAACTTCGAGCAGAAAGGGGATCCCCAGGACCACATCACCGCCATCGAGGGTAAGTGTCAGAAGGGTTTCGATGCATATTTTCATTTTTTTGTGTTAGCGATATTTCCAAATTTCAAATACAGTCCACTAAATTTCACAGAAGCGATAACATGCGGTATAACTCTGTTTCCCACAATTACGTAGCCTACACATTGGCTTGAGCAGAAAATGGCTCTCTGCGTTGCTCAAGTTACGTCTCAGACCTTGTCGTCTCAGGATACCTGTGCCACAAGATAATCTAGTCGTAGCCGCAACCAAAGTTGCACTGACAGCGTTATCAGCGCAGCTTTTGAACAACTTCTAACGCAGCTCCTACAAAAAGATGGATCAGTCGAACAGGACAAAATTCGTATCCGGAGGTAAAATACCCTCCCATTCGGATCTCCGGGGGAGGGTGCCTGAGCGAGTGAATCATCGAACAAACACCAATGAAAAGCACATAGCTTTTGCAGCATGGAACGTCAGAACCTTGCTAGAAAACCCCAAGGCCGACCGACCAGAGAGGCGTACTGCCCTAATCGATAAGGAACTGCAACGAACATCCATTGCAATAGTTGCTTTAAGCGAAACACGCTTTTCGGACGAAGGTAGCTTGGTAGAACAAGCGTATACTTTTTTCTGGAAAGGCTTGCCGGAAGGCGAAATCAGACAACATGGCGTAGGCTTTGCCATTAGAAACGACCTGGCCGCCAAACTTACCGAAAATCCAGTTGATATCTCAGAACGTTTAATGACCCTACGTTTTCCTGCAGCGAATAACACGTTTGTGAACATCATTGCAGTATACGCACCCACTTTGAACTCCTCTGACAACTTAAAGGACACTTTTTACGAAACACTCGTTGCTACATTAAGTAAAATCCCAAAACGGGAACGAATTATTCTCCTTGGAGACTTCAACGCTAGAGTGGGCAGAGGTCAAGACTCAGAACTATGGCCGGGAATAATAGGGAAACACGGCACAGACAGCATCAATTCGAATGGAGAACGTCTGCTGGCTCTTTGTGCAGAACACAATCTGTGTATAACGAACACCTATTTTATTACGAGACCCAATTCAAGGGGGACCTGGCGCCACCCGCGCTCAGGGCATTGGCCTACCCTCGACTATGTGATCGTGAGAAGGAAAGATCTGAAAGAGGTGTTGGTCACTAAACCCAGAGCAGATCTGGAGTGCTGGACTGATCATAGGCTGGTAATCTCGAGAATGAAAATCTCAATGCGCCCAAAATACCAACGCAAGCCGAAGTATCTAAGAGAGCGCCTTCAAATATCCAAACTGCAAAACCCTTCTACAAAGGACAGATTCACAGCTGCCGTCAAAGATAGCCTAACACCACCGGATTATAACGACGACATTGAGACTCATTGGCTCCGTTTCAAGTCATCCCTTACAAATACAGCGAAAGAAATACTGGGCACAGAACGCTCCCGAAAATCCCCAGACTGGTTTGCCGACAGCGAAACTCATATCGCACCCCTTTTGGACGCAAAACACAAAGCGATGAAAACCGCAATTAACAAGCCTGGCGATGTTGCAGCCCAAATAGGTTTCATAAACATAAAACGCGAGGTCCGTCAAGAAATAAGAAAAATCAAGGACAGCTGGTGGAAAGAAAAAGCTATGGAAATACAAGCTTACGCCGATAACCATGACTACAGGCGTTTTTTCGAAGCTATTAAAACTATTTACGGTCCAAGCAGAAAAGCTAGCTTTCCTATAAGAGATGCTCATGGAGCTATTCTAACTGATGATAGAAAAATTCTCGAAAGATGGAAGGAGCATTACTCACAGGTCTTGAATCAAAATAACGACTCGGATTTATCCATTTTAGACCTGCTCCCCGCGTATAGTCCGATGACATCGCTTGATGACGAAATCTCAATGTCGGAAATCATAAGCGCGATTAAAAATATGAAAAATGATAAGTCACCTGGTCTAGATGGCATATTCAAAGCCTTGGATGAGGACATTGTCAATAGTCTCCTAATACTATTCCGCAAGATCTGGGAACAGGGAGATGTGCCACAAGACTTCAGAGACGCTTTAGTTATCAACCTCTATAAGAACAAAGGCGATACGTCGAATTGCAACAATTACAGGGGCATATCGTTGCTTAATATGGCCGGTAAAATTCTCTCGAAGATTATGGCTTATCGTCTGGTTCCACTCTTAGAGAGGCTTTTACCTGAATCCCAGTGCGGCTTTCGACCAAATCGAGGTACGGTGGACCTAATTTTTACACTGCGACAGCTACAAGAAAAGGCCCGTGAACAACAATCAAGGATTTATACAGCCTTCATCGATTTAAGCAAGGCATTCGACTCGGTGAATCGGAGAGCGCTATGGAAAATCATGGCACGTCTAGGAGTACCCGAAAAATTCCTAGCAGTGTGTAAAAGCCTTCATACCAACAACACCGCTAGAATACAGCATAATGGCTCTACAACCGACCATTTCTCAACCAACTCTGGAATAAAACAAGGCTGCGTATTAGCGCCTTTACTGTTCAATATTTTCGCCATAGCTGTATCGATAATTGCTGACATGAGCATGCCCGTAAGAGGTGTTGGGATAAGATTCAGATTTGATGGAGGCCTGTTTAACCTGAAGCGCCTCAGAGCAAAAACCCGTACCAAGTTTATCACGGAACTTCAATATGCAGACGACTGTTCACTTATCGCTAGCAGCTCAGAGGATCTACAGATAATGATGGACACCTATAAACATATATACGAAGCTTTAGGCCTTAGACTCAATATTGACAAAACCAAAATCCTGGTAAGTCCGCCAGAAAGCCTTCAAACAGATATCAGCCTGGACAATGAAACTCTAGAACAGGTCGAGCAGTTCAAATACTTGGGAAGCTTCATAAATACTAGGGCTAACCTTGACACGGAAATACACAACCGTATCAATTCGGCATCACGGGCATTCTGGAAGCTGAAGGACAGAGTGTTCCAAAATCACGACCTCAATCTGAAGACCAAGACAGCTGTTTACAGAGCAGTGGTCCTCCCAACGCTTCTTTACGGAAGCGAAAGCTGGACTCCCTACAGGCGACATATTAAACAGCTTGAACAGACGCAGCAACGTCATCTAAGACAGATAATGCACATCAGATGGTTCCACAAAGTTTCGAATGCAGAAGTCTTGCAGCGCGCGAGTTGTACAACAATTGAGACTCAAGTAACGAGGGCCCGACTCAGATGGAGCGGCCACATTCTGAGGATGCAAGACACAAGACTCCCCAAAATAGCTCTATACGGTGAACTCACTGAGGGAGCCCGGAAACCAGGAGGCCAGTATAAGCGGTTTAAGGATACACTACATCAATCCCTAAAATCAGTTAATGCTAATCATAACTGGGAACAACTAGCGCTAGATTGGTCACAGTGGAGGTCTTTGGTCCACAGTTATAATGGAGAATCGAGAAGGATACAGCGGCGGCCAGATCTGGTTGGTGACTATCCATGCCCTGAGTGTGGAAGGATCTGCAGGTCACGGTTGGGTCTCTTTAGTCACAGGAGGGCACACAGTCGCAACTAGCACTAAGAAGTTACAAGTCTGTTCGAATTTTTTTTTTTTTTTCCCTTCTTCTTTTTGTAGATTTATTCCCGGTAACGGGATACAGCAATGAATGAATGAATATCCGCCACCTTGGGGACGCGCCCTCTAGAGGTTACAGGTTCCCCCGAGGGTGTAAATGTCTTAAGGGATCAATAAAAAATAATATATGATTATCAGTATTATATCAAAGTATTAATAATAAACAGCCATAAATAAGAACCAGTTGTCCTGTTAATTATTAATTCATGTGAAATTTTTGTTTAAAGGTGAAGTTGCTCTTGCCTTGAAACTTCCTTTAATTCTGCAAGATGATTTTTGTTGAAGAATTTAATCTTGTAATTATCCGTTAATTCCTTCGAGAGATACCCATTTCCTACCACTGTATCAGATGCATGTCATGTTGGGGTTGATTTTTTTACATTCTACATACAACTGATGTAACGTCTTCAACCTTTAGCCAAAGAAGATAACCAACATAGGACTCTCCTCAAGCTACCGCATATTATGCGTCAAAAATTCTATTTTCTTCCATAGCAAAAATAAATATCTATATTTGAAAATTGATATCTTGAATTTTTCATGCAAATAACTAGATATGGTATACCTTCAATCAGTTTGTATAAACGTCAATTATGTTCGTGACGTGTTTTCTACTTTATATTTTCTGAGGTGATTCGACATTGTGATAAAATAAGTAATTACTGAGACCTTTACGTAGAACGGACAACAATGACAACATAGCGCTGATTCAAAACCCAACAATGTTTTGACAAGCTTGTTCCACAGAGTGGAATGTGTCAGATATCCATAGCCAATCGAGTGCTAAAATAAAAGTGAATGGAGTATAGCAATGAATTTGGATTTTTTCTTCCATTTCTGTATTTGCTAGATCATCGGCAGAAATGGTTCTGCCGGCAGAACCGGTAGTTTTTGGGATTTGTTTTCTTCCAACTTTCTCCTAAGTATTTTTTAATAATTCTAAAAAAGACTTTCAGGGATAGTAGAGAACTGAGAGACCGATGATGACCCCTACCATTCAGTTGAAATATTTCGCCAAATTTTTTTCATTGGACTGAAAAACGCCACATCTAATGGCGATGTAAATGCGTGATATTTGGGAGTAGACATATTAATCTTATATTATTATCTGCACGTATAACAGATTTAGGACTGTTGCGCTCATATGTAAAGATAGATTATCACCTATAACAACTGCAGTACCATAAACTCTTTCATTTATCCAAACATCTCTTGAGAGGTATAGAAACAAAATTTTTCCTGTGCATTTTCTTAGCATAACCCCCAAATTGCAAAACCGTATTTTCAATGGTATAGAATAGACTATTATTTTATTTGTCCATAGGAATCAATTTGATGAAATTTTAGAAAGTTTTTAGTTGGCATCGCACAATGTGAATTCTGAACCCAAAATTTCACGGTCGTGTGTCCAACAAAGGATTTTTTTCATAGGTCCAGGCTCCGTCAAGGGATATGGAACAAGCAGTTTTTTCGGTGAATTTTCTGAGCAACATCCCCAAATCGAGAAAACGTATTTTAAATGATAAGGATCATTTTCCCAACATCTACTCCATTATTTTCATTTGTCCATCACACAGATGGACAGATCAATTTTCAACTATTTTGAAAAGTGTGAGGTTGGCACCATCAAATGCGAATTTTGAAACCAAAATTTCAGGGTCGCTTATGCATTGTACCTATGTCTATTTTTGTCCACAAATTTTATAGTTTTTCCATTTGCCGTCAAAAGATAAGAAAAAATTTGTTTTCTGCTGCAGCGCCATATTATAAAGACCTATTTTTAGTGCTGTTATAGATCGTTTGTCCAACGTAAGTTCACTATATAACCATTTTCCTCCCACACAATGTATTTATTTTCACATAACCGACCTCTAATGCGCGATGCGTCAGGGGCCAGAGGTTTAGTTTATTTTCTCCTTATTCCGGGTTTTGAAAATATAGATATTTCTTAGAAAGATTTTTTGTGAACTATGTAAGCATCATATTTCAGAATGATTGCAAATTTCACTTCGATCGAAAAATTTCCGTATTGGCTGTTACTAGAGGCGAAATTTTGCAAATTTTTTTCATATTAGATGATTGTTAGACTAATACCTCGGGAAAGTTTATGACTGACGTCTCCTACAGAAACACTTCAATTATAGGGTATACAATACTTGATATCTCAGGATCTAGGACACAAGTTGCTACCATTATAAGATTCTGCTATTAACAATGCTAGTTCATTACTAATTATGCTTCTGTCCTCCTTTTGCCCGTCTATACTTTGGATCATTTCAATCGAGTTATTTTTTGATGCAGTACCTATAGACAGCATTATTTTTATAAACATCAATCTTTACTCCATTCACTTTTATTTTTGCACTCGGTTGGCCATGGAAATTTGACACATTTCACTCTGTATAGTACGAAAATGTGGGGTTATGACGCTTGTCGAAACATTTTTGGGTTTTAAATCAACGCTATGTTGCCCGTTCTATGTAAAAGTTTCTGTTATTACGTATTTTATCACAATGTCGAATCTCTTCGGAAAATATGTGACGAACATAATTGAAGATTATACAAACTGATTGAAGGCATACCAAATCCAGTTATTTGCATGGAAAATAAAAAAAAAGATCAGTATAATATCATAATATGCACTAGCTTGAGGAGAGTTAATGTTCGTTATCTTCTTTGGCTAAAGTTTGAATACGTTACATCAGTTGTAGATTTCAAAAATATTAACCCGAAGATGAAATGCATATGACGCAGTGGTTGGGAATGGGTATCTCCCGAACAAATTAACAGATTATTACAAGAATGTTAAATTCTTCAACAAAAATCACCTTGCATCAATATAAGTAAAAGGAATTAAAGGAAGTTTCAAGTCAAGATGAACTTCACCTTTGAACAAAAATTTCACATGAATAAACAATTAACAGGACAACTGGCGCGTACTTGTAATTGTTCATCTTAATACGTTGATGAATATACTAATAATAATTAGGTATTATATTATTGCTACCTCAAGACATTAACAATGTATAGGACAAGTCAGATGAAAAATAGAAAAATCAATTTTCGGGAACTTATTCTACGATTACATTCATCGAAGATCCTGTAGTAAAACTTTTCGCATTAATTCACTCAAACAAAATTCTCAACTGCCACCACTTCTTTGGGTTTCCCAATAGAAGGAAATTCTTTGTCATCCTCTTCATTCACAATCTTTGTGATTGTAGAAATATTCAGCTGAAATATAAGTCGTTTAGATTCAGATGAAACATTATATAAATTCTCATACATTGAATATGTTCGCTACAGTCTAACAAATTGTGGATTTTAGAATATCACTATTTGAATTAGAGGACCTGAATTCTCAATAGCACTTCCTGAACACCTGTTTCTCTTTTCAATCACTTTCGTCATTTTTGTAATAAAAATTGATATTAGTTGTGGCAAGGTCGTTATTATATTAATGACATTTCATGAGTGCCAACCTTACTCCGTTCTAGTTACAAAAACTTGAGAAAATTATTTCATGGCCAACTGACCGCTAATATGGAGTATACAGCTACAGTTTGTACCTGCAGTGTAAGTAGTTACTGGTGAATTATTCAATTAGACGAGTACCCATTTTAACTATGTCACAGAGTTGATTACGATTCATTAACTTGTTCCTTCCGATTTGAGTACTCACATTAATCGATTCAAAGTGAACTCATTCAATAGATGAATATTGTCAGGAACATTTGCCGTTAGGGGGGTTGGTATTCGTGCCGAGCAGAAAGGATGTTTCATTAAGTGGAATGACGTTGACATCAAACTTTCCTCTAACAAACTTCCACTAGACCACTAAAGCATAAAATCATGAAGCTCACATATATAGGACCTCGTCTTTCCCTACAATTCAACCGAGGGCATGAGAAAGGAAACGGAAGGAAGTAAGTCGGAGTTTCCAGCCGTATTTGAAGTCCATTCATTATTAATCGGAGTTTTACTGGCGCAGTTTACTCCATATATAAAGAGCTCCAAACCATCGACAGCGGTCATATATTAAGCTCGAAGGAAACTATCCAGCACACACAAAACATTTGCCAACACCTTACACTACAGATTGAAATTTCCCAAAGGAAAAGCTCTGCATGTAACTTCCGGACGGATGAAAAGTGTTCAACAATTCGTTCGTGTTCCTTTCAGCTGTTTGCATACGTAAGGGGGCTTCCTACTTTAATTTTTCAAACGATTCATGATTATAATAGAATAAAGGAATGAATCTCTATTGTGACGTTTTGATGATGATATCTAAGGTCAGCTTTCAAATATCTTTCTGCACTTGCCACAGTTGAAGGAATAGTAAAGACTGATTTCAAGACATCAAGGATATCAGCAATATAACAAAGATTCTTGTTTTGAAATTAACACATCTTTCAAATCATGTATTGAGAAAGTTAGCCTGAAATCTTTTTCAATAACACTTCCTGGGAATGAATAGTTAATTGAAAAAAAAATTACTCTATACAGGGTGTACCGTGACTCTTTCTCAGGTACGAATAAAGTATAAAAAGACGAAGTCAGGAATGTCTTATTTTTTCCTAAGATGTTCTCCTTTGAAATTAAAGAAACTACAAGAATCAATTGATTCGTTCATAAGTTGTTGAATTATGGGAGTAACATCTGGCGGTATATATGCAGTTTCATGATTGGTTCTCAAAATATTTTCATTTTATAATAATTACAAGCTCTATTATATTCAAGGCTGCTGTCCTAACATATCCCCTACTCCCTATCTTAGGTGTAGTTATTCCTACATTAAAAGATTACTTATTGATTTGTAACTGCAGTTTTTCATGCTTTTTATTGAGTGGTTTGAATGAAATTTAGAATTGCAATCAGGAATAAGTTGCTGAAAATACATTCAATCTAAGAGACTGTTTCAGACCAAGTTAGATGACTAGATGATATACTCATATACTTGAAAAGCCGTCATTTCAAGTACTTCGACAACGATAAAGTATAATATGTTAAACTCTTGAAAGTGAGGTTTAAGGGCAAAGCTACCATTTCGGGTTGGTGTACTTAATTTGAAGTTGTTAGTTTTTTGTTGGTTTATGAAAAAAAATTGAAAGCTTAGTACAAAAAACCTAGAAAAAAAAACATTGAGTTCATTTCATGAGTGCCAACCTTACTCCGTTCTAGTTACAAAAACTAGATAATAATATAGACCTTATAATGTTAAGAATATGGATTTTGGTCTGACAGAAAATAAATGAATTAGAGTAAAAATTTATTTTTTTCTAAGTTGGTTTTTTAATTAATAATATACAGGGTGATTCATTGGCAAATACGCATACAATCAGGGTAGATGGAGTCGAGGTGCTTCTTAATAATCCATATTTCATAAATCTATCATTCTTTATTGACAAAATACAGAGGGATTTATTGAATTTCCTCTTCTTTTTATTTTTTAATCATAACATATGAACCACATTTTTGTAATGTTTGATTCGTACGTTTTTTTGTCTGGAGTGATGTCTATTAACATAATGAAAAAAGTCGTATTTCAGGTCCGGTCTCAAAAAAACTGATAATTAGGTTTAGAGTCTAAATAGCAGTCCGTATAATAATATACTTATTGTAGTTTCATTTACAAATAGAGAAAAAGCAGAAGGAAAATAGTGAGACTAAGAGTATATTTGTTTATTCCGCATGCAATCTTTTCACTTGTTAGCTTGAGTCAAATCTAATTTCTGTATCCTAATTTTATTGAAAAATAGGGCAATTTCTCAATACTTCTGATGATTCTTAATGATACAAATAAAATAAAGAAGTGTATACTTATTGCTTGATTCAGTGAATAATACACTTCAGATTCGGTATCCCACATTGTGGTTATCTCCTTTTAATAATTATTTTAAACGAGAATGCATCAGAAGAATCAGGAAATAATGATCTAGATAAAAAATAATTGGACGTGAAAATAATTATGTTTTTTGAATTTCTGCTTTTTTATTCTTCAAAATGAAGATCCTGATTTCCTGATCCTGATTTTTGCTTCCTCCAAAGTTATTTTCGTTTGAAAAACGTTATATTTTCCAAGGAATGAACATTGTTTTCATTTTACATTTTTCTTCGATGTAGTGCAATGAACAAATTTCCTTACGAATACAAGGTTTTTTGGACTCATTCATAACAAAATAATAAAATAATAATTTGTCCCTATGACCCTATGACGGACATTTCCTCTAGTTGGGATTAAGTAAATAGGGGAATGAGAAAGAGTTGATGTTTTGATGAAATAACCATTTGGGGAAGACTATCGGATTACTTTTCATTTTTCTGCTACCTCATTACCGGAACATCTAGATTTAACTGGAGTTAGAAAAAAAAGTAAAAAAGTTATATGCGGAAAAAACGAAATACATTAGCTCCTACACATTTTTTTTTTGGTACCACCGAATTATAGAAATTCAAAATGTTGATGTACTGGGTGTTCTTTCGTCTCAAATCTGTGACATGCACTGAAACATAATCAACAGTAAATTCCACAGGACGACCCTACTACCACAGACGGGGCTCAGGATATCTAACACATTAAATAAAACCACAACCACAAAACTCAAAAGTAACAATTAATAACAAATAATAACGTAAACACTGAACAACATGCTATTAATTAATATTTAAGTCGCGTATAATATAAGTGGGACGGCTATGCTCTTGAGCACCTTATTCATAATCATAGTTTTAAATATCATTAAAATTTCGAATCATTGTAAAAATTATTCCGTTTCTTAATGGAGAAATTCTGTTTTTCAGAAGGCTTCACTCATAACGAAAAAATTGTGCCAATCGCGGTTATTATTGATTTCCATAGCACATTCTTCTCACAAAACTGAGAATGATGTTTTTTGTACAGAGTTATGTTTTCGAGCCTCGACGTAAAAAATTGATTTTCTAGCACAATCCAGCTTTCTCCTGATTTTTGCTTCAGACCATCTTTTTTTTACTTCAAACCATCTCAGAATATCATGCAAATCGATTCAACAGTTTGGAAATACCAGAGAGATTTAAGGATTGTCGGGAAACATCCAGTATCTCAGGAAGTAATAGGCATAAGAAATTTTTTCTTTATAATGTGGAATGATCAATGGGTTCTCCAACAGTTGTTTTGCTTATTATATGATAGGAACTCAGGATCTCAGGAACTATTGTTCACGAGATACTGGATTAGCACCTGAGATACTGGATTAATGGTACTGGAGGACCATATTATGGTCCGCGATTAACCCCTGCTCATTGGTCAGCAATCACTCTGTGTATAAAATATCACATAGAAAGTATAACTGACTGAAAATCTCGGAGTGATTTGCTCAAATTAACAGTAGTCTCGTCCTTCTGGAAAAACTCAATCGTTGGAAATATTTCATGTGGTCTATCTGGCTTGATCCTGATAACTCTGCGTTCTAGTTAAAAAGTCACCCTGTACATATAAATCTATTTATACCATCCAAATCCGATTCAACCCTTATCTGCAGGAACTAACGTCGAAAATCGGACGAACATCCTCGGCTGTCTCTAGGGCAACGTGGGATTTATCGTAACTGACTGAACGATACCACGGTTGCCAACGCGTTAAATTGTCACCACGACGGATTCAACACAATGAATAGTGACCAATGAGCCAATGGCATGCCTTCACCTCAACGAAGATTCGACCTGTTCGTTCCATAATGGAATGAATAATTGTCAGGGGATGTAAACCCTCAGTTCAACCCCTTAACTAGTTAATGTTGAGATATCAGTCATCGTCAGAACGAAAACAATTACTTCAATCTGAAATGAAACTTTAGTTTTCGAGCATTTATTTCTAGAAACAAGTAGAACATTGAATATAATAAGGTATTTGAATTAAAGAAGTTCTCAAATTCAAGCAAGTGATGTGTTTACAAATATATATGAAAATTGCTGTGAACCTTAACTTTCCTGCCCTAAATACGGTCTATCTATGCAAATAAACTTTATGTTCTGTTCAAAGCTGAGTATCTATTCAATATTGGAGGAACAATCCGTATATTTCACATCAGTAGGTGGGAAGCCATCAGTATTGACTTTGTTTACTCGTAAGAATGCGAAGTGGTCTATAACCAACTTTTATGTTGGTAAATTGAGGAAAATACTGTTTAATTTGCAACAACTTCGACGTTTCGGAACAGTAAACTTCTTTTTCAAGGTTGAAAATAGATACATGAATATATAAGGCATACAATAATGGGACATAATCTGAAAGTTCATTACCTAGTTAGGATAATGAATATTGTACGTTAATTGACAACATGCAAACATTGAGAGAAATCGAACATTCATACAGCAGGTTCGCAATATGAACATATGTATATCTAGTCAGGGCCGCCGTCAGGACCGGCAAACCGGGCACCCTGCCGGGGCGGCACATTCAGGGGGCGGCAAATCAGTTGATAAAACGATACCAATTTTTTCACACCAAATTTTTTTTTCTTCAAAAGTGAAAAGACGAAAATTATTAATTATTGCATGCATTTTAACCAGAAACAAGGGGAATATCGCCAGATGGAAAACTATCAAAGATGCCGAATTCTACTCATAAATACATAACTATCAAAATTAGCCTGTGAATATCTCCACCGCAGCGGCCACTCACTGTTCCTTTTTTTGCTCTTTAGCCAGTAGGTCTCTTTGATAAACGTCACAGACTGTATAGTTTTTGGGGCGGCTTCCAGGATAATTCAGAAATAATTTTTATATAATGTTTTTTTTCCAATCTGAATTTGAAATGTTAATTTCTGGGAGGAATTTAAAATACTTGAGAAGCAAGAGTACCTATCAACCCTTTACAATAGTATATCGTGTTTATACGAATTGCGACTGTTGTAGATTTTCATATATCTCTTTATCTGTGTAGTTTAGAATTTCAAATTGAATCATACTGAAGGTCAGTTCCATATCTGTATTTTTCAAAAGTTTCACTGTATATATTTTAATGTATGATGCCGGCGCCGGCGTAGTTAGTAGATATATAACACACTCTTTTGTATTTTTTTTTTATATTCAACATTTACTAAAGTATATAAATTTATAAAAATACTTATCTCTGAATATCTATTTTTTGAACATGCTGTACGTTATTCCATGAGGAATGATGTATTTATACTCAATATAGTCCTAGCAAGGTGGCAAAATATCATTTTGCGGGGGCGGCGAAATTTTATTCTGCCGGGGCGGCAAAATGTCTGGCGGCATCCCTGTATCTAGTTACCTTCGATCTATTATTCATATTATATTCATATTATTATCCTGATTCTCCATGGGTACCGAAGTACCCCTAAGAAGCTATGTCGCTTGTATGATGAGGATGTCGACTTAAAGGTTACAGCATAATGATATTACATATACATAACACTATTGACGAGGCAAGCACTCATCTCCTTAGTATATTATTATAAAGCGTTCTCAGATATTGCTCATCTGCCCTGTGAAGAACTATGTGACATGTATCGCCAAGGATACCTCAGTAGTGTTAATAGCTGTCATTATGGCTGTGCGACATGAAACCATCCAGGACATCACCCAGGGATGCCAGAAGTTCGCAGGCACGGAGTACAAGTCGATAAGAACAGACGTGATGCTGTTGCACCAAGAATTGGCTCTAAAATGCCAATTTCTATGGTAAGAAATGGCTACTCATTACATTACCATCCAGATTCTGTATTGGAAAATGATCACAAGCTCTACTGGGATCGCACTGTTCTAGCAGACCGGAAAATTACACACAATAGACCTGACGATCATATTAGTGAATAAGGAAGAGAACTATTCATCGACGTGGCCATTCCAAATAACAACAACCAACTAGATAGACATCGAAAAATTTCGAAATGAAGACTAACCAGGAAACAATGAAAGTTGAAAGCTATCAAGAACATCCCTATTGACATTTCATCAACAGGTCTAATATTGAAGAAACTACCAGAGTATTTGAAGAAACTTTAATTGGATATAATCATGTATACCTATAATATAATGAAACAAGTCTGAAAATAAAATCTCATTGTAACGCCCTTTTCGCAGGTATCTTGAGCGCCAGCTATTCTTTGAAGGGAAAATAGCAAACCTACTCTGGTAGCTTCAAGTCGAAGACAAGGTTCCACGTTATCTGGGATGTTAGCGATAACCAGTGACAGTCACAACCAGAGTTCACACATTTATTCGTTGACTCGTAGTAAGAAATACAACCGGCACAATTATTATAGTTTCGGTCGAGTGAAAATCGTAATACAATAGAATAAGAGTCCACTTTACAGCACTAAGGAGGTTTTCCTCGGAATCAAATACAAATACATAAAAATGGTGGATTTGCGGAGTGAAACGGACGGAAAGCAAGAAAAAGAGGATCCGATCTCAAACGGAATCGTTCGCCAGCCAGAACCAAAGAACCCCGAACGGGCAAGGTAATTGGGACTGAGTTTCACACTGCGGGACTGTAAGAAACTTACTCACAGCACAGAGAAAGAAAAAGGTTACACGATGGGTGACCACGCTTCTTTCCATCTCTGACGTGTTTGCACGCCAGCCAAAAACTTCCCCCAACGCAGAGAAAGGAAACAGGGTAAATGGTGCACAACGGGTCACCACGTTGGTTTCCACTTCTGACGTGTTTGCATGCCAGCCAAAAACTTCCCCCAATGCAGAGAAAGGAAACGCGGTAAAGGGTGTACAACGGGTCACGTTGATGTCCGCTTCTGACGTGTTTGCACGCCAGTCAGAGACTTCCTTCAAGGCAGAGAAAGGAAACAGGGTAAATGGTGCACAACGGGTCACCACGTTGGTTTCCACTTCTGACGTGTTTGCACGCCAGCCAAAAACTTCCCCCAACGCAGAGAAAGGAAACAGGGTAAATGGTGCACAACGGGTCACCACGTTGGCTTCCACTTCTGACGTGTTTGCATGCCAGCCAAAAACTTCCCCCAATGCAGAGAAAGGAAACGCGGTAAAGGGTGTACAACGGGTCACGTTGATGTCCGCTTCTGACGTGTTTGCACGCCAGCCAGAAACTTCCCCCAACGCAGAGGAAGGAAACAGTGTAAAGGGTGCACAATAGGTTACCACGTTGGTTTCCGCTTCTGACGTGTTTGCACGCCAGCCAGAGACCTCCTTCAAGGCAGAGAAAGGAAACAGGGTAAATGGTGCACAACGGGTCACCACGTTGGTTTCCACTTCTGACGTGTTTGCACGCCAGCCAAAAACTTCCCCCAACGCAGAGAAAGGAAACAGGGTAAATGGTGCACAACGGGTCACCACATTGGTTTCCACTTCTGACGTGTTTGCATGCCAGCCAAAAACTTCCCCCAATGCAGAGAAAGGAAACGCGGTAAAGGGTGTACAACGGGTCACGTTGATGTCCGCTTCTGACGTGTTTGCACGCCAGCCAGAAACTTCCCCCAACGCAGAGGAAGGAAACAGGGTAAAGGGTGCACAATAGGTTACCACGTTGGTTTCCGCTTCTGACGTGTTTGTACGCCAGCCAGAAACTTCCCCCAACGCAGAGAAAGGAAACAGGGTAAAGGGTGCACAACGGGTTACCACGTTGGTTTCCGCTACTGACGTGTTTGCACGCCGGCCAGAAACTTCCCCCAACGCCGAGAAAGGAAACAGGGTATAGGGTGCACAACGGGTTGAAACTGAGGTTACCTAGTAAAATACAGAAGGCTATCTTACCTCTGGACTCGGTAACGGAGTGATGAGCGGTTGGATCTAGCTTCTGGCGGCTAGTCGTCACTCGGCACATTTCTTTCGTATATATTAGAACGCGAAAAGAAAAAAGAAAAGGCCGAACTATACCTCACGGCAGATAGCGAAAAAAATCTTTAAAAGTTCACTAGCAAACGACTTAACAAAACAGGCGAATCATGCGAATTTATTGACCTGCGGGGGGACATCTGATTTTATACCGGCCGGGGGGGTGCGAAAACCGAATTTGCCTCAGATGTCAAAAATGGGTAAAATTCGCGTCGATGAAGATCTGTTTATCGGTAGGGGCAGAAAAAACTCGGTTATCTCCCCCCAATTCAGGCGTTTTTCACGGAATGACATCGTTTTTCAGAACTGAAAACTGAATCAAAAATGGTGCGGAATGTTTACAGTTCCGAAATGTCGGAGTCCTGAGTTTAAAACGGAAATTCCTCTCAAGAATTAAAATTTAATAAAAATTATTCAAAAGAATTTTTCTAAAACATTTTCCACGTACATTTTTTCGTACGAAAAAATGAAATCTCGTTACATCATATACAACAAAAAATAAATATAAATAATAATCGGACTACCGCAACTAAACAAAACACTATTTCATAAAAACTAGATAATTTCATTATCATTTATTTATTTATTTATTTATTTATTTATTTATTTAAATATATTACATCCAACAGGCACATGCCCAATTACAGGTGTAAGTTACATGAAAAAATTATCAAAAATGATAAATAACGGAATCGCCGTCGGCATAAAAAAAATAAACAGCAAAAAAAATCAATTTCAATCTTCTATTAGGTAATACAATTTTCTTCTAAACTGATTTAAGGACAGAAAAAAAACATCTACTGAAGGGACATTGTTCAGGCTTCTACACATCGACAAAACAGGACTGTGAAAATGGTGCTGTGAACTTGGGACACTAATCCTAAACATTAAATTAGATCTCGATGCAAGTCTAGGCACGTTGAAATCTAGAAGAGAAAGTAACGATGCTGAGTCAATATGATTATTGATCAATTTATATGCAAAAGTAGCATCGGCAATTTCTCTTCTTTTCCTCAAACTGGTAACATTAAACTCCTTTAACAAAGACTGATGGTCCGGATGAACAGGATAGACATTATGCTTCTTAAAATACAAAAACTTCAAAAACTTTCTCTGAATAGACTCCAACGCTGTAATGTATTTATTGTGATATGGATTCCACACCACACTGCAGTATTCAAGCTTGCTACGCACTAAGCAGAAATACACTGATTGGATAGCTCTTAGATTTGAGAATTCCCTGCAGTTGCGCAATAGAAAACCCAAAGACTTATAGGCACCGCAAATGACATTTTCGATATGAGGACTGAAAGACAGCCTGCGGTCGAACAAGACTCCCAAGTCTCTAGTTTCAACAACCCTTTTCAAAGTTTTACCCTCAATGGTATAGTCGAACTCAATAGGTGAAAGCTTTCTGGAGTAACTCATTACTTGACATTTCTCTATATTTAAAGGTAATTTGTTTGATGAACACCATTCAGACAAGCGCCGGATATCGTCCTGCAGGATGACACAATCAGCTATACTGACAATTTCCCTAAAAAATTTAAGATCATCTGCGAAAAGAAGTCTTAACGATACTAAAATATTACAAACGTCGTTGATTAATATGAGGAACAGTAGCGGCCCCAGGTTGGAACCCTGTGGAACTCCAGAACTAGCTATAAAATAATAAGATTTCACTCCCTCATATTCAACATACAACCGCCTGCCTTCCAAATAAGACTTCAAGAGCAACCGAAGGTCGACAGAAATACCGAACCTCGCCAACTTTCTCAAGAGCTGTTTATGGGACACTTTGTCGAACGCTTTGCTGAAATCAGCGTAAACTACATCAATTTGCCTGTGATTATCCAGTGAGCCCGAAATGTACTGAGTGAAGGTGCAAAGATTCGTGACCGCGCTCCTCGACCGCATAAAGCCATGTTGGGACTCTGATAAACTGCTGTGCACATGTGGATAGATCAGATCGAAGAGCACAATCTCAAGTAACTTTGAAAACACGGATATAAGTGTGATGGGCCTGTAGTTTCTGACATCTGCAACCTTGCCCGATTTGAATATGGGACAAACACGTGAGGTTTTCCACACTGTAGGAAACAGTTTGGATCTCAATATTATGTTGAATATAAGTGCCAATGGATGACAGAACAAACTAATGTGATTTTTGACTACACTAGCGGGAACATTGTCAGGACCAATGCTCAGCCTATTTTTAAGTTTTCCGGCTGCCTTGAGTATCTGTTCGCTCGAAATCTCTTGAACATGCAGATATTTAGAGGGATCCATCAAATGATCTTCCTGATCATCAACACCGACATCCGAACCCTCATCCCCTGAACTCTTATATACACCATTGAAATAATCTGCAAAAGCATCGAGAATTGATTTTGGGGTATCGAACCTTTTATCCCCATCAAACATTACTCCAGGAATACGGGTTTTATTATTTTTAGAATTAAAATATGACCAGAAATCGCGCGGATTTGTCACCAAACTATCTTCAGATTTTTTTATGAACTCCGAGTATGCAGAACATATTTCTCTCTTAACAACCCGTCTCATATTTCTAAAACGTTCAAGATAAAATGAGGATCTTCTTTGATTATACATTCGACGGTAATGATTTTTTTTTTTTTATATTAATGATAAGATTTTTTGTGTACCAGGATGGATACTTGCGGCTGTTACGAGTTTTGAGCGGACAGCATTCACAGAAAATATCCTGAATTTTCGCATTAAACTGTTCACAAGCTAAGTCACTATTAGAAGTTGTAGTCAAAAAGTCCCAATCCGTTTTTTGAAACAGTTCCTCAAATTTTCGGTCATCGATTTTGCGGAAATTGAAACGTTCAACACAAGAGAAAAATTTCACCTCGGATCGATAGTCGATGCCCAAATTCACAGCAAGACTCGGGTGATGCGAGTCATCCTTAATTAATGGTTAAATTAATCATTTAAGAAGAATCTCTTCATATTTTGCTCTTTCAAGTCATTTCCCAATTTCTTCCACCCCCTTTCTTGTACCTTTTTGTGAAATGCTGGGTCGTTTCTCTAATTTCCATTCATTGAAATAATTGTAGAATTAAACTGCTCAAATGATCAATCACGCAAAATTTTCTCAAAGTACCATGTACTTTTTTCGCCTATATTAGGGTTCATATATATTCATATATATTCATATTCATTTCTGCAGTATGATTACGTGGATTCATCAACATATCTTTCCGATAAATATCTTGACATTAATTTGATATTGTTTCGTAGATTGGTACCTATACCATTATATTTCGACCAGTCAAAATTAATTTTTTTTGAAAAGCGGTTTTCCAACCATTACATTGCATATCCATGTTTTGATATTCTTTCCGATAGTACTTTTGGATGAAATAATATTGATGGTTCACTCTTTCATTTCACTCAAATAACAAGTCTCACAATCCAGTCACCGCTTACGTGAAACATACTGTACGCGTCTATACATAACAGTTGGAGAGCCCGAGAGGGAAATTCGAGATTTACTCAAGCGTGTCAGATTAATATAAGGGGAGATACGTTGGACCCTGTAGAGTATCCCTACCAAAAATCAAACTTGTATATAGGGGGAATTGTCTAAGACACCCTGTCAGAATAGTAAAAAAAAACGATCATTGTACATACCCGAGCATGTCAGATTAAGATATATGTGGTTAATTATATGTTAAGAAGTATATATTCTCTTAATATGACAATTTAAGCGTGACGAAAATGTGTGGTAGGGCGCCAAACTCCTAAAAAAAACGTCATATTGAAGATAATGATTCAGGATTGACGGAAAAAATATAATGTGACAGCAAGCCGAAACAACAAAAATTGTCCACACAGGTCACAAAAATCAGGTTTTCTGAATAACCTCTTTTCCTGGGCTTCAAATTCTTTTTGCATTCATCATGAAAGTTGTAGGGTACAACATTTTCTAAAAATTTCGTTCGAAGCAGTTTTTTCTACGTTTGAATATTTTCGAGATTTATGGCGATGAATGTACATTAGACAGGGTTTGTACATTGACCTTGGCCTTTCGCATGTGTGGCTAAGTTCCTCGCACTTATCACTTAGCTTCCTTGAAGTCCAACTAACATATTATCTAAAAATCTGACACGCTCGAAAACAATTTTTTTTTACCATTTTCAACTCTTTCGTACGGTCAGCCCCACCACGAAAACTGTCAGATTAACATGAATTCAATATCAGAGACACGTAGGGCGTATGCAGTATCTTAATCTGACACGCTCGAGTATGTACACCTGACGATTGTTTTTACATCTTTGAGAACCTGCCCACCGCTAAAAGTGCATACATCATAGACTTTTTTTTTTCTACCACCTAATTTTCAGAATCCACTAGGTCTTCACGACGCTCGAGTATATCCCGATTTAGAATCTTCGGCTCCCCAACCATTGCAAAACGCTCTGGAAGTGTCCTTATACGAACTCGCGCTTGTAACATTGTCAAATCGTCACCTTCAGGGAAAAAATTATTCTAACCTTTCTTCACTTCCTATTCTGTCCTTCACTAGACTCAACAGGGCATGAGACCCATTGTTTATTCTCGTGGTGCATGTGTATGTATGTAGAGCAATAAAGAGATGCTTTCCCTTTGTTACAAACGATGTGAAAAAATAAGAATGAAGTTTCCATAATAAAATGGAGAGTTGGCAGCAAAGTCGACATTTCTATACGCCTTTTAAATATCGCGAATCGTTGCTCATACACTTTATATACAGGTTGCCTGGGAGTAACTGTGCATAATCTTATCAGAGATAGTAGTAGTAGGTACGGATTTACTTCAGAAAATTAATTTCTTGCTTTCCCCAGAAGGTATTTCAGAATCAAGAGCCTGTAAGAGAATATCGTCTGAGACACTCGAGGCGCAGAATTCTCAACGACAAAATTTGCAGTATTTAGATGGTACAGCGCAATATGGAAGTCAAAGATAACTGGAAAGAGGTGATGAAGTATTTGCCTTGACAATTCTTACCCAAATATTTCAATAGGACGAAGAGGTGCCGTTTCATGGCCCCTTTCATCTCCAGATCTTAATTGAATAGATTAGAACTTATGCCACTTTTATGGGAAAATTGAAGAAAATGGTTTGGGTTAAAGACATCCAGTCAAGAGAGCAGTTGGTGAACAGAATAATCATTTATTATGATATATTAACAAATAATGGCGGTATGATTCGAAACGCTATATCCAATACCAAATCGGCATATCGAATGTCGAAATAGCGTTGACTGAATTCCAATATATCCCATTTTTAATTTTATTGAACCTGAACAGGTCAAATGGGGATTTATGAGTACGGTCCTGGAATATTGAAATTATTTGCATGTCTATGACCCTATCTCATCATGTGTGAGTAAGCTCTCAAGTTTCTATAAATTCCGTCGATAATTTTGGCTCTGATGATGGTCTCATCAGTATTTCAATGAATTTCTAAAATCACCTATTGTAGCTTTCTGGACACTCTGTAGAACTCTTGAAAATTCCCAATTCATGTACCATCCCTTCTTCATCTAGGATATTGTCATCATCTTCCGTCCTCACGGTTCTTATATTATTAATGTTTGGAGCCCATTCTGTCTCTCATCCTCAGAGATTTCAGGTGCTATACGACGTGAAACTGACGGATGATATTTACACAAACCCGTCGCGTCGTTTATTACAGAATAGCCTCGGCCGTGACCACCACACCTAATCTTGACAGATGAGGATGCATGGAATTCCTCGTCTCTTCCGTCATAATTCAGCGATTACAACTCTGCATCATGTGGATATTATTCGAATTTCTATGTTTAATCTGATTTCCTATCTGACTAAACCCATTTCATTCCATTTTGATTTCTAATGAGGAAATAATAATGAAATATTCAAACATAAGGATTTCGTGAGAAATTTTTGTATCATTTATCAGCTGAAGACTTCATGATTCGCAATCCCTGAACGACCATCAAGAGAATAATGTCCATAACAGATTTTTTGTCAGCCATCATTTGGCACGGTTGAATCTAGGAACTTGTGGATATTATTTTTTCGAAATGTCTGTTTCGAATTTTGTGCCGAAAATGGTCTCACATGATTGGGACTGACTGATTCGATTCTGTCCGTCTGTTCGTATAACACGACACTACAAAAAATTTTTCGTTCTTTGTCCTAACGTTTATACCAGGATTTTCCGGTTAATTATGCACAAAAACAAAAAGAAAATACCTTTTTTTGGTATAAAGTATATAAGTATAGTATTAATACTCATTCTCCATTTTGTTCATAATTTTTAATAATTCAAAAACCGCGCGATGAGAGTGGGGTGTTTACCCTTACAAAGTGCCGCTAGTGGGCACTCGAGTCATAAACAACGACAAGGTGTTGTTTACAAGCCCAGACAAACTTCAAATGTCGTCAAGAAAGTGTAAATACGATGCTGATGCATTTTGTTTTATATGTGGTCAATTTATTATAATTCGTGACGTGAAATACGAATTGAAGACATTTCACGTTCTCTCTGAAGTGTTAAAGTCTTCTATTTTTGGTAAAAAAGAACTTCTGTTCAACAAGTCTGACTTTATTATATTCCTTTTTTTTTGACTTAACTCGACACATACACACTTTTCAAAATCTCTAAATACATTCTCCTTGACAAAATATAGAACATAGAACATGAGACTTTCATACAGAAGTATCATTCAACTTAAATTTACATATTATTTCAACACTTTCCCTTGTAAATTACAGTTGAATAAAACAGATATATGTGAGATAAAGAGGTAAATAATGTGGCATTCTTAATGTTGTCCATTGTCCCTTCTCACATAAGTCCCATCTTCGCACATAACATCTTCAAACGTTCTTTTTGCAACGGCTTCGTCATTATATCTGCAACTTGATGCTCTGTAGAGATCTGTTGGATAACCAATTTTCCCTCCGTTACTTTTTCTCTGATGAAGAAGTGTTTAATGGAAATATGTTTGGTTCTACGATGAAACTCTCTTTACTCGGGTTACGTCTTCTTGAGTTGGATTTTTGTATTTCTTTCTCAGCTTTCCCGGAAATGAAAGATTCTGTTAAAGTCCAGGTCTGATTCTCTTTCAGGGAGGACATTTCACGATCCATGGCTTTCTTCCACTCTGCTAAATCGTCGCTATGAAAGGCATCTTCATAGGTCTCCGGATCTCCTGTAACTTGGTTTGCGAACTCTTCTATCAACATTGTGTAATCTCCAAGATGTCTTGGTTTTTGCAAAGATGACCGATCCCTCAAGTTTCTTTCTGATGTTAACTTTTCTTCAGTGTTCTCAAGTTGATCATCATCATCTTCTTCCTCAGAATGTACTTCCCAATTATTTTCTTCCTCTTCAAACTGGTCCTGAATTTTATCTTCCAATGGTAGCTTGACTAGCTCTTCACATTCTTTGAGTCTCTCTTGGAATTGAACATCTCTTGATAAAATTACCTTCTTGTTGCTTGGAATGTAGACTCTATAACGTTCATCTCCGTCATATCCTACAAGATATCCTTTTTCTGCCTTTTTGTCCATTTTCTTCCTTTTCTCCGCTGGCATGTGAACGTAACAAGATGAACCAATTACACGCAGATATTTAATTCTTGGTTTCTTCTTGAACCATAACTCAAACGGGGTGAATCCGTCTTCTGACGATTTTCCTGTTCTATTCAATATGTAAATAGCTGACATCACAAGCTCTGCCCATATTGAATCTTCACTATTCGAGTACTTGAAAGTCCTTGCCATTTCAACAATTGTTCGATTTTCTCGCTCACTGCCTCCATTTTGTTCTGGCGTGTATGGTGCTGTCAATCTCTGCACAATTCCATTCTCAGCCAGGATCTCCTTGACAGTTTCACAATCGAATTCTCCTCCATTGTCACTGAGTAGCTCTTGGATTTTGTGTCCAAGTGTTTTTGCGTGAGCTAAAAACTGTTTCAACACAATCTTAACATCTGATTTCTGCTTAATTACAAAACCATAACGAAACTTCGTGTAGCTATCCTTGAATACAACTAAAAACCTTTTTTTGTTAAAAGATTCGCAAAATGGACCTACAACATCAGTGGAAAACAATTCCCCAGGTTTCGTTGCTTTTATTCTAGTGCCAAAAGGTAAACGATGTGCTTTACCAAAAATACAGGGTTCACAAATATCTCTTACCATCTTAAAAGTAATACCTAACTCTCTCTTCAGTATCTCTCTTACGTGTCGCTTGTCTTGGTGTCCCCACCTCTCGTGATACAGCTGAAGTGTGGAATTTTCTGCTTCGACTATGTTGACTCTCTCTATTTTATCAGGAATTATCGGTTCGACTGCTGCTTTATATAAAGTTCCACCCTTTTTACGATGTCCACATAGTACTACCTTTCCATTAACCTCCAGCGAACACTTAGTTGAAGTCGAGTAGAATCTGCTATTTTTGTTTCTGTCTTGAGCAGCTAATACAGAAAATAAATTTTTAGATATTTTTGGAACATACCATACTTCATTCAAGGTAATCTTTAGTTTACAATCTTCAGTAAAGGATGATATCTCTATAGTTCCTTTCCCAATTGCCTCAAGAGTTTCTTTTCCAGCAGCCCTTATGACGCAGGGACTTCGAAACTTGTGAAAATCAACAAACTGGTCTGGACAATTCGTCACATGCTTTGTGGCTCCATTGTCAATCCACCATACTGATGTACCAGTCTCATCTTCACCGCTAGCACACAGGGCCACATTGGTTTCCAGAGTATTGCTCTGTGGAGAGTCCTTAGTCCGCGATGGTCTTCCATCAGCAATCCACCTTTTACACGTATTTACCCAATGTCCCTTTTTTTTTGCAGTAGTTGCATGTGTCATTTGCTTTCGACTTCTTGAAATCTTGATACTTCTTCGTTTTATCGATTTTAGCAAACAATGCTTCTCCAGTTCCACTGTCTGTGGTCTTTCTGAAATTTCTTTCATACATGCACAGTTGAGTTACTAACTCGTCGAAAGTTCTCTCTTCGTTTTTCGACAACAACATCCAACTTGACTTGAAGTTCTCAAATTCGTCAGGCAAGATTTTCAAAACTTTACACACAAGAATTAAGTCTGGTATAGTTATTTTCCTATCAAGTGCGGAAAGTGATACTTGCCCGCACGAAACTGCCGTTGCCCGAACGATGCGAAGCAGAGTTCGGGTAAGCAGTTGAGTGCGGGCAAGACACTTTCCGCAAGAGTTAGGAACAATATTTTTTCTACGAGCGCTTGAAATATATAAATATATCCATTTACCATTTCACGAAAAAGATCATATCTCATTTGATTAATTCATATATAATGACAGACGTAATTCTGCATGTCGTCACCATGGCTTTCTCATCGTTGGCGTTCGGTGCATAGAGATATGATAGAATTTAATGTACTCTATAATATTTGCGTGCGGGAAAAACCCCTGCTAATCCATTCCCGCACGCAAATGCGTGCGGGAAAGAAATAGCAGGCGTTTTTCCCGCACGCTTTGGGAAAGTGACTCTTTGCAACTTGGAATGCGTGCGGGAAAAAGGTTGAACGCGCACGCTTGTAGAAAAAAATATTTTCATTCTTTGCTTTCAAACCATTGTTGAGTTCATTCCATAAATTTCTTAATTTTGCGATGTGTGTTGAGACATCCTCTCCAATAACCCAACTGAATGCGAAAAAATCCGTGCACACTTTGAAAAGTTGATCTTTAGAAGATGCTTCAAAATTTAACTTCAATGCTTCCCATGCTTCACGCGCTGTTTGCTTATCCATTATTTTCTGGTAAACCGCATCAGTTACTGAACTCGAAATCATTGACTTTGCGTAGCTATTTGCCTTACGAAATAACTCACTGGCCTGCCTGTGTTTCTTGATATTACTTTCCGAAGCGTCATTTCTCAAGGGTTCAGGTTTCACCAACTTGCCATCAATTACATCTAAGGCTCCTTCGTGATAATCTAACATGTCGCGTAATTTATGTTTCCAAATTGACCAATCCGCCTCGCTAGAAAGGGGTTTTATGTGTTTTGCCAGCTCCATAATGCTAAGATGGCTTCACTCCACACAATTCTCTTGAACAGTCTTTTTACCGATTAAACTGCGTATCCTGGGCGCATAACCTGTTAAAGTCTTCTATTTTTGGTAAAAAAGATCTTCTGTTCAACAAGTCTGACTTTATTATATTCCTTTTTTTTTGACTTAACTCGACACATACACACTTTTCAAAATCTCTAAATACATTCTCCTTGACAAAATATAGAACATAGAACATGAGACTTTCATACAGAAGTATCATTCAACTTAAATTTACATATTATTTCAACATGAAGCCTATGAAGCATATTTTGACTTTCCTGTTTGGAATCAAGACAAGCCATGGGCTCCACATGTTGGTTGTAGTTATTGTAAATGATATCGTTGAATCAGTCTCCTATACCCAGAAGCAAACTTTTTCATGCCATAATAATTTTTTTTCGTCTAATTAGGATCTAAACTATCGAAATTTTATACTTTGCTGTCAAAGGTATTGACCCGTGTAATATATAAGCATTCCTACTTGCAAAACAATGAAGCACGAATTTGAAATTGAAAGGATACACTTAATTTTCGTAAAGTTTCCCAATGTGCAGAATCAGGACAATGGTTTAGGAGTTATAGGCAACTTCATATTTTTTCTCGATATCTAAGATATTTGGTTGGCAAGAAAGTAATTTCGGGTTGTGTGATGAAATGAATATACACTAAATCTGAAAAAGCAATTCCTTCAACTAAATACTTAAGCCTTGAAAACAGAAAAATTTCTTGAGGGAGGACCACGATATTGTCACAGGAGGTGTAACAAGACCACAGTTTTGAAATGATAGGTTAAAGGGGCCTACCGATATACAGGGTTAGAACTTTTTAGAGGGGGACTACTACTTTGCATCGGAGATTTTAATTGCAAATCTCCAGAATGGAACAGCAGGGTGGAAAACATAAATGGCAGAAAACTGAAAGATCTCGCTGGAGAACATGAACCTGAAGAACCAACGTACCTAGCATTCGGAAGTGGATTACCAGATATAATTGATATCGCAATTATGAAAAATATCAGTAGAGAATTCTCGATAGAGACCTTGCGGAACGGAATCTCTAAACACAACCCCATCAAATTAACAATAGAAGAAGGGCCGAGAACAGAACTAATGCAAACAAGAGAATACACCGATTAGACTAAGGCCCGGTACTTTCACGTGCGAATAACTTAATTTATTCGATAAATAAGTCTTATTCGTAGGATAAGTAAAAATGCAGTCTTTTCACTTTCAGATAGTGTTATTCATCGAATAAATCTGTCATTGAAACTCGTTAATAAGATTTTATTCGTCATAGATCGAATGTCGGTACGTCATTATTGGTTGAATTTTTAAGATTCTGGATGTATGGTTATTTTTTGTGTGATTTTCACGAAATATTTGCTTTCTAGTTGGAATTATGACAATTTCTACAATGCGGTCTCTTATTTTACATTAATCAGTGAAAAGTAGTATACCTTGTTTTCACAGAATTGTTATTCGTCAAATAATTTCATCTGAAAGCACCGAAATAAGGTATCCTTCAGATAGGAAATTATTCGACAGATACTTACTGACAGTGAATGAAATTTATTCGAAGGTGAAAGTACCGGGCCTAAATATAGTTATCTGATACAATCGGAGGTAACAGAAAAACCAACACATCGGACGACCTTAAAAGTGCAGTTGACAAACTAGAAAACAATATACTACAAAAAGAGAACAAAGAAAATATCCAGATTAGCACCGATACATCCACACGGTAATACACCCAGAGAAATCAAAGATCTCATCAGGGAAAATCGGAGACTAAGAAAAACATACAGGCTTAACAAAACAGATAAATAAGAGAAATCTGAACCGTCACAGCCAAGTCCTAAAAATTGCCCCGAAGGACCTAAGAACAAATAGATGGAACAAAAGAGATCAAGAACTAAATACTATCGATCATTCTGCATGGAAAATGCAAAAATGTCTGAGAAGAGGAAAGAGTGAAATACTACCTCTCTACGGAGAAAGAGGAATGGCATATACGAATATCGATAAAGCAGAAGCACTGGCGGACGCGATCGAAAGAGAATCGAGAATAAATTACAGACCTGATGAAGATCTGGAAGAACTAGTTGAGTACAACGAAGAAGAAATGGATGAACCACCAGTAGACGACAAAATAGAAAAACCAACCTCTCCATTTGAAATGAAGGAGATAATTGTAAGCTTGAAAAATAGAAAAGCTCCCGGAAGTAATAAAATAACGAATGTTATGTTAAACAAATTACTAAGAAAAGGTATAGCTGCTCTCACAAATATTGCAAACAGTATAATGAGGACTGGACAATATCCGAAAAAGTGGAAAACTGCAGAAGTCATAGTGTTCAACTAACCAGGCAAAGATAAAAAATTCTCCCAAAACTACAGGCCGATAAGTCTATTGTCCGCCCTAGGAAAAGTAGTAGAAAGAGTAATAGCCAGGAGGCTTACAGAAGAAACTAAAAATCCGAATATCATACCAGCAGAGCAATTCGGATTCAGAAGAGATCACTCAACAGAACAGTAATTACTGAGACTCACATTATGTAGAAGGATTCCAAAATAAACAAGCAACAGGTCTTGTTCTACTAGATGTCGCCAGAGCATTTCACAGAGTGTGGCATGAAGGATTGATTTACAAAATGAGATACGCTTAAAACTGTGCAAGTTGATTAGGAATTATTTGGGGAATAGAAGATTCTACGTGAATGTGGAAGGAGAAAACTCCACAATCAGTTATATGGAAGCAGCGGTGCCTCAAGGGTCAGTACTTGGGCCGTTACTGTATAACAAATATTCACGATATACCAAAATCTCCAAGGAATATGCTGACACTATATGCCGACGACACTGGAATCGCAATGCGACATCGCAAGTCAGAAATAAAAAATTACAAGAAGCTATAGATGAAACAAATGACTGGTGTATTAAATGGAAAATAAAGCTCAATAGACAAAAGAGTCAAGCGATATTACTACAGAAGGAAAACTGAGAACTACAACAAATCTAGAGGTAGATGGAAAAGAAATCGAGTGTAAAAACGAAGCGAAATATTTAGGTATCACCCTAGACAAAGGTCTGACTTGGAGAAGCCATATCAAATAAGCCGTTGACAAAACCAACAGCGATGAATATACTATATCCGCTGATAGGTAGAAAGAGCCACATGTTAAATGAGATAAAATTGAAAATAATCAAAGCCGTTGCTAGACCGCAACTGACTTATGCATCAGGTGCTTGGGGATTCGCGGCAAAGAGCCATATACAAAGAATTCAGGCAACAGAAAACAAGCTGCTACGATGTGCCATAGATGCGCCTTGGTTTGTCAGGAACAAACAGAGATATCGAGATTTGAAGTGGGAAACCATCACCGAATTTATGAAGAGGAAAGCTGAAAAGTTATTCGAAACAGCGAAGGAACATCCAAACGAAGAACTCAGGAGACTAGTGGACTACGATCCGGAGGAAGACAGAGGAAGAATGAGAATTTACGAAAGGAGACCGCGAGATCAATTGAGGAGAGATTAAAATGAGTACGGAAACTCATTAAAACTATACTAAGAAGAGATATCCGAAATGGACGAACATGAAAACCCTAGCACGACAATGTGTAAGAAGAAATTAACCGATCAAGGGATAAATGGTTTATAGGCAATGCCCGGAACCAATGAAAAGCAGGTTAGGTTTAGTGGGTCGCGAACTCAGGAGAGTGAGTAACCCAACAGTGTTCCCTAGAAATGGGTTCCTCTGGGCGAGAGATAGAGCCCCGTGTTTTCACGGTCGCAGATTCCCCCTGCTATAAAAAAAAACCACTTAACGATGTATTCAATTTTCAGAGTGAACGCACAAATGAATTTGTGTCTTGGTTTGTTTATTGCAGTAGAATTAAAGTGATATGAATAGGATGAAATGATTCCAAAGTTCACAAATTAGGAAGTAATTATCCTTTAGTGTCCAAAATATTCTATCACGAGAAACGAGAACGAAAAAAGTCTCGTATCTTAGATAAAATATCAAGTCTCATCTCGTTTTCGAAAACGCTTCAAAGTATCACAATACCCTACTGACACCTGGCAGGTAACTCAGTTCACATTCTTAACTTTCAGAGCTAAAATGGCAGCATGTATATTTTTGCTCCACATTCTAAAACCAAGAATCATTTCTCTTTCGAAACTGCATTGAGTATTACTATGTTTTTAAAAACACAAGAATGTAGGATAATATCATCTCGATGAAATTACCAATTAATATGTATGTGATTTTATGGTTTGAAGTTTTCATTGGCTTAGGCAGTCTTCAATGAACGCTTACATTTTGTTCTTGAATAATGGTTTGAATATTTGTCCAATATTTCATCAATCCATTTATTTATACTTGCCGAATTTTGCGTAATGGAAAGAGTAGGTGGATATTATCTGGGTTCAGCGTTCTCCCCCAAATGCTTTACTAATTGGAGTCCCAAGTAAACTGAAAGGGTTCAACAGAACATCACATAGGAATACGATAGGGAGATTTCATGCAGGAAGTGATTATGAGCTTACATGAAGATGGATTTTGTGGCAAGGGCTGACTGGTATCTGAATGATTTCGGAGATTATATCTTAAACCTGTATATAGCATTTTCGACAGAATATGTTATAGCTAGGCGAACCGTCCCCCATTTTCGGCTGCTCAGTTTCCTTGGAGATAATGCTGTAATATTTCAAGAAATTTGTGGCACCTGTAAAGGAATTCCCGTGAGATTTGTCTGTACATACCCTCCTTGTGAGAATCGCTAATTTCCTCAGTGTCATTCAGGTACTTATGTAGGGCTTTATACGAAAAATTCAATACGCTGAATTTTACTAGCCTGTTATACACAGACGGTGTTTCCTGATTGAAAGTCAATATTTGAAAACACTACGATCTCAACCATCTTTCGACTATGAGGCATTCCTTACTATTGTTATAAATGTGAAATTTCATTTGTTTGTCTGTGTTAGACCTTACATAAATCTCGAAAGTGATTTCGGGTTTCGATAGGGAAATTAAACAATGACACATAGATAGATAGAAGAAAGTGTAGGAAATGGATTGTAATTTTGTTCAGCGTTGGATATGCCATGGTTCTTAGTTTCGTGTACAAGCCACTAAAAGCAGTTTTGATATTTTATTATCTGATCGTCTTTTTAAGTTCACTTACTGTCATTCTAATAATTATGATGTTTATGTAACTTCCTTGAATTTTGCTTAGTGTTCTGCTGGCTGGAGCAGTTGTCAACTTTGAAGTACTATATTGCGAACTCAATTTTTTCCTTAGAAAAAAAGAATCATATCTACTCTTCTCTGTGTATTTCTCACCTCACAGCAAAAAACTCTGTATACTCTGTGCTTTTTGGATAAATAAAGAATTTATTTACGTAGATTTTATACACCTTTTTCTTCTTCTCGATATTAATTCTCAATTCCATTTCTACCTCATCATAACTTCTTTCAAACTCTTCGAATTCACCAAAAGGATTCGAACGATTTGTTTTAATATATCAATCAATTCAATTTCTTTCAAAATTCAATTCCCCTTCAGTCAATTTTTTCCTTTTCACATTTTATAACAGAAGAACATAAAATACTCAAAGTTTCAAACCACTTCGTTTTCTCTGGTACCTACTCTATTCCCTTCGAGAATTATCAATTACTGCTTTCAATTTTTGTTACATGTTTTTTTTTTGGTAGTGGGTGTAGCAGGGGGAAAATCTGCAATTCAGACGAACCACCCTCTCCTGAGGGGGAACAAGTGTGGGGTTTCTCACTCTCCTGAGCTCGAGACCCACTAAAATCCCTTAACTGCTCCTTGAATATTGCTTCTGGGCATTTGCCTTTAAACCGTTCATCTCTTAGTCGGTTTTCTTCTCGCACACTATCGTGCTGGGATTTATGTGTTTATCCTCTGTTGGATAACACTTTATTGGATTAATCAATAAGTTTAGGTTCTTATTTTAATATATTTTCAATTGATCTCTTGGTCTCCTTCGGTAAATTCGCATTCTCCTTTTGTCTTCCTCTGGGTCGTAGTCCACTAGTCTCCTGAGTTCTTGGTTTGGATGGCTTTTCGCTGTTTCGAATAATTTCTGTGCTTTTCTGTTCATGAATTCCGTTATGGTCTCCCATTTAAGGTCCCTATAAATCTGTCTATTCCTGACGAACCAAGGTGCATCTATTGCACATCGTAGCAGCATGTTTTCAGTGGCCTGAATTCTTTTGATATGGCTTTTTGCCGCGAAACCCCAGGTGACTGATCCATAAGTCAGTTCAGGTCTAGCAACGGCTTTGATTATCTTCAATTTTGCCTCTTTCGACATGTGGCTTCTTCTTCCTATCAAAGGGTTGAGTCTATTCATCGCTGCTTTCCTTCAGTCGATTGTTTGTTTGATATGACTTTTCCAAGTTAGTCCTTTGTCAAGCGTTATTCCCAAATATTTGTCTTCATTTTTCCAGTCGATTTCTTCGCCGTCAACTTCTAGAGTCGTCGTGGGTCGCAGACTTTTCTTCTGCAGTAATATTTCTTGGGTCTCTTGTCAATTGAGCTTTATTTTCCAGTTTTTGCACCAGTCATTTGTTTCGTCAATTGTTTCTTGTAGAATTCGTTCTATTACTTCTGGGTTGTGGTGTCGGGTTGCTATGCTTGTGTCGTTAGCATATAACGTTAGCATGGTTCTTGAATTCTTCGGAATAACGTGGATGTATATGTTGTACAGAAGTGGCCCAAGTACTGATCCTTGGGGTACTCCAGCCTCTATATCTCTTGTTGTGGAGCATTCTCCTTCCACTTTCACGTAAAATCTTCTATTTTTGAGATAATTCCGGATCAACTTGCAAATTTCGATCGAATTTCCAGCACATCTCATCTTATATATTAATCCTTCATGCCATACTCTGTCGAATGCTCTGGCGACGTCTAGTAAAACAAGACCTGTAGCTTGTTTATTTTGAAATCCTTCTGTAATGTATTCTGTGAGCCTTAATAATTGTTGCTCTGTTGAATGCTCTCTTCTGAATCCGAACTGTTCTGGTGGTAATAGTATCAGATTTTCGGTTTCCTCATTTAGCCTCGTGGATATAATTCTTTCTACTACATTTTCTAACGCCGACAGTAGACTTGTCGGTGTGTAGTTTTGTGGGAACTTCTTCTCTTTGAATGGTTTATTGAATACTATGACTTCCGCTGTTTTGCATTTTTCTGGGTTAGTGTTACATGCACTCATTGATTTTGGATTTTGCTATTCACATGTCACCAATAAAAACTTTTCAAACTCAACTAAGCAAACCAATGCTTCCAGCTGGGAAACCTTTTTGATGTCTGGTATGTCTAACTGAAAGAATCATAATAAAACTAATACAAGGGTTTATGTTTGTTTGATTGGATTATTTGAAAAAAATCACTTCTATTGAATTTCAAAGAAAACTTGAACATTTGATTTTTCAAATGCAAAGTTTGAAATGAAAACTTTTTCCACTTTTCATACCATTCCTAAATTAATATTGATATTTCCTCACTATGGCAGAACGAGCTCTTTGGAGTCAGCCAGTATATAATAATATAAAATGCTATTATATCGCGATAAACATCCCTAATTTGGAAATTGAGTAATCCCGAGTGCAACCCTCTATATATATATATATATATATACTTCATTCAACTTTATTTTAGCAGTCGGTTGGCCATGGAAATTTGACACATTTCACTCTGTATAGTACGAAAATGTGGGGTTATGAAGCTTGTCAAAACATTTTTGGGTTTTAAATCAACGCTATGTTGCCCGTTCGACGTAAAAGTTTCTGTTATTACCTATTTTATCACAATGTCGAATCCCTTCGGAAAATATGTGACGAACATAATTGAAGTTCATACAAACTGATTGAAGGCATACCAAATCCAGTTATTTGCATGGAAAATACAAGAGAATAGTATAATATCATAATATGCACTAGCTTGGGGAGAGTTAATGTTCGTTATCTTCTTTGGCTTACATCACTTGTAAATTTCAAAAATATTAACCCGAAAATGAAATGCATATGATGCAGTGGTTGGCAATGGGTATCTCCCGAAGGAATTAACAGATAATTACAAGAATGTTAAAGTTTTCAATAAAAATCATCTTGCATCAATATAAGTAAAAGGAGTTGAAGGAAGTTGCAACTTCACCGTTGAACAAAAGTTTCACATGAATAAACAGTAACAGAGCAACTTGCGCGTATTTGTGGCTATTCATCTCAATACATTGATGTAATTATAATAATTAGGTATTTATTAGTACCTTAAGACATTTACATTGTATAGGACAAGTCAAATGAAAAACAGAAAAATCCATTTTAGGGAACTCATTTTCCGATGACATTTATCGAAAATCCTGTAGTAAACTTTTCGCATTAATTGGGTCTCCCAATAGAAGGAAATTCTTTGTCATACTCTTCATTCACAATCTTTCTGATTGTGGAAATATTCAGCTGAAATATAAGTCGTTTAGATTCAGATGAAACATTATATAAATTCTCTTACATTGAATATGTTCGCTACCGTCTGACGTATTGTGGATTTTAGAATATCAGGGTATAACTATTCGAATGAGCGGACCTGAATTCTAAATAGCACTTCCTGAAACCCTGTCTCTTTTTTCAATCACTTACGGCATTTCCGAATTTTCGTAATAAAAATTGATATTAGTTGTGGCAACGGCGTTATGACATTAACGACATTTCATGAGTGCCAACCTAACTTCGTTCTAGTTACAAAAACTTGAGAAAATTATTTCTTGGCCAACCGACTGCTAAAATAAATTTGAATGAAGTATATATATATATATATTTTTTTTTTTTGTCCACCATAATAGGGTACGGCTCTTCATCGGGCATGCCGGGTCAAGTCGACCAAGGCATTCCTATGCACTGGTGAGGAACCCCCGCAGTATATATATATATATATATATATATATTTTTTTTTTTTTTTTTTTTTTATGCCAATCACCTTTACAGGGGAGTACGAGAAACCACCGGGCAATATGCCAAGGTGGGATCACGAGCAATGGAGAAATCGTCGGACAATGCGTGTTGTTCCCAATATCACCTCTTTCTGAGCACTCGAAATAACATAGCCATCCAGCTCCAGCAGCATTGTGTTCACGGAAAGATGTTCTTCAACAAGCCCGTTTACCGAGACTACCAGTGGAACAACGGTTACTTGCTTTAACTGGTACATTTCTTTTAAGTTGAATGACAAGTCATAGTATTTACTAATTTTTTCCGTGTACGCCCTAGAGATATTATCATCCGATGGTACTGTGATGTCTATAATATAACAAATTTTGCTTTCTTTTTTGAACAGAACGATATCCGGTCGGTTGTTCGCCACTGGTCTTTCGGTCACTATCGTGGTATCCCAATATAATTTATAGGATTCGTTCTCGAGGACACCCTCAGGTAAGTAGAGATGATTTTTTTTCTTGACTTTGAGGAGATTGTATTTCAGCGCAATGGCCTGGTGATAAATTTTCGCCATTTGGTTGTGCCTGTCGGTATATTCTCTAGGCGCAAGGATGGAGCACCCAGATGTCACGTGCTGAATATGCTCTCGTCCCTGCCCGCATTTCCGACACAAATCAGTGGTCAGGTGTTGTCCTGCAATGTTTTTAAGGTAGGATCTGGTTGGAACCACCTGATCCTGTATTGCGAGCAACCTGCCTTCGGTCTCAGGAAAGAGATAGCCCGCTTTCATGTAAGTCAATGATTCTGCCTTATTTACGTTATTGTTTTCTAGATTGTTGGGGTATCTACCATGCAGAGCTTTAGCCTTCCATTCTTCCCGAAAACTTTGCTGAGTGCGGACCGGCGGAGCGAATCCTGAGTCCGAGAGCCGCAACGGAGAGCATCCCACATCGATCGCCCGAAGGGTCCTGAAGTAAGGTGAGTTCTGCTGCATAAAATATTCCCTCAATCTTATTACGGTCTTATTGTGAGCTGTTTCTAAATTAACCAATCCTCTTCCGCCCAGGTGTCTTTGGAGGTAGAGTCTAGCCACGGAGGAGTGTGGGTGATGTACACCGTATTTCGTCAAGATGGTTCGAATTTTTGTATCCAAGGCTTGCAACTCCGTAGTCGACCAGGTGAGTACTCCGAAAGTGTATGTCATTATCGGCATAGCCCACGTATTCAAAGCCAGAAACAGTGATCTTGAATTGAGTTTGGACCTAAGCAACTGACCCACACGCCACAATAGTTTTTTGGTAAAGGCTTCTTTCATTTCAGCATTCTTAATTTCTAAGGCCTGTTGTATGCCCAAATATTTATATGTCTTACCTTTGTCCAGAGTCTGAATGGCGTCCTGATCAAGGAAGCTAGAATCACTCTCACTGATTTTTCCCCTTTTCACAGTAAGCCTTGCGCATTTATCTAGACCCATTTGCATTCTTATGGCCTCACTGAATGTAGCTACGATCTGTATCTGTTTTGCCAGTTCTTCATCATTAGATGCATATAGCTTAAGGTCATCGATATAAAGCTGATGGGTTATTTTAATTTTTTTAATTCTATCTAGAATATATCCGTATTTTTGGTTGTTAATCAGTGCACTTAGGGGGTTCAATGCCAAGCAGAACCATAGAGGACTCAGTGTATCCCCCCTGAAACAGATATATATATATATATATATATATATATATGAACCCGTAGTTCGTTGTTACCTCCGTTAAGTTCATTGGGCGACCTGACCTCCGGGTGAAGGAGTTTTTTAATTGGAATAATTTTTGCTTATATATGTAGAGGGGAAGGTAAATAACAGGGGTACCTAAAGAGGGGAAAAGATTTTCATAGAAAAATTTTTCTTTAAACGAATCAGACCCTACTACCTCCGCATATATTTCTTATTAGTAGTGCGCTCTCACCTCCCGCAACGTTGCCAGATTTCAGGAGGACAGAAAGTAGGGCAGCTTGAATTCTACTCATATACAGAATACAGCTGCTCTTCCGATTCATTCACACATACTGAAACCTGTAAATAGTTCGAGAACGATACTGATATTAATAAACTTCATACGCTAATAATTGATTGATAAGGATTCGGAGGAAATGAATTTGGACAGAAATTATTATCTTTTCTTCATGAATATCAACAGTTTTGAATAAGTATGCTATGTCTACGATACTTCGTCCGATAGGGGAGTTTAATACCGTATAGGTCCTAAAATGAATGATACATGGCAATGAAATTTTTCGTTACATATAAGATTAATTCCAAAAACAATTTTACCGAATTTGTTCTGGTATGAAATAGTTATCTAAATTTTGGGCATTATATTCACGACATGAGGAACTCCATTGAAATGTTTTTCCCGAATGAATCAACAAAGATATACGTTTTACTTTCAGCTTCTATACTTCATTCACTTTCATTTTAGCACAGGATTGGCCATGGAAATTGAATACCTTTCACTCTGTATGGTACGAAAATGTTGGGTTAAGACGCTTGTCAAAACATTTTTGAGTTTTAAATCAGTGCTACGTAGTCCGTTCTACGTGAGACTCTCAGTAATTACGTATTTCATCACAATGTAAAATCACTTCGGAAAATATTGCGTCCAAAATATGTAACGAACATAACTGACGGTTATACAAACTGATTGAAGACATACCAAATCTATTTATTTACATGGAAAATAGAAGTAATAAGTAGCTTGAGGAGAGTTACTGTTGTTTATTTTCTTTGGCTGAAGGCGGAAGACGTTACATCAGTTGTAGAATTCAAAAAAATCAACCCGAAGATGAAATGCATTTGATGCAGTGTTAGCATTGAATTGAATACTCATAGGTGGTAGGGAATGGGTATCTCTTGAAGAAATGAACGGATAATTACGAGAATGTTGAATTCCTCAACAAAAATCATCTTGCGTGAATGGTAGTCAAAATAAATAAAAGAAGTTTGAAGCAACAGGAGCTTCACCTTCAAACAAAACAACTGCCTATTATTCATGTCTGTTTATTTTCAATACATTGATATAATAATAATAATTATACAGGGTGTGGCGTAATGAATGGATAATATGGAGCCTGCGGGTAGAGTACTCTATGGCGGTTCAAATAAATATATTTTACGTTCGGCAAAAGTGCCTTGGTTTTCGAGATATTGGGGATTTTCGATGAATCACCCCAAATAATAATAATAACTGGATATTGATATTTTTCCCCAAATATTTTAGTTGGATTCGGCTAAAAATTCATTATCCGCTTAAACTTCTAAGTTTCAATAAAACAGAACATTAAAAGTGGACGAACACAGGACCGGACTCATTGAGGATATATTCAAATTTAAACTCGTGCAAAACACTCTGTTTGTAGTTTTTCTCGTCATAATTTTGAATTTTTCATGTATCTTCATTGATTGTCTCAAAATCAATGAAACTTTGGTATGCCTTTTCAGATTATTTCTAATGAATAATTGTTTGATCGTGAAATTACTGGAAAAAACAGCGCTGCATATTGACTTTTACTTCACATTAATTAATGGGATGAATATGATCGCCAATCAACTGAGGAAATCTAAAAATGGAATTGGAAATGTTCAACTGAATTTTTTCGTTCTCAATATATGTCTTGCATTTGTTTTTGATATTTATAGCATATCTGGTTATTCAGATAAGTCATTAACAGTGATAATAAGCTTTATTATTGATAATGAACAAAAATAGAAATAAAAAACTACGCTATCATGATCATGAAAATAATAATTATAATTCGATATCTTCCGAATGAATCGCTTTTTATGGACAACGTGGAACTGAAGTAATTTTCCGAACTGATTTTCACCTCATTTGGTCTTTTAGTGAAGGTAATGATTGGCACTTCGAATAAGTATGATAAATGCACTTTCGAATTCTTCACTGATTCTGTTATAGTCATTATTGGATCTATGGAAATCTATGGATTGATCTGGTCTTATTACAATTTGTTATTGAAACATTGATGATATTCATGCACCAGCAAAAGTATTTATCAGTATTTCAGGTCATTTTATTAGAAGGGTAGGACCCCAATATTGGACTGCTAGATCTCCAGATCTAACACCCCACGATTTCTTTCTTTGTTTTTATTCAAACAACTAGTTGTCCATAGAAAAATAGATTCATTTTGAATATCAAGTTTTAAATTTTAGTTTCAAGATAGCGTAGTTTTTCCATCCATATTTGGATATTATCAATTTTGAAACATTTTATCCTTGTGAAAGAGTATTTTGAAGACTGAATATGGTATAATTGTTGAACACATTCAACAGAATATTCTTTGAAAAAAAATCAATAAAGGATTTCTAAATACATTTTCATGAAGTGCTCTATTCCTTAGAGGCGTCTGACCAAAACAATTATTTCTAGAACATGATCAACAGGTGGGGCAACCCAAAAATCAATTCATTTTGAGACGATAATAATGCAGATAACAAAAAAGTTGAAATTATGATAAAAAAAACTACATACATGGTGTTTTTATGAGTTTGAAGTTAAGTAAAGCCTCACTGAGCCCGGTCCAGATTTTTGTCGAATTTTAATGCTTTGTTTCAATGAAATTAACAACTCAAGGCTAAATATAAATTTTCAGTCGACTTGATCAAAATTTCAGGAGTTATAGCCAAACGGAAATTCGATGGGTGCCCCAAAACTATTGAATCAAACGTCACACCACGATAGAGTAGATCAAATACTATCGAATGACACCAACATTAGTTGAGCGAAAATGTACCGTTTCTAAAAAACCCTAACCTAAAGTTGCCGATTTTCGAACTATTTTTTCAGTCACAAGGCCAATTTGTTATTAAGGATAGCGTTTTTCTCCCATATTATCACCCCTGTTTATTCTGAGTATTAAAAATCATGTAGAAAAAACAATTGTTTTAATTTACATTTACTTAGGTTATGGTTATCGATTAACTACTTAAAATAATTTCAATTAGGGGAGATGAAACAATAATATTACTTCAATATAATCTAAAATCGATATCCTTTTTCACAAACTGGCCCTGTTATTAAGAAAAATAGTTCGAAAATCGGCAACTTTATGTATTTTAATAAAATTCTGATTATTTTGGAAACGGTACATTTTCGTCGAACTAATGTTGGTGTCATTCGATAATATTTGGTTTACTCTATCGTGGTGTGACGTTTGATTCACTAGTTTTGGAACACCCTGTATATGGTATGATTCTGAACTCAGCTCAATGCCCTCTATTCACGGTTTTCATTTGTCTGTTTACTCGTGAAACACCCTGTATACTTCTTGTACTCTGAAAATTTTAAAACAAATGCCCTCACCGTCATATGAAAATTCAAATTCTTCTTGTTGTAAGAACCGTTCATCCTTTCACCGAACGCCGACCCTTGTTACATGGCCCGTTGAAAACGAAATCGGCATCTGTTTACTGCAAAACACGTGTTAACGCTGATATGAAGGGTTCAAAATTTTCTACCTGATTCGGGCTTTTTAGAACGAATTGCTCAAGATGCCGAGTTCGAATAACATTTCGTTTTGCGTGTTATATTGGATAAAATTGAATTTATTCCATGGATGATTCGAGAATTATTGATGTCCAGAATGCTCCAGAATGATGAAAATTTTCAGATTTCACTGAAATTCTTGCGAAAATTATCTCGTATATTTCCAAGTTTAGATTTTAATTCATTCAGAACTTTGAAGTTCGGCAAATAATGATGTAAATGATATAGATAACAGTCAATCACATTTCCTTCAGCGCAGTTGTTGTTTTGAAGAAACAGCAGTAGATTCTCGCAAAATCCGAAACTCTACATGAATAGGCCCAGTTGTTCAGTTCGAGATTAAAGTTTATCCTAAATTGATTTTGACATTTCAGTTCAGTTCTGTCAGGTTAATCTAGGATAATCTTAAATCTCGGCCTTATCCTGAACTGAACAACCGGGCCTTATAGTAATAGCAACGTAGCATTAATTAACTCGGTATATTATTGCAATAAATTAAATTTTTATAGCGGAGAATAGTGGTTTTCAGCCTCGGTATTCACGAAATTCATTTTATTATGGTTTTTTTTTCATGTGAATCGGCCCGAAATCTTGGATCCCCCGACCTGATAGTTTCGTATACTTCTATGACAATAGCATAATAACTCAAATTTCAACATTTTCACAGAAATTTTTGAATTTAAGGGAGAGACTCATTAAAAAAATCGATAGCAAGTTACCGCCTAAACTGCGAGCTTGCCGAAGTTGAAAGTGGTACCAATCTACTCAGTGCTTCATAATATGTATAGTTTTATGACTCAGTGTTTTTCAGAACCTGTAGAAAAAAAATTAAAAACTGTAGACTCGTCATCGCCTTCCAAGGCTGCATCTTGGAAAAGCTGTCTATTTGGAAAAAAATTTAGAGGAACTAGCCCCGCTTATTTTCATTAAGGAATCATCTCCCTTAGTCATTCGCATTCGTTTACAGATATCCTGTATATAGATACATTTTATCTATGTACCTATTCATTTTGGATAGTAGAAGTTTAATCAATATGTGTTATTTTCGAAGACCAAAACAAAAATTTTAATTGCACCTGATTTGTTAATTATAAGAATCATCATTTATTTTGAATAATAAAATTTCATGCGAAAATACTTGAATTAACTTTTGTCTTTCTCCTTTCATCATGCGTCCATCATAGTGTCCGCTGTTCATCATAGCTTTTGGGAATTACCAATCAATCATATGTATCCGAGTATGTATCTATATTATTACCTTCATTTTGTAGATTCATCATGTCTTGACAAAAATATGGTTGCTATTTCAAAATATGTTGACTCGAGGCCTTCAAAAGACTTCAATTTTGTTTATTTTTTCAAATCTGTTTCGGATAATTCTTCATGAAATCTTACTTGTTTCGATATAATTTGTAATTTTCTTTATGATACATCACTAAAAAATTTAAATAAATAAATAAATAAATAAATAATGTGCTTTATTTCAGGTAAAGTGTACACATGACATTGAACACTTGAAGTGAAACAGGGTGATTTTCTGCTTTATAGTCTGTGTTCCATAGTGTCTTCCACACTGTAGGGTTCGATTTCAAGTAGGAGTTTGAAGATGAATTTCTTGAACTGTTGTAGAGTCCATTCTCCTCTTAGTTTGTGAGCTATCTTATTGTAATAACGAATATATCTATATTCAGGTCCCTTTTCAGTGAGGCTTAATATGTGTCTTGGATATTTTAGTGCAGTTGTCCTCGTATTGTAATTACTTACTGTTTTCTCTTCGAAGTAGTGCTAGTTCTTGAATGTAAATATCAGGCTTTCTTGGATGTGTACAGCAGGAGCAGTCAAAAGACCATTCCTTCTGAAGACTCCCCTGCATGATTCCATCCTCCTCATCCTCCAGATCATTCTGAAGGCTCTCTTCTTCATTTTCAGCACTCTATGTAGGTTGTATGAACTACCATAGAACATGATGCCATACCTAAACACTGCCTGGTATATTGTTCTTAGTGAGGTTATGTCCAGATATTTATTGAGGGCTCCCAAAGTGTAGCATATGGTACCCAGTTGATTGCAAAGGTTGGAAATGTGCTCTCCCCAATCAAGGGTTACCTCAATAGTGAGGCCTAGGAAGCGACAAGGATTAGTCAGTTCTGATGTGGAGTTAGACAGTGAAATGCTGGTAGGCACTTGGGGACCGGAATGAGCTGTCCTGAATAGGATGGCACTTGTTTTTTCAGAATTCATGCACAAACCGTTTGCTTCAAACCACTGGCTAGCACGATTTAGAGTTAGAGTTGAGTGTGAAATGGTAAACTCAACTCTAAATCGTGCTTGGCCAATACAGTGAAGTTTGTGTCATCTGCATAATTCACTGTCCTAACCATGGTTTCATCGAATATGGTACTTAGGTCGTTTAGAAAAATGATGAAAATGATAGGACCCAATATGCTACCCTGCGGAACTCTGTGAGTTCTTCTTCCGAAACTGTTGTTTTTCCGTTCTGAGAGATCACCACTCTCTGCCTGCGGTTTGCTAAATATGATTCAAACCAGTCTAGCTTGTTTATGCCATATGCAGAAAGTTTATGGAGAATAATGTCGTGGGACAGAGTATCGAATGCCTTTGATAGATCCAGCATTAGACCCACTGTTATATTAGAATCCTACAAGGCATTAAGGATTCCTGAAATGAACTCAAACACTGCTGTCTGAGTTGATCTACCTCTTACATAACCATGTTGTGTGGGTAAAAGGATCTTTTCTTTTACAAGGTATTCTACTAGTTGAGTGCAGATTGTTGGTTCCAGTATTTTAAACCAGAGAGATGGTACAAGCTATTCAAATTTTCGGGAAAATCCAATAATTAAACATAATCAATAATAAAACAGATGTTTCTGAGCAAAGGATTCCTCAAAATCATTGAGCAATCCGATTTAAGAAAAATATATAGAGCGTTCCATTTGAAATAACACAACAATGTCCAACATTCGGTTTAGCCGACGTTGTTCATTTCTGTGATATTGTAAAATTTGTAGCATTTTTTCTCTTGATTCTGAAATGAAAATTTTCGGAATGGCTTATTGTCCTTGAATATTCATCACCATATACATCTGAATATTTAGCTTGAGATGAAAAAAGTTCAACGGATGCATAGATACACACGATGAAATATAAACAGTCATAATTCCATTCGAGAGAGCCAAGATTGGTTTTCTTTCACGTGATTCTTTCCCCTACAGATAAATGCGATAAAAAATCGTTGAGATATGCCGCCTGGATTGCAATTATGGAGGAGATAGCGCGCTGCAACTCTCTACAGTTAATTCATCCGTATACTTATATTCCGCCTGTCTACATCTGCTTTCAAAATACAACGTTGCCATCTTCGGAGGTGCTAACGAGCAAAGAGTCCCCCACAGCAATTCTTCGATATACAGCTCAGCACACTAGCGCCAGTGATGTACACTCGAACTAAAAGATTGTTCAGTACATAAACGGGGTGCGTTGTGACCTCAAAACGATTTTTTGATATGTTGGTCCCTGAAGCCTCCTGAATCTAACAAGCTAAAAAACAAGGCAAAACGTTGTCACCTCCGATTTCGGAGGTGACAGCGATATATATGAGGTGAGAGCGTTAAACGAGTCACTATTTTGGAGGTGATATTAACACTTTATAACTATATATATATATATATATATATATATATATATATATATATATATATATATATATATATATATATATATATATATATATATATATATATATATATATATATATATATATATATATATATATATATATATATATATATATATATCGATACCGAAATCCGAAACTCTTCGGGCTACACAGCAATGCCAGAAATTAATATCTCAGAGTCAGATTTAATTGCAGTCTTCAAGAGAATGAGGAACTGGACAGCACCAGGTATAGATGGCATTCACAACTACTGGTGGAAGACCTTCACTAGTTGCCACAAAAAACTTGCAAATCTACTTCAAAGCACTTTGAAGAATCCTCAAGAAATCCCCTCATATTTTACTAAAGGACTGACGCACATGATTCCAAAGAAGGGCGACCTCACACAACCAAAGAACTACAGGCCCATAACGTGTCTTCCATCAGCATACAAAATACTAACATCTATCATCAGTCAGAAACTATACTCCCATATTAAAAGAAATAACATCTTAGCCTGGGAACAAAATGGGTGCAAGCATAAAGCTAGAGGAAGTAAAGAACTGCTGGTAATTGACAACGTCGTCACTAAGCAAGCCAGAAAACGACTAAAGAACATATCTATGAGTTGGATCGATTACCAAAGAGCTTATGACTCTATGCCCCATTCCTGGTTGATCAAAATTTTGGATATCTATAAAGTTGATCAACAAGTCTCCGGTCTTCTCCGCCACCTGATGTCGACATGGAGAACAATATTGTCAGTGAAAGGAACAACCCAAACATACAGAACTCAAACTGTTTCAATAAAAAGAGGCATTTTTCAGGGGGATAGTCTGAGCCCTCTATGGTTCTGTCTCGCTCTAAATCCGCTGAGTAACATACTGAATAGAAGCGCTTATGGGTATGCCATCGACGATGTAACGAAATTGACCCACCTTTTCTATATGGACGACCTGAAATTGTTTGCCAGGGGGAAACAACAACTAGAGGGAGAGATGGAGATTGTTAGGGCCTTTAGTGAGGATATTCGAATGAAGTTTGGCTTGGATAAGTGCGCGACTGTTCACGTAAGAAGAGGAAAACTAACAGAAAATGAAAACATCACACTAAGAGACGGAGACTGTATAAGAAATTTGGGAGTTGAAAGCACGTATAGATATCTGGGAATCCAGCAATCTTACGAAATAAGACAAAAGGAAAACAAGAAGATAGCTGAGGCGGAACTAGTAAGAAGGGTAAACAAGATTCTAAGCACACACCTAAATGCAAAAAACAAGGTTGTGGCTATCAACGTCTGGGCGATACCACCACTCGCATACACCGCTGGCATACTCACCTGGTCAAAAACCGATCTGGAGCGACTGGACCAAAAAATCCGCACAATGCTGACTAAACGGGGTATGCTGCATCCCAATTCAGCCATTGAAAGGCTGTACGTACCCCGCGAGGAAGGAGGGCGAGGATTGGCAAACCTAGAAGTGATGATTCTGAAAGAAAGAGATAAACTAAGAAATTATTTCAGAAATAAGAACTTACCTTTCTACAGAACGATAGTTGATGGGGATAAAAATTTCACAGTCCTGAATTTGTCACGTTCAGAGGAACCTGAAGTAGAAGATGCCTTAGTAAGGATGAGAACAACTTGGCAGAATAAAACCATACACGGCAGGTTCTATGCTAGCCTTAAACAGGCAGACGTTGATATAAAGATGTCGAACACCTACCTAACGTCTGGGTACCTGTTTCCGGAAACTGAGGGCGCAGTTCTGGCGATCCAGGATCAGGTTGTTAAGACTCGAGTATACGTCAAGCACATTTTACATCAGGACATAGAGACCACCAAATGCAGGATGTGCGGCGTGGCCGAGGAGACAATATATCATCTGACGGCAGGCTGCAGTACAATAGCTCCGACTAAATACCTGGAAAGGCATGATAATATGGGTAAAGTGGTTCACCAGCTGGTATGCATAAGCAAGGACTTGCTCAATGGCTTTACCCCACATTATAGATACTCACCTCAGTCGGTCCTGGAGGATGAAAAAACCAAAATGTACTGGGATGTCACGATCATCTCTGACAGAAAAGTTGAACACAATCGGCCGGACATGGTCATCTGGAATAAGGCCGAAAAGTCCGCAATCCTGGTAGATTTCGCTGTGCCTTCGGATCACAATCTGTCCAAAACCTATGCAGAAAAACATGAAAAATATCAAATATTAGCTCAGGAAATGAAATCGATGTGGCAGCTCAGGAAGGTGTCTATAATGCCATTGGTAATAAGTGTTAACGGTCTAGTACACAGGAGAACAGTGCAACATATAAAAGAGCTAAACTTACCTGGAAACACAATATTGTGGATGCAGAAGGCGGCAATATTGGGTACGGTCGGAATCGTGCGACGAATAATCTCTCCATACTGACACTAAACAGTGCTCTTGGTTATCCTACCCGGGCATTGTTAGAGAACGTACCACGTTGAGGTGTGAAGGAAAAAAAAAAAAAAAAAAAAAATATATATATATATATATATATATATATATATATATATATATATATATATATATATATATATATATATATATATACATATATATATATATATATATATATATATATATATATATATATATATATATATATATATATATATATATATATATATATATATATATATATATATACTGCGGGGGTTCCTCACCAGTTTTTTTTTTTTTTTTTTAAATTTCACACATGACTGTGGTAAATCCGATGCCTCCCGGGTCTAATCACCAAGAGAGACTTCGTTTTCAGTTTGGAGAGACGACTCGCCTAATTATGCCGACGGTCCCAAGTATAACTATATATATATATATATATAGTAAAATAGGTTAAGGGATGTCGACCAAGTAATAAAATAAAGAAAGATGTTTACTCTTTAATCATAGCCTAGCTTTCGAAAACTCTTCGTTTCTTCTTCAGGGCAACTGTAATGGCAAATAACAGTAAAATTAAAAACAATGTTAAAATGAATCTCACAAACTTACTGAAATCTGAGGTTAAAACAAACACAAAATAATCATGGTTAAAATGGTAACAGTTTATGCTATTCTAATAGCATACCAACTTAAAAAAACTGTTCAGACTTTTATCAGACAACTCGTATCCCAAAGCAATGTTAAACAAATTGCTCTTTTCGTCATCTGAAAGAGAAACACCAACCAGGAATACTGATTTGGGAATCTTAGATAACAATGAGCCAATTAAATATCGTAGCCTACCCAGCATACAGAATCTAACTGGTAAAATAAAGAAGTGTTTTCAGGGTTTAAATTCCATAAAGATTGTACCCCAGTCGAAAAAGAAAATTTCATCACTCTACTCGAAATTAAAAGACCCTATACCAGATTATCTAAAATCAAATGTCATATATGAAATAGAGTGTTCAGACTGCCACCAGACATACATTGGTCAGACATCCCAACACTTGAAACAAAGATTAACACTACACAAAAGTGATATAAAAAAAAACAACCCTAGATGTGCATTGTCTGTTCACGCCAATCGATATTCACATGCTGCAGACCTAGAAAATGCAAGAATTTTAGACATGAACAACAACTACAGGAAACGATGCATTTTGGAAATGATCCATATAAGAAACAATCAAGAAAATTCAATTAATAAAAAAACGGACACTCAAAACCTAAGTCCAATATATGCCTACTTATTGGAGTACGCCCGTATACCATTTTTTGACGGTCCTGTAGATGGATGAGATTCTCGTGAAATGTCTTTTGTCGGGATGAGGTGATTGTTCTGTGCTCTGTGGTTTTTGACGTTTCTAGAAAATTGACTTCGTGAGATTTTGACTTTTAACCTAGATTGTGTAATTTAGTGGATTTTTGAATAGAAAGAATATTTGACTCCTGGAATTAGAATAGCATAAACTATTACCATTTTAACCATGATTATTTTGTGTTTGTTTTAACCTCAGATTTCAGTAAGTTTGTGAGATTCATTTTAACATTGTTTTTAATTTTACTGTTATTTGCCATTTCAGTTGCCCTGAAGAAGAAACGAAGAGTTTTCGAAAGCTAGGCTATGATTAAAGAGTAAACATCTTTCTTTATTTTATTACTTGGTCGACATCCCTTAACCTATTTTACTGAATACTACGACCGTTAATTGTATACTTTTTTTTTTTTTTTTTTTTTTTTTTTTTTTTCCTCTTCACCATATAGGGTTGGACTCTTCGCTGCCGGGCAAATTCTGCCAAGGCAGGTCAGAGGGATGTCAGGAACTTCCTCACCAGTCTTGTGTTCGCGAGGATAACTTCTTTTTGGGCTGCGCTGATGATCTCCTCGTCCAATTCCAGTCTCCGTGTATTCTCAACTAGATGTTTCTCGACCAATCTATATATATATACCAATATATATATATATATATACCAATATATATATATATATATATATATATATATATATATATATATATATATATATATATATATATATATATATATATATATATATATTGGTATATATATATAGATTGGTCGAGAAACATCTAGTTGAGAATACACGGAGACTGGAATTGGACGAGGAGATCATCAGCGCAGCCCAAAAAGAAGTTATCCTCGCGAACACAAGACTGGTGAGGAAGTTCCTGACATCCCTCTGACCTGCCTTGGCAGAATTTGCCCGGCAGCGAAGAGGGGACATTTTTAAGGTGGCATTTTTTTTGTATACATTACTATACATTCGTATATATGACCTATTGGACCGGAGAAAACCAGAAAAAAACATTTTTTCAAGTTTGGGGTCATCCTTATATTTGATTTTTTTTCTGATATTGTGGTATACATATGTGTTATTCCGTGAATGGAGTCAGAAAAATCACAGATAATGAAAAATCAATCGTTATTAGACACGTTTGTTTTCAATATTTGCTTTAATTCTGTTGATTCATTATTTCAGGATCTTCACGGTCCGTTTGCACAAAGTGTTCAATTCACTCGTGTAATGATATGTGTTCAATTTATTGAAATGGAAATTTCATAGATTTTTTTTGTGTCTGAAAACACTCAGGTGAGTAATCAATAGACGCTATTGAGTCTGATTGTATGGGCTATTGCATATATACAGGTTGAATGTATGTTATGAATTTTCATTGAACTGAAAAATAAATAACTGAACATATTTTTTACAGAATTTTCTAATGGAATCAATGAATCTGTGAAAATTATATAAAGAGTCAAAAAGTTTAGTCACAGAATATTCAAAATATCACATGATATTTCATTTCGCCGAATTACTCAAAATAAAAGATGATAGTTGGTCAGTGGGCGTACCTTATCTACTGAGTAAAGAACAGTAAATCCCGGATAGCATGCTCGCCACCGGATTACAGCACTTCAACTTATCTATCTACTATGACTGAAATCTATGGCAGAAATATTGATTAAGATCTTTTCAATTTGTGAGAATTTGAATATTCGAACCGACAAACTGGTTATTATATGCAGCAAGTTGAATGAATATTTCAGTAGTTCATTGCTGAAAAGAGTCCATGGTACAAATGCTGCATCTATAAAAAAAGATTGAAAGGGAAAGAAACCAACATCTGTAATATCCACACACAATTAGTCCACAATAATCTATTCAAGTTAAGAAGTTATATCGTTTCTTCAAATTACAATATAACTCATATATACAAACTGACCTGTCAAGTATATTGAAAAACATGAATTTAACAATGAAACCACAGTATCAATATGTCAAATCATAAACACTAATAATAGAAAACTTCTAATAATAATATCAATTTAATGCTGATTGATTAATATTTTTCATCCATAGAAGACTGCAGCAAAACGAAAGCAAAAGAACCGGGTTCTCCATAGAGCTTTCTGCTGCAATACCTAATAGTTTATAAAAAGTTCCTGTCGAAAAACCTCCCGTCGGTCTAATTAAGGAAAACTGAAATATCAAATTATTCAATAAAATTTACTGCAGCCAATCGTTCTGTTGTTGAAATACTGTATTTTTACAGGTAACAATATTTTTATTGTTACCATAACGAAAAGTTTTCAAAACATTACGATTCTCATAAGTAGGTATGAATATGTTATAAATATAGGAAGATCGAAGGGCCGCCACTGCCGCCTGATATAAATTAATTCATGTTAAACGGAATATATCAAATGAGTCGATAAAATTCGTTGTACCCTTTTTTTCCATCGTTGAGGACACTTGGAATATAACTGACCCCAAACTTACCATACCATAACAAAAAGGTTCCAAACTTTACGATTTTCATGAGTATAAATAATGTATGTTATGAATTTTCATTGAACTGATTGAACCAAGAATGATATGGAATAGTCATTTCAATTATTACTGAAACAAAATAACTGAACATATTTTTTAGAGAATTTTCTAATGGAATCAATGAATCTGTGAAAATTATATAAAGAGTCAAAAAGTTTAGACGCAGAATATTCAAAATATCACATGATATTTCATTTCGCCGAATTACTCAAAATAAAAGATGATAGTTGGTCAGTGGGCGTACCTTATCTACTGAGTAAAGAACAGTAAATCCCGGATAGCATGCTCGCCACCGGATTACAGCACTTCAACTTATCTATCTACTATGACTGAAATCTATGGCAGAAATATTGATTAAGATCTTTTCAATTTGTGAGAATTTGAATATTCGAACCGACAAACTGGTTATTATATGCAGCAAGTTGAATGAATATTTCAGTAGTTCATTGCTGAAAAGAGTCCATGGTACAAATGCTGCATCTATAAAAAAAGATTGAAAGGGAAAGAAACCAACATCTGTAATATCAACACACAATTAGTCCACAATAATCTATTCACAAGTTAAGAAGTTATATCGTTTCTTCAAATTACAATATAACTCATATATACAAACTGACCTGTCAAGTATATTGAAAAACATGAATTTAACAATGAAACCACAGTATCAATATGTCAAATCATAAACACTAATAATAGAAAACTTCTAATAATAATATCAATTTAATGCTGATTGATTAATATTTTTCATCCATAGAAGACTGCAGCGAAACGAAAGCAAAAGAACCGGGTTCTCGATAGAGCTTCCCGCTGCAATACCTAATAGTTTCTAAAAAGTTCCTGTCGAAAAACCTCCCGTCGGTCTAATTAAGGAAAACTGAAATATCAAATTATTCAATAAAATTTACTGCAGCCAATCGTTCTGTTGTTGAAATACTGTATTTTTACAGGTAACAATATTTTCATTGCTACCATAACAAAAAGTTTTCAAAACATTACGATTCTCATAAGTAGGTATGAATATGTTATAAATATAGGAATATCGAAGGGCCGCCACTGCCGACCGATATAAATCAATTAATGTTGGATGGAATATATCAAATGAGTCGATAAAATTCGTTGTAACCTTTTTTTCCATCATTGAGGAACACTTGGAATATTACTGACCCCAAACTTACCATACCATAACAAAAAGGTTCCAAACTTCACGATTTTCATGAGTATAAATATCTTATGTGAAGGTCATGGACGTTAGATATAAATTTTTTATATTCAACTAAATATATGGACATAATTCAATAAAACTCATCGAATCCACCCATTCTATTGTTGAGATACCTACTCTGAAGATAATATTGTCCCCATGATCATCATACTATAACATAAAGCATAAAGGTTCCAAACTTTACGAGGGGCATACGTATATGTATAACGTTAACAACGATATATTTTAACTGGCAGAATCATCGAAATATTCTACTTCTCCTCCACCGGTTGGAAAAGTGTAAAAGTTCTCAACCGTAATTAGCCATTTTTTTCATTAATTACGTGTTTCAAACGATTGAATATAAATCCAATCCATAGGGTGCGATATCCATCCATCTAAAGCGATCAGGAATTTTTGATGATAATTATTGACTTAATAGGTATTACCAGATTGAGGAAAGGATGTAGAATATTTGTGAGAAAAAACTTCTGAAATCAGCATTTCTGTACTTAACTGAATACAGACAAAGTAAACCCCCCTTTTCATGAACTGACCCCGAACTGAACAAATTTCGGATATACAAGCTCATCAACTCCTGAAAATTCTAGAATATTCTAACCCGTTCGCTGCTGTCGATGAAATTAACGAATGAAATATATCCACATAGCAACAGCCGTAGGAATTCCCTGATGACGTTGACGTTCGATTCAAATATGAATTGTTCGTCTATGAATGAATTTTCCGAAAAGTGTGTCTAATCAATTAAAAAAAATGTGCTGATTGAATACATTGTTGCCGAATCATTTCTTCTCGTCTTCACGAATATGTTAGTTTCGAATTCATCATTGATTTCTATAGCATTTTTTCTTTTCTTCACGAAACTGACAAAAAAATTCTTCGCGTACAGAGTTATGTTTTGATAGATGGGCGTAAAATGTTTTTAATAGAGTACGATCCTTCTTTAGAGAATTTTGGCAAGAAAACTGCAGAAAGTATGCAACTGAACAGTGAATTCTTCTGAAAGTACGTATGTAACTGCAGAGAATTCACGGTGCATGAATTCACTAGTAATTATCTAGAGAATTTTCAACTGTTGTAAACGGGCTTTAAAGACAAACATATTCAAAAGTTTGGAAATAATAGAGGTTTGAATATACTGTGATGTTAAGAAAACACCAAGTATCTCAGAAATTGGATGTTTGAGTGCCCATTTCTGACTCCTCATATGATCCCCTATTACCACCTGCCCGATGGGTCATTGGTCAAAAATTACCCTGTATACTTAGATACATTGGATCTTTTCGTATTTTATACAGAGACGTTAAAAAGATTCACCTTCTTTTCCGAAATGTATATCAAATGAAGTCAAAGTTCCTGAAAAGAACTGTTTTTAATTTTTTCCATAACTGATCCATGAAAAGTCATTGAAAACTTATAAATCGTTCAGATTTTTCGGAAATAAATTTGGAAATTCAATGACTAGTAATACAGGAGGGAAGTGATTGCTCTATATTTTTGGGGACACCTTCGGCGAATGAAAAATCTTGTCAAAGGTCTACAACAGAAGGAAAATTTTAGACTCAAGTATATACTATAAATGAACCATTTTCGGGTAGAATACATTCCACAAAGGAATTTTATTTCTGGACGTAAGAAATGAAGTTTATTTTTGAAGAAAAAGAACATTTTTTCACGATTAGGCCTAATTAATATATATCATTGAACTAATAAGTTCAATGAAATATACAGGGTGTTTCAGAATAAAGTTCCGTCAATTCGGGATCCTATTCCTCAGATGATTTTATGCTACAAAGACGCTATGGATATTGTTTCTGAAATACAGGGTGTTCAAATACAAAAAAAATGTAAAATCAGAATTTATCTCCAATGTCGGAGTACATGAGATAAGTAATTGCAGAATTTCGTAGCTATTTGATGAAATTGCTTTTATTTTTATCTCAGAAAGTATTTATTTCAGATGAAAAACTCAAGAAACCATTCTGACTGTGGATTATTGGATAATTAAGAAAATAATTTCAAATTTGAAAAAAAGCATTGGCAAACCATTTTTTTACCGAATTTATTCGGAAAGAAGTATGTACGGACGCCTCTGAGAAATATTAGAAATAGTTTGAAATTCGAAAAAATGTGTTTTAATGCGTACTCATAACCTACCAAAACTCAAATGAAAAAAACCAATTTTTGTTCTGAATTTCAACAGCCTGTATTTCAGGAACAATGCGTAACAAACCCATAGTCCATGGTTTCTTTGTATTATAAAATTATCTGAAGAATAAGATACGGAATTTACAGAACCTTTTTCTCATCTTGAAAATTCATTCAATTAATTGAGTGTTTGGGCGCTATATTCATGGACTCCAAATGTATATGTTTAAAATGAGTTTCTATTCAGTGAGGATGAATTAAAGTCTCAAATACGTTTCTCTGCTGAATACCAAACTATAATTTACAAAAATACAAAGCAGTACCTATTGTCGATATAGCCGTCAAATATCAAAGAAACAACATTTCCAGCCTTCAATCCAGATTTCTTAGATCGATAACGGAATCCTATGGATTTAATTTGATCTTATCTAATACGTCAAAGAACGCGAACTTCAAACATAAAAACTCTCAAATCACGTAACAGGACAAATTATACCAGAGAAACGCTGAAACATGCGATATTTTCTTTACATGTGTTTAAATCGTAATATTTGAGGACGTTTTCCGTTATGGTATGGCCAGTTTGGGATAAAAATATTTCAGTGATCTTACAACGAAATTTTTACAAATGAATTTCATTTGTGAAAGTGAGAAACAGGTTTTATTTCTGGAGAATAAGAGCATTCACAATGAGGCCGTCATGTTAATCTCTACGTCGTGTTATGACTATAATTATTCGAAAAATATTTGTGTTTTTCAATATATTATAAAATATGTTTTTATATATGGTGAAAGTATTTATTATATTCAATTAATTCATTATGGAAATCTTGAATCTTGGTCTACAAATTTATAAGTGTGTGAATCGTAAAGTTTGAGGACGTATTTCGTTTCGGCCAGTTTGAGAATTTCATTTATTGAATGATGGAAATACCTCTAGCTCAATTCCGCACCAATTCGTCATGAGCAAATCAGTTGGAAAAATTGTTGCCTGGCAATGAGAGAACAATGAAACAACTACATATTTCAGATAGTAATCACATGTATCATGTACCCTGATTCTAGTATATTTCACCCTCAATTGTCGATAACTGACGAATCAGCAAAATGTTCAGAAAAAAGTGAATTTTTGTTATGGTAATATCAAGTTAACCATGTAAACCATCATAATACGAATTTCTTGAAGTGAATATAGGATACATTTCTTCACGATCCCTATCAATCTGATTTCGTACATTTATATCGATCATTGAATCATTATTGGTCATTGAACTTTACTGCACATAACTTAGATTTTCTGTTGTGTAAATTGTGAGGTTAGAGCTTGTTTTTAGTTATTTTATGAACAGTCGGGGAATGAAAATATTTCGGAGACATTTTCAGTTTGGTCGTTTGAAAAAGTACAAAATTGTTCAACAGATTCAGAATGATTCGAGAGAATACGGTAACAATACGCTCAGGAGAGATGCTTCTACTTGTCTCGGAACGAATTTATTATCGAAAATTTATTTTATTTACATTTTTCAAAGAAGTTCGGACTCACGTCCCCAAACTAACCATCTAAACAATTTCTGAAAAAGTTTGGGGTCAGGTCTCCAAACTAACCAACTCCCAGGAGAAAAGTTTGAGGGCCGACCTCAAAGTTGACAAATGACTCCAAACTTACCATTGAGCGACTGAAAAGTACCCCAGACTTGACGATTTACATACATATATATATATATATATATATATATATATTTTTTTTTTTTTTTTTTTTTTTTTTTTTTTGTCAATCACCTTTCAGGGAATTACGAAATACCACCGGGCTCTGGGAGCCAAAGTGGAATCAAGAGCTATGAAGGAAGCGTCTTACGTTACGTGTAGTGCCCAGTATGACCTCCTTCTGGGCACTCGAGACAACATAGCTGTCAAGTTCCAACAGCTTTGTATTATCAACAAGATGTTCCTCTACGAGTCCGTTGACCGACATCACCAGTGGGATAATAGATATTTTCTTGAGCCTATACATCTCCTTTAGTTCGAACGACAGATCGAAGTATTTTGTCAGTTTTTCAGTGTAGGCCCTTGAAATATTGTCGTCTGAAGGAACCGTTATATCGATGATCACACAGCTTTTTTCTCTTTTATTTAGTAAGACGATATCCGGTCGGTTATTTGCAACTGGTCTGTCTGTCACCATCGTGGTGTCCCAATACAGTTTAAATTCTTCGTTCTCGAGGACATTCTCAGGTAAGTATAGATGATTTTTTCTCTTTGTTTTAATTAATTTTAATTTCAGTGCCATGGCCTGATGGTAAACTTTTGCCATTTGGTTGTGTCTATCCGTGTATTCTCTCGGTGCAAGGATTGAGCAACCAGACGTAACATGTTGGATGTGTTCACGTCCCTGCTTGCATTTTCTACATAGATCAGAGGTAAGTTGTTGTCCCGCTATGTTTTTGAGGTAAGACCTGGTAGGAACCACCTGATCCTGTATTGCAAGCAGCCGGCCTTCGGTTTCAGGAAACAGGTAGCCCGCCTTAAGGTAGGGAGACGGCTTGAGCCCAACCTGGTTCTGTCTAGCACTCAACGCCCTTAGCAGTAAGCTCAATAGAACAACTTATGGGTATTCTCTCACAGATCAAACAAAAATCACTCATCTATTTTATATGGACGATCTGAAATTATTTGCAAAGGGGAGGGTACAACTCGAAGGGCTTCTAGAACTAGTACGGAAATTTAGCATCGACATCAAGATGACGCTGGGACTGGAGAAATGTGCTGCGGTGATAGTTAGAAGGGGAAAATTGGCAGAGGAGGAGAATATACGGCTGCGAGATGGCAACGAAATAATCAGTCTGAGTACGGAAGAAAGATATAAATACCTGGGGATACAAGAAACGTTCGAAATTAAACAACGGGAAAACAAGGAACAAGCAAGAACGGAACTAATCAGACGCACAAGACTCGTACTCAGATCACAGCTATCCGCCAAGAACAAGATAATGGCAATCAACATCTGGGCCATACCCGCTTTCACCTACACAGCAGGGATACTGTCTTGGCCGAAAACCGACCTACAACAGATGGACAGAAAGATCAGAACCACAATGACCCAGTTTGGACTACTTCATCCCAACTCGGCCATTGAGAGATTATACTTACCGCGAAGGGAGGGGGGACGAGGACTGAGCTCCATAGAGAATACCTGTTGGAAAGAACAAGTTAATATTAACAATCACTTCAATAGTATGCACTTACCAGTCCACCAATGGATAGCGGCACAAACAGCTTCTTACGCTGAAGCGGAGGCAAATGAAAGCGAACCTGGAAGAGAAAACACGACCGACGACCTCAGACGGAAATGGCAATCAAAACAACTCCATGGAAGGTTTTATGCAAGCTTACATCAGGATGACATCGACATCGCGGCATCTAATACTTACCTCACCCAGGGCTATCTGTTTCCACAAACGGAGGGAACAATCTTCGCTATACAAGACCAGGTCGTACCCACCCGAAATTACACCCACCATATAATGAAAAAACACGTTGAAAGCACAAAGTGCCGGCTTTGCAATGGTGCAGAGGAAACTGTACAACATCTCTCAGCGGGATGCTCCTCAATAGCAGGGACCAAATATCTGTCTCGACATGACAATATGGGTAAGGTGGTACATCAACTACTGTGCCTCAATAAAGACCTGATTCAACACTTTACCCCACACCATTTGTATGTACCAACACCCATCCTGGAAAACGAGAACACGAAGGTTTATTGGGATCTCTCTATAACAACCGACTTAGCAGTGGAACACAACAGACCCGATATGGTGGTTTGGAACAAAAAAGAGAACACGGCCACCATTATAGACTTCGCAGTTCCACAGGATTATAACATGCAAAAGACATATGCGGAGAAGATCAGTAAGTACGAGGCACTGTCGGGACAGATCAGGGATATGTGGAGGTTGAGGAGAGTGGATATAGTGCCTTTGATAATAAGTGTCAATGGTCTAATATTGAAGAAAACCGTCTCAAATTTGGAGGAACTACAGCTACCACCCAGTACTGTCACCTGGATGCAGAAGGCGGTCATACTGGGCACCGTCGGAATAATCAGACGAGTGGTCACACCCAATTAGTGAACAGAGCTCCTCTTGGTGCGGGCACCCGAGAACTCTATGAACACCACGACTATGTGTGAAGGGAAAAAAAAAAAAAAAAATATATATATATATATATATATATATATATATATATATATATATATATAGTAAAATAGGTTAAGGGATGTCGACCAAGTAATAAAATAAATATATATATATATATATATATATATATATATATATATATATATATATATATATATATATATATATATATATATATATATATATATATATATATATATATATATATATATATATATAGTAAAATAGGTTAAGGGATGTCGACCAAGTAATAAAATAAAGAAAGATGTTTACTCTTTAATCATAGCCTAGCTTTCGAATACTACGACCGTATACTATATATATATATATATATATATATATATATATATATATATCAAAAGAATATATGGAAAATATAAGAGATCAGTTTCAAAATATCTTCATTTTAGCTATGAAGAAAATTGAATTATTGACACATAATGTGTATTAGCTTGAAGAAAGTTAATGTTGGTTACCTTCTTTGAATAAAGGTTGAATACGCTACATCAGTTGTAAATTCCAAAAAAATCAACCCTAGGTGAAATGTATATGATGCAGTGGTTGGGAATAAGAGTCTCTCAAAGGAATTAACTGATAATTACAAGCATGTTACATTCTTTAACAGAAATCATCTTCCACCAATTCAAGCCAAAAGAATTAGAGAAAGTTTCAATACAATAAGAGGAATTTCACCTTAAAACAAAAATTTCACATGAATTAGCAATTGACAGGACCACTTTATGGCTGCTTCTTTTTAATACTTTGATATAATGATAATTATTATATATTTATTGATTCCTTAAGACATTTACAATATATAGAACAAGTGGAATGAAAAATAGAAAAATTAATTTTCTGGAAATTATTCTGCGATGAGGTAGTAACTTTTCGCATTCATTCACCATGAAATGAAATTCTCAAATGCCACCACTTTTTTTTTCCAATAGAAGGAAATTTTTTGTCATCTTCTTTATTTACAATCTTTCTGATGGTTTAAACATTCATCTAAAAAAAGTCTCTTAGATTCAGATGAAACATTATATAAATTCACTTACATTCAATATGTTCGCTAGCGACTGATATATTTTAGATATTAGAATATCAGGGTTACCTACTATTTAAATGAGCGGACCTGAATTCTAAATAGCATTTTCAGAAACTCTGTCTTTTCTTCTTTTCAATCACTTTCGGCATTTTTGTAATATTAATTGATATTACAAATAATAATTACGAATGAAGCATCCCGAATATCTGGATGCTTAAGAGAAATTATATGGAAGAACAAACATATGACAGCAGAAAGTAAAGTCCGTATATACAAAACGGCTGTGAGACCAATATTAACATACGCAGCAGAAACCCATGCTGAAACCTCCAAAACAAAGACTCTGATGAGAAGTACGGGGATGAAAATCCTAAGAACAATAAAGGGAGTAACACTGCGGGGCCAAATAAGAAGCAGTGTTATACGAGAAGAACTGGAAGTGCAGGATATTTTTCGGTTTGTGCGGTCAAGACGCAGGAACTGGAGAGACCACGTGGCAAGAATGAGCAACGATCGATGGGCAAAGTGGGCAAAGAACGAAAAGCCAAACTCAAAGCGCCCTCCCGGCCGACCACCAAAGAGATGGTATGAGAGTTGGACGTCCACATCGCAGGAGGCTGGATGAACAGAAAATAACAAGAAATGGTCATAAGAATAAGGAGGAAGAAGAAGAAGAAATGATATTAGTTGTGGCAACGGTGTTATGACATTAACGGCATTTCATGAGTTTCAACCTTACTCCGTTCTAGTTACAAAAAATTGAGAAAATTATTTCATATGGCCAACCAAGTGCTAAAATAAAAGTGAAAGTAGTATACCTCGGTCGAATCGGACCATAATAAAAACCCCTAGATTCATTGTGCAACCGCCGTTTTCTGACAAAATCATTCAATGTGCATTATGAACACTCGTCTTATTCCCAGACTTTCGGACATCTTATTGAAAATTATTTAGGTTGAAAGATCGCGTAACCTGTACATAAAAATATACGGGTGAAGCTAATACAAATGCGTTCAAAGCGTAAAGTTTTCATTGAGTCGTGTTGACTTGAGAAAAGGCTCATGTACTTTAATTCCATCCCATCTCTTCAAAAGCTGCACGAATTTTCCTTCGAATAGCCACCCTATCAGGTAATGTATTATTGTCTGAGGAGCACCATTCATCGGTTAAAATCCTCAAGCACTCTCTCTAGCCAGCAATAATTCCGTCTTAATGTTTTTATTCCGCCTTTATGAATATTAAATTCGTGGAAATGAAAGAGAGCGTTGATTGAAGTTTCGGTTGCATGAAATTTTAAATCCTCTCGGATCGTTTGCTGTGATTACGAAATGGACGATGAGTTAGTTAGCGGTAAACCTCGAATATGGGTAGAAACTTAATTATACGTTCAATGAGGAAGGTTCAGGAGAACTTTGGAAGAAGCGATAGATCGAGTTCTGCTGCAATTTCTAATAAGCTGCTCATAAAGCTCAATCAAAAGTTGCTGATGTGTACTTTCGAATTTACAAGTTTTCTGAGGCTACGATATAACCCACATTGGCTAGATGAAATTGCTATGGATATGCATTGAATCGAATATGGATCCAAGTGTAAAAAATATGTGCTAAGTGACGTAGAGAATAAAACACCCATTATTTTTGAATTTATTAGATAGAATTCCCAGGAATGTATTTTTTCCGCCGACCTCTTAATAATAGCACTGTTTAACGTACACGAAATTAGCTGTTAACGAACCCTTTTATTGGTTAATTTCCTATTAATGCATTTTGTCATGGGTAATCGAAGATAGAAGTATTCAGCAGCTTCCCAAATAATTATTTTATTTGTATGTCGCATTGATTTTCGTTGTTCCTAGCGGGTGAATTGAGAAGAGATGAATTGTGGAGATCGCAGAAAAATTATGATGGTTAAAAAGTAATCAATATATCTATGTACTACAACTCCAGCTTCCACCAGCTCCACAAATTCTTTAACAGATATTATAGGGAACGATATCAATATGATTTACTCATGGACGATCGGCCGCATAAATATCAACATTCTGATAGGAGCATAGAAAATTTATAAGGTGTCAAATTTGACTAGGTATCGATAGAAAATTTTTGCAATCAAGAATTCACATTCAATTCAAAATGTGGTCGACGGAATAGTTATCTTCCTATCAAGTGCGGAAAGTGATACTTAACTGCTTACCCGAACTCTGCTTCGCATCGTTCGGGCAACGGCAGTTTCGTGCGGGCAAGACACTTTCCGCAAGAGTTATGCCGCCCACAGACTTCGTTCTTTTCCATCCGTTCGAATCGCCGCGATTCGAACCGTCGTTCCAAAAACGGCAAAAACCGATGTGTGTGGTGAAAAACCGTCCTTCCGAATCGTCGGTTTTTCACCACACACATCGGTTTTTGGCGTTTTTGGAACGACGGTTCGAATCGCGGCGATTCGAACGGATGGAAAAGAACGAAGTCTGTGGGCGGCATTAGGAACAATATTTTTTCTACAAGCGCTTGAAATATATAAATATATCCATTTCACGAAGCAGATCATATCTCATTTGATTAATTCATATATAATGACAGACGTAATTCTACATGTCAGTACTATGGGTTTCTCATCGTTGACGTTCTGTGCATAGAAACATGATAGAATTTAATTTATTCTATAATAATTGCGTGTGGGAAAAACCCCTGCTAATCCATTCAAAATAGCAGGCGTTTTTCCCGCACCTTTTGGCAAAGTGACTCTTTGCAACTTGGAATGCGTGCGGGAAAAAGGTTGAACGCGCACGCTTGTAGAAAAAATCTTTTAATCAACTCGGTTATTAATTTGAGCGATTAATGATCCCGAACATTAACGTGTGAGCAGCGCTTCGCTCACACGTTAAAATATCTCAATCATTAATCGCTTTTATTAATAACCTAGTTGATTAAATAACTATTTCAACTCAATATGGAAATGATGGGTTTTTCAACGATATTTTCTAAGTGGATTCTATGTTGAAGATTGTTTTCAATAACAAAAAAGAAGTCGATAATATTGTGTTGTCCATATATATTTTGTATTTCGAAGTTTTACAATATACAGGTTCCGCAAAATTTTTCTAGAGGTAGAAAATCAACTAGCAGAAAAAAGATGTAGTGTGTTCGGGGCAACTGTGCGCACTTTTGCCTTTTAAGCCATATCCTGTTTCAAATGTTGAAGCTAGGAAAATTAAGACATATTCATAAGATAGAGCATTTTGTAATCTAGGAAAAGTGAATAAACAAAAACGTTTATTTTCTGCGAAAAAAAATTTAATAGTGAAAGTCGGAATGCGTTGTAACGGGGTTTTCCTCGGTGGACTCGAGCGCCAGCTATTCTTTAAGGGAGAATAGCAAACCTACCCTGGCAGCTACTAGCCGGAGACAGGGTTCCCTTGTGTCTAGGGTGTTAGCGACGCACAATGATAGGCAGAATCAACGTATACAACTTTTATTTGTCGATTCGAAAAAGGGGAACACAAATAGCACTATTACAAAATTCGGTGACTCGAAATCAGTGAGATTTACAGGGCAAAACTGACGGAATAACACTGGATCCGATCTCAAACGGCCAGAACCTGAGACGTACACTTGACGGACAGATATTGGACTTCAGCCAGGTTAGGGGATGAAAGACAGCACAGAAATACGACGGCTCACCTTCAGGCTCGTTCGGCACTCCCCGGGCATCCGCACCAGCAGAATGCCTCCCTAACCGTAAAGGTGAACACCGGAACGGGGTAAAAAAGACGGGAACTGAGGAAAGGGTGCGCCACCCCAAAGTGTCCTCGGTACCCCCCGGGCGTCCGCACCAGCAGGGTACTTTAACGACAGTAGGGGCGGAGCTCAGACTCGGGTATGAGAGGGATGTCGACGGAAAACTGAAGTTCCAATATTAAAAAAAAAATATAACGGCGTGTCGTCTTACCTCTGGTTCTATATTCGGCCACTTACACTCAAAACTCGAAATCCCTCGAATGTACGGTAATTATGGTGAGAAAACAAAACTAAAAAATTTATATTCTGAACGGCCAAAAAGAAACTGATCCCAAAACTCAAAAGAAAAAAAAGAAACTTATGTTAGAACTCAACGGCGTAGAGTGAAAATCGGAAGTCCGGCGAAAATCGTAATAACTCGTAAGTGAAGTGGCCTGCGGGGGAACATCTGATTTTATACCCACAGGGGGGGTGCGGAAATCAGATGTGCCCGACAGTCGAAATTCGGTAAATTTGCGTCGATGAAAACGTCTTATTTTCGACTTATCTGTGCTAGCGAACAAAAAACCTCGGTTATCTTCCAATTCAGGATGTTTTATACGGTGCGACATCGTTTTTAGGAAATAAAAACGGAATAAAAACGGTACGGTATGTTTACAATTCCGAACGATGTCGAAATCCTGAATTGGAAATTCGAAAAGATTTTTCGGAAATTAATTCGAAACAACATTTTTTAAAATGAAAACTAAAATAATTATTCTAAAATGAGGGAATAGGTTGGAAAACCCATTTTCTCATTACAGCGTTCACATGCGGGTAAGCGTGCGCACCCTCACGGGGTAAGTGAACGAAGTGCTTAATGAACCACACAATCAAAACAAATTATAAAATAATGTCATCAAAATGTTACAATATTAGAGAAATGCTGTCTATTGTCAATACAGAAGCGCCTTTTCACAAGCAGTGCATTATTGTTCGTGCCACCATTTCTGGTAAACACTTGATACATTTCTCTGTTGGTAGTTCTTCATGTTTTTCTGTACAAATAGGACAATCGAGTTTTAACCAAGAAAATCAATAATGTCGTCATTTATTCCTCACTGAACTAATGCCCATATAATGAATCTATGCGCACACTTTCCCCAGTAAGCCAAAATGTGAATTCAAGTTCGTATAGAGTTGAGCAGCTAACAGAACCTGAAATATTTTATTATACATATATTTAGATTAATATGCGCGTGATCGAATAAAATATTGTTTAACACTATCGGACTCGGCACTTGGACCTGGAAGGAATTTGCAGAGATGCTGAAAATTAATAAGAAAACTAGTAAATTTGATTGATTGCAAATAAAAAGTTAACAAAACGTCGCACGGCGCAGTTCTATGAGAAAACTAATTTGGTGATTCTGCGCCCTTGCTTCACCCCAATGAACCCTTCTTTCATACATTTCATAGTCGAGATATACGCACTGCGCACACTTACGTTCTCTGCGCACAGTTACCCATAAAACCAGGCGCGAAATGAAGAGAACAAATATTTCCCTTCTATCATTTCCCTACTATTTCCCCTCAACGAATTACAACGCAGTTCATCTGAGCGCCGGCAAATTTCAATTGGGCGTGCCTTAAAAAATTTATGTTTTACTGATGCGATTCGCCTTCAACTTACTTTCATGGGATACCCCCTTACCCTAGATTACCCGTTGCCAAACCTGTATGTTGTGAAGAGCTACTTTAATTTGTTGAACATGCCTAGAGTGTGAAGACTAGAAAATTTTCAACAGCCTAAGCAGTTTGAATAGAGGGCATACACGAGGCTAGTTAGTCCTGTGGCGGCGTAGTTGTACCCATGGTAGAGGAATACTTCATCTCACCATGATGGTACCAAGGGTAGCCAAACGATGGCATCACTGCGCACGACGGTTGCGATCACAGGGTAGAATATACGTCTATTGCGGTGCAGCATACGCCAAACGATGGCGCCACCGGCGACGCACAACTCTATACCCTCGACGTAACCGGCGTTCATAGCAGGCACAAACTACGCTGCTTCGGCGATTGTCGTAGGTAGCTGCTAGGGTTCATTAACCTACCTGATGAGTCCGACCCTAGCAGTGGGACGAAACAATCACCCCAAGAGCACGCCATTCTTCAAATGGCGTGAACTCACCCCAGCACATACCGCCAAAGTGGTGACCCCGACGTGATGAGGGAGGGCCGTCTTAACGACGTATCCCAGAAGGCCAGACCGGTTGAGACAATAGCTCGCTCACAACGCACGCTCCCATCTCTGGTATTTCTGACGCTACTCTAGACGCCCTTTCCCATCTTCGTAAACGGCGGTACCCTGCCTACCGTATCGCATCGCTTCCCCAGTCAGCGCCGCTGGTGGGGGAGTGTTGTGGCGGCGTAGTTGTACCCATGGTAGAGGAATACTTCATCTCACCATGATGGTACCAAGGGTAGCCAAACGATGGCATCACTGCGCACGACGGTTGCGATCACAGGGTAGAATATACGTCTATTGCGGTGCAGCATACGCCAAACGATGGCGCCACCGGCGACGCACAACTCTATACCCTCGACGTAACCGGCGTTTATAGCAGGCACAAACTACGCTGCTTCGGCGATTGTCGTAGGTAGCTGCTAGGGTTCATTAACCTACCTGATGAGTCCGACCCTAGCAGTGGGACGAAACAATTCTTCAAATGGCGTGAACTCACCCCAGCACATACCGCCAAAGTCCTTTAGACTCCTTTCACACGACGGGATTTTACCGTCCGGTTTCTACCGGAAAACGAGCGGATGAAAAATCATTCATCGGGTTTTATCCGTACTGTGGGCACATCGAACTCTCGAATCTTGCGGCAATTAGCGCCGCCGAAACACGAACCGGAACACCTGTGAAAGATACAATTATGTCACTGTAGCTCGAAACGAAACATCGGGTGAAAACCTGATGGTAAAAACCTGATGATGTGAATGAGACTCAGAGAAATAGTCATGAGAATGTACAGAAATGTGAATACGGTACCTATTGGATTTTTGTCGGGTGTGGAATCAAGAAGGCCTCACACGAAAAGCTAGGACTTGTCAGACAACGAAACCATTTGAAGATTGCAGCCGTAGGCTTTTGGCTTCATAGGTCCGCTTCACATCCAAGGTCAATTGCGAACCAATGGTTTGCAGGATGCCAATAATTATGCGAACTGTTCATCGACGGACCAGAAGCTAGTCAATCACTTCGTTGCCGTCGGTAACCTCCTCAGTTGGTCCTACATCTCTCTCCAAGGCAGCTTAGTGATTGATTAGCTTGGTGTAGTAAATGGTTGAACAAGGATCTTGAATGGATTTACTGAAACTTTTTAGAATTTTCACTCCCAGTCTCTGAAATTTTGTCAGGCAACAATCTGATATACTCCTGAGAAATTAGTGCAAGAATTTACGCAGGAGCAAATCGATTTTTTCAATTTTTTAATCGAATTTGTTTCACATACTGGAGTGACAACCCTAAAGAGTTTCAGAAGATGCGGTCTCCTCCCAGATTGAATTTCATTACCTATTTGAATGGATTTGTTTCTCATATTGCAGCGGGACATCTTCAAAAAGACGAACCACATCTCTCCTGACGGACACAGATTAGAATTCCCCAATCTTCTGAGTTCTGGGCCCACTCTATTCCGGTGTCATCTCTGTATAATGCAAGCTTGTTTTTTGGATTTTTCGGTACATCATGGATATAAATATTGTGAAGTAGGTGCCCTACTCTCTTACCTGGTCAGGAATGGGGCTTCAATCCACGCATTATGCACTGGTTGTAAACTGTAGTGGTGAGGCCTATACTTACCTACGCATCTATGGTGTGGTGGACTTCTATCTTGGTGGACTTGTGGTTACAGAGGTGGCTATAAAGACAGCTTTCAGAGTCTGGAAATAGGGACAATAGCGTGGAAGTGGACTGTTCAGGGGACACAGGAGGGCTCTCAAGTTGGTGGAGTATGCCAACGCATCCCTTCTCCATAGAGAGGACCGAGCCGGCACTAGCTTCTACTTCGCCGAACCCTACAGGGTTCCCGATAGACACCTATGGTCTACACCAAAGAGGCGTCTGGATCAACTTGAAAAAAGATTACTTTTTTTAACCCATCCTCCAAAGACTTTACAGGTACTGCGACATGAGGTACAGGTTTCCTGAAAAAAACTAAATTGGAGGCTATCTAATGAATATTTAGCAACTCTTTTCGAAAGAACCACAGATGTGTAGTGTCACAGATTTAACTAGTTCTTCTGAAGGTAATTTTGTTGTCCCAGGGGTGGCACAGCTCATCATGAAAACTAAAAATGGCTATATCTTTTTATCACTGTTAATTTGGACCTAAAAAATCTACCGTTGAAATATTTGTACCCGTCAACGACTCGCCCTGTATACATATAAATAAATATCGCATTGGGTTACGATATTTTCACTATGTAATGATTGCTAATGACAGGTTTCGTGCATCTGAAGTTACGTAAATCCATTTCAAATATTAAACGAAGAATTACTCTCTATAAAAAAGTACGCAAAGTAGGTATTTGTAGCGGTGCATATCGCCAATTTACTTCTATTGAATTTTCCCAATTTTCAATTAAGCAAAGTATATTTAATGCAATACGCCCTGAGTTTGAAATTCATGGTTAGCAGGGGGTGAACCGAAATGATTATTTCAGGAAATAAGAAAATGGAACAAGCCGGAAGATTATTATTTCATTAGGGAAAGACGATATGAAGTAATAAAGTAATGAAAGAACTGAAATAATGATTCTTGTAACCTTAAGCCGATGTCATTCCTGTTCGTCCCTTCCTATTCATTCAACAGAACTTTAGTATTTCTCATTGAAATATTTCTTGATGTATCACTCGAGTAACATAAGCAGATGCAGCAATTTTGAAAACCAAATCCTCAAATGGCTCCTCTGATTATTGTATAACGTGTAATCATTTTATAGATTAAAATGAAATCAAAATTTCACATGCAGGGAAAAAACAAAATATTAGAATTTTTGGAAATATCTTCTGCTCATAAACGAGCAGATCCAATCGTGAACAATCAATTGGAATTCTGGTTATCTCCATTTTTAAATTCTCTTTTAACAGGTTCGATTCCTGATGTCCCCGCACTCATTGTCGAGGTGGATGGTGTTCTTTTCCTCGTTCTTCCACTTTCCATCTATTGGGTGTACCGTGCTAGCCGTCTTTTGCAGTACCGCTTTTTACATGATTCTATAGATAGATATTTTCGTTCAAATTTAGTTGCTTTGAATTCTCTATTAGTTTCTTTGGTATTAGGCCTGTCGATGAAATGAAAATAGGGGTGGTCTTGATATCTTTTAACTTAGCATTATTATTATTATTATATGTTCATCCATTTTTTTTCAATTGCCTTAATTCTAAATCTTTCCTAAGATTCAAAATTAAATTTTATATGCAACCTTCACTCAGAATCTAAGATTCACCACTATCAAAATAAGTTCAATTATATTAAAATCGCATTATACAAGGTTAGAACTATTTAGAGGAGGACTACAGGGATATCGAAAACCGTTAGAAATACAGAGTAGCTTAAATTACGAAAAAGTTGCGTTATTCAAGGATGAGTGGGTGGGTGTAAACAGTTCCCAAATATCTCTGATGGTTCCTGAGATATCTCGAAAAATCAAGATTATCATTTTTTCTTCATAACTCATTTGTTTTTGGTGATAACTACACGAAATTCGGTGTGTAGTCCAAATCCTAAATAGCGATTATACTGATGTACTACTTTTCTGAATTTAAGCCACCCTTTATTTTTAACGGTTTTCGATATTCTTGTAGTCAGCCTCTAAATAGTTCTAACCCTTTGTAAGATGCAACAAACACATTATGTCCAAAAAAAATTGTATTTCTTGTGACAGTTCATTGATCATATATTTCCCAGCCTCCTGATGAAAGAAGGGGAATGATTCCTATGTTTGAAAATGTTCAGAGCCATTACAGATTATTGATTAAAATTCATTTCTGCTGAACCGGCTCATCGTTTTAACTGTTAGAACACATATCACTGTTCAACTGGTATGAAATTCTGCGCTCATACTCGAGTTGAACTCAATAGACTTATTAAATTTTCATTCTCTTCCGAACAATGAACTGGTATGAACTGCCCTAATTACAGCTGACGTTCTCTTGTTTTGGCAAGTGTAGGTCTCCCATTATAGCGAATCGTAAATCATGCGTTTTGCTTATAACTTAAAATTCATAGCTTCATTAAATTATATCATGTGATTTATGGATGCACTGAATTTACATTCCTGAGGAAATTCATCGTGAAAGCTTCAAGAAACAGTATGGTTGAGATGCAAAATATAAATATAATAGGTACTCCCGCCGAATTTTAGATAAATCTATGTTTTTGTTATAGAATGATGCGCATCTAAAAAGCAGAAAGTTCTTTATGCATAGGTACTGCATCATATTTACACAAATTTTTTTCACCTTTATTCTATCTACATTATTCAGTATTAAGGATATGTGTTGATATCTTAACTGACATGAAGAATTTAGGAAAATTGGCCAAGTTCTTTGTTGTCTTCTTGTGCTGAAGGGATTTTATGCCAGTTGGTCTGCGAGGTTGTTGTCATGTCCTTCAAGGTTTTGATGATATTTTTTTGTACGTTTTTTAATTTCATTATGTATCTTGTTCTGAAGGGACAATTTGGTCTGACCTCCATGTTTATTTGTGTTTTTTTTTGGCATACATGTGTGATGTTGGTGGCGATTCTGTGATACTACTATAGTGTGTAACACATCTGTGGATCTTTTAAACGGATATGTAAACAGCCAAAACACCAAATTTCTAAAAATTTTATATTTCAATTTTTGAACATCAAATTACTCATAAACGGTATATGAGAAAATGTCTTTATTTTACAAAACCTTCAAATATTCATTAGATAGCGTCTAACATAGTTTCAAGAGTTGGGTTCTTTAAATTTTTGGTATTTTTATGGTTCGTAATGGTCATGATGAGAAAAATCAGCTGATCAATTGAAAGTTTCTTTTGAGACATGAAAAACTCCTAGCTCAATCGAATTTCACATCATAATCATCCTGCTGGGATTCGGATATTTCAGGTATTTCGGATTTATGGTACGTTATGGTCATAATGAGAAAACTGAAACACGTAGGTGATATCTGGAGTTCAAAAAAGTTTCATCAAATAAATCGAAAACTATAGATATTCCGAAATTCATTTCATTCGATAAAAACGTTTGTGAGATAAATGAAAATATCATTCTTTTTGGTTTTTCCATATCCTGTAAATATAGCCGATTCAGAAAAAACGCTGGAGGAAAAAATATTTCTCATGACCTCAAGAATCTACTGTTGAAATTCAATACGACTCATTTTGTATATCTTAATCTGACACGCTCGAGTATGTCGAATTATCATTTTTTGTGTGTGGACAATTCTCCGTACATACAGGTCTAATGTTTGGTAGAGTAGTACAATCTACAGGGTCCAGGGTATCTTTATATTAATCTGACACTCTCGAGTAGGTATATCCCGAATTTCCCTCTTGGGCTCCCCAACTAGTATTTTGACGTTTATTTAGATACAGTTGTTTGAGAGTGATTTCTAATAATATTATTCATCAGCAATAACTGTTGTGATAGATTTTTTTGCACTCTGGGTAGTACCTTGCCTTCGTTCGGGCGCCAGTGGGACAATCAGTGAAACACCACGTCTGTTACAGAATCTTAATAATAGAGAAGCGGGGTAGACTTTGAATATCGCTGTAGAAGTGTGTCAGTGGAGATTAGGGTGGTAGCGTTTTCCAGTATTCTGCTTTTAAACGGGTCTTAAGTGTTGAAAAGAGTGCTTACCTCTTCCAGCTAAAACCTTGATGTAACTGATTTCCGAACAAACCCTCACTGGCAATAATAAATGGCTAGGAAATATAGAAACAGTTATTTATTTCTCTTGAACTTAATCAAATTATATACAAAAAACTACTCAAGAAAAGTACTGTATAGGGTGGGCAAAACTGGTGATACTTGAACTACAACTTTTTGAGTCAACGAGATAGAGGAAAATGAATAGCACATTACTGTCTTTTTTTTTCCTGAAACTAATAATGCCATCAACTTAATTCCTCTATCTTTTTTTGTGTTTGAGTTATAGGCGAGTTTAGACGATTTCAACTTTGGTCATTATCTTCGTTTCTGTTTGTACCAAGATATTGAAACGAAAACATTAATGAGACAATTTTTTTGTAGCAATCCAGTGGCGAACTATGATTTTTCAAACAGGTTTATTTGCAGAGATATAACATAAAGTTTTGTTCTTTCGCATGAAAACAGTTGTTTAAAATGACTCAGAAAGAATCGCCATTTTTTTATCATTTCAGAAATATATCAGCCCTGAGTCTTTCTATAAGGTCATTTTAAACTACTGTTTTCATAGGGCTGGAAACGCACCGGATGCAACATTTTGTTGCGAGACGTTGCGGGATGTTGCAAGATGTTGCAAGCTCCGCATTTTCTTCAGAATCAAATGGGACGGCACGCACCGCTTGCAACACGGGTTCGAAACGTTGCGAGACGTTGCGAGATGTTGCGAGGTGTTTCGCATCAAATTTAGTAGGTGCTCTACCGAAGGTTCGAAATGATCGAATGCAACATTTTGTTTCAAGATGTTGCAAGCTTCTCGTTCCCTTCAGAATGGAATGGGAAGAAAGTAACTGCTTGCAACGTTGCGAGACGTTTCGCAACAAAAAGGCGAAGCAGCCCTGCCGAAGAGGTTGCAACATTCACCTTGCAACATACTAGAGGATTGATCTATTGATCGAAGTTCTGATGACGAGTTGAAATAATACAAACTATACTTTAGTCAATAGTTGATTTAGGTCACTTTTTGCTTTTACATTATGAGGCATAATGTATCTCATTGCGTCACCAATGCGAGAAAATTTATACCTGTACTATTCAGTGCAGTTAAGGTTTTTATTTGTTTCTCATTTGTAAACGTCAGTTTCCAAAAACACAATATTAATCGAGAAAGTTTATTTTATCAAGTCACTAACTTGTTAAACTGACAGTTAACTTGCAAAATTTTTACAAGTTAGCAGTATTATTTAAATTAGAAAATTTTGTTTTATCGTCATATATGTTGAAAATGATGGTACAATTGTTATTTCCAGTAACACAGATTTTTGATGATGAACCATCTGTTGACTCAGAAATTGCTGAACTCGAGGACTGCAGAACATTTGTACTTTCCTTACTACCAAATAATTTGCTAGACATTTCGATTTTTTTGTTGACCGAATCATCGACATAACTCATCGCAATTTCGGTGCTTTCTGTTCCAGGAGGCCGAAGATTTACATGTTTTCTGTATAACATGCAGGGCTTGAAGCTGCAGCCATAATCGGTTATGGTGAATCTTCTTGTTGTTAAATTTTTTGTTTGCCGCAATGTCAGAATAACGTATTTTCCCATATCTTTTACTTCATTCATGTTTAAGGAGAGAATTTCGTCACATCGACAACATCCAAAAATCCCAAATATTGTTACAATTTTCGCCAGCAACCACTGGTCATCAGGAGCATGTAAAAGAAATTGTTCAGCCTCTTCTTTACTTAATACCTTGGCCTTTTTTGGCGTATAACGCTCATTTTTTCGTTTCAGAAACGCTATTACCTTTTGAAATCTGCAAATGACAACTAAACGTCATATTTTTCAATTAATTTTTTAAGGAAAACAAACCTGCGAATAGGGGCATTTTCTTTCATTTCCAAGCAGCTTTTCAGCATAGACCATTTTGCCTATAAAGTATCAGGGCTGAATCTAGCTGATAGTTGATTCAAGTAGACCAACAAAACATCTTCAGTTACCCCAATCACACTATCTCGCTCGTACTTGAAGCTGATTTTGCAGGTAATAAACTTGAAGCTACATTGCTGGCTGCCTGAATCATTTCTTTCGGTACATTCATTTTCGCTTTCGCCAAAACAAATGTAAAGAAAAATAAACAGACAGTTCATGGCAACGCTTCCATAGCTTACGACATTTGCTACAAATTATTGAGATTTTTTTGGAATTTATCTAAGCTTTTTACAAATGAGAAACAAATAAAATATAAAACAATACACGCAAGGTAACGGGTTTTACTGGCTCAAGGAGGTAAAACTCTCTTACCTTGCTAGTAATGTTATATACTATAGGACATTTCTCAATAGTCTTCATGACCTCCAAACTCTCGAAATAATCATAATAATGAATAATGAATAATAATTCGTATCTTGCTTGCGAATTTTTTCTTTGATTTAACTCAAAAGATGGTCGAAAGCTTCGATGTTCATTCGGCAATAGTTATAAAATTTCTATGGATCATTCCTGTGCTCTCCAATGAATCCCAGTATGTTTCTTTTTTTGTTGAAAGGATTTATCCAAATCTTCTTTTCAGGTTCCAGTAATTGAAGAAATTGCCATATAAGGATATTCTGGTCCATTTTCTATACGTATACAAATTAATTCACCTCGAAAACACGAATGTCGAAATACGTGTGATCCTGTCAAACTGCAGAAATACACTAGGAAAAGTTTGTTGCAACCGAAATGTTGCAAGCGAAAGATAGTTAAATTTTAGCTTGCAACATTTTGTTGCGAGACAAAATGATGCGCAACGTCTCGCAACAAAATGTTGAATCCGGTGCGTTTCCAGCCTAAGAAAAAACATATCTTAATGTTATAGCTCAGCAATTAAACCTGTTGAGCAAACCATAGTACGCCACTGGATTACTATCAAAAAAGTGTCTGTATAATGTTATCATTTCAGCATCCTATTACAAACAGAAACGGAGATAATGACCACAGTTGGAATATTAATTTTGACCTATAACTCGAAAACAAAAAAGATAGAGGAATGCAGTTGATAACATTATGAGTTTCTCGAGAAAAGGCGACCTTAATGTGCCTTGCATTTTCCTCTATCCCGTTGGGTTCAAAAAGTTGTGGGTATCACCAATTTTGACCACCCTGTACACTGGTAGGTGTGTGGGAGGTCAAGGAAACACGGTCAATCAGAAAGAGTCAAGAAAATACGGTTGAAGCAACACGTTGCAGTCAATAAGTTGAAAACCTGTCAAGTAAATCCACCCCTCTGCTTGGGTGGATATGAATAACAGCTGTTGGTACTACGTACTACGTCAAATTGCAGTGCGCCCTCTCTCTCTGTCTCTATCCGTGTCTCTTGGTGGTCTTCAAAATGGCTGCCTGTCAGAGAGAGACCATAGAGTCCGGTGATCGAAGTGAACGCTGTCACACAGTTCTGTGGTCGGCTAACCTAGAATCTAAACTGCCGGAAATCGGTAAAGCAACGAAAAAAAAAAGAAAATTATTGTAAAATAATAATTCCAAATTGCATAAAAAGGGAACAGGGATTGTCTGATCTAAAAATCAATTTATTTTTGTCCAGCAAGTCTTTCAATTTTCGAATATTCAGCAAGTAAAGTACACTTCTCTACTCACATTGAAACAGTTCACATCTCTCAGTCCTGAATACTATTTTCACCTCTAAATTATTAAAATTGTCGCAAAATCTAGTCCTTCATCAACATCGTACGACATGAAATCATTTGTAAACTTCCAATTCCGATCTGAACCATTGAAATATAGCCGCAATCTTTCATTGCGGAAAGGTGGGTTCGAGTCTCACCTCGTAGGAAACGAAGGCGCAAAGTGGTAATAAATGGCTTCATTTCGCGTGTTTCGGACACAACTGAAGGAATAAATTACAGGTCTGTATACAAACGAACCCACATTTCACTAATGGGCCCTAAAAATCACGCCAACTATGGAACGAACGAAGGACAGCGATCGGTGTTCAGTCGAATATTGCGATTTTTCTGTTCGCCATGTTATGTATAGTAAATTAGAATAATTTGTCATTTTTAACGCGTTTCGAAAGTTTTGGAATAGTTAGGATAGGCGTGTTTATGCGAGTCCAACCAATGGTAGCAGAATGGTTATACCCACATTCAAGTTTAAAACATAGCTGTTTTTTTTCGCTAAGGCCCGTAAGATTAATGGTAGTTTAAGCCAAGAATGAGGGTTTAAACTTTGGATAACGATTATTTATTAAGATCAAACATAGTTAATCCATCAAAGATGGTTTAAACTATCGATTATGTAGTTTAAACCTTCGGGACGGTAGGTTTAAACCATCCAAAAGTGTTTGAATCCTATATATTCTATGAAACTATTTTCATTTTGAAAATGAACATGGAATTGGAATATGATAGTGATTCGGATTCAGATATTGAAATATTGCACGAGTTGAATGGTTTCAATAGGTATCATGATAGATCATATATTATCCGCGATTGAGAAAATCATTGGGATAAATGGGATGATATCGAATTCATTCGATCTCCAAAACTTCTGCAAGAGCAATTTTGAGTGAGATTGAGAAAAAAATGAGCCACCCCACCTCAAGATGAAATATCAACATTCAATTTCATATTTTGTCTCACTCGCAATCCATTTTCTGAATTGCTATGTTCAAAAGCAATTTCCACTTCGCAATTTGTATTTGTAAGATACTAAGTATAGATATTTTCAGAAACGAAGCACTGAATGCTATGTATCAATCATAGGTTTTACCACACACCTCAATAATATAACAATAATAATGCTGATACAAAGATCACAACAGAACACAATAAAAGAATAAACTGATCGCTGCAGTCTGACAGAAGCACTGATCCAAAGATTAACACAGAAAACTAAGAAATGACAACAAATGAGTCACAATTAGTTCAAATAGCCAACTATTTTGACAACTGCACAGGCTTAGTTAATCTCTTCTCATTTTGTACTTGATCTTAACACGACGGTTTAATTTAAACCATAGATTAACTTCAATCGGAGATTTCCTAATCGGAAGTTTAAACTACGATTAATCTTACGGGCCTAAAACGTGAAAAATATCCATAGACAAAGCTGTCATTTATATATAACCTTTTCTCTGAGTTTTCAAGAGTGCGGGTCTATAAAAATTGTTCGAAATGTCCACCTTCGGCATGAATGCAAGCTTCTCATCGACGAACAAAAGATGCCGTTACTCGGCGGATCAGATTTGGGTCGTTTCGTATTTGGTTTGCTGCATCTTGAATTCTATCAAGTAATTGTTGATGCGATTGGATTTCAACATGATAAACAATCTGCTATATATGTCCCCATAAATGAAAATCTAAGGGATTGGCTGTGCTTCTTTTGAACATTTTTTTCCTATGAACATAGGCCGATTCAGTTTCGTTCAGGAGTTACAAGCATTTGAAAAAATTTATTTTCATGTTTTTATAGTCTCATAATTTCTATTCATAATTATGATTTGAACATTAAATATAATTTTTCAAATGCTTGTATATCCTAAAAAAATCGAATCGGACTAATGTTCATAAGAAAAAACGTGTTCAGAAAAAACACCTTCTTTCAAACTTTGTCATAGTAGAGTTTGAAAAACACCTGTATATACAGTGTATTTACAAATTAGACGTGAACCTTGGAGGAGGTGTTAGTATCACTCATTTGCTGTCGTTTGGGCCATATTTATTGATAACTAAAAATCAATAGTTTCCGAGATATTTGAGTTCTTGTGTTTTTCAAAAAATTTCTCACCTTACTTAATTTTTCGTCAATTTTTTCTACGTTGACCAAGTTCGATTATAATTTTGGACTATTTCCATCAGAAAAAGATATGATATGATGTCAAAAATATACCAAGAACTGTGAGTTTCACCATCAATTCATTTTGAATTGAACTTTCAAGAATAAATATTCAAATATTTTCCATAGAAACCCGGAATTTTTCACATTCATTATTGCAACATTTGTTTCGTTTTCTCAGAACATTCATTCAATTGAAACTACATACTTCATGATTTCTACTTTCTGCTCACAGAGAAAATATACTATTTAGAGTAGGTATTATATGAGTGGAAAATAAAGTGAATATAGTTTTTATTTAAATTTTGCCATTGATGTTCGTTTTATGTTTCCTTCCTTATTCAGGGTCAATTCATCTTCAACTTCAGTTACTATATTCCTTGGAAAAAATTCGTGTAAGTAATTATTGGAAATTGTGACTGGCGATCATGATGTACCAAATCTAACTTAACCTCTAAATTTTGAAAGATTCTATATATCGGATTGGCATGGTTAATCGGGAACAACATGTTTTTCTACTATAACTTCTAACATTTATGAAAAACCAAAATAGTTAAGTAAACAGGGTCAGTGGCTGACCGTGACATACATTGAAGTTAGGCACCAAGAAGGTATCTTCTTGTCAATGTCAGCTGATCTCGCGTGGCTGTTTAGTGTTTTGCGAAAATGGACCTTATGGACTTGAGGAAACAGAACGAAGTGAGCTCGGATTTTTGAAAATTCACAATTCATCTAGAAATTTTGCTCCCGAAAGTGGGTTACGGATCGTGGTACGGGATATGGAGAAAGATTTTCGTGCTATTAGTAGGCGTTTCCAGGTTGGTTTCGTATAGAAAATGAGGTAGGTTACCAGTATTAAAAAACTGCTCCCGAAATTATAGGAAACGGCAACAGGCCCTAAGTGAAGCTGGATGCGTTTACATTTGTGTTGCAAAAATCTCGAATTTCTGAACCTTTTCTTTCTTATTTTCCATCTGTTTCCCAAGTGAAGAGTAGCAGTAGCTCCGGTTATAGGTCCTTAGTTTGGCGAGTTATTCAGCTTCTTTGAAAATTACAATTTTTCAATTTTCGTTCATAACTCAAAATCTATGGAAGTTAGGCTGGATCTGTTTTCAGTTTTGGATTAGTCAAGAAAAAAGAACTAGAGAATGTGTCGTCCGTTTGCTTCTAGCTGCTACAGTTCTCGAGATCCCTTCAGTAGAAAACGAATTTTGCCCACCCTGTACTTTTTAAGAAACATAAGGCTTTCGAATTTTAAAACTTTTAGTTTGCCTAATTCGGATGGAAGTGATAATAACATATTATTAATATTGCTGTTCAGGAGCAATTTGAGAGAAGTCTGTTTTATATTTCACGTTGCTATTCATGTCCTGTATGGCGATTACTATTCGAGTGGAATTGAATTTATTTCAATATGACCTTCCAGGTATTTCAAGTGACTACTGTTCCTTGAAATAATCAGCAGAATTCATCATGCGGATTCTTGATTTGCGTATATTGAATGAATAATTTACTTTCAACAGATGTTAGCTATCTCACGTATATTATTATTATTATCCGTATGAATAGATTTGTGATGATCGTGAAAGTGTTCTGTAGGTTTCCAGCATCCTCATAATATCGAGAAGAAAATATCTCGTAATATTTATTTTCTACTACAATTTTAGTAATCAGAAAAACAATTTCTTCAACCGTTGATAATTATTTTGTCTAACATAATAATAAATATAATTCTAATCATACAAATAAGATAATCACTTAAATAACACTCAAACGTCGCGCTGATCAGAAATTCAAACTCAACCCAGTGAAATTAATGAATTAAACAATATTCAAATTAATTATATTCAGTCAAAATATCAGGTATTAATAAATACTATTAAGAAAGAAATCAATAGCGGTCACTTTGATTCCTTCTGAGACAATAAGGGATGTACATGGTTTACACAAAATTTACACTAACCGGTTGTCTCAGAAAGATCCAAGTCCCTGTAATCGGTTAATTTAGCGATGGGTTTGATCCCGAGCACTTTCAGTGATTTTCAATGTATAGAACAATCAGAATCGAAACTATTCAATAAACGGGACGGGGTTGATGCAGGTGAAACACAATGCAACAATTTGCAGGACGACGGGGTAGTTTATCGTGGTCTCTTCGTGGCAACCTTGGGTGTACACGCCAAGCATTACCAGCAGAAAGACTTCGAGACCTCTGCCAATTGGTTTCCGTCACCAGAGAGCCAGGCGACAGAAGTCTGCGGTAAACGGGAAATCTAAACGGAACACAACAGGGGTAGGACGGGATAGGTTACTGTGGTCTTTCCGTGGCAACCTTGGATGTACACGCCAAGCATTACCAGCGGAACGACTTCGAGACTTGTGTCGGTTGTTCTTGGTTCACTAGAGAGCTAGGCGACAGAAGTCTGCGCTAAACAGGGGGATTAACAATAAGGATTCACACAATTAAAGAAATAAAAGAATGCAACTTCGAATCACGAAGTATGCGGTATCAAGAAAAGACTTACGGTTTGTTCCGGTACGGTTACACCACCACTTGAAGAAAAGAAACAGAAACAGATCGTAGGATCTTCGAATTACAAAAAAAAATTAAAAGTGAAATCAAATCAAATTAGGAGCTGAATAAATCAAGAATAATGTCGCACGCAGATTAAGGAATCTACAATTGCCGAATAATGAACAATGGTCGAACAATGAATCAGGAATCAAGAATAAATAATGATGAATTACCGAATAAAGACTGACGTTCGTCTGGTGGTGTGGCCCTATATATCCACTTTCCAACATGTGAACGGTCATGTGATCAAAATAGCATCCAAAAATTCGGTATTCTCGAATATTCTCCCCAGAAGAAATATTCTCGGTGGCTGTTATCTCCTTACCGGCAAAAGAAACTGTCGTTATCTGCAATCCACGTTGTTTTTATGCTGAATTCGGTGTGTTTTTGTGTGGAAAAACAACGCCGAATGCAGAAAGACACTTTTTCTCTGTTTTGGATTATTACGGCATATTAATGATGGAAATTTCAATTATACGGAATTTGAATTTATTAATCAGGATTCTGAGAAATATTTCTAAAATGAAACGGAATATCCATATTAAAACTGAAATCTCCATCAGACAGTGTTGCATTGCTTTAACTGGAAAATTCTTGATTTTTATAAAAACAATCAAGTATCGTTACAGAATTTAGAAGTTGGTGTTTTAGTGCCAATTCTTGGTGAAGAATCTTGGCAACAGCATCATGTCTATTTTTGTACTCCGTGCCCGCGAATTTTCGACATACCCCGGTGATGTGCTGGATAGTTTCATGTGTCGCACAGCCTGGTGTATATAAATTAAGCATTTCAGTATGTAAATCTAGGAAATAATAAATAGATTTTTGTTCTTAAATACAGGACGACATGATTCAGGTTTCAGGTTTCAGGTTGAATATAAGACGAATGATTTCTTTATGCAATTATTCATTTCCTTGTACAAGTGGTCAACATGGAAGGACCATATATATAGATATATAAATAAGCTTATCTTTCGAGGAGATGTTCATGATGTGTCTGTAAGACATAGGAATAGGCTTATGCTGCCCCGATTTAGATCAGCCATCCTTCACGTTTTGTGCTGTCAGTATACGTATATAATAGCTTAAAGACGGGCGTGAAACTAGCAGCACATTTCTAGCAACGGTTTTAGGCTTTTTAGGTTTATTGAAATATCTGCGTCATATATAAATGAAAAATAATATAATAAATCTCATATGAATTTGCGACAGTTCTGGCTTTCTCTGGATTCAATAACATTAGCAGTCGAATTTTTCATATTCGTTCACACTTCTAAGAGCAAATTACGGTTTTCATTGAACGTAAGTTATTGTTGATATCATATATGAGATTTTCAATGTTTTGTTATATTTTCTCAATAACCAGCGAATATACAGACGCAGATAATTCAATGAGCGAGGTTCGCTCTCTGGGATCGCCAGTTCGATAGTTACTCTGTGAATGGTGTTAGGAAACATTTGAGAAGACACTTGCTACTTTCTCAGAATAGTTGAGATTATTGTTTTTGTAGTATAGTATAGTTGCAGTTTTCGTAGAAAATAGTTTTTTTCATCTTGTTTTGTTGTGTTACATCAGAATTTTTTCTTTCGTATTTGTTTTCGATAAAATTATTGTAAGAGGTTAAGTAGAATAGCTATAGGCTAAACTTCAAGTACAAAATAAAAGCCCTTTATTATTATTATTATATAAAACTTTATTCTCTAGGTGAACAGCCGGATGTACTTTGCATTGTTGCATTGTGGGTGCATTGTTGTTCGAGTAAATATTTCTGGAAACTGGCCAGGGATATATCATCAGCGAAAAGAGCTATGATGCTCGCCACAACATAATGGGGAAGCTCGTTGATGAACAGAATAAAATGGCCCAACAATGAACCTTTGGGGTAACCCAATTTGATATAATATTTTCGGGAATAGTAATCTTCTACCTCAACCAATTTTAAATGTTTTGTCGATGAGAAACTCAAATTGTGGGCAATCGAATGCACGAGGTGAGTCGGAAAATATTCCGGCAGTTTGAGCCTTTTCATCTTGTGAGGAACAGATAAACAAATTTTCTGCTATGAAGCCATGCTGATCTCAATCAGGAATAATTATCCTTAGAAGATAAATACATGGAATGGACATTGACGTGCTATGAATGTATTTGTTGTGGTACAAACATTCGATGCTTCTCTGTCTGCGCGACACTGAGGCAATGGCGTAAAATAAATAAATTTATATAGCTTCTACCCTTTTGTACGGAGAATTGACGTGACAATGATGTCAGATTCTCTCAATTGTGATTGGCGACACTAAGCAACTATCTCACTCCAGTCTTTGGACAACAACAAATGTTTATTTTCCATTCCATGTATCTATGTTCCATGTAATTACCCTGTGCGGTTTGTCAAAGCAGAAGCGCAGAAGCGTAGAAGCTGGCTGCCCGACGGTGCCTTCTATAGAGAAGTGATGCATAAGCATCCTGCACCATCTTAAGGGCCTTTTTAGTGCACTATGTGGTAGTGAAATCACTACCACATGAACATTTTGGATAGTTAAATAATGCATAAAGACATACATATTTTGCTCTTCAATTTTCATTCTTCAAGATTATTCTTTCCAACGATTCGTCCAGCATATGCTTGGAAATTGTCGTTGATTATTCAAACAAACAATCGAGAAAATAATGAATTCGATTTTTATTATAGATTTTCGATATCTACTATTGGCTGCTAGCATCTATACGGACCTTAAATTTTCTTTCATCCGACTCACCTTCAATTTATCCATGGATCCAAACTGCAAAAAGCTTTCTTTTGAATGGTTCATATACTTGTGTATACAAGGTTAAGAAAACAGGAACATTCTTTTTAACAATTTATTCGAGATAATCCAGTGACAAACACGATTGAAGTCATACATTAGATATGATCGATAAAAATATAGAAAGATTGTTGAAGCTCATACATTGATATGTGTCTACATTCTTGCGATTGAGGGATTTGAAGAAACTGCTCGAATTCATATTGACAGTTAATTTGATTTCCAAACTCACTCATGATTTGACAATTGTTCTCCAAGTGAAATAAATGTATACCAAAAAATACAAATATGTATATATTATAAGAAACGAATAATTGATATTTATTATTATTTATATTAATTGCTTCGGAAATTATATTATGTTCATAAACGTTTCAATTGACCTTATTAACGACTTTCACGTTCGATGAAACTCCGTGAAATCCGAAACGATATGTTTCAGCAAACCTGAAAATCCCTGAAAAATTCATGACCTACTAGAGGACGAACCTTTTTTGTATGCTCGTAATCGGCTCTTTTCGATGCTTTGTGTCTGATACTTCCGAAACATGAATCAAAATCAAATATTCACATTATATATCGTCCTTGTCCTTTCTCACAGTTTGTCCGTTAATAATTTGTGTATACTACATTTTTAGACGACTGGCTTTTCACAAATTCGCCGACACTTTCACTATCCATTCTTCTTCATATGACACGTCCCGTCATGCAGCTTATTATGGATATTACCAGAGACATCATTGCTACAGATGAAATCTTACAGGTTGAACTTTTCACTGCAATATCAATACACATAATATATGAAATATTTTTAACAAACAATATGAAAAATATAGATATGAAGGCATTCGCCTTATGGAAATCATTAGATTAATCGTTATATTGAAAGATTATTGAATGTGAATAAAAAATATTATAAGGCATGTGACACACAGCAACTGTTAGGAAAAGTATGTGCCTATATTCAAAAATAATTGATATCTCGTGTGGCTATGGAAAATTGAATTTATATTGATAATAGAGTCTATAAGCTTTTGTGTTGCGAAATTCAGGTTGGTATTGTGAATAAACAATAATCTATAAATAGACCTACTATATATGAATGTAAGCACTGACAAAGAAAAATTTTAATTTTGTACTGCTGTTTACGTTCTAAATTTAATAGTAGATATAAATTGGACTACACTATCAATTTTCAATTCTGATTAATATATGAATTTTAATATTTCTTGTTTTCGAATACTTAACTGGGTTATATTTATATATTTCAGTTCTGTGATTCAAACTACAGAAATTATTGAAGATCTTTCGTGACTAGATATTAAGCTGCGTCTGGACTTTCAAGGCCTACTGGGATATCAATCATTCTTGAATGGACAATATATGTACATTTCTACTTAACATACAAGATAAAAAGCTACCTGAGGAGGTGTTTTGCAGTCAGTCGAAGGCTGATATAGTACTTAATTTTATTGATTCAATAGATATTGATCCCAAAAAGAAGCCTTGTGGCGAGACTGCTCCACAAAAATTTATGAAATTCATAAATTTTGAGATTCTTTCAAAACATTTCATGTTTTCACAAAATTTTTGAATATATGGGATTGTGAATTTTCAGTCACTTATCTAACTCATTGTTTTGCCCATAAGTGTATTAAAAAATTAGAGAGAATTGAATAAAGCGTAGGTCTTCATCGATTATCAACCACGGCCTGGCAATACTTTCCATCAGATAGTTGAAATAGCCATGATCAATTTCTCTCCATAGTTGAAGTAAAAGCCGTCTGAGTTTTTGAAATCTATGCAGAGGTGGATGACAATACAGAATTCTGTGTACCCGATATCAAGCGTGTTCAATGGGACTGAGGTCTGGCGACCAAGAGGGCAGCGCCAAATCCGGAATACCATGAATTCCCACTGGTTCATTCTCGTAATACGAGGATATCTGAGGCACTGAATATTTCATAAGAACGCGTTCATCATATAGTTCACGTCAATTCGGACATAAGAAAAATTGCTGCCAAATTGATACCCAAATGTTTGAATGTTGACCAAAAGTGTGCAAGGGTAGAAGCATCGCGTTCGATCTGTGCTCGATTTGAAAACAATGTAAACTTCTTAAACCGAATAAGTAGGTACTATAGATAAGACTTGGGTACATTTCTATGATCCAGAAACAAAGCAACAATCGATGGAATAGCGACACTCTGGTTCTCCAAGACCTAAGAAGTTTCATGTCCAAAAATCTGGTGGCAAATTTCTTACTTCAGTTTTTCGGGATTGCAATGGAGTAATCATGATTGATTTTTTGGATAAGAGTAAAACAATAACCGGAGATTACTATTCGACATTACTGACCACTTTACGGAAAAAAATTAAAGAGAAATGACGCGAAAAGCTATCCAAAGGTGTTTTGTTTTTGAAGGACAACGCCACTGCACACAAATCTCATGTTGGCATGCAAAAATTCGTGATTCAGGGTTTGAATTACTAGAACACCCCCCTTATTCACCAGATTTGTTTAAAGGTTTGAAAAGGTTTAAAAGGTCGTAACATTTCTTCGAACAAGGAGGTAATAACAGCTGTGGAGGTCTGGTTTGCAGAGCAAGAAGAAATATTTTTTTTGAAGGGTCTAGAGACGTTGCAGGTTGGCTGTGATAAATGTATCCAATTAAGAGGAAAATATGTTGAGTAATAAAATATTTTGACATTAAAATTTTGTTTGTGTGTGTCGTAAGGAATGGATAATATGGTGCCTGCGGTTAGAGGACCTTATGGCGGTTCAGAAAAATATATTTTATGGTTTGTAAAAGTCCCTTGGTTTTCGAGATGTTGGAGATTTTCGAAAATTCAAGAATATCACACCCTTCGCCACTAGTTTTGCAGGCAAGACTCCTGAATGAAGGAATTTATTCGAACTGTTTTTTGGATAGTATTCCTGGATAGATGCGCTATCGAATGTAAATTATAATTTTTGGGGCGCAGGAATTGTTTTTCATAAAAAAAAGATCTAACTCAAATTTTCTGTTTTGCTTATTTTTTTTCCAACCCAGCGTGTTGGAAGATATAAAATGGTTACTGAGTTCCAAAGCAAGAGGAAACATGCCTGTATCAATGAGATTCTGAAATGGTATAACTCACTTTATTTCCAGCATTAAATACAAAATAAATTTTTATTACAATGCTTCAAGGCAGAGTGATGTTAGCCTTTTTCTTCAATTTTTAGCAACTGAAATGAGACTTGCAAGCAGAATAAAGCAATTATTCATAAGAAGTTGTAAAGCATCTAGTAGAGCTCCTGATGCCCACTTCGAACACTTTTTGTAAAACTCGATTCAATTAAACGATATTTTATAATTATTTTTTTTTTCTCGTATTCTTTCATTATTAAGCCCTATAGTAATAAAGTTAATAGTTTTTAAGCGAATTTCAAGTAATGAAGTGAATTTTAGCACTTTTGTTATGAAGAAAAAATTAATTCCTATTACATTGGGTCAAGACCTTTGTTACAAAAATGCTGAAATTTAATTCATAACTCGGAATTAACTTGAAAATACTAATTTCACAACGTTGGGGTTCAATAATGAAAGAAAACGATACAAAATAACAATTTGAAAATATTATTTCATTGAATAAAGTTTCACAAATGATGTTTAAATTGGCCAACATGAGTTCTGATACATGCTCTACAGTCTACACTTTCTAATGAATCATAGCTTTATTGCATATCAACAATTTTAAAATGAGTATCGTTTCATTGAATTAAATTTCACAAAAGATGCCTAAGACGCCACCATGAGCTTCAGTAAATGCTCTATACCTTCTTATGGATGATTTATTCTGCTTTCATTTCTCATTTTAGCTGCTAATAATTTTAGAAACACCCTCAACTGATAAGAATTCATTTTGTATTAAATGCTGGAAATACAGAGAATTATACCATTTCGGATTCTCAATGAAACGGTCATGTTTTTTCTTGCATTGGCTCTCAGGTAACCATATTATTTTTTACACCACGCTAGGTTGAACTTATGAAAAAAAAATAAGAAAACGGAAAAGTTTTTTTAATGAAGAACTATTTATGCGCCTCAAAAATAAAGAATTACATTCAATAGATCATCTATCCAGGAATACTATCCAGAAAACAGTTTAAAAAAATTCCTTCATTTGGAGTCTTGCCTGCAAGATGAGTGCCGAAGGATGTAATTCTCTTGAATTTTCGAAAATCTCCAATGTCTTGAAAACCAAGGCAGTGTTACTAATCGTAAAATATATTTTATACACGAGTGCTTGTATTGGAAAAATCAAAAATATCGATGTTCAGTGGAAAACATATCATAGAATCATTATTTTTTCGAAACGAACCACTACTTAAAGTGTTTCTGTATGTATTATTCGTTTCGATTATGCTCCAACCAATTATATTCAAAATTTATATAAATAAATTAAGTGATATACACACCATGATGAGAATATTGGATGAGGCTTGTCCACTCACCAAGTAGAAGAGCTTCTCTCATGTCTTTCATCGACGTACTCTGTACGACACTCTCCATGTCCCCTCTCCAAAGTTCTGGAGAAACTGTTGCTACACATTTGACCCTCATCGAACCGCCCAGGAAATGTCGACTGCTCAAATTGAACTTGAGCCCTACTGTCACAGAAACCTGTCCATGTTTGTGCAATGTATGTGGATAATGGACCAGCGATGTTGGAGTGACCACCTGAATTGAATAACAACTTGTTGAAATGCAGTGAGTGTTATTCGCAAATCTAATTACCGTTGAGGGCGCTGCGAAATGTAAACAAACTTTGACGTTTGTCAGTACTCTTTTCGAGATTTGTTTTCGAGTTTTTCTAGTAAATCAGGATATTTATCGGAATTATCAGAAAAGAAGTTTAATTTCGTAAAGAAAGATCAACATTCTTTGGAAATACTTTATTTGAGAGGGATGAATTGTGGAATAAAATCGGGCGATGATATTGGTGATCACTGTACCTAGACAAAGAAAAATTGTTTAACCTAACTCCTGCCAGTTGAAAGCACTGGTATAAATACCTTTTCCAATATTTTTTCGGAATCAATATTTCTATTCAGAAACCCAGACCATAATCCCAATATATCTTCTCCAAATAATAATTATAATATGGGAAAGGAGGTTAAGATGGCGAATCGGGTAAGATGACGAATTCCCGATATTTCCTGAATATACGAATTTGACAACACCGGCTTCTATCAGAACCGAAGACGTAGTGCTATCTGTTCAGCAATTGACTACGAGCTGAATACGCCGCGAGTTTAGTAAGATACGAGCGCGGATAACCGTTGCGTGTTGACTCAAACAATATTTATGCTCCGGAAAATACTATTTTTAGTGTTTTATGTAAGTATTGGTCAACTGTTATAATTTTTTTTTCGAAACCTATATACTTCGCGAATAATTTTATCAATGAAAACTTTCGTTATGAATTATAAATTTTATGTTATGATTTTCGAAATAAAAAATGACGCCAGCGGGTAAGATGGCGAGTGGGTAAAATGGGTAAAATTTATCAAAGAAAAACTGACAGGCAATCATGGTCGAAGGATAATCTGAAGAGAGCAATGACTAGAGTTAGAACAGAATCTTGAATCTGTATTACAATTCCTTCCTCGAAAACTTCTAATGAAACACTTAAAAAAATCACCCTGTATACTTAGTGAATAAAATTTCAAATAATCTGTACGTAGGTTAGGGTCATATTGACTATTTGTGTATGGTAACATTGTATTCAAAATAAATTCTTTTTTACATCAGGTGTTTTGGTATTATTAGTTCTACATCCCTTTGATTAGTTGATTATTGCCGACTACCTGAAATATTCACAGTGTGACTAGTTCTGAATCCGCCCCTGTTCAGTTTCCCCACCCAAGAAATCTAAATTCATATTTATGGCAGTATTTTGTGAACGCGTTTTTGTCGAGATGCTCTATCTCCTGTTTTATTAATCTATGGAGAAAACCATCAGGAGAAAAATAAAGTTTGACTCTTCGGACTCGTCAATAGATATCGACTTTGCTGACACTGATAATGATTCAGAAGTTGAAAGAGATTGCATCATCTGCAGTGAAATGCACTGGTATGGACCATCGAGAGGCAAAGGTGAAACAATGTGATTGGTGCATGTAAAAATGTAGGTTAATAATGTTGCCTTATTCGAAGAATAAATATATTTTACTTTGATTTGTTTATTTTGGCATATACCTAACTACCTTTTTTCTTAGAATACCCTTCGTCATCTCACTTCTCGCATTTCTCTCCATGGAGGATAAGATGACGAATATGACGCAAGGAGATATATCTCTATTTTTTTATTTAGAATATTAACCATTATATAATCCAAATTGAAAATGTGAAGAACTGATATCAGCCAATGACCGTGTCGATACATTTATTTCGATAGAGGAGCAGATGACAGTTTTTTTAATTTTTTACTTTTAATCTTACTGTCGTCATCTTACCCTCCTTTCCCCTACATACTTTTTTGGACAACGTGAGATAAGAGAAAACAGAAGAAATTAAACTAGTTTTGACTTTGGAGTACTGACAAAGTAGTTTCGTAATTCAGTATTCAGAGGGCGTCTAGATTTTTGGATTCGCCAATAAATAATCTATCCATGAAGAAGAATGCTTCTTTGCATGTCTAGTTCGACGACATTTATATATAAAAGATCTATGAAAATCCTTTCATAGCCGAGGAATTTGACCATTCTAGTTTTGTGGTGTAAGGTGTAATATGCCGATCGGCAAAAAACTCGACTATATAAAGTACCTGCCTTTATATACAAATAACTTTTCAAGCATCTAGAATATCACATGATTTATTGAAAGTAAGGATACTATTCATTTTCAAGTGCTGACGTACTTTTTCAGTTATGAAATTTTTATGGTTCGTATATTTCCTGCCCTTTTCCATTAACAATGAGAGATTTTGATGTGAATAAAAGAAACAGCGAAAAAGAAATCCATGCTTAAACTCACTTGCTGTTCGTTTATGTACCAATGCAGTATTGAAGCTGGGTAACTTCTTCCGGATGTACAGTTCAGATTTATCTCCTCTCCAATCTGATATTGGGATTCTACCCCTGTTATCACTGGGTCTTCCTGGGGTAGTGCTGAAAAAATACATTTTGTTGTTCTTCTGATGATATTATATAAATAAGAATTTCTAAAGGATAGTGTTCTTCGTGGAAATATTGATGAAAATAATATTCAAGAAAAGTTATTGTAGCGTTTCACGACAAAAAGTCAAACCAGTAGTTGTACCGAAAGCTTACGACAAGTGCACAACCTGACAGTAATAACGTTTTTTCACTGTTCCCTACCCTATTTTTAAGTTGAGTAACGGCCGTTTTAAATAAACCCCGATTTTTCGACTTAAAAATGAAAATGTAGAAAATCGCAATGATGCGTCCATTTCAAACTTTCCGTAACTTCAACGCCCCAAACACTTGAGCACAACCACTAGATATTGAATAGGGATGGAGGGAGTTGCTATAACTAATGTTGAAGATCGTATCGAGTACAATCTGACCTTAAAATAATATATAATATATAATGAAATAACAGCGAAAATAGTAAAACTGGCAATGTGAAATTTATCTCGAGAATATTATTCGTATATCCGACACATTTTCGAAGGTATTTAGTATTAATTTTTTGTTCAAAAAAATAAACGCACCACGTTTTTGATTCACCCTAGTCCAAAGTGAATTTTTGAGAACGCTACAAGTGTATCAAAGCGATTATAAATTTGTAATAGAATTAAAATGGTGTATTCTGTAGAAGAAAAGGTAAATATGATGAAATTATTATTTAGAAATAACTACTCTGCGCGAATAACAGCAGTATTATTGAACGAACAAGATTCTGGAAAAAATCAACTGCTCACTTGCTGCAACTGGTTGCGAAATTTGATGACTTTTAGTACTAGGAAATTATTCGATGTATCTGGTGTTTAACAATATAAAATAAGACTGTATTAGGAACAATTGTTCATTTTTCCTCAATGGCTTTGTAAACCGGCATAACTGTCGGTATTGGTCGGATGAAAATCCAAAATTATTTCGTTAGGTGTATACTTCTTCAAAAATTTAATGTTTGGGGGGGGGGTTTATTTATGGAAATCACATAACTAACCTTTTCTAATACCCGGTAATCTCACTGATAAAACCTATTTAGATCTATTGAAGGACGATTCGTTCAGCCCCCGTGCAAGTATTGGAGAATGAAGAAGACCGTAAAATGATAATTTTTCAACAAGATGGCGCACCACCTCATTTTGTTCAAACGGTGCGTCAGTTCTTCGATGAAAATTTTGCTCACATTTGAATCGGAAGAAGGGCCATCCAGATAACCTGATCTGGCTCCACTGGACTTTTTTTCTATAGAATCTCCTGAAATAAGAAAGGAGTTTCCGGTATAACTGGAAGTTGCGAGGGTCTGAAAATTTTAGGGAGAAAGTTCATTGTCGTTCAGTCGATTAGTTCATAAAAGCCTATAATCACGGTGAATCACTCTGTAACTATATTGAAATATTGAAGAAATATTACTGTTCGCTGGGGGCAAATGTGCGCATTTCATGCTGGTGTTTCATCGATCGCTAATGGTATATTTTCCGATTATTTTAAAATTTTCCCTTGTATAACATGTCGCATGATTAAGGATATTAAACTTGAAAAAAAAATGATCGGTCATACTCAAGGTTAGGGACGGCCTGTCCCAACAGAACTCAGTCGGCACGCAAACAAGTGTTCGTTACGTCTGATGTCGTTTCTTTCCATAAAGCACTCCTTTCATGAAAAAGAAAGAAAAACTTGACATGTCCGTAGGAAGTTGCGTGCTGCTGCTACTTATGTACCCTATCAAGCACCCGCATGAAAGTGAATTGTTTCATTAATTCCGCGAATTATATGTTTTGTATGTGGACTGGGTAATCTGTTTCTTATTTGGACAATTCAAGTTTCGTTTACTTCTAGCCAATCCGACATACGACGTAATGAATATACTGAGGCTTAGAAAATACTCTTATTGAATCTGATATCAAGAATGTAGGAATGTTTTCATTCTATTCGATTAGAACAGTAATTTTTTTGAGTAAAAGTGTTATTCAGAAATATCTCTGAAATATGTGAATTTAATATACAGGCTGGGCTTTTTAAAACGAAACAGACGAGATAACAGGAGGAATAAATTTATTTCGAAAAAATGCTCGGACACGTCGATTTTTGTTTCGGGGGGGACCACTTTTAAGGTCAAATTCACATATATCGCTTCAACCCTTAGTGTTAGAACAACAACCCCTAAATTTTGAAGAGGAAAGATAAGGTGAGTGATACCTCATTTGAAAGGCCTTTCCATGCTGAATTCAGCTTATTGATTTTTTTTCTCATTTAATCCATTCGTTTTCGAGATATTCAATTTTGAATTTCGTACAGTACCAGTCATTCCGCTAACCATGCTATGTGAAATCATCAATTATTTGACTAACCGTTAATTGTCAACATTAGACAACGAAATAATTATAATTGGTTCTTACTTTCTTCAACAATTAAGGTGAAAATGGTATATTCTTTGGCAGAAAGAATTGAAATTATTTCTTTATTTTTCATTGTTGACGAGAGAAATGAACATTATTTTGATATCTGGTGTATGGCAGTCATGGAATTTCATCAAATCTACAGAATAAATGAATAATAAATTCGCTTGATTCAGACAGCTTGCTTGACGACAATACCATAGTTGTTTCAAATTCAAAGGTCAATATTTCAAGAACCAATGAATCAAATGAAGAAAAAACCAATATGCTGAACTCAGGATGAGAAGACCTTCTAAATGAGGTGAAATTTACTCCATCTTCCTCATCGAAAATTTAGGGGTTGTTGTTCTTACACTAAGGGTTGAAGCGATAATGTTGTGACTTTGACCTTAAATGTTGTCCCCCTCGAAACAAAAATCGACGTGTCCGAGCACTTTTTCGAAATAAATTTATTTCGCCGGTTATCTCGTCTGTTTCGTTTCAGAAAGCGCACCCTGTATTTAACGATAAAAGTACAAAATTATATCAATTCATCGCATTGCACAGTTCTATATTATTTCTGTGCGAACATTCTTCCATTTTTGCACACCTGCCTCGATAACCAATCAAGATATTAGTTCATCGGAAATGCCAAAAATCCTGTACTGCCAGTTAAACTGGTATTATTGTTGTTTGAGCTGATATTCGGTTTACCGAATACTTTCTCTACTGGGTGTCCCGATATTAAAACAACAAAATTTGGTCACAGAAACTCGACCATGAAATTAGGAGACCCTAAGTTTTTATTTGTTCCAGGAAGCCACCTGAATTTGGCCACTAAAAATACCTAGCCTTCCCCTTTCATGTCAGTATCCGGTCATACGAGAATCATTGAATTTGGTAGACAGGAGTTTCAATATATGCGAAATCTCATAGTGATATCTACTTTGGCGATTGATCAACTTAAGATTTTTTTTAACTAGGCCACAATGTCTTTGGAACCACTCAACATTAACTCGCAAGGAAGAACTTAATCAGGAAAAGCTTCATCGTACAATCGTCTGGCAGCACGCGAGTTTCCATCAGCTTTTCCATACATAAAATGCGTCTTAGCCATTTCATCAATTACTTTCGAGATACAGAACTGTACAAAATACCCACACAATTTTCTTGTTTTATAGATAATGTCAAAGTAATGAACGCTTATTATGTTTTTCACAAAATCATTTCTGTCTCGGGAATGATGCTCCGTAAGACTTTAAATGCGAGTTATTGCTCTACTCATATTTTATGTATTGATCTCATTGTGGACCCGACATATCCAAATTATATCAAATGAGCCTTATCATTAAAATTCATTATTATAACCTCCTGTTTTTCTGGCATTATAAAGAGGCTCTTACAATCAATTTTCATTGATTGCTGTGTCACTGTAAACATTGTGTTAATATTGAATTTGTTGAACTTTCTCAATGTCTGAGACTGACTTCAAGTGACTTCTCATTCGAACTACTCTAAATTACCTCACCTTTTTTCACATTTCGACCTGTAAAATCGTCCCCGGAAATTTATAAAAGTTTAATCCGAAACGAGATCGGAACACCTTGTATTATATATTTCAACATGTAAATAGTAGTGGTATGCCCCCGGTTTCATAAAGCTCGATCGGGGAATCAACGCTTGATTGACAGATAAACGTCAATTTGTTTTCAATCAATAATTCAGTCATAAGAATTCGGAATTAAATTCTCGAATAAAATTATGATCTATATACATCTATTCAATGATTCTAAATTGCTTCTTGTTCAATATATGTAGGAATGAAAAAGTTTTAGTGATTTCGTTTTTGAAATCCAATGACTGTCAAATCTTTGATCGGGCAGTAAGAGTTTTATGAAACCCGCTGCACTTTTTGTTGATCATTCGGAAAAGTTTATTGCAAGAGATTCGGCCAAACTAGAGTACGAAAAAATTGTCGTCAGAGAAAAATTTTGACTGTTTAGTATTTCAAAAAATACGGAATTTCAACCTTCAAATTTCTATAGTAAAATCTGAATTGCTGAATAGTTGGAATGCGTTCTGGGTGCTGCAAGAAAGATGATAGAACTATCATACAATTTCCATTAATTAGATATCAAGTACTACTGTTGCCAACTTGTGAAAGCTTGATGTTTTGTTCGCTGTTACTACTAGCAAAATATTTCAATGCCCATACAGATCTGAATTCGGCTGGAAACCATTCGAAATATGATGGATAGTATATCGATAAAAAAACATCACAAATGAATAGAGCCTATTCCGTATTCATGTGAATACATTTGTTCGCTACACCTCCGTTTCCACAGTCCCAAATTCCCACAGTACCTTAATTAAACACTAATCGATTAATTCAAATGATTCCGTTTCACTTAATGCATGGTATCGAAGTCAATCATAATCAATCACCATAATGAAACCTCTAGATCGATATAAATTCAATTCACAGGTGATTCCAATCATTCAATAATGAGTTAATTGACCCATACAATTTGTGATTTATCGAAAATCGAATACTAGATTGCATCATATTCAGTGAAAATGTAAAAGTAGGGGCTTATAATACATAATACATAATACATAATGTATTTATCGATATGGAGTCATTCACTGTGGTTGAACGAATGATTAACAATGAAACATTATTTGTCACTGAAAACTTTTTGAGTTAAATCTTCATTTCTGTAAAAAGCGCCATTATAGAGTATGCCGTGAAATAATGAGGAATGTATGAAAATTTTCATTCGAGCAGTCAGAATTCGTAGCGGTTTGTTTGATACAACGATGGCGTAGTAAATACCGCTCTGCCGTTGCTTGTTTCCTGTGCACTCTTCAATTTGAAATTCAAATATACAATCAGAAAAATATGCGTATGCCCACGGTGAAAACAACTTGAATTTGTATTTCCATGCACAGATTTTTTGCATGCATTATGCAGATTCGTTCGCAAAAAACTCTGTTTGTATAACGACGAAGTTTCAAAATAATTGGTGGAAATCATCCACAATGATGAATGTGCTGAAAAGGGTAGGCTGAGTTCTGAGTGTACCTGGCGGTTGGCCAATTGGGGGAGGGTTAATATTTATACAGGATAGGGCATAGTTCTGAAATAAAATTAATATTTTTTTTCAACGGATAATTAAAGACGGAAACGTTGCAACTCCTTAATTTAATGTTAATACATCTCATTTTCTGGCAATAGAGTTTGGTTTTTTCAATAACTTAGCTGAAACCCCGTCCATCAGGAGAAATACGAAATCTCTTGAAGAAACAAATGAAAATACCCATACCCATAACTTGAAAATCAAACGGAACACTTTAATTTTGTCCCGTTTGTTCTTATGCATTGGAAATTTGAAATTAAATATTTTTCGCCAACCTCCCACGAAAAACGGAATCTTACCATAGTCTTTATTGTTATTTATTATCAGAAACATATAAAAATTCTTTCGAAAATAACAACCTACATACTCTGTTAGTAGTACCTATACATAGGTGCTGCAAATGTCCCGTAGTTAGATACTACTTGGCATGCTCTCAGACAGTTCATGATAAACTCCTTCAGAAGAATACCGAATATGCTATTAGGTTGGATTCTAATATTGGCCTTTTAAACTCCAATATTAGCTATCCTAATTTGACAGATCTTTCACTTGAAATCTAAAAAAGAAAGTAATCCAATTTCGTCAAGAGGGAGTTACACCACATTCAAATTCAAATGACATTTTTCTCATGCTACGGACCTCCTATTGACATGTAGTTCTCGAGAATATTTCTTGACAAATGCAGTTCATTGGGCAGAGCCAACCATACTACATTCGAAAACGAAAAAAAAATATTTTCCACGTTTTTTCGGTTACAAAATAGACATTGCACTGATACACCATCCATTTTAAGCATTTTATACCAAAAATAATCGAATAAGAATCCAAAACCAGCGGAACAAATCTTCGGAATTCTCTTTATCGAGTGTAGTATACCTATGTCTAAATTATTTCTTCAATCAGTGGATATTGCCATGTTTCAGCAACATCAACTAGTTACATTATTTTACGTCCCTGTATTATGTAAAGGGAATCGAAAAAATACGTTAATTCTTTGCAAGATTATCTGAAAAGTCTCGTGGTATGATTCCCATTTAAGTCTTGGGATCTTGTGGCCATTTGATTTTATTTGAAAAAAAAATAAGTGTTAGATTTAATAAAACACGTGGTTGGTACTTTTTATTCACAAAGTAAGATGGCGGTCGGTTATCTAGCACGTGGAGGTGCTCTAACAAAGGGTAAGGTACAAAGCGTACCGCCCGACAAGGTAATTGTGTGCTCGGCCTTGCAAAGAGAGAGCAGGTAACATTGGAGCACAGAGTTCACAGAGCATGGGTTCTATACTCTTATTCTTCCTTCGATATTCGTCGTCGGACATTATCAGTATATTATGAAGGGAGTCAAATTAACATTTGCTAACACGGCCATACTGACTACTGAAACGTCCTCGTTTCACTTAGTAGACATAAACAATATCTAAATAACAAACAACATTGTTAAAGAGAGCTTGTAAACATAAAACATTTGTGTACATAGCTCTGTTTGATGCGCTGGCTCGCGCTGCGGCATTCTTATAGATTCTCACAAAACACAAACGATTTTCACTCACAAAATAGGATCCTCAATTTCTTTTCTCGAAAGAAGAAATTTAATCCCACTTCTGATGTTAGATTTAATAAAACACGTGGTTGGTACTTTTTATTCACAAAGTAAGATGGCGGTCGGTTATCTAGCACGTGAAGGTGCTCTAACAAAGGGTAAGGTACAAAGCGTACCGCCCGACAAGGTAGTTCGAGTAATTGTGTGCTCGGCCTGTGCAAAGAGAGAGCAGGTAACATTATAGCACAGAGTTCACAGAGCATGGGTTCTATACTCTTATTCTTCCTTCGACATTCGTCGTCGGACATTATCAGTATATTATGAAGGGGGTCAAATTAACATTTGCTAACATAAGTAAAAATGTTTCTCAATTTACGTGGCTCATCTTTTTAATTTCAAGTTGAGAAAATATTTCTTTGATTTTTTTCGAGAGACTTGTGTTTCCCCTTGTAACATCAACTAATTACAATGTACAATTCACTCATCATTATTAAATACTTAACACTTCTGATAATCACAAAATTCAAAGAAAAGTGGAATTACATTTCTCGTGAAATAGGAATGAAGCCTGGTTTTACGTTGTTATCGCATCACATAAAAACCGTTCAAGATTTGCCTGGGAAGCCGGAAAAATCAAGAAAACTATACAAAATTTAAATATAGCATAGAATTCTAGCCTCCATAGACAAGTGGTTAACACTTTATGGTGGTTGACAGTTGACAAGTGAACAACAAGTCATGTCTGCCATTCGATCACAATATTGATTTAACGTTCCCAAAGGTCTTGTTCAGTCTAGGATTGAGCGTTATTCCTAGTTTATCCCGACAGAATTGAATGGAAATATGAAAATTAATCTATTATAAACATAAATCTCGGCTTAATCTTGATCTGAACAACCGGGCCTAAGAGATTAGTGGTCACAGTACATGCATTGACTATTAAGTGATATGTGTAAATCACGATTGAGATTTTCACTTTTTCATTATATTTAAATGTAAACCTTCACTCATTTGAAGATGCTACTATGAGACCGAAATGCATATCTCAGTTGATTAACTCATGTAAGGGAACATCATGTGATTCAGTTGTAAGGAGAGGGTAGTTTTCGAACCTACCCCCTCATTTTAGAATCATTATTTTAGTTTTCATTTTTCAATAATTTTATTTTGAATTAATTTTCCGAGAAATCTTTTCGAATTTCCAATTCAGGATTCCGACATCGTTCGGAATTGTAAACATACCGTACCGTTTTTATTCCGTTTTTATTCCCTAAAAACGATGTCGCACCGTATAAAACATCCTGAATTGGAAGATAACCGAGTTTTTTGTTCGCTAGCACAGATAAGTCGAAATTAAGACGTTTTCATCGACGCAAAATTACCGAATTTCGACTGTCGGGCACATCTGATTTCCGCACCCCCCCTGTGGGTATAAAATCAGATGTTCCCCCGCAGGCCACTTCACTTACGATTTATTTTCCTGGTTGACTTACGATTTATTTTCCTGGTTGACTTACGATTTATTTTCCTGGTTGACTTACGATTTTTCCCTTGATTGTTTCACTCGTGCTTAATTGACGATAATAAGTGCCGTCCGCCGTTAAAGAATTAGAGTTGCTTTTCATTTTTTTTTCGATTCAGAGTATATTTTATTTTCCCTTATTTTTTTTTCCTTCACCATAGTAGGTGATTATAAAATTGACGAGTGCAAGTGGCCAAGCCAAAGGTAAGACGACACGCCGTTATTTTCTTTTATATTGACTTCACTATTTACTTCAGCCTCCCTTCATCCCTTCCTACCCCGGTTTCAGCTCCACTCCTACTGTTAAAGCACCCCGCTGGCGTGGATACTCAGGGAGCGCGGAGACACTTTGGAGTGGCAGAAAACCTTCCTCTATCCCTTCCTACCCCGGGTTAAGTTCCACCCCTATTGCTAAAGCACCCCGCTGGCGTGGATACTCAGGGGGTGCGGAGGCACTCTGGAGTGGCTAACCCTCTTTCCTTCCCCGTTGTTTCGACGCTCACTTCAGTTGCTATCGAAGAACCCCGCTGGCGTGGACACTCAGGGGGCGAAGAGCGCAACTAGGGGTGAGCTGTTGTGAATCTGTGCCGTCTTTCATCCCCTAACCTGGCTGAGGTCCGATATCTGTCCGTTAAGTGTACGTCTCAGGTTCTGGCTGGCGAACAAGTCCGTTAACCCCCGTATAACGCTTGAGATCGGATCCCGTGCTATTCCGTCCGTCTTGTCCGTCTTTAGAATCACTGTAAAATTTAGTAGTAGTGCTATTTGTGTTCCCCTTTTCGACGAATAAAAGTTGTACACGTTGATTCTGCCTATCATTGTGCGTCGCTAACACCCTAGACACCAGGGAACCCTGTCTCCGGCTAGTAGCTGCCGGGGTAGGTTTGCTATTCTCCCTTAAAGAATAGCTGGCGCTCGAGTCCGCCGAGGAAAACCCCGTTACACAGTTTATGGTCACTTATGGGATTTCATCAAGTATCGATTCAAAAATGAACAGGTATCTTAAATTGCTCGATTTTGGCTATTTCTGGTACTTCTAGTCTCGATAAGGAAAAACGTTGAAAGGAGAGCTGAGCTCGATTTTCGTGAAAAGTCCATTAGTGGAAACTGTTTTACGATATATCGTGAATATTTTTGAAGAGCTCATTTTTCTGTATAAAATGCGATCAGAAAAAGATTATTCAAAATTAAAACGTTATCCTTTTTTCATCTTCAGTACAAGACATAAAAAAGTTGAATAGAAAGTTTTTACTGTTAGATATTTTCGAAAATAAAAAAGTTATTGCACATTTTTTGAATCGACAAAATATCTTGGTTATATCTTCACGACAAATGAAGATATTGTGGAAAATTGACTTTTCACGAAAGTCGATCCCTGGACCACCCTCAACATTTTTACCTATCTAGCATAGATGGAAGTACTAGAAACAGCCAAAATCAACCTTTACCTTAAGTTGTATTTTTTCAGAACAATAATGTTTTAAATAACAATTCTATACAATGTAAAAACGAATTTTTATCTCTCATTTCTCTTCCAACTACCTACTTTTAATATACCCTCACTATGGCAGGACATATATTATTTACCAATGATTGATTTCTGGGCTGAATTTGTCAGAAATTACTTATAATATAACCTCTTGGAAGGATCACTTCGAATTATCAAATGGATAATTCTCATCAAATTCTGAAATTTAAGTGTCCCCCTTAGCCTACTTGCAAACACACCGATTTTGGACGGCCGATTTTATATCGTTCGTCCAAATTCCAATAGTGAACCAAGTGTGGGAACGGGACCTGGCATACACGAGGACCAGTGAACTGTGCCGGTAAAATGCCGGTGAGCAACCGTCCAATACCGGCAATACCGGGATGTAGTGGCGTACGTGACTAAGTACACCTTTGTTCTAGCACCGATTGTTTACCATTGAACTTAAGAAAGGGTTCTTTCTTGAGTTCATTGTTGTTTTCCGACCATATCAGTCGAATTCGTTTGGCTGATCGTTTGACCGGTAAAAATCCGGTGAGTGTGCTCGCAACTGCTACCGATAAAATATTGGCCGATTTTATTTCGGTCGTCCAAATTCCAATAGTGAACCACGTGTGGGAACGGGACCTTGCACATACGCCGACCACTGATCGGTGACGGTAAAATGCTGGTGAGAAACCGTCCAATACCGGCAATACCGGGATGTAGTGGCGTACGTGACTAAGTACACGTTTGTAGAAGCACCGATTGTTTACCATTGGTGAACGAGTCTAAAAGTACAGGAGAAGGCTTGAGAGGTGCGGAATATTTAAGGCCCTGGTTAAGAAGATCTTGTTCGGCAGATGATAGTGAAACGTCGGTCATGTTTAATGTTCTTGGGTGAAATTTAAACGTCGGATATACTGTTTGGATGGATAACAGATTTGATAACTTTGCTGGTCGAAACAACCATATCCATCGCCATCCAAACAGTATATTCGACGTTTAAATTTCACCCAAGAACATTAAACATGACCGACGTTTCACTATCATCTGCCGAACAAGATCTTCTTAACCAGGGCCTTAAATATTCCGCACCTCTCAAGCCTTCTCCTGTACTTTTAGACTCGTTCACCTTACATATTGAGAACATTTTTAATCGGTGCAGATTAGAAAATTTGGCCACCATAACATTAGAGACAACTAACATCATCAAATCCTCCTTAAGACATCAAACTACTAAATTTGGGAGTTCTTCCTCTGTCATAAAATCATTGTTGAACAAAATCAACGTAAACAATCTCTTGGTCACCAAAGCTGACAAGGGCAACTGCACCGTGATCATGAGAAAGTCTGATTACATTTGCAAAACTGAAGACTTCCTAAATTCAACAGATTTCGACACAACCCCCAAAGATCTCACACCTGGTTTTCTTAAGAAGGTAAATTCTACCATCAAACAAAATAAAGATATTTTGCAACTTTTCAATTTTAGAATAGATTGGCTTATCTCGTCTGTACCGGTCACTCCTCTGTTATATAGTTTGCCGAAGATCCACAAACCAGGCATACCCGTTCGCCCAATCGTTTCCTTTGTTGGCACCCCTGCCCACGGCTTGTCTTCCTTCCTCTGTGATGTTTTTCAACGCCATTTAGATTACAGATCAGAAATCTCTATCAAAAATTCTTCAGAACTGGTGCATCAGATCAAAGACCTCAAATTTCCCGAGGGAGCAACCATGGTCTCCTTCGATATAGTCAACTTATACCCATCTACTCCACCGGTTGAAGCCGCTGAATTAATCAACCAACTTTTGGCCTTTTCCGATCTTAGCGACGATGTTGTGTCTTCTCTCTCAGCTTTACTAAAAGTTTGCCTGGAGCAGAACTTTTTCAAATTCAACAACCGATTTTGCATCCAAAAAAACGGCCTAAGTATGGGATCTCCCCTGGCGCCATTGCTTGCAGAGTGTTTTCTTAAATATCTTGAAAATAAACTCAAGGACACTAACTTGTTCAAAAAACACATTCTATTTTGGAGACGCTATGTGGACGACATTTTTTGCATCTTTCTGGGAGATCAATCTGACCTCGATATGTTTCTAGATTTCATTAACACACTGCATCCTAGAATCACCTTCACCGTTGAAGCACAGACAAATGGAACCCTTCCGTTTCTAGACTTACTTTTGCGCTCGAGAGATGATAAGATCGAATTCTCTATCTAAAGGAAGCCCACAATAACTGATCATGTGATCCCTTTCTCATCAAATCATCCACTCCAGTACAAGCTTGCCGCCTTCCGTTTCTTCTTCTATAGACTGTTGACAACTCCTTTGTCCGCTGAAGATTACGAAACAGAATACAACATTATACTACAAATAGCACACAACAATGGCTTCCCTATGAACTTGGTCCAGAACACTTTTCGCAGGATTTCCCATAAGATCATGATTAGACATAACACCCATTTAACCCCTATATCAGATGAAAACATTATTTTCAAGAGCATCCCTTATGTTCCTGGGGTTTCTGAGAGAATCCAAAAATACCTAAAACAGTTCAACATTCAGATATCCTTCAAAGTTGAAAACTCCCTTAGAGCAATCCTCTCCAGAGGTAAGGATAAGGTCGACCCAGTCGAGAGAATGGGAGTCTATCAGCTGGAATGTTCTTGTGGTAGTTTCTACATAGGCCGATCCTTTAGAAGCATCAAAACAAGGATCGATGAACACTTCAGAGCCATTAGGAGCAACAACCCCAACAAGTCCACTTTCGCGGAGCACATCCTCTCGAACTCCGGCCACGTTCCTTCGTTGGAGCCCTGCATCCTGTCTCTACCTCAAAACAGAAGTTTATGTGACTCATTGGAGAGGATACATATCACAAAGGCAAAACACAACACCCCAACTAAACTTCTGAACACCCAGCAGGAGTTCCCTGAACTGCTTATTTGTCCGCATTTGCTCGGCTTTCTCCCATCGCGATGACTCCGATACCGTTCTTCCCCCTTTTCTTCCAATTTTGATACTTCACACAACCCGATAGTCGCCACTCAACAGAAACTCAGTCATTTCTGTGTTTTTCTGTGGTTTCTGCGCTTCTTTCTGCTATTTCTGTTTGCCTTTGTCGATCCCTGACAATTTGACATATTTACTTTCATCGTTTCTTGACGAATAATTTCGGTTATAATTTTAAACATGTAAGTTACTTTCCTTAAATTTACAATTCGACTCTCAATATTTGTTGATTTACTGTTTTGTCTTTGTACTGTTGTTTTCTCTTTCCATGTACTTTTTTGTTGCTGTCTTTTATTTTAATTCAGTTTTCATACATCTTTGTATTTGTCTGCAGATGCCTGAAGATGGCCCTAATTTTGTAAGGGCCGAAACATATGTAGCAATTTTTAATAAAGAATTTGGAGCAGACACGAAAATTTCGTCTTTTTCATTAAAAGAGTTCTGACAAATCTCTCGACACCATCAGACTCCAAATCCAGGTCATTCATAAAGATTATGAACAGCAATGGACCCAACTTCGAACCATGAGGAACTCCAGACCCCACGCTTCCCTCCTTCGACATCGCACCATTCCAGTGAATACACTGTGATCTGTTTGAAAGAAACGAACAGATCAAATTCAAGGCTGGACTCCTCAGTCCATAATATTTGAGCTTATCTATAAGAATATCATGGTTTACAGTGTCGAAAGCCTTCGACAAACCTCGTGAAGCAATCTTCGCTATCCACTTTGAATCAAGTGCGCTGACTATGTCCTTCAGCAGCGCCAACAGCAACGTTGTTGTCGATTTCGTGTTTCTGAATCCATGCTGATGGCTGCCAAGAATGCCGTTGTCTTCAAAATTCGTTGTCGTGATTGACAGACGACAAAATTTTTGTTTCTTCCGCATAAAGTCGGCGCCTGACATAGCGGAGTCAGGCAACCCAATTCACGATCGAACACCCCTTCTTGAAACAGATTTCTATGTAATAATAATCATTGTGAAAAATATTAACATCCTATAGAAACTTGTGTGCTCCAGCTTTTTTTATTTCAAATTATACCTACTGCATGATTTTTCTATATCGAAGAGATGTTTTTAGCGATAAGGATGACACGACGGAAGAAGTTAGATGAAAATTAAAAGAAATGAACAAAGTAGTACCTACTTATAATAAATTTATATGAAGTTGTTTTGTTCTTATGGAATGTTTCTATATCTATATCATATATCATATACCTATATCATATATATAATTTATTTCTGATATAAAAATCACTTTCTCAGCCATTCCCTCATTTCGGTTTCCTTAAAAATCCTTTTTTTATATGGTTAGGAGGAGAAATTGGAGGTGTTTAGTTTTCGCAAACCTCATATGGACAAACTTTGGATTTCTGGTACGGAAAAACATTACTTGAACACAAAAATTTCAGATGCAATCGAAACTGAAATTTCGTAAATTGGATGAGAAATATCCAATAACCCTGAGTAGGCTGTATTATAAAAAGAAGAACGAAAATGCACTCGCGTCCGCATGAAGAAATATGAGATCAACTTGCCAGCATTTATTTATACGCTATGCGAGCCACCGATCCAGAATATGCAACAGCTGATTTGTATCACGGAATATAATCCCCGGAGGAAGAGGGATAAGCTACATAGCGAATTTAACGGTCCTGAGCGTCTTTACCACAGGATCGCATTGGAAGGGGGCCGAATTCCCGAAAGTTGGCAGCCGAACGGAAACTCCATCCTGCAGCGTAAATTGCAGAAATCCTCCCGATAACTGATAGAACACAAAAGCCGCTCGCTTCTATAGATGAACCAGTACGTGATTTCGATAATCCCCGCCTCCATTGAGATATACTGATATGAAGCACTTCTTGTTGGTCTTATCGGGTAATTATTTACGTAATGGGTTGCGGATGTTCCTAGAATCGGGCTTAAGATGATTAGGCAATTTCAAATTATCCACTAATCTACAGAAAGGGTCATGTATGGAAACGGAGACCATCAAATTAATGTCAAAATATTTTTCGGAAATTTAAGAACTTCTGATGCCCGTTTTCACCAACCAAATCCCTAAATTTTAAGGAATACCTAAGCCCATTTAAGAGACTCTTAGCTACAATTTCGTTTTCACTAACGGTTAGGGAACTCTTAAGTGCTAGGGGACACCCTAAATTATAAATGCCCGAAACTCGATCCCCTATCGAATCCCTAATAAAGTGACAGCGGATATTGACATGTCTACGATACGCAAAAAAAATTTTTTTTGAGAAATTGATAAATGTTAGTCGTGAATTTGTGGAAATGATCGCTCTTCGAAATCCCAATCATCAAATTTTGAGGGGTTGGTTTGAGATTTGTGTATTTATTTGGATACACGGTTGTTTGGGAAGTGATTGAACTAAAAACCGCTTCACAGTGATATTTTTTAAACACCAATTTCTAGCAAATGAACAATAATATTTGAGAGCTTTCAAGAGTAGAAATCGCTCGAATACCATAAAGCAGAGCTTGTTCTTAGGAATAAGTAAAAGCAGTTGTGTTGAAATTGTGTGAAAAATTTTGAACATATACAATGGAAGTTTATGAAAAAATTCACTCATGTTGGAATTTGGCGATTCTTTATATCTCGAGGAGGATGTTTGGTGGCACCATATAGAATGATTTGTATGACTATCAACGCGAAGGGAATATTGGATTTATGTTTCTGTCTTTATGTGTATTAATAAAAAAAAAACTACTACGGAACTATTTTATTTGGATGAATATTTCTTCCTAAAGAAAGAAAGCTGAGTGAATTATTATCAATAGGAAATTGAATATTTGGGAAAAAATAATGAACAGTATATAGAAATCAGAATTTTTTATCGATATGCTTGAGGAGAGTACTGAAAGTTGTGTAATCGACATTAACACTTCACATAAGAACAATTCAACTGTTGTTGAAATATGCTTCAAGAGTGTTTCTCAATATAGCATTCAATCCAAGAAAAAATATACCACTTTGTTCTATTCTCATCTTTCAATCTTCACATTATTTAAAAACATGAGCACATTCTGGAATACATATTCTCTTCTCATGAATCTTTCCATTTGGAATATTTCATATAGGTAACTCCTTTTTTGATCTAACTTCTTTGTCAAGATTCTGCCAAGAATTTGGTGTGTACTGAACTTTATTATGAAATGAATTTGAATCATTTTTCGAAGATATCCACACATCCACTTTCTGTTTTTAGATAGATCACGTAATCCAGTGTTATGTAGGAGTGCATGTGTAGAGCGGAGTACTATGTATTCTATAAAAGCTCACTTGTATTTTCTCTTTTCATGATTATTCGGATTTAATAGCCAGATACTTGCGTAATTTCTCTCAAAAAAATTAATATTTTTAACGACAGGTTAATGTCACGAACACAGATCCTTATGTTTTCGAAATACTGTTGAAATCTGACACGAAAAACATTTCTTTTTAATTTATTACAGGGAAACAATGAATATAGGGCACAGGACATTGGAATATTTCAAGAGAATATAAACGGAAATCTGTTTGCAAGACATAAAAAATCGTGCGATTCGGTGAACCATTACGTCTGTACCCTCGTAGCCAAATTTCGTAGCTACGAGCTCCTATTCATTCCCTAGATAAGTATTCCTTAACAAAGTGTACCTTTGTACGGTGAAAACGAATTTATATTAAGGGTAGAGTTAGGTACTCCCTAAAGCTAAGGAATACTTAGATAGGCTTAGATAGGACTTGTTCAGGGATCGTTGGTGAAAACGGGCATGAGAGTACCAACCACAGACATATAACAGATTTTTAATAGCGTTTTCTATTAGTAAAACTAGTTCTGCACTGGGTGCACTCGAATATTATTTCCGTGCTGTCAAGGAGCACATCTAGTGCAGCTCCTACATACGAAACCGAAATTTGAACTGGTCGATCATAGATTCGAAAGAAATCTATGGGTTCGATGTCATTTTGCCTTGTTTGTTGTGGGCCAATTTGCCCTTTTTGGAATAAAAAATGGAAAATGTTTTTGTATTCATTTTCAGATTCAATCAAGAAATAATTTCTATAACTGAAGCAGTTGCAGAAGATAATCCTGATCGTGCATTCAAATTATGTAACTAGTAAGTTCGCGACTTCAGATTAATTTCATTTCTGCAATTCATTCATTCTTGAACGGATAATTAAAATAAAAAAAGGCTTCTATTTGTTACTCAGCATCACTCCTCTTGTGAACAACGTCTGTAAGAAATTTTTTTTATTTTCGGAGTGTCCTTCTGTTCAGATAAAACAGCTAAATATTCAAGTTCATCTTCACTGTCAGCAAATAAAGATAACAAATCCATAACAGCAAAAATATCCTCACCGTTCATGACGACAAAAGTTGCAAAACAGTACCTACTATAAACAATATCCTGAAAATGTTTTTCAAATTTTCAACATATTCCAATTTTAAAATTTTAACATTAATTTGGTCAGTGTTCTCTGGTTTTGGATCTAACCGAATTGTATCCATTCAATAAGATGAACACATAAATATTTGTGTTGCTGGTTTTTATTAGGGAACGAAGAATTGAACAATACTGTAGGTCGGTCCTGGTCACTCAACGAATATTCTTTTTAGAATTGATTATTTTAGGATAGAAAATTGAAAAGCTTCTGATGAATTGACTGATGTATTTTCGACTGTCTTTTTATATTAACGAATCACCCTAGTAACTAATATGACATGAACACGCACGCTATTTTAATGAAAATTAAACATACTCCCCGGGCTGAACCGTTGAGGTTAAGAATTAAAAATAAAGAGTTCTAAAATTACGATATATTTTAACACTTCATATTAAGATTCAATATTGTTATCGCAATATGGAAGAGGGCATATTTTAGTGATTGATCTAGTGAATGTTCCTCCTTGAGTTTTAACTTTGACAATACGAACGCGTGAGTCTTTGCCCTTAATCAATTCAATAACACGTGCTAGTGGCCATTTGAGTGGAGGTGTTGCTTCATCCTTCAATAATACAATATCATTTACATGAATATTATTATAAGGAATGAACCATTTAGGTCTATTTTGTAATCTATTCAAGTAGTCGGTTTTCCAACGTGCCCAGAAATGCTGTTGAATTTGGCCGCATTTCTGCCAAAGCGATAATCTATTCATTGGAGAACAAGTGATATCTTTTTCTGGATAAGTTGTCAAACTAGTCCCTATCAAAAAATGTCCTGGTGTTAAAACGTTAAAATCTGAAGGGTCATTGGAAATGCCACAGATGGGGCGTGAATTAAGTACTGCCTCAATTTGGGCTAGTACAGTACTAAATTCCTCGAAAGTGAAAATATAATTTTTCTTAATTCTTATGAGATGATATTTTGCGCTCTTAATGGCTGCCTCCCACAGGCCACCATGATGAGGTGAACGAGGGGGAATAAATTTCCACTGAATATTGTTTTGAACAGCATACCTTTGCAATATTTCAGAAGTTCCAGGTTTTTTGAAGAATTCATTTAATTCCTTCAACTGGTTTTTTGCGCCCAGGAAATTAGTGGCATTGTCAGAGAATATTATAGAAGGATTTCCACGTCTAGCTATGAATCTTTTTAGAGTGAGTAGAAATGACTCTGTATTTAACCCTGAAACCAATTCGATGTGAACTGCACGAGTTGTCATACAAACAAACACTGCCATATAGCATTTCATAAGTGGAGACCTTCTCAGTGGATAAGATTTTATTAAATAAGGACCACCAAAGTCAACAGAGGTGTTTGTGAAAGGGCGTGATACTTGAAGCCTTTCCTTCGGAAGATCTCCCATTAATTGTGAACACAATTGTGGTTTGAATTTATAACAAGTATGACATTTATTAATGATACGCTTTATTTCTCTCAGTCCATCTAGTGGCCAATATTTAAGTCTGATACTCGAAAGCGTGTTTTGAGGGCCTGGATGCAATAGTCTCAAATGTTCTGATTTCAACAAAAGTGTTGAAATATGATTTTTAGAAGGAAGTAATATGGGAAATCTTTGATTGAAGGGAAGAATAGCATTTGAGAGTCTACCTCCAACTCTCAGAATACCTGTGGAATCGATAAATGGATTGAGTTTTTGAATAACTTTGTTTTTCAATATCTTTTCGTTCTTTATATTTCCTATTTCACAGGAAAAATACCGTCGTTGAGTAACTTCAACAATTTTGATCTCTGCTGAGTTGAGTTCAGTAACAGATAACGAATCAATCAATTTTTTGAATGGTCTTCTGCAATTTTGAATGAATCTGATGCAATAGGCCATTACCCTTTTTAAGTGAAATAAATCAGAATACTGTGTGAAAACATCATAAATATCCAAAGTGTTTTGAACGAAATGAACAGTTTTCTTTTGCTCTGGAAGATTACAAAAGAATTCCTTGACATTGAATAGGGTTAAATCAAGGTCTGGTTGAAAAAATAAACTGGGACCGTGCCACCACAAATCTGAGACTATCAATTGTGCTGGCAATGTACCTCTGGAGAGTAAATCAGCAGGATTGAGTTTGGAACTTATATGTCTCCATGTGGCACCTTTTGAATTTTCTTGGATTTGAACTACCCTATTAGAAACAAACACAGACCAACGGGATGGATGAGATCGGATCCATGCTAACACTATTTCTGAATCAGACCATAGATTAATGGAATCAATATTTTGTAAGTGGGATGACAATGAATTAGAGATTTTTGAAATTAGTTTTGATAATAGTACAACTCCCATCAATTCTAGTTTAGGTATAGATAAGATTTTCAATGGTGCAACACGACTTTTAGCTGTTATCAGCTTTGAAGAGACAGATTTATTCAAATAGACTGTCCTTAAATAAATACAGGCTCCATATGCCTGAGAGCTGGCATCGGCAAATCCGTGAATTTCATGTCGTAAAATTTTTGATTCAAATTGAAGAATAGTTCTTGGAATTTTTAATTGGGAAAGCATTGAAAGACCTTTTAAGGCAGTCTTCCAATCAAAAAGAAGTTCTGAACTTATGTTTTCATCCCATCCAATTTTTGAAATCCAAATTTTTTGCAAGAGAATTTTCAAACTAACAACAAAAGGATTTATGATTCCTAGAGGATCATAAATGGATGCTATGGTGGAGAGAACTTCTCGTTTACTATAGGATTCTTTCATTTAAAATTTTGGCAATGCAATTCTAAATTTATCAGAACGCGAATCCCATAGCATACCTAAAATTTTGTTTGAAGATTTTCCTGAATCTAAAGTATAATTTTCCTTGTGAGAATTTTTTGAAATAGAATTTAAGAATTCCTGAGAATTTGAACCCCACTTGTGGAGTGATATGCAAGCTGATTGTAAGCAATTAGTGAGTTGATGGTGAGCCTCAATCAAAGTTGATACATCATGACAGCCAAAAAGAAAATCATCCACATAACAGGAGTTCAGAATTGCTTCGCTTGCGAGAGGAAATTTCTCCCTATTTTGCATTGCTAGTTCTTTTAAGCATCTTGTACTTAAGAAGGGGGCTGAATTTGTGCCATAAGTAACTGTTTTCAATTCTATACACTTCAGTTTATCTTGAGGATTGTCACGCCACAAGATGTTCAATAAATATGTGTGATTAGGATTTATTTGAATTTGCCTAAACATTTTTTCAATGTCAGCAATAAGAACGTACCTGAATGTACGAAAACATATTAATATATCGAATAAGTCTGGTTGTACAGTATAACCTTTAAGCATAATATCATTAAGAGAAATACCAGTTGAGGTTTTCATAGAACCATCAAATACTACACGAAGCTTAGTTGTGATACTTTGATCACGAATGACACAATGATGAGGTACGAAATATTTGTTAAGGGATAATTCATTGGTTAGAGTTAAAGGTACAATTGCTGCATGTCCTAAGGATAAATATTCATTGATGAATTCTGAATATTGGGCCTTTCGTTCAGGGAAACTTTCAAGTCTCTTTTCTAAATTTAAAAATCTCTTTTTTGCTTGAGAGAATGAATCACCTAGTTTTGAAGGTTCATTTGGACCTTTGAATGGTAGGTCAACCTGAAATCTACCAGACGGCAACCGAATGGTTGTGTCTTTGAATATTTGTTCAGCTTGTTGCTCTGCTTGAGTCAATATAGATTCAGATTGAATTTGTACTTCTTCAATTTCCCAAAATTTGGTTAAAGTATCATTCAACATATCATCTGGATTGGCAGTAGGTTCTGTACATTCGAATAAATATTGTGATGCAGTTAAATGAGTTGCACGAGACATGCATCCTGACTGAGGAATATTTCCAGCAATTAAATATCCTAGATGTGAATTTTGAAGAACAGGCAATCCAGGACCTAATTTAATTATACCATCAGTAATGATGTCAAAGTATATGTCTGCACCCAAAAGTATATCAACATTAGATGGAGTGTTGAAATGGATATCTGCTAATTGAATGTTCATTGGAATAGGAATAGAACTCAAACTAATTGGTAACTGTGGTTGTTCACAAGTTATAGTTTTAAGAACAGCACAAGAAACACTAAACTTTCGGTCGGTGTGTACTAATGAGTGAATTTTTAGATCAATCATTCTATTTGACATAGAACATCTTTGAGAGATACCGGAAATTTGAATTTTCTGGTCATAAGTTTTGAGATTGAGTTTTCTAACTAAATGATGTTTGACTTGCTGAGTCTGTCAAACAACGAGCTATAATTGTCTGGTTGTGAGAATTATACAATTTGACACATGACGTAGCTAGAAGCACTTCATTATTAGAGGACTGTACTGAAAGAGAAGACAAATTTTGAGCAGAAGAATCAACCTCTTCTCGCACTGGAATGTATGGTTGAGCACTAGTGGATAAATGGGAAGATGCTTGCGTCGAACTAGTTGATCTGGATGGTTCATCATGAGATCTGGAATGGGAAAATGAATTTCGAGATTAATTCTTATTGAAATGCAATAAACTATGATGAGACCTTTGACAATTGGAACATTTGCGTTGACTAGAACATGACTGAACAGTATGGCCTAATGAAAGACAATTCAAACAGGCATTTTTTGCTTTAGCAGCAGCATGACGATCGTTAATTAATTAATTAATACTATAACGTTGATAAAAAATGATCACTGAATCGTATCAAATTTTTTGCCATGTTGAAGTGTCGGGGGAGGGTATGGGAAATTTGAAATGGCGAGCGCCGAAGGCGCGTGGCCGGGTAGAGCGGTACATGGATAGCTAGAGGAAGAATCGAGCTTTCCGAAAATGCCTAGATCGTATTTTTACCCCGTCTAAAAGTGTCCGAAAATTGCGTTAGAAAATCGCGAAATTCACGATTTTCGCGAAAAGGTACCAAATTGATTTGATTAACTTGAGGGATCCGCGATAGCTCGAGAGCCGGGATGGGTGTCGAACTAAGCTCGAAGGACCCGAAATTAAAATAGGCCTATTCTTTTTCCCGGAGCCCGACGAAATCACGTAAAAAAGCGTAAGAAATTTGAAAATTTTTGACGTCTATTAAAAATCGAGTGACATTCCACAAAATTGAATTATTTTCTATTGATTATCAGAGAAAATTAAGTGTGAGTGCAATTTGACAATCGATGTCAGAGTGTGATTTAAGGGTTAACGTCAGTTTTGACGGCTTGGCAGCGATCACAGAACGAGGTGTCTTAAATCGATCGGGCTTTTAAAAAACGTTTTTGGCCTAGATATTTATAAAAGGGGAATCGAGCGAGGGCCGAAGGCCCGAGCTACGAACAAAAGGCGTATCGCGAGGGCCGTAGGCCCGAGCTACGGACGAAAGGCGAATCTGCCAGTAAAGGTTAATCTACCTACAAGGTGGATCTCCTGGCTATACTAGTTAATACTATAACGTTGATAAAAAATGATCACTGAATCGTATCAAATTTTTTGCCACGTTGAAGTGTCGGGGGAGGGTATGGGAAATTTGAGATGGTGAGCGCCGAAGGCGCGTGGCTGGGTAGAGCGGTACATGGAACGCTAGAAGAAGAATCGAGCTCTCCGAAAATGCCTAGATCTTATTTTTACTCCGTCTAAAAGTGTCCGAAAATTGCGTGAGAAAATCGCGAAATTCACGATTTTCGCGAAAAGGTACCAATTTGATTTGATTAGCTTGAGAGATCCGCGGTAGCTCGAGAGCCGGGATGGGTGTCGAACTAAGCTCGAAGAACCCGAAATTAAAATAGGCCTGTTTTTTTTCCCGGAGCCCGAACGATATTACCTAAAAAAGCGTAAGAATTTTGAAAATTTTTGACGTCTATTAAAAATCGAGTGACATTCCACAAAATTAAATTATTTTCTATTGATTATCAGAGAAAATTAAGTGAAAGTGCACTTTGACAATCGATGTCAGAGTGTGATTTAAAGGTAAACGTCAGTTTTGACGGCTTGGCAGCGATCACAGAACGAGGTGCCTTGAATCGATCGGGCTTTTAAAAAACGTTTTTGGCCTAGATATTTATAAAAGGGGAATCGAGCAAGGGCCGAAGGCCCGAGCTACGAACAAAAGGCGTATCGCGAGGGCCGAAGGCCCGAGCTACGGACGAAAGGCGAATCTGCCAGTAAAGGTGAATCTACCTACAAGGTGGATCTCCTGGCTATACTAGTTAATACTATAACGTTGATAAAAATGATCACTGAATCGTATCAAATTTTTTGCCATGTTGAAGTGTCGGGGGATGGTATAGGAAATTTGAAATGGCGAGCGCCGAAGGCGCGACGCGTGGACATGCTGGGTATGAATATCTAGAGGAAGAATCAAGCTTTCCGAAAATGCCCAGATCGTATTTTTACCCCGTCTAGAAGTGTCCGAAAATTGCGTGAGAAAATCGCGAAATTCACGATTTTCGCGAAAAGGTACCAAACTGATTTGATTAGCTTGAGAGATCCGCGGTAGCTCGAGAGCCAGGACGGGTGTAGAACTAAGCTCGAAGGACCCGAAATTAAAATAGGCCTGTTTTTTTTCCCGGAGCCCGAACGAAATTACCTAAAAAAGCGTAAGAAATTTGAAAATTTTTGACGTCTATTAAAAACCGAGTGACATTCCACAAAATTAAATTATTTTCTATTGATTATCATAGAAAATTGAGTGTAAGTGCACTTTGACAATCGATGTCAGAGTGTGATTTAAAGGTTAACGTCAGTTTTGACGGAATTATCTTGGCAGCGATCACAGAACGAGGTGCCTTAAATCGATCGGGCTTTTAAAAAAACGTTTTTGGCCTAGATATTTATAAAAGGGGAATCGAGCTACGCACAAAAGGCGTATCGCGAGGGCCGTAGGCCCGAGCTACGGACGAAAGGCGAATCTGCCAGTAAAGGTGAATCTACCTACAGGGTGGATCTTCTGGCCATGCTAGTTAATACTATAACGTTGATAAAAAATGATCACCGAATCGTATCAAATTTTTTGCCATGTTGAAGTGTCGGTGGAGGGTATGGGAAATTTGAAATGGCGAGCGCCGAAGGCGCGTGGCCGGGTAGAGCGGTAAATGGAACGCAAGAGTAAGAACCGAGCTTTCCGAAAATGCCTAGATCGTATTTTTACCCCGTCTAGAAGTGTCCGAAAATTGCGTGAGAAAATCGCGAAATTCACGATTTTCGCGAAAAGGTACCAATTTGATTTGATTAGCTTGAGAGATCCGCGGTAGCTCGAGAGCCGGGATGGGTGTCGAACTAAGCTCGAAGAACCCGAAATTAAAATAGGCCTGTTTTTTTTCCCGGAGCCCGAACGATATTACCTAAAAAAGCGTAAGAATTTTGAAAATTTTTGACATCTATTAAAAATCGAGTGACATTCCACAAAATTAAATTATTTTCTATTGATTATCAGAGAAAATTAAGTGAAAGTGCACTTTGACAATCGATGTCAGAGTGTGATTTAAAGGTTAACGTCAGTTTTGACGGCTTGGCAGCGATCACAGAACGAGCTGCCTTAAATCGATCGGGCTTTTAAAAAACGTTTTTGGCCTAGATATTTATAAAAGGGGAATCGAGCGAGGGCCGAAGGCCCGAGCTACGAACAAAAGGCGTATCGCGAGGGCCGAAGGCCCGAGCTACGGACGAAAGGCGAATCTGCCAGTAAAGGTGAATCTACCTACAAGGTGGATCTCCTGGCTATACTAGTTAATACTATAACGTTGATAAAAAATGATCACTGAATCGTATCAAATTTTTTGCCATGTTGAAGTGTCGGTGGAGGGTATGGGAAATTTGAAATGGCGAGCGCCGAAGGCGCGTGGCCGGGTAGAGCGGTACATGGAACGCTAGAAGAAGAATCGAGCTTTCCGAAAATTCATAGATCGTATTTTTACCCCGTCTAAAAGTGTCCGAAAATTGCGTTAGAAAATCGCGAAATTCACGATTTTCGCGAAAAGGTACCAAATTGATTTGATTAACTTGAGGGATCCGCGGTAGCTCGAGAGCCGGTATGGGTGTCGAACTAAGCTCGAAGGACCCGAAATTAAAATAGGCCTGTTCTTTTTCCTGGAGCCCGAACGATATTACCTAAAAAAGCGTAAGAAATTTGAAAATTGTTGACGTCTATTAAAAATCGAGTGACATTCCACAAAATTAAATTATTTTCTATTGATTATCAGAGAAAATTAAGTGTAAGTGCACTTTGACAATCGATGTCAGAGTGTGATTTAAAGGTTAACGTCAGTTTTGACGGAATTATCTTGGCAGCGATCACAGAACGAGGTGCCTTAAATCGATCGGGCTCTAAAAAAAAGTTTTTGGCCTAGATATTCATAAAAGGGGAATCGAGCTACGAACAAAAGGCGTATCGCGAGGGCCGTAGGCCCGAGCTACGGACGAAAGGCGAATCTGCCAGTAAAGGTGAATCTACCTACAAGGTGGATCTCCTGGCCATGCTAGTTAATACTATAACGTTGATAAAAAATGATCACTGAATCGTATCAAATTTTTTGCCACGTTGAAGTGTCGGTGGAGGGTATGGGAAATTTGAAATGGCGAGCGCCGAAGGCGCGTGGCCGGGTAGAGCGGTATATGGAACGCAAGAGTAAGAATCGAGCATTCCGAAAATGCCTAGATCGTATTTTTACCCCGTCTAGAAGTGTCCGAAAATTGCGTGAGAAAATCGCGAAATTCACGATTTTCGCGAAAAGGTACCAATTTGATTTGATTAGCTTGAGAGATCCGCGGTAGCTCGAGAGCCGGGATGGGTGTCGAACTAAGCTCGAAGAACCCGAAATTAAAATAGGCCTGTTTTTTTTCCCGGAGCCCGAACGATATTACCTAAAAAAGCGTAAGAATTTTGAAAATTTTTGACGTCTATTAAAAATCGAGTGACATTCCACAAAATTAAATTATTTTCTATTGATTATCAGAGAAAATTAAGTGAAAGTGCACTTTGACAATCGATGTCAGAGTGTGATTTAAAGGTTAACGTCAGTTTTGACGGCTTGGCAGCGATCACAGAACGAGGTGCCTTGAATCGATCGGGCTTTTAAAAAACGTTTTTGGCCTAGATATTTATAAAAGGGGAATCGAGCGAGGGCCGAAGGCCCGAGCTACGGACGAAAGGCGAATCTGCCAGTAAAGGTGAATCTACCTACAAGGTGGATCTCCTGGCTATACTAGTTAATACTATAACGTTGATAAAAAATGATCACCGAATCGTATCAAATTTTTTGCCACGTTGAAGTGTCGGGGGAGGGTATGGGAAATTTGAGATGGTGAGCGCCGAAGGCGCGTGGCTGGGTAGAGCGGTACATGGAACGCTAGAAGAAGAATCGAGCTCTCCGAAAATGCCTAGATCGTATTTTTACCCCGTCCAAAAGTGTCCGAAAATTGCGTGAGAAAATCGCGAAATTCACGATTTTCGCGAAAGTTATTTGATTAGCTTGAGAGATCCGCGGTAGCTCGAGAGCCGGGATGGGTGTCGAACTAAGCTCGAAGGACCCGAAATTAAAATAGGCCTGTTTTTTTTCCCGGAGTCCGAACGAAATTTCCCAAAAAAGCGTAAGAAATTTGAAAATTTTTGACGTCTACGAAAATTTGATAAATTAATTTCCAAGAGCATAGAGGTAATTTCACTTCTGACGTTTCGAAAGGGGTTTTTGCAGTTTTCGGAAACTCGAGTCGATTATTATATGAATAATGCCAAAATAGGGAAGATAAATGCTAGAGAATCATTCTCCATTGCCTGTAGCATCTCCAGGTACCCATATTTCGGCTCAATATGTACAGGTAAGTTTGCAATTTTCGATATTACGAAACCACCTCAGTTAAGCACCGTTCATAACCTTCGTTTTGGCCCTGAATATTTTTAGTCATTCCGTGATTTTTAGCGTTGAAATTGCCAAAATAAATTTATATTAGGAAAGTCGAGGTCACTATTCAACCAAAAATAACTTAAAATTTTAAAATTTCCATAATTTTTCAATCCCTATAACGTGTTTTCCTGTCAAGTGTTGAGGGATCCTTAGGCCAGTTTCATTCAGTTTCATTCAGACCGTGAAAAAATTGATGCAAATTTTTAAGGTTTAATTATTATTGAAATTAAAGGATATATTCAATATATTTACTACATTTCTCCCCGTACGATAAAACTTCGAAGCTCTCATCACAGTTGAACTTTTTTCCATAATCGGAAGGTTAGGTTATTATTGAATTCTGAGATATAAAACACAGTTCTTGGACGTGAATCTGTATGAGAGATCGAATATTATAACTGATAGTATATTTTGTCACTAATAATACTTATTTTTTCAGGCACATATCAATTTATCAGATACAGAAATGAAAAAATCCTAGGATGGCAATTATCATCCCTCGGAGAGACTGTATTTGGAATGAAAATCCTTCTTCAGGGGTAAAGTCCTGAAGCAGTTCGTTCAGGAGAGTTTCTATTTGAAATATATGATCCATTTGTCAAGTTTACATAATGTACTTCAGATCAAATTACATGCAAACTCACAGAATGAGAAACATCTTTGATCTTGGTGTATGAACATAAGAATTTCTAGATAACAAACGGTTCTTGGGGGTGAGTCTGCACAGAAAATCGACCAGGAGATTCTATATTTCATAATTGAAATTTATTTTCAGGCACATATAAATTTATCAGATCAAGAAATGTATAATATCATTTCTCGGACAGTGTTATTTGGTAAAAAAGAGGTAGTTCAGAGTAAGTTTATAAAGCATATCATTCAGGATAGTTTCTATGTGAAGTAAATGATCTATTTCGCTTTTTTTCAACTGAATACAACAGATTTCTGACAACTTCCATGCAATTGGGTAGTGTACGGAGATGATTTTCTTAGTCTAGATCTATGGAAAAATGTTTTGAGATAAGTTATTCATTTGGAATGATATAATGATTATTGAAACACAATCTATGAGTGAGTTTTTGCGTTAAAATTCTATATTTATAGACATTTGTCAAGTTTTCTCATTTAAGGTAAGATTGTTACTCTTATCGTAGAGAGAGGGACTCTGTAGGATTTTGTTCAAAATAAACTGAATGAAATGTTATAATACTTGAAATCTTCATAATAAGGCTTCTTTTCAATTCCATATGACAGATTTTGGCCAATTTTTAAGCTTTTTGATTAGTGTACAAGGATTATTATATTTACTCATTCCAGATAATAGGAGAAATGTTTTCAAATAACTCATTCAAGTGGAATAATAAAATGCTTATTGGGATGATAAAAAGCATATTGAAACACAATCTATGAGTAAGTTTTAACTAAGATGTCTAAAACTCTGGTGTATTCACTGATTCGATATTGTTTTTAATTTCGTGGGGATATCGGACCAGTTTCGTTTTTCCCACTGTAGGTAGCGCTGTTTAGAATTTGACAGAGCATTGTCAATTGATATTTGAAAATAATTTGAATACTTTCCTACGACTAACGAATATGTTGTATTTATAAGCGATTATTGGTGTGTGAAAATGTATTAGTTTCGAGAAAGGGGTGTAGAACATTCATTTATTCAACATGTCGTTCAGTAAGTTCAGGTTTCTGTATGGACAATCAAGAACTACAGCTAATAATTCGGTGTTGTTGGAATTTGTGGCAGACAAAATCAGATGAACGAACATTCGGGAAGGATATAGCTAAGTTTTATGGCAACTTCACCAATATTTTAATGAAACTGTATTGGAAATACGTAATGTGAATTGTGAGCATGTATTGAGAATCAGAAAGTGATAAATTCGAGTTTGTTCTTCAAATATTCTTCCTGAGTAGATATAGTGAAAATTCCCTTTCCGTCAACTGAATATATTTGATGTTTGTCCAATCAACTGTGTTTTATTAAAATCATATTGAATTACCCCCCTCACGAATTCAAGTTGTCAAACGGAAATTATCTTGAAGAAGAACAGTAAATCCTCCTTCGAACCCTTATCCCATAGTGTTGAAATATTGACAGATTTGTTTTTACAACGAAAATTGAACTGTAAAGCACAAATATTCCTTAACAGCTGACAAAATGGGCCAGTTCATATTTTGAACTCGTTGATCGACATTCGCAAAACGCAGAACAAAATAAAACGAGAGAGTATCATTGGACTTCCTTTGGTAGAAAAAGGACAGAACGAAGCAAATGACATGGTGGCGCCGCCACGAAACTGATCCCATATCCCCGATTTTCCGAATTGTTGATGCCTGCAAAAAGTGACAAGTGCACACACCAGTGTTTTAGACATCTTAGTTTTAACATAAAAATTCTATATATGTATAGACTTTCGCCAAGTTTTTGTCATTTGAGGTTAGGTTTTTTTTTCTTATCGTAGATGAAAGGATTTTGTAGATTTTGTTCAAAATAAACTGAATTAAATATTATGATGCTTGAAATTTTTATAATTAGGCTTCTTTCCCATTCCATATAACATATTTCGGCCAATTTTTAAGCTTTTTGATAATTGTACGAGGATTATTGTATTTAACACGTTGACGGACAGTAGAAACAAGTGAAATTCGAAAATTGACACAGCTTATTTGTGCTGCTACAGCCGCAGTGTCTAAAAACGACCGTTTCGTATTGGACGGCTATTGCCGTCATGTCACATAGTGAACTTGAACTTGACGGCTATAGACGCAACTGTCCGTCAACGTGTTAATCATTCCAGATGGAAGGAAAAATGTTTTCGAATAACTTATTTGAGTGGAATGATATAATGATTATTGGAATACAATAGCAGGGTGGTTTTTTTTGCGTTAAAATTCTACTTTTATAGACTTTTGACCAGTTATTCTCATTTCAACTTAGTTTTTTGTTTCATCGTAAAGAAAGAACTTTGTAAGTTTCTATTCAAGATGAACTGAATGCATGGAATCTCCGTTATAAGGCTTCTGTCCAACTGAATATAACTGATTTTTGCCAATTTTTAAGCTGTGTATGAGATTATTTGTATTTTTTCGTGAAATTTGCGACAATGCCTGTATATATCGAACGCTGTGAGTTATGTGTGATACTCAGTATTGTATAGTATTCGCATATCATTAAAAGCGAGGGCCGTAGGCCCGAGCTACGGTCGGAAGGTGAATGGCGAGGGCCGAAGGCCCGAGCTACTGACGAAAGGCGAATCGCGTGGGCCGTAGGCTCGAGCTACGGCGGAAGGCGAATCACGAGGGCCGTAGGCCCGAGCTACGGACAAAAGGCGAATCTGTCCATGAAGGCGAATCTACCTACAAGGTGGATCTCCTGGCTATACTGATCTGCCAAAAAAAGTAGATCTATCAATAAAGGTAGATCTATGGGCTTACTAGTTAATACTATAACGTTGATAAAAAATGATCACTGAATCGTATCAAATTTTTTGCCATGTTGAAGTGTCGGGGGGAGGGTATGGGAAATTTGAAATGGCGAGCGCCGAAGGCGCGTGGCCGGGTAGAGCGGTAAATGGAACGCAAGAGTAAGAATCGAGCTTTCCGAGAATGCCTAGATCGTATTTTCACCCCGTCTAGAAGTGTCCGAAAATTGCGTGAGAAAATCGCGAAATTCACGATTTTCGCGAAAAGGTACCAATTTGATTTGATTAGCTTGAGAGATCCGCGGTAGCTCGAGAGCCGGGATGGGTGTCGAACTAAGCTCGAAGAACCCGAAATTAAAATAGGCCTGTTTTTTTTCCCGGAGCCCGAACGATATTACCTAAAAAAGCGTAAGAATTTTGAAAATTTTTGACGTCTATTAAAAATCGAGTGACATTCCACAAAATTAAATTATTTTCTATTGATTATCAGAGAAAATTGAGTGAAAGTGCACTTTGACAATCGATGTCAGAGTGTGATTTAAAGGTTAACGTCAGTTTTGACGGAATTGGCAGCGATCACAGAACGAGGTGCCTTAAATCGATCGGACTTTTGAGAAAACGTTTTTGGCCTAGATATTTATAAAAGGGGAATCGAACTATGGACGAAAGGCGAATTGCGAGGGCCGTAGGCCCGAGCTACGAACAAAAGGCGTATTACGAGGGCCGTAGGCCCGAGCTACGGACGAAAGGCGAATCTGCCAGTAAAGGTGAATCTACCTACAAGGTGGATCTCCTGGCCGTGCTAGTTAATACTATAACGTTGATAAAAAATGATCACCGAATCGTATCAAATTTTTTGCCTTGTTGAAGTGTCGGGGGAGGGTATATGAAATTTGAAATGGTGAGCGCCGAAGGCGCGTGGCCGGGTAGAGCGGTAAATGGAACGCTAGAGGAAGAATCGAGCTTTCCGAAAATGCCTAGATCGTATTTTTACCCCGTCTAGAAGTGTACGAAAATTGCGTGAGAAAATCGCGAAATTCACGATTTTCGCGAAAAGATACCAAAATGATTTGATTAGCTTGAGAGATCCGCGGTAGCTCGAGAGCCGGGATGGGTGTCGAACTAAGCTCGAAGAACCCGAAATTAAAATAGGCCTGTTTTTTTTCCCGGAGCCCGAACGATATTACCTAAGAAAGCGTAAGAATTTTGAAAATTTTTGACGTCTATTAAAAATCGAGTGACATTCCAGGAAATTAAATTATTTTCTATTGATTATCAGAGAAAATTAAGTGAAAGTGCACTTTGACAATCGATGTCAAAGTGTGATTTAAAGGTTAACGTCAGTTTTGACGGCTTGGCAGCGATCACAGAACGAGGTGCCTTAAATCGATCGGGCTTTTAAAAAACGTTTTTGGCCTAGATATTTATAAAAGGGGAATCGAGCGAGGGCCGAAGGCCCGAGCTACGAACAAAAGGCGTATCGCGAGGGCCGAAGGCCCGAGCTACGGACGAAAGGCGAATCTGCCAGTAAAGGTGAATCTACCTACAAGGTGGATCTCCTGGCTATACTAGTTAATACTATAACGTTGATAAAAAATGATCACTGAATCGTATCAAATTTTTTGCCATGTTGAAGTGTCGGTGGAGGGTATGGGAAATTTGAAATGGCGAGCGCCGAAGGCGCGTGGCCGGGTAGAGCGGTAAATGGAACGCAAGAGTAAGAATCGAGCTTTCCGAGAATGCCTATATCGTATTTTTACCCCGTCTAGAAGTGTCCGAAAATTGCGCTAGAAAATCGCGAAATTCACGATTTTCGCGAAAAGGTACCAATTTGATTTGATTAGCTTGAGAGATCCGCGGTAGCTCGAGAGCCGGGATGGGTGTCGAACTAAGCTCGAAGGACCCGAAATTAAAATAGGCCTGTTTTTTTTCCCGGAGCCCGAACGATATTACCTAAAAAAGCGTAAGAATTTTGAAAATTTTTGACGTCTATTAAAAATCGAGTGACATTCCACAAAATTAAATTATTTTCTATTGATTATCAGAGAAAATTAAGTGAAAGTGCACTTTGACAATCGATGTCAGAGTGTGATTTAAAGGTTAACGTCAGTTTTGACGGCTTGGCAGCGATCACAGAACGAGGTGCCTTAAATCGATCGGGCTTTTAAAAAACGTTTTTGGCCTAGATATTTATAAAAGGGGAATCGAGCGAGGGCCGAAGGCCCGAGCTACGAACAAAAGGCGTATCGCGAGGGCCGAAGGCCCGAGCTACGGACGAAAGGCGAATCTGCCAGTAAAGGTGAATCTACCTACAAGGTGGATCTCCTGGCTATACTAGTTAATACTATAACGTTGATAAAAAATGATCACTGAATCGTATCAAATTTTTTGCCATGTTGAAGTGTCGGTGTAGGGTATGGGAAATTTGAAATGGCGAGCGCCGAAGGCGCGTGGCCGGGTAGAGCGGTAAATGGAACGCAAGAGTAAGAATCGAGGTTTCCGAAAATGCCTAGATCGTATTTTTACCCCGTCTAGAAGTGTCCGAAAATTGCGTGAGAAAATCGCGAAATTCACGATTTTCGCGAAAAGGTACCAATTTGATTTGATTAGCTTGAGAGATCCGCGGTAGCTCGAGAGCCGGGATGGGTGTCGAACTAAGCTCGAAGAACCCGAAATTAAAATAGGCCTGTTTTTTTTTCCCGGAGCCCGAACGATATTACCTAAAAAAGCGTAAGAATTTTGAAAATTTTTGACGTCTATTAAAAATCGAGTGACATTCCACAAAATTAAATTATTTTCTATTGATTATCAGAGAAAATTAAGTGAAAGTGCACTTTGACAATCGATGTCAGAGTGTGATTTAAAGGTTAACGTCAGTTTTGACGGCTTGGCAGCGATCACAGAACGAGGTGCCTTAAATCGATCGGGCTTTTAAAAAACGTTTTTGGCCTAGATATTTATAAAAGGGGAATCGAGCGAGGGCCGAAGGCCCGAGCTACGGACGAAAGGCGAATCTGCCAGTAAAGGTGAATCTACCTACAAGGTGGATCTCCTGGCTATACTAGTTAATACTATAACGTTGATAAAAAATGATCACTGAATCGTATCAAATTTTTTGCCACGTTGAAGTGTCGGTGGAGGGTATGGGAAATTTGAAATGGCGAGCGCCGAAGGCGCGTGGCCGGGTAGAGCGGTAAATGGAACGCTAGAAGAAGAATCGAGCTCTCCGAAAATGCCTAGATCGTATTTTTACCCCGTCTAAAAGTGTCCGAAAATTGCGTGAGAAAATCGCGAAATTCACGATTTTCGCGAAAAGGTGCCAAAGTTATTTGATTAGCTTGAGAGATCCGCGGTAGCTCGAAAGCCGGGATGGGTGTCGAACTAAGCTCGAAGGACCCGAAATTAAAATAGGCCTGTTTTTTTTCCCGGAGCCCGAACGAAATTTCCCAAAAAAAGCGTAAGAATTTTGAAAATTTTTGACGTCTATTAAAAATCGAGTGACATTCCACAAAATTAAATTATTTTCTGTTGATTATCAGAGAAAATCAAGTGAAAGTGCACTTTGACAATCGATGTCAGAGTGTGATTTAAAGGTTAACGTCAGTTTTGACGGCTTGGCAGCGATCACAGAACGAGGTGCCTTAAATCGATCGGGCTTTTAAAAATCGTTTTTGGCCTAGATATTTATAAAAGGGGAATCGAGCGAGGGCCGAAGGCCCGAGCTACGAACAAAAGGCGTATCGCGAGGGCCGTAGGCCCGAGCTACGGACGAAAGGCGAATCTGCCAGTAAAGGTGAATCTACCTACAAGGTGGATCTCCTGGCTATACTAGTTTGGAGATAAATTCAGGAACCTTTTACAGGAATATATTCTGTGCTCATCGGTACCACAGATGAAACATTTGAAGAATTTAGTTTTATCTGAAGTATCAACATGATAAGAACTACGAGAAGTATTATTATTTTTGTGCGAAGAATTTAATTTTGAATTTTGAGTTGACTCACTCAAATTTTCGAGAACCTTATATTTTCTTTCTAAAAATTGTATAAATTCTGGGAGCGTTGGAAAATCGCGAACATTTCTTTCCCCTTCAAATTCTTTTCTTAAACCAAAATCTAGCTTCTGTGTGAAAATTTGAATAAGGATCAAGTCAGTAAGTTTTTCTGATAAATTATAGGTGTTTAAAGCTGCCAAATTTGTTTTAATTTGTGAAATAAAGTTTCTCAGATTGTTATCATTACCTTTTGTTAAGGATGGAACATTCAGTAAATTTCTTATATATGCGTTAACAATTAGGTATTTATTATCGAATCTATCCCTCAACGTATTAATAGCTATGGGAAAGTTCAACCCGATCACTTCCACATTCCAAATTTTTTCTATGAGTTGTAATGGCTCCCCTGTTAGAGCAGATTTCAGATACATTAATTTTTGAACATTAGATAATTTTTGATTATTTGTTATCAGTGCAGTAAATAGTTCGAAGAAGCTTGGCCAGTGTTTGATATCGCCCGAGAAATTTGGAATAGAAATTTCAGGTAACTTTATACTTGAATGAGATATTGTAGACCGATTATCAGTTGAAGAATTGGATTGTTGAGTGTCCTCAGACTGATTAACAATTTTAGTTACAAAAGAAATCAAATCAAAATATTTATCTTCCATAATTTCTCTGTCTTGATGATGTGATTCATAATCCATAACCTCTAATTCAGTTTGAAAATTGTCATAGTCTTTGAAAATTTGCATTAGTTGTTCCAAACGTAATTTACATTGAACAATATCAAGAGGTTTATCTTGTTTGAACCAATTTTCCATTCTAGTCATCTTGGCTTTAACTATACCTCTGTTTTTAATCAGAGTTCTCACTTCATCATCGACTTCACTCGATTTTGAATTATCTTCAGACATTGTTATTGTTATAAGCACAGTAGAAAACAAAGCTCAATAAAAATGAGACGAAATTTGCACGATGATAGTGCTACTTATCGAAAATCCAGCTATGAACTCGCTCAGTAGAAGTATTAAACAACCAGCTGTCACCCGATTCCTCTGTCTTCTGGGGGTGATTAAAATCCAACCATGAAACAGCAAACCTCTTCACTATTCCTCGGGATAGGAATTGAAATCAACCTTCACTCTCAAATCCGGCTCGAAGGACCAAATTTATGTATCCATTCAATAAGATGAACACATAAATATTTGTGTTGCTGGTTTTTATTAGGGAACGAAGAATTGAACAATACTGTAGGTCGGTCCTGGTCACTCAACGAATATTCTTTTTAGAATTGATTATTTTAGGATAGAAAATTGAAAAGCTTCTGATGAATTGACTGATGTATTTTCGACTGTTTTTTATATTAACGAATCACCCTAGTAACTAATATGACATGAACACGCACGCTATTTTAATGAAAATTAAACACGAATTGCATCAACACTGGCACGAGCTCTCAGATCCCGTGTCGAAAAATGACTTTTTGCACTCGGAACACCAATGGAACATGAAAACTGCACCAGTGCAGCACTAGTTTTACAAATAAAAAACACTATAAGTCAATGTATGATTCCGACGTGGAGTGCTGCAGTGAGAAAGCCAAAAAATTCAGCTATTGGTTGGTAGCGTAATGATATTTCTAGCTTCACTCCTCGATTTACAATCAATACGAGAAATATTCGAAATACTTGTTTAAAAAATTCCAAAAATGAGGACTGTTCGAGGTTTCACACGTCATCAGAAGAAGCCATAGAATTGAAGAGGTTCAGCTGACGTGAAGTGAACGGCACAGACAGGAGCGTAACATCTGACTGGCCATTAGTGATTGAAAACGACCAATGACTTGTAGCCGTTGTATCTTTCATGTTTTTTTTTTTCGATTTCAACAAATTTCTTCGCAATTTTTTTCGTGGAAACAAATGACAAAAATATATAATGGTCACAGTTCACAGATAGTTCTATAGGGGCATATTTCAAAACGTATATTTTGACGGGATTTCGTATTCTTTTTTCTTTCATCGTCTAGAGGTACCGTATTTATGTTTTTTATAATTTGATGAGTAGTATTTGCCCAAAGAGTGAATTTACCGAACTGGTGCATCTACCGATACAGATCTACCGGTAAACTAGGGGGAGTCCGGGAGAATGGTTCAGGTAGGAGACTCAAACCACCTCAAATATTTCAATACAAATTTCGCGCTACCGGTATCGTAAATAGCTTGCGACATACTCGGAACATGGCACAACAACTATTTTGGCCGCCATCAGAACGGTTTGGGAGTGAGAGGGTTGAACGTGATTTTGTTATAGGAAGTAAGAAATTGAATAATTTTTGTTTGTTACACTGTCTGAAAAGTTCAATAGGTGCGTATTTGTTTTTAGTTTTATTGTTTTCACTGATTAATATTGTATTACAAACGCCTTTTTAAGCCTTTTTAATAATAGTTGTAAAAGTTTCAAGAAAATATCTGCGGAATAGACTAAAAGTGTCCAAATTTTCCGCACTGAGCTCAGATAATACTATAATCAACCATGTAGTGGCAAAGAGGACAGGGGAAAATAAAAATCCTTAATGAGATGCCGACGTTTCGACCTTTATTTCTGGTCTTTTTCAAGGCTGGAAACAGAACGACATTGAAAATATGGGGCGCAACATAGTGCCATAATATAAAAACAGTATAATCTAGTAGGTGTAGAAATAAAATACAATATACAATACCACACAATACAATATACAATAGGGCAATATAAAAAACATACTTAAAAACACATACCTATTCATATGGATTATCCCTCATAATATTCTGAGGTGGACATGAAACTGTGTCGTCAATTCTTTTAAAAACTCAATATAAAGGTCCACTTGTCAATAGATAAAAATTATTTAAAATCTTTCGTTTCCTACAATAAACAACTGAACCAGACTCCGTATTATCTGACGTATACAGAGCATCGAGCGTCATATGGTAATCTAATATCACAGTAGCAGGTATGTTCCTGAAATTCTTCAAGAACGAATCATCCGTTTATACCTCTCTAAAATATTGTGATATATTGTGCTCAAATTCTGTACGTCAGTCCTCAAATTCACCGTCTCGTTCAAAGAAATATGAACCATCTCACCGATACATCTCCTTTTATAATTTTTTTCCTTTTCCAAGATGGTGACGTTCTCGAAATCGAAATTGTGGTCTTCGTTGAAGTGATGGGCAGCTAGAGCGGTTTTTTCATTTTTATCTTTATTAATGGTTCTACAATCATATCTGTGCTGGTAGACTCTATTTTTAAGATACTGTTTGGTCATACCTATGTAGCATCTGCTGCAGTCTTTACAAGGGATTTTGTATATTAATTCCGACTGTAAATCATCTGGAGTTTTGTCTTTGATTTTCGAGAAGAGGGAACTGACGCATTTCAGTGGATAGAAGGCCAGTCTTGTAGAAGGGTTAGTTTGTTGTAATGCTCTACTCATGTTTTCAGATAAACCCTGTATATAAGGAAAACGGTAATATCTGGTTCGTTCATCACCTCTCGAGCCTGCACTGTCAGTGAGCACTTTTCTTTTATATTGATTGAGAACACGTTTGACCAAGGTTGTTGGGTAATTATTTTTTGTTAGTAATTCAGTTATTTTTAGTTCATTTTCTCTGTGAAATCTTTCATCACTCAAGTGAATAGCACGGAACATTAAGTTTGTTATCGTTGCTATCTTTTGGGATGTGGGGTGTTGTGATCGGTAGTTCAACATTCTACCAGACGAGGTGGGTTTGGTATACCAATTGGTGCTTATAGTTCCATCTTCGTTCCGAATCAACAGTATATCCAAAAATGGTATTGTTGCCTCGGACTCCCGTTCAATGGTGAATTGCAATTTATGATGAACGTTATTGAACTTGAGGAGTAATTCGTCAGATTTCCCTTTCGGTATTGAGAAAATAGTGTCATCTACATATAATTTGATGAAGTGGACATCAAAGGTCAGCGTTCTTAAGCTTATCGTTATTACTTCATCCATAACCAAGGCGGCTAGTGTGCCGCTAGCAGGATTTCCCATGGCTGCGCCATCAATCTGCACATATATTACACCGTTAAAGGAGAAGTAACTAGAGTCAAAAATGTACTCAACCATTTTGCAAAATAAATTTTGTGGAATTGTTGTATATGCAGATATATACTGCCATCGTTTCTTTATAATGTGTAAAACTAGGGCTTTAGGAATATTAGTATATAACGATATAACGTCGAGTGACACCCATTCACTTTCCTTAGGTACTCTAATTTCCTTGACGAAGTCTACAAAATCTTTGGAATTCGATATATTGTATTCGAATGATGTAGTGACAGGAGATAAAATATCATGAATATAATTCATGATCATCAGATAATACTATTCTTCAAAAAAAAAGAAAATTGAATGATAGAAATAACTATAAAAAATATACAAAGGTTCAAAAAAGTGAACAACATCTCGGAAATAAGGGATAGTGACTCTGAAATAAAAAGTATGTATTTCATACGCTGATATATCTGATGATGGAAACCTTGACAAAGACAATCGTTGGTCATTGGAAATTGTTTTCTTTCAATGTTTTTCCTGATAAACGAACTTATAGTCAAGTCTCTGTTGCCTCCTATATTTGACTCTCCATGGATTAGGCAGACATTTCTGTACTCAAAATGTTCATCTCACCATCACTCTACTATTATCGTTACCTATTTGGGCATGATATCATCACGCCAAAAATGAGTTGCTACCATTTACAGATTCAACTTGAGTGGCTTCAGAGTGAAAGGGGGTTCAACTCCCCATACTTTTTTACTATTATTTCAAAAAAAAAAACAAAGAATGCAAAATTATGCAAAACTTAACGAGTCGTATGTTGTTTATGGAAAGTTGCGATCCACAAGAGAATAATAGGCCTGTTGCCATGTACCTACACTGATTTTCAAACAATCTACTGATTTTTTTCATTATCCGCTATTTGAAAAAGAAAATTGAAAGCTGAAATTGGTGATTTGAAGGTTTTGGATTGATTTGGAGTACTAAATAAATGTGTGCTGCCCACTGACAGAATGTAAACATTTTTCCCAAAACAACAACAAAAAGTGGATTAATGCAGAGATTGTCACAGCCAAGAAAGAGCTCAAGAACCTTCATTGGTTACATCAAAATTTGTCATGCCAATCAACCTATAATTTATATAAGCGAGCGAAAAAATCTTACAGCACACTAATTAGGGATACTAAATTAAGATATAATAACCAACTCATACAAAATTCTGAAAATAAAAACAAAACTATTTGGAGTTTGGTGAATGCTATGACTGGAAGATCCAACAGAATAATACGACCTATTGAGCTTCTGATTGATGATGTTTCGTACACTAAGGCTGAAGATGTTGCGACGTTCTTCGTTGATTATTTTTCTACCATAACTGAGAGAAAACTCAACTCCTTTTACAAAAATTTATCTTCTTTTCCCGGTACCCAATCCAAAATACTCGATTCAAATTTTTTTTTCTATCCTGTTGTAGAGTGTGAAGTATTGGACACTATAAAATCACTTAAGAGCAAAATGAGTAGTGGAGTTGATTCTATTTCTTCTCGTATCTTGAAGCTGATTAGTGTGAATATTGCTCCACATTTAGTCCATCTGATTAATCTTTCTATAAGCTGTGGCGTTTTCCCTCACCTTCTCAAAAGGGCTGTAGTCGTTCCCATTTACAAAAATAACTCTGCATATGATGTAGCAAACTACAGACCAATTTCCATCCTAAGTGTTTTTTCTAAGGTTTTTGAGCGAATTGTGTTCAATAGAATGATGAACTACTTGGACAAATACCATATACTTGATACCTCTCAGCATGGGTTTCGATCAGGTCGCTCAACTCAGTCAGGAGCACTTTATTTTGTTGAATTCGTGTATGAGTATCTCGATGATGGCCAATTCGTCACCGGGTTATTTTTTGACCTCTCGAGGGCATTCGACAGTCTTTCTTTTCAAGTTCTTCTTGACAAGTGCTACAATTTGGGTTTTAGAGGTGTGTTTCTTGATTGGCTATCAAGTTATCTTAAGGGTCGAACAATGTCCGTCAAGGTGGCTGATTTCATTTCAACCGAACGAGAGTTGAACCTTGGAGTCCCACAAGGTTCCGTTCTGGGACCACTCCTTTTCCTACTATTCATTAATGACTTACCTGACTATCTGAGAAAGATGATGGCTAATTCATCTAATTTCTCAGATCTACTTCCGCTAATCAAGTTCATCAGAATACTTTTGTTTGCTGACGATACCTCTATGTTGGTAACTGCTCGTACTTTTGATGACCTTCAGGAACTGTGTTGTAAGTTGGTGAAATGCTTTGTTGAGTGGTGTCGTTCAAATTCACTCATAATAAACATTGAGAAAACACAATGTGTTCATTTCATTCTGAGGGGTCGTGAGCGAGTTCTAGTTATACGTCATATGGATGACATCATTTCGTCGGCGCAGCACTCAAAATTTCTTGGTATTTACATTGATTCCAATCTAAGATGGGTTGCACATGTCGATTCCGTTTGTAAGAAACTAAATAGTTCTTACTATGCAATAAGCAGGGTCAAAAACTCACTTCCTATAAGCGCTATTGTCAACATATATTATAGTCTTGTTTACAGCCATCTTTCCTACAATATTATGCTCTGGGGAAACTCCACTGATGTTGATAGGGTATTCTTAACTCAGAAAAGAATCTTGCGAATGATGTTCAATATCCATCCCAGAACCTCTTGTCGTCCGACATTTGTAGAGAGTGGGATTCTAACAGTGGCGTGTGTATACATCTTTAAGTGCCTGGTGTATTTTAAGGAGAATGAGAGGGACTTCATAAAACTTTCCAGCTTTCACAGCTATAGTACTAGAAATGGGGAACTATTCCACATTCCCAAACATAAAACAACTAGATAGAAATATCAGTGTATCAAATTATTTAATCATTTACCAAAATGTGTTAAGTCTCTCGAACTCCAGGAATTTAAAAGGAAGGTTAAGGCTAAACTGATTAAGGAATGTTTTTATAGTGTTGCTGATTATTATCGACAACCATTTGTATTTCAAGTCGAGTAATTTTTCTGTTTTCTTTTTGTTTTTTGACCTGTCCTATACATGTTTGTTTATATGTCTCAGAGGATCAATAAATATATTATTATGACTTTAGCCTTGCGGCTTTCACACTCCTCTCCAGAGGAAAATTCACTTATCCCAGATATCTCAGATATCAAAAGGATTAAGCTCTGTTGGAGCCCTTTCCAGGTTTTCGGGCTCGTGGTGGTGGTCGGGTCCGGGTCGCTCCTCGCCTCCCTGCTGTAGGTTGGATTCCTGCTCCACCCGCACTTCCTGTCGGAGTAGACGGTGTTCCTCTGCATTCCCCATGTACTTGCGTACAGTTCTCGCCGTTCCGAGCAGTACCGCCTTCTGCATGACTCTATAGATATTTTCGTCCAACTGAAGTTTCCTCAAGTTCTCTAGTAGTTTCTTCGGTATCAGGCCTGTAGATGAAATGACAATAGGGATGGTCTTTATATCTTTCAGCTTCCACTGTCTTCTGGTCTGTTCCTCGAGATCTCTGTATTTTGAAATTTTTTCAGTGTGCCTATCTAGAAGATTGGTATTATTTGGAATTGCCACGTCGATGAATAGTGCTCTGTCCTCATCCTTATTGAGCAATATGAGGTCTGGTCTATTGTGGGTTATTTTTCGGTCTGTGAGAACCGTGCGATCCCAGTAGAGCTTGTGATGTTCGTTTTCCAGCACAGCATCTGGATGGTATTTGTAATAAGGAACCTTTTTCGAAGTTAGAAGTTGGTGTTTTAGTGCCAATTCTTGGTGAAGAATCTTGGCAACAGCATCATGTCTATTTTTGTACTCCGTGCCCGCGAACTTCTGACATCCCCCGGTGATGTGCTGGATAGTTTCATGTGTCGCACAGCCATAACGACAGCTATCGTCCGCCACTGAGGCATCCTTGGCGATGTACTTCATGTAATTTCTTGTTGGAATCACCTGATCCTGGATGGCGAGCATGAAGCCCTCTGTCTCAGGAAACAACCTTCCGGAAGTCAACCAGTAGTTCGACGCAGATATGTCGACGTAATCATGGTTGACCTCGTTCTGGTGCCTCCCATGCAAAGGTTTGCCAATCAGTTTCTGCATTTTACTTTCTGCAGAGTGTTCGACGGTTTCCAAGTGATCCTGTTGTAGCTTTAATGGTGTAGAACTATCAGCAACACAAACTACTCGATGGACTTCTGACGAAGCTGCCTTGCTCAAGAAATATTTTCGAAGTCCTTCAATTTCCTGGGACATCCGGTTGGACAAATCAACAATTCCTCTACCCCCAAGATGTCGTGGCAGCTCTGTCCGTTCTATTGAGCTTTTAGGGTGATGTTTATTGTGTTTAGTCAGCATCGTCCTTATTTTTCTCTGTAAAGCTGCTAAATCGGTGGTCGTCCAAGAGATAATACCAAATGAATAGCTCAGCGCCGAGCAAGCGTAGGTGTTAATCGCTTTTATCAGATTCTTGCTGTTAAGACCAGTTCTCATTATCCTCCTCAATCTTCGAGTGAACTCCTCCGTTAATTCTTTCTTCATCTGGGTCTGATTGATTTTTCTTGCCTGTTTTATGCCTAGATACTTGTATGTGTCTCCTTCCTTCAATGCTTCAATTTCTGCACCTTCCCTGAGTTTGAACGTACCATCTTCTATTTTCCCTCTCGTTATGTTAAGCAGTCGACATTTTTCTAGTCCAAACTTCATTTTGATGTCTTCCGAGAATCCTTCCACCATTTTCAGCATCAGTTGCATTTGTTTTTTGGTAGATGCGAAGAGTTTCAAGTCGTCCATGTAAAGGAGATGATTCAGTTTCATCATAGTTCTACTGCCGCTTTTGATGGAAAATCCGTAGTCCGTAGAATTCAATCTATGAGACAAGGGATTCAGGGCCATGCAGAACCACAGAGGGCTCAGCGAGTCTCCTTGGAAAATTCCGCGTCTTATTGGAATAGGTCCTGTTGTAATGGAGCAATCTGCTGCTTTCATTTGAAGACTAGTACGCCAGGTTGACATGGCGTTTTTCAGGAACTTAACAATATTGGGATCCACCTTGTAAATCTTCAAAATCGTCAAGAGCCATTCGTGAGGTATAGAATCGAATGCTTTTTTGTAGTCTATGTACGCAGCGTAAAGATTCCTTCGCTTGGAGAACGCTTGATTGCAGATAACTGAATCTATTATTAGTTGTTCTTTGCATCCTCGGCTGTCTTTGGTGCATCCTTTCTGTTGCATGGCGATGATGTTATTTCTTTCGCAATGGTTGTGAATTCGGTTTGAAATGCACGATGTGATTAATTTGTACATCGTTGGAAGACATGTGATTGGTCGGTACTTGGATGGGTCTTCTGTATTCCTTTGGTCTTTAGGTAACAAGAATGTTGTGCCATGTGTAAGGAATACTGGCATTCTTTCAGGATTTTCAATGACATCATTTATTGCGGAGGTCAATTTGTCATGCATGATCCAAAGTTTCTTGATCCAGAAGTTCTGTAATCCATCAGGCCCAGGTGCTTTCCAGTTGTGCAGTCCTCTGATAGCTGATTTTACTTCTTCAATTGTGATCATGTCATGCTGCATCGGCTCATATTTTATAGCTTCAGATTTTTCATCTTCAATCCATCCAGTATCTCCATTGAAGTGAGATTTCGTTGATAATTGTTCGGTCCAGAATTGTTCAATGGCTTCCTTTGGTGGTAACTTTCCATTCTCTCCATCCGAAGATGTGAGTGACCGGTAGAAAGATTCTTCCGACTTTTCGAATGAATTATTGTCTCTTTTCCGGCTATAATTGCTTTTATATCTCCTCAGGCGTTCTGCATACAGACTTAATTTTTGCTTCAGAGTGTCGAGGCAATGGTGAGCTGAAGCATTCTTCGTCTCTCGTTCTGTGTGTGTCCTGTTTCTATCCATGATCTCTTTGGCAGCTTTCACAACCTTTCTTCCTCGATTCCCGTTCAAGTACTCCGTCAGTCGTCCAATGTCTCTTCTTAGTCTTTCTGTTTTGTGTTGAAGACGTTTCTGCCATGCTGGCGCGTGTAATTTGTGTAATTTTGGACCATCATTGCTCGTTCGGCGAATTTTTGCCCCTATGGTTTTCGCTGTCGTTAGCGCTGCACAGTGAAAAACTAGATGCAGATATTCCAATGAACTTCCGTTCTGTAGGTATTCAGGTAAAACGTCCTTATTCAAGATGTCGATTATAAGTGACAGTTTCTTGGATGTATTGAGCCGTGGAGGTGCTACTCGATGAAGAGGATCTGTTCCTTCCAGTTCGGCAAAGTATCTCCTCATGTCAGAGTCAATTTGTCGGCGGAGCTCTTCCCTATCGTCCTGGTGTTCAGGCTCAATTGCGTTGCAAGATGGACTTTCAGTATCAGTTTCTTCTGCCTGTTGTTGCCCAGGCATGTGAATTTCATCAGAGATGTTGTTGTTATTCTCTATTGCAGGCGGACTCTGAAGTTCTCGTTTAATTGCGTCTATTTGGGCCGTTGGTATTAGTTCATTCCTCAGAATTACGCGGTACTGGTCTGCCACTCGTTGTTCTGTGACATTGAGATTTGGGTAGGCGTTGCAGAATTCCTCATGGAGCCTTTTCCTATAGTTGTTCGTGTTCTGACCTAGTCCCGTGATGGAGTTATATATGCGCACTATAGTTTCATTCATGGACGTTGTCCACTTCATGCGCTTTCTAACTAACCCCGCTTGGGTGAGCACTGGCTGAATATCCTGCGCAGCACCTTCAGCGGTTCGAGTCGGCGATTGAATTGGACTCGTTGGTTGCTGTTGTTGCTTTGGAGCTGTAGCTTCTTTTGCAGCAGGAGTCCGCTTCCTCAACATCCTGCCACCGACGTCCCGCATGCTGTCATGTCCAGCGCCGGCTCCAGACATGCCCTGACGATCCCCAGGCAGCGACTTGTTTCCGAGGCTTCTCGTTATCACCATTTTCATGGGTTTGTTCTCCCCTTTCTCGGTTTGGGTGAGGGGTAGAGAAATGAGAGCAGAAAGAGCACCCCTATTAAGGATGTGAAAGAGAGAGGAAAAAGGAATGGGACTGCGGACAGCAGGCGTGGCTGGCTGCACCGTCTACGTCGTTACGATGGCTGCCGGGCAGGCCATCTACTAGATAGCTGCCAGACAGGCCAGACATTATTATTATTATTATTATTATTATTAATGAAGAATAATTGGTTTATTTCAATTTTCTTACCTCAATTTAACGAACAAATTTTTCCCCGCAGTTACAGCTTTCCTGTAGTTGGTATCCTACTATCCGGTGTTCGATCAAGTTCAAAAGGACATCGATAGGGCGCGGCGTCATTTGTGTGTAATTTCTGAATTTATCCTCCTACTTTCTCATTTCCAAAATTAATGTAATTAACGTGTTCTCCGTAGAACTAACTCCATTCATAGGATAAATAAAGTTTCAAACTGTCGCCAAATAAACAGTGTGGTTCAGAATAATGTTCCACAAATTCTTCTTCCTCGGATGATTTTATGAGTCAAAGATTCCATGGTCTTTCGGTCTGTGACACCTTGTTTCTGAGATATAGATTATTGAGATTTTAAATGAAAATTTCAAAAACAGCCGTCAATTTTAATGTCGTAATAAATGAAATAATTGTATAAGTAAACATCAAATATGAAGGAGACGGAGCAGCATTAATCTGCGTCTAGACGATTTTGGAATCAAATAATCTGTCAACACTGCTGGAAAATTCAGCCAACTCTAACTAACTATACAAACTATAGTTTGAATCAAAATTTACACATTAATTGAAAAAATAAAATGTCTACTAGTAAATGATCGGGATTAAAAAAATCTGTGGTCTCCAAGCAGCGATCGTTCTTCTTTTTTCTACTCTCGTTACCACACATTATAACTATCATCTAATTCATAGGGGATTATTATTTCACTCCTTTGTGATAACAAAAAAACACAAAATGATTTCAGAAATATATCAGATTCAAATTAAAAAAATAATCAAACCTTCAATCCAGAAACAGAATTTTAGCTCAAAGTTGTGTTCTTCGCAAACTTCGTAGTCAATCGTAACTAAGTATGATTTCACATGATCGTTTAGAATTATTCGTAAAAAAAGTTATTTTCATTTTTATTCGCAAAATTCTTGAATGAACCCGAAGGAAAATGAAGACACTGTTGGTTTCCCTTTCAGGTTTATATCTTCCAAAAAAATATTCAAATTTTTATATTGGATTGCGATGCTTACTGTTACCGATTGGATAACATTCGATTGCTTGTTTTCGGTTTGGTGCTGTTCTGAAATGAAGCGATCGCTCCTTGTCCGTACGTTATACCAGAGGGAGTAGGCAACATGAATGAGAGAAGGATAAATGTAGGTCTATTCCCTAGACTGTCGTAAACTTCGGCTGTGTGGCGTCATCAGGTGCCATAAAAGACCACTACCAACAAAATTACAGCCCAAAAACTGCGAATGACTCAACCCTAAGTAAGCAACTTACAAATGAAAACATAAATTACTTCAGGGACTCTTCGCGCTACGCTTGCAGGTGTTAAGTTCTAATTTATGCCTGATATCAATTCCAACAAAGCAATTTGAAATTTATTGTATTGAAAATAGGGAGAACTTGAAGTTTCACGACTGATTTCGCTGTCAAGATGGAGTATCTTTCTGTCGGATTTCATATTTCTTTTCCTCAAACTCGAAATAAAAAAAATGTTCATGAAGATTATATAATTTTTCTACGTTAGCGGAAAAACTTTGAGGAGTTTGCCGCATTCTCTATTGAGTTAAGAAGATACTGCCAGAAGAAGTGTACCAGTACCACACGATAAAATTCAGTTTTCATGAGGTTAGTGCTGTTGAAGTATACCCCCGAGTAAGCAATGTGTTTATACGAAGAGTATGAGCCACAACCAAGGCAGTGATGGACTCTGGGATTTTGTGGTAGACTGCTTCGAGAGTGGAGAGGCCTGTCTTGCTTTATTTATCGATTTTTGGAAGGCTTTTGACAAACTTTTGATGAAAATGAGCAAGTACGGAATAAAGTCGGATGTTGTGAGACTTTTTCATTCTTTTCTGAGTGGTAGATATCAAACACTATTTGTTGATGGTACTTATTCAGAAATGAGACCAATAGAAATTGGAGTACCACAAGGATTAGGACCTCTCTTTTTTTTTTTTTTAATTCTATCAATGATTTTCTGGATTATATTCCTGATGCTGAAATAATCTTGATCGTAGATGATACTACCATTGCAGACGGATCATCTGATATGGCTTAGTTGTCCAGCATTTCTGATGAGGCCAGGTCTCAGGGCTTCAGCTTTGGAGTGGTGTACTGCGTATGAATGATGGAAAGACACAGCAACTAATTTTGAGCCTGAAGACCGAAGCCATTGAAGGAATATAGGGCAATGGATAAGATTCGTTGTTGTACGTTTGGACGCTGAGCTCACCTGGGTGTCACATGTGGATGAACTAGTATCCACTCTCAGCAAGAACATTTTTATCGCATCATCTCTCCGGTGAGGTTTTGAAAACTGTTTACCTCGCATTCGTGGAGTCTAGGCTAAAATATGGTGTCCTGATCTGGGGAAGTTGTGCTAGACTAGATGATATTTTCAGGTTGCAAACACGTGCGATCAGATTGGTAGTTGGTATTGGATACAGAGAATGTTGTAAGGAATCTTTCAAGAATTTCTCCGAGTCATTCGCTTGACAAGAGAAGACGTGCTACAGTGCTCCTAGTGCCATAAAAGAGAAAGCGGACGAGAAAGTCGAAGTGTCACAGTGCCGTAAAAGAGAAAGCGGAGGTGAAAGTGCCCACTAACCAAGCTACGGAATATTTGATTCCGTCTGTGAAGTTTGTGTAGGTTCTATATTTGTTATCGGAATTTCAATTCGTTAAAATTTTCAAAGTTGGTGTTCATCCTAAGTGTCCAGAGAATTTTTTTTTTCTCGTTGGTACTGCAGAAAACATCAGGTGAGCTCATTTTTCGTATCCCTTTTCTGATTTTCATCATAGCGTATAAAACATTCGGCTTTATACCATAGTTTTATATTAGACTATTTCAGTGAAGATTTCTGAATATTTTATTATTTTCAAATTGTTTGATATTTTGAGATTTTTGATTATAAAACCATGTCGGAAACCTCAGATAATGAGGGTTCCTACATGGAAGCGACCGATGCTGAAGAGTTCAGCGAAGGCGAACACGAGGAGCTTGTAAAGCTCAGAGAAGAAAATGGGCAGTTGAAAGCTCAAATAGTCAAACTGACTGAAACTGTGTCACAGTTGGTCGGTGAGATGCGCCTCTTGAGGGAGGAAATGACCCGCAATAATATGACGAAATCTCCCACTTACGCCGCAATCACAAAGCCGGTAGCGGGTTCCAAGAATAATTCCCTTATAGGAATTGTTCCACTACCCGAAACAAGGAAAAATGATTCAACGCAGGTCGCGAAGGCCCCAAACGCGCCCCCAACTAAACGCGCGCGAAAAGAAAGCTCCTCTTCTGATGAGGAGACTGTCAAGAAGGCAACGGAAGTGCCTAAAAGAGATAAAATTCCACCCATCACGATGATGGGCACCTCAGATTGGGTAGAGATATCTAAAGCTCTCTACACAAAAAGGATAAATTACAACCGTGCAACTACAGTTAAAGACAGTATAAAAATCATCGCGTCAACCGTAGATGATTTTGGAAAAATCACTACATTCTTCGAGCAGCATGGTAAAGAATTTTTTACCTACCAAATGGAGGAGGAGAAGAAGATATATGCCGTTATTAGGCATTTACCAATCGACGCTGATATTGCGTTGATTAAGGACGACCTGATATTCCAGGGAATATCAGACGCTGAGGTATCCAGAATGACATCGAACAAGACAAAGAAGGCAATACCTCTCTACCTGATTAAAACCCAGAAAAAGGAAATCTTCGAAGTGAAGCGACTCTACAACCTCTGTATTGTGGTTGAACATAAAAAGAGGCCTGAAAGTCCAAGCCAGTGCTTTAGATGCCAAAGGTACGGACATGCACAAAACAAATGCTCCTTCCCGTGGAGATGCGTGAAGTGCTCAGGAAGTCATAGCAGCAATGACTGCACTCTCACCAGAAAAGGTGAAGAGAGAAATGCCACATGCGTCTTATGTGGAGAAGAGGGCCATCCAGCTAGCTACAAAGGATGTAGCGAGTTCAAGTTGGTGACCAGAAAGAAAAATTCCCGAAAATCAGTTGAACAGAAAAAGAAGGTAACAAAAACAACAACTTCTGAACAAAAAATTCAGGAAGTAGCGAAGACCCAACCTACAGAGCAGGAAAAGAAGAGGGAAACTCCAAAACCCGTCCAGAAAAAAGAAGGACAGAAAAAACTTACAATGAAACAGGCTGTGAACAGCCAACAGGAGAAGAAAAAGATATCTGAATCAGCCGATGATTTAGATATCTTCACGGAAAAAATTTTCAACAAGATAATGTTGAATATTGAGAGGGAAATGGAGAAAAAACTCCAAGCATTATTCAGTAAACTGAATTAATGGACCTTACGGATATTAGGAAGAAATCCCTCAAGATAATCTCGTGGAACATAAACGGGATCAACACTCGGAAAGCCGAGATAGAACAAATAATATCAGAAAGACAACCTGATATTATAGCCCTACAGGAAACAAGAATAAACCGGAACAGAAGATTGAATTTCATGAATTATGAAACATATAGATGTGACAGAATTACAAACACCGGAGGAGGAGTAGCAATATTGGTGAGAACAGATCTGAAACACTACTTTAAAAGTAGATCCGACGAAACACAAGGAAAAACAGAAAAAGTGACGATTTTTGCCGAATTAAATCGGCAAAGAGTCGAAATAACCTCGGCGTATAAGCCACCACAAAACAATCTATTGGAAGAAGAGATAAACAACATGTTGGAAGGATCAAACCCGAAAATCTCCATCGGAGATTTCAACTGTGAATCCCCATTATGGAATAGCATAACAGAGAATAGAAATGGCAAAAAACTCAAGGATTTCGCCGAAAAACAAAATGCCATAGTTATTGGACCAGAGCTACCGACATATCTTGCTTTTGGAAGAGGAATACCAGATGTAATAGATATCGCGATATTGAAAAATATAACTCAAGAATTCTCGATTGAAACTTTGGAAGATGGAACCTCAAACCACAATCCCGTGGAATTGACAATTGGAGAAGAACCAAGAGAAAAACTGCTGGAAATAAGAGAATATACCAATTGGACTAAATACAGCCATTTAATACAATCGGAAATAACAGAAATTCCAACAATAAGCACTCCAGACGATTTGGAATGTGCGGTTGATAAACTGGAAGAGATTATATTAAAAGCTTACGAAAAAAGCACGAGAAGAGTGAAGAGACCAGCACCAAGTCATCCGCATGGCGATACGCCTAAAGAAGTAAAAGATCTTATACAAGAAAATCGAAGACTTAGAAGAATATATAGGATGAACAAAAATGATCTAAATAGAAGGAACCTCAACCGACATAGCCAAGTTCTGAAAAATGCTCTGAAAGATCTAAGAACAAGCAGATGGAACAAAAGGGTTCAAGAACTGAATACAATCGATCATTCTGCATGGAGAATGCAAAAAAGCCTACGAGGAGAAAAGACTAAAATTCCACCCCTACACGGAGAAAGGGGAATGGCTTATACCAATACTGATAAGGCAGATGCATTGGCGGACTCGATCGAACGAGAATCGAGAATAAATTACAGGATAGACGACGATAATGAAGATTTGGAAGAACTGGTTGAAGAAAATGATGAAGAAATGGATGAATTACCAGCGACTGCTGAAATAGACAAGCCAACATCGCCAAATGAAATCAGGGAAATAATTAGAAGTTTGAAGAAGAGGAAAGCTCCCGGAAGCGATAAAATAACGAATGTTATGTTAAAGAAATTTCCTAGAAAAGGTATAGCCGCTCTAACAAATATCGCGAATGGAATTATGGGGACAGAACACTACCCAGAAAAATGGAAAACAGCAGAAGTCATAGTATTCAATAAACCATTCAAAGAGAAGAAGTTTCCACAAAACTACTATCGGTCTAAGTCTACTTTCGGCGTTAGGAAAAGTAGTAGAAAGAATTATCGCCACGAGGCTAAATGAGGAAACCGAAAATCTGGAACTAATACCACCAGAACAGTTCGGATTCAGAAGAGAGCATTCAACAGAACAACAATTATTAAGGCTCACAGAGTACATAACAGAGGGATTTCAAAATAAACAAGCTACAGGTCTTATTTTACTAGACGTCGCCAGAGCATTCGACAGAGTATGGCATGAAGGATTAATATATAAGATGAGATGTGCTGGATATTCGATCAAAATATGCAAGTTGATCAGGAATTATCTCAAAAATAGAAGATTTTACGTAAAAGTGGGAGGAGAATGCTCCTCAACAAGAGATATAGAGGCTGGAGTACCCCAAGGATCAGTACTTGGGCCACTTCTTTACAACATATACATCCACGATATTCCGAAAAATCCAAGAACCATGCTAACGTTATATGCTGACGACACAGGCATAGCAACTCGACACCGAAACCCTGAAATAATAGAACGAGTTCTACAAGAGTCGATTGACGAAACAAATGACTGGTGCATAAAGTGGAAAATCAAGCTCAATGGACAAAAGAGCCAAGCAATATTACTACAGAAGAGAAGACTGCGACCCACAACAAAACTGGATGTTGACGGCGAAGAAATCGACTGGAAAAATGAAGCCAAATATTTAGGAATAACGCTTGACAAAGGACTTACCTGGAAAAATCATATCAAACAAGCAATCGACAAAACGAAAGCAGCGATGAATAGACTCTATCCTCTGATAGGAAGAAGGAGCCACATGTCGAAAGAGACAAAATTGAAGATAATCAAAGCCGTTGCTAGGCCTCAACTGACTTATGGATCAGTTGCCTGGGGTTTCGCGGCAAAGAGCCATATCAAAAGAATTCAGGCCACTGAAAACAAGCTGCTACGATGTGCAAGAGATGCACCTTGGTTTGTCAGGAATAGACAGATTTATAAGGACCTGAAATGGGAAACCATAACGGAATTCATGAACAGAAAAGCAGAGAAATTATTCGAAACAGCGAAAAACCATCCGAATCAAGAACTCAGGAGACTTGTGGACTACGACCCAGAGGAAGACAAAAGGAGAATGCGAATTTACCGAAGGAGACCAAGAGATCAATTAAAAAGAGATTAAAATAACAACAGAAACTTATTGAAAATTTCAATAAAGTGTTAATCCAATAGAGGATAAACACATAAATCCCAGCACGATAGTGTGCGAGAAGAAAACCGACCAAGAGATGAACGGTTTATAGGCAAATGCCCGGAACCAAAATTCAAGAAGCAGTAGGGTTTTTAGTGAGTCTCGAGCTCAGGAGAGTGAGAAACCTCACGCTGTTCCCCCTCAGGAGATGAGGGTGGTTCGTCTGTCTTGCAGATTTTCCCCCTGCTACACCAAAAAAAAAAAAAAAAAATTCAAGAATTTGGAGATTACTGATATTTTCTTGTATTTCCAAACTTGTATGTAAATATGTATGATTATGTATGTATGTTCATGTATGTCTATGATAATTTTGAGAGATTTGCAATCAGATATCCATGGGTACAACACAGGAAATCAGTAGTGTATAAGTATAGATTACATCTGACTGTGGCCATCAGAACACAGTCGGCTAATTCCATTTATAATAGGTTGCCTTGTTGGTTCAAAGACTACCAAGGGCCGAATTCAAAACAAGGTTGGAAGCAATTTCGATGGGTAATGCTTTTTGCTCCATAATTCAATGCTTTCAGAATTGATCTGAATTGAATTGCTTCTTGTTTTAGTTTGTTTTTTCTATTGTATATATACTCCATTCACATTTATTTTAGCACTCGGTTGGCCATGAAATAATTTTCGCTTTTGTAAGGTTGGCACTCATGAAATGTCGTTGATGTCATAACGCCGTTGCCACAACTTATATAAATTTAAATTACGAAAATGTGGAAAGTGATTGAAGAAAGAGAAGACAGGTTTTCAGAAAGTGCTATTCAGAATTCAGGTCCGTTCATTCAAAGAGTTACCCTGATATTCTGAAATCCTCAATACGTCAGACGGTAGCGAGCATATTCAATGTAAGTGAATTTATATAATGTTTCATCTAAATCTAAGAGACTTACATTTTAGCTGAATATTACCACAATCATAAAGATTATGAATGAAGAGGGTGACTAACTGGGAGACCGAAAAAAGTGGTGACATTAGAGAATTATATGTTTGGGTGAAATAATGCAAAAACTCACTACAGGATTTTCGATGAATGCCATCGTATAAAAAGTTCCCAAAAATTGATTCTTCTATTTTTCATTTGACTTGTCCAATTGTGAATTTCATCTAAATCTAAGAGACTTACATTTTAGCTGAATATTACCACAATCATAAAGATTATGAATGAAGAGGGTGACTAACTGGGAGACCGAAAAAAGTGGTGACATTAGAGAATTATATGTTTGGGTGAAATAATGCAAAAACTCACTACAGGATTTTCGATGAATGCCATCGTATAAAAAGTTCCCAAAAATTGATTCTTCTATTTTTCATTTGACTTGTCCAATTGTGAATTGTAAATTTCTTAAGATACCAATGAATACATAATTATTATTATTATATCAAAGTTTTGAAAATATACAACCATAAATAAGAGCCAGCTGTCCTGTTTATTCATGTGAAATTTTTGATCAAAAGTTCCTCTTGACTAGGAACTTCCTTTAATTCTTTTTACTTCCATTGATGCAAGATGATTTTTGTTGAAGAATTTAACATTCTTGTAATTATCCGTTATTTCCTTCGAGAGATTCTCCACCACTGCATCATATGTATTTAATCTTTAGGTTGATATTTATCAAATCTAGAACTGATGTAACGTATTCAAACATTAGCCAAAGAAGATAACCAACATTAAGTATCCTCTAGCTAGTGCATTTTATGAGTCAATTTTCTTTCACAGCAAAAATAAATACATTTAATAACTGATCTTTTGTAAGTATTTTCCATGCAAATAACTAGATTTGGTATGCTTTTAATCAGTTTGTATAAACTTCAATTATGTTCGTCACATATTTTCGACTTTATATTTTCCGAAGTGATTTGAAATGTGATGAAATACGTATTTACTGAGTCTTTTACGTAGAACGGACAACATAGCTCTGATTTGAAAGCCAAAAATGTTTTGACAAGCGTCATAACCCCACAAATTTCCATAGCCAACCGAGTGCTAAAATAAAAGTGAATGGAGTATATGTGTGACATACTAACGATATTGGTGTTTTTAGCGCCCTCTCTCCCGGCTCGATAATAGTGCTACGCATGTTACCATTCCTGCAAATTGGAGGGCTTGGACGAATGGAGATATGCTGATCTTCACTTTGAGAGTGAGGAAGGTGAGTTGAGTTGGTTCTCGTTTCCTGTCAGATGGCGCTAAAGGGTTTTCTTTCACCATAACGATTACTGACATCGGATAAAAGGGCCATCAATTATTTCCATTGTGTTCGCGGTTTGGGTTGTGTTTCTCTGACTAGGTCAAATGAGACCGAAACCGTAGTCGGCATCCACACTGTCCCGGCGGAATATTATATCAGATAATTCAGATGAACGATATAAAAAAAATTTGATTCTTTTATTGAGAAGTAATGAATTAATTGGTTACATTCTTATGAATCTATAAAAATGTAGTGAATTCTTTACACTTCATTGAACACGAAATACGATTTCGTTCCTTCGTTTCTCTTTTTCAAAAAGTCTGTCGTGTGAATTGGCCAAAATGTTCTTTTTTCAACTCTGAAAACAAATGTTTTTCAGCTGATTCAGAAAATAGAGATTTCGATATTTGAAAGGTAAATCCCAATATTCTGAAGACTGTTTTGATAATTTTGAAATTGCATGTGCCATCTTGAAGAGCGATTTAAAGTAAACAAGACCACAAAATTTCATTTAAATCCGACCACTCATTCTCTCGTTATAGATATCGAAAATTAGGGCCGAAATCCATAAACCACAGTATCTTCGAAACTAATGGCTTTTGGACACAAAAGAAGCAATATTTCTGAGAGGTCTAGATGACTCTTATTCACCACTAGCCTATGGCCAACCCCCTGTGAAACAACCTGTATAGCAACTCCCATCTATCTCTTTTTGAATTTCTTCACTGTATCGAATATCGAATCGAAGTTATTATTGAAATACGACATACAGGGTAAGTCTTTGATTCGTACAAATATTTCAAAACTAGATTCTTGAGTTCAAAAGAAACACTTTTTTCTGTAAGTACCATTTTTTCCGAATTAGCCCTGATAAAAAGAGATAGCCATTTTAAGTTTTCATGATGAACTGTGCCAACCCTAGAAAAAACAGATAACCTTCAGAATAACTAGCTAAATCTGTGACACTACACATCTGTGGATCTTTTGCACAAAGTTGTTTTCAGTCAAAGTACCCAGTTTTTCACATTTCACAGATACTTTTGAATTTTTTAACATTGAATTATTCGAAAACAGCGCATTTTACGAGAAAATATGAGGAATACTTTTATGTTACAAAAAATGTTCATTTAATAGCGTCCAACTTACTTTCAAGATTTGGGTTCTTGGAATTTTTGGTATTTTTTTGGTACGTGATGGTCATGATGAGAAAACGGGAAGAGGTGGGTATGTTAAATGTTGTAAAAATAGAATGATCACGCCTAAAGGCAATGAATACAATAACAAGGATAAATTCAGATGCATACCACCCGCCGATATGAATATCAACAAGTGTTACGATGTGAATTGATGAGGTCAAATGAGACCGAAATCATGGTCAGCATCTGCTTTTCTTCGATGGGGTGTACTCCATTTGGGGCCTTGACGATGGCAAATTGGCTAGTCCAATTCTGATCGTAACACTTGTTGATATTCATATCGGCGGGTGGTATGCATCTGAATTTATCCTTGTTAAATGTTGTATTCATCAAATTAATGAAAAACTGTATTCCGAAATTCATTTCATTGATAAAACCGTTTATGATTTAGAATTGAAAATATCATTTTTTTATGGCTTTTCAACAGTCTGTATCACTTAAACTGAGCTAATTTGAAAAAAATGGCAAAAATAAGAGAGTGTTTCTTTTGACCTCAAGTATCTACTGTTAAAATATTTGTGCGAGTCAAAGACCCACCCTGTATAGTTAGATTCCTTACATTTATGACTATGAAAGTAATTATTTACGGTAATGAAGTGAATGCAAAAAATCTTCAACGAAAAAAGCTCGTTGCAGGAATATAAACAGTTTCCCATTTTCGCTGAGAAATAAGCATTTCAAGACTTACACACAACTTCCATTCTCGCTTCACTCTGAGCTGAAGCGAAGGAGGGCTTTTCTGCTGACACCTCGCATCTGAAGAGACCGCTCGTCCTCCAACCAACTGAATGAAGTGTCACTTTCGTGTCATCTGATTTCGAATGCTGAAATTAAAAAGGTATATTTGCGTAGGAATCCTTGGTTTAGTTATGAGAAGTGTCCAGTCAGAAAATCTGAAGAGTTATGAGTTATGGGTTAGACAGTTTATAGATCCATGTATCCAGCTGCCCCAAATTTCAATTTTTCACTTATGTTAACGCTACAGTTTTGTACCGGCTATCTTCATGCCCACCCCCTACTCTGGAAATTGCGAATTTTTCTTTCAAAGTTTTGTACTACTTCTCTACTGAAAGATTATCGACGGAGTTTACGGAAACTTGGTAGGCTGAGATCTAGTCAAAGAGATATCACTTATGTCAATATTCCAGGGCTGGACTTATATCTCTCCATTTGAATTGTTCAAGGTAAAAATATCTCTTCGAATTTGAAATTTCAAATACATAATTTTTTCGCTTTTTAAAAAGAACCTGAATTAAGCTTCACTACGTGGCAACACTCAACGCTGACAAATCCATAATTCGTTTTTCATTAATTTTTGAAACAGGACAAAGTTGAAACAATAGCATCTTCAAGTGGATGAAGGTAAACAGATGGATTTTCATCAAGGATCTGCCATATCAATTCAATATATTCAACATGATGAACCTGGATCCCATTTTGGCTTGGAAGTGAGGAATTACCTTGACAAATATATGGAAAGGACGAGAGGCACCCGTTTCATGGCCTCCTAGATCTCTGGATCTTCACCCAATAGAATATTTCTTATGGAAAATTTGAATTATATGGTTTATGCTGAACACATCCAGTCAAGAGACCAGCTGATGAACATAATTTTTGCGACAAATTAAGAAATCCTTCCTAATCAGGAAGGCTATATCCAATCTACAAATTCGGCAAGAAAATTGTTCACTTGGAATCACTCTTGAAATTACGATGACTGAATCCTTATATCTGTCAGAATTAAATAATTATTTTATTTAATTCATGTTGGAGTGCTAAACAGTTATTTATGTACCCAAGGACGAAAAACTGATTGTTACAGTCGAGCCTGCGAATTGATATCCGAAGCGCAGCCAAGGCTAGCAAGCAGCCGAGCTAATTTAGATAATTTTGTATTTTTTATTATTATTATTTCATCCTGATTCTCCGAGATGCACATTGAATATTTATAAGTATATAAAAAGTATATGATATGGTTATTTACAAAGAAACTTTTTAGTGTTTAATTTATTGACTAGACACAGTCCAAATTTGAATCAATTACATAGAGTAGGGACGGAGCTATAGTCCTTTATGTAAGTAACTCAAACTGTCAAAATGTTGATAAAAAGTCACGTTTCTCGAAAACCTTTGAATTCAGTCATAGTTTTATTATCAAACTCATATTGAAATTTAACAAGCAATTCAAAAATGTAAAAACATATTGGCTGTTCCATTTAAAATAACGAAGTTGATAGCTGTGCAGAAGAAACGAAACACTTTGTATAGTTCTAAATAATTTAAGGAGATGCTCTACTTGAAAATAGGAAAGTTTTATTTGAAACTCTTTTTTGTAAAGTTGATAGGATTAGAATTATCGACCGCTGCCCCATGTCGCAGTCACCCTGTACAGAATGGGCAAAATTCGTTGTATACTGAGAGGATCTCGAGAACTATAGCAGCTAGAAGAAAACGGATGACACATTCTCGAGCTCTTTTTTCCTGACTATTCCAAAACTGAAAACAGATCCAGCCTAACGTTCATAGATTTTGAGTTATGAACGAAAATTGAGAGATTGTCATTCTCAATGAAGCTGAATAATAACTCGCTTATTTGAACTCGTATTCGAAATCTGTTGTTACATTCTACAGTCACTTTTGTTATGAGGAATTCGAATATGATATTAATAAATTTTTTGATACAGTCATTTTCGAGATACGACAGGGATTTCTGATTTTTTGAATGTAAACTATAGTTGAATGTTCTTTCATCTTGCTGCAATTTTTTTGCTGATTTCAAAAATGTATCATATGTCGCTATTCACATGAATATAACGTAAAAAAAAATTCAATACTTTTTCATGCTTTTCTATTCAGTGTTGAATTTTCAGTAGGCTGGCGTAACCATAGCGACCGTAGAAAATGCATTATGGTTTGTGAACTTCACATAATCCTATGGGAACTCAACCTTCTGTGATAGGAATCACCGACAGTCGAATAATTGTTTCTTTTATATATTGATATCCTTTAAAAGAGAGTAAAAGACTTTCGTCTGATTATTAAAGAAGGAAATTTATTCAATTATCGTTTTTTTATTTATATGAAAGAAACTTAAAGGGTCAGTAATATAAATGAAATACGATAGCTATCTATAATTATAATTTTTACAAAAGTAAGATGATGAAAAATAGGTACTTCTGTTAACGGTACTGTTCGAATTGTGAACCATCGTAAGATGAGCATACCAAACATCACGTGAACAAACGATGGCAATCCGTGATTCCAATCATAGAGGCTCAGGTTCACAAAATATAATGCATTTTCAACGGTTGCTATGGTAAGCCAGCCTACTTATAATTCAACAGAGAAACGAAAGGCAGGAAAAAGTATTGAATTTTTTTTTCGTGTAACATTCATTTGAATGGTGACATATGATACATTTTTAAATCAGCAAAAAAATTCCAGCAAGATTAAAGAACTTTCAACTATAATTTACATTTGAAAAATCAGAAATCCCTGTCGTCTGTCGTATCTCGAAAATGACAGTATCAAAAAATTTAATATTATCATATACAAATTCCTCATAAAAAAGTTCCTGTAGAATGTAACAACAGATTTCGAATACGAGTTCAAATAAGCGAGTTATTCATCTTCATTGAAAATGACAATTCCTCAATTTTCTTTCATAACTCAAAATCTATGACCGTTAGGCTGGATGTGTGTTCAGATTTGGAATAGTCAGGAAAAAAGAGCTCGAGAATGTGTCATCCGTTTTCTTCTAGCTGCTATAGTTCTCGAGATCCCTTCAGCAAACAACGAATTTTGCCCCCCCTGTACATAATAGATAGGTACAGAGTAAGTCTCCTGTTTCCTGTGATATATGAAAGGTTGTCTCCACGAAATCACTCAGCGCAGGACAGAAGTTCATTTATTCCATATTCATGAAAATAAAACGGAAAATATCGAATTTATCATCAGTAATGTTATGAAATATTCTTCGTCATGGTTGTAATCAATATGATGGGAATAATTTATGTTTTGAGTCATTATCCCAATTTTTTCAACATACTTCCATATTCCAGGCTGATTTGATCATAAATCGAAATTCAGGTGAAAATTCACAAGAACTGTTCCAACAATACTGCTAGAACACTACAAGACATAGTGAAAATGCTACTGAGAAAAGAGAACTCATTTACCCAAATGTATATCTATCTTTTGAAAACGCTCAAAAACACGGTTTTTGTCAAGTGTTGTTATTTTCATATTTTACATCGCAGGTGTTGTGTATTTCAATATTAGTTTTTTAGAACAGAATGGAAGTAATTCTTGCTGATTTGTTATAACACTAAAAGTTGAGAACGTGATTTTTTCCATATCTCTATTTGGTTGTTTGAGTAACATTGTTTCATTCAAAAACTCACAGGACGGCAAGATGGGGAAAATCATGATGAGGTATAGCTACCCCATAGCCCATAATGATTCTTGAGCTCAATTGGGATTTATTCTATCTCAAGATAGTCTCAAAGTAAGAAAAAACTGCAATCTTAACGTAGTCTTCAAAAGGAAACGATTATAAAAAAGTAACTGACGGAAGTTGATAGAAATATGAAAAAAATGGTAAGAGAACAAAAACGACGAATGGGTCGCATATTCTATCTGGGGGAAATGGGCACACTGTAACTGTGCTGGAATAGATGACGAGGGTGATCAAGCAATATTTGTATGCGAGTTTTATTGTCAGATATGAAATATATCGCCCATACCCCATCTTGCCCCCTAGGGTGGGACAGAAGAAAATTCTTTGCAACATTTCTATAACACGAGAACATAACCAAAATTGGAAGATCTTGAGGAAGAACTGTTACACATCAATTGGGGCATCTTAGTCTTTAGCGACATAAAAGAGCAGGCGAAGAACAACTCCTGCTGTATTCAGGTCACATGCTTCATTATAGAGTAATGTATCTTACCCTGAAACTGAACTTCAGATACCATCTGAGAATCATTCAAACTTACGCCCCGATGACTGCATATTCAGATGATGAAGTGGAAGCATTTTATGACGATATTACCGAAATCCTTCTTTTAATACTCTTATAATAGAAGATTTCAAGCTTGAGTAGGGCACAGAGGATAGCGCAACATTCATGGGACACCATTCTCAACGAAATTAAAATTAATCCTGAATTTCTTGACCGCCTAGCAACATAAATTTTGCTTTGGCATCAGTAATTTTTTCGGCCGTAAAGTAGAAATTCAGAGTTTGCCTCCAACGATCCCAGTCGTTCACAAACTGCATTTCGCACGGATAATGAGGAAAAAGGAGACTTATAATGCTTCAGGGCTTGAAAACCATTGTGAGTTCTTAGTTTATCAATTTATTTGAAGAATCTGCCACTTTTCCACAATTTTAACATTTTGCTTTCAACCTCGTCTCCATTTATAATGTCCTCTACTCTGTACAAAAAGAAAATATTATAATATATTTTATATTAAACTTTATTCCGTCCGTCACAATCGACGCAAAATTCAATTATTCCGTCACCATGGAAATAGAAAAGTCATTATAATCTATATTAGTGCTTTGTGATAATAACTCTTTGACAAACATATAGTGTGTTCACTACATCTAACAGTTACTAGTTTTCCAGTTTTCGTAAGAATCGAGACTGGCCATGACATGCGCGTGGCAGATCGTTGAACGTACTGCAATGAACAGGAATTGCGCACAATATCTTCAACACTTTCTCGAAAAATTCATCAACACACTGAAATTATTCAGTTTATAGTAGAACAGCTGATACCTAAGTGAATACAAAATAAACTCACATCAACGTAAATTCCATCTACGTCATATGATGTTGCTGGTGGAGAGGCTCTGGGAAGGTATCTATAAAATTCTTCATGTCCCTTGTACCATTTGACAGCGTAAAGAGCGTCTCCGCCCAAATCGTAGTTGCAATACAGAACTGCCGACTCTCCTGGCATCTTGAATTCGGGAATATTCACGCGGACCCACTTCAGTCCAGTCGCTGATAAATACCCTGTAATGAGGTACAATCAATATGACGATCTTGCAAAAATGGTGAACTCAGTATTATCATTTTTTTGGCTAGTGTGACTCGTCTGATTGGAGGTCGTATTCGTTCTATCATTATCAACTTTATTTAAATTGCTTGTCCAGCTTTTACTCGCGAGGATGCACTTCATTTGCCCTCATTCAAGCATGTCGTCGTCCATATGACTTGGGCGGCTCGACGAGCATCGAGCGACTCTTTCCTTTGATTAAGGCGGATCGGCCACCGAATGCGAAGTTGAGCGAAGCTGTGCTTTTTCAATGCTAAATCACGAGCTACGTCACTCGATTCGTAGCTTGTCAATTATATTAGTACTGAAAATGCTCAGCTTCGCGCAACTTCGCATTCGGTGGCCGATCCGCCTAAGATTTTTAAAACTCTGGTGTATTCACTGATTCGATTTTGTTTTTAATTTCGTGGGGATATGGGATCAGTTCCGTTTTTCCCAGTGTAGGTGGCGCTGTTTAGAATTTGACAGACAGACAGAGCATTGTCAATTGATATTTGAAAATATATTGAATACTTTACTACGACTTACGAATATGTTGTATTTATAAGCGATTATTGGTGTGTGAAAATGTATAAGTTTCGATAAAGGGATGTAGAACATTCATTTATTCAACATGTCGTTCAGTTTTCTGTATGGACAATCAAGAACTACAGCTAAGAATTCGGTGTTGTTGGAATTTGAGGCAGAGCCAAATCAGATGAACGAACATTCGGGACGATATTGCTAAATTTTATGGCATATATTTCAAAGAAACTGTATTGGAAATACGTAATGTGAATTGCGAACATGTATTGAGAATCAGAAATACATCCATCTATTCGACTCTGTTCTTCAAATATTCTGTATGAGTAGATACAGTGAAAATTCTTTTTTCGTCAACTGTGTTTTATCGAAATCATATTGAATAACTCCCCTCACGAATTCAATTTGTCAAAGGGAAATTATCTTGAAGGAGAATAGTAAATATGTACTCCTTCGAACCTTTATTCGATAGTGTTTGAATATTAACCGATTTGTTTTTACAAAGAAAATTAAACTGTAAATCACAAATAATCCTTAACAGCTGACAAAATGGGCCAGTTCATATTTTGCACTCGTTGATCGATATTCGACATATCAATGCAAAACAAAATAAAACGAGAGATCATTCGACTTCCTTTGGTAGAACAAGGAGAGAACGAAGCAAATGACATGGTGTCGCCGCCACGAAACTGTTTCCATATCCCCGATTTTCTGAAATGATGATGCTCGCAAAAAGTGACAAGTGCACACAACAGTGTTTTAGACATCTTACCTTTGATGAACCGACAAACAGAGACAACTATGCCGACAACAAGCGGAGCCACTCAAGCCAAAAATTCATAAGGCTTGCGCGCTTGTCCTGGCTCGGGCTATCGTCCACATTACTCGTTAGCCACCCTAGTTACATAAGCACGAGCATGAGTAGTGTGGACCGGCCTTCACACAAAACTTTTGCTGATGACTGAAAGAATGTGACCCAATGTTCGGTTGAAATAAAAAGAATTTCTGAAGACCATAAGATATCTTTCGAATGCTTTGCAAATCGTTGGAAAATCTGACAATAAATTTCCCATAACCAATTATTCCAAGCTAACATGTAGAAACTCATTTTTTGTTATACCAACAACATATGGTCCATTCACGTTCATAAAAGCACTCGGTTGACCATTTCACTTTGTATAGTATGAAAATATGAGGTCGTGAAAATCCTCAGTAATCACGTTCTTCCGACAATGTGAATTTACTTCAGAAAACAAATTGATTCGAAAATCTAAGAATATCATCAACATTCAAAATCAAGCAATTTGCGATGCCCTGTACAAGGTGTTTCACGCGAATTTTATCAATGGTTTATTTGAAAAATTCCACACCCATGCTTCAAGGTTCTGGAGTTATTAATTCATTGATCTCCAATTTCACGTGAAGATGGTTTTGAATGAACTGTTATAACTCAATTAGAGTCGAGTTCAATCAAGAAACAGTTGGATTAACTTCAAGACTATCTTTACATCAAATTTGACAATCTTGAGGTTTGGGCATGAAAATATTCAAATAAACCGTAGTTTATTGGAAAAATGGAAAATGTAATAAAATTTAGGATTTTAAATAAAGAAGTTTGGCTTAACTTCCGGTATAACTACCGAAACGACACTAGACACTATAGTACCAGTAGTGGTTGTTTTCGATATTTCCTTCAGTATTCATTTTATTTTTACCCAGATTTACATTTCTTGTTCAAGGAGTTGTTCGAATAATTTCACATTCTCAAATATTGCAGTGAGCATATACCATTCTGCTGTTTTATTTTCATTTTGAATGTTTGCTACCTTTATAAAGAATTGATTTCCTAATACATTGAAATAAAGATATGGGGCGTCAATATGATCCATAATTATTTCACATATACATACTCGTACATGTACTCGTAGTCTAATTCTGGCATTGTATAAAGGTCTTTATACAATGGTTCTGGTATTTTTCACTACTTTTTCATTTTCATTAATTATAATATTATTCTAATAATTTCATATTCCCAATTATTCTACCTCAATATGGAGTTTTGATTCGCACTCGTGCTTTGTCGATGTGTTGATAAGATATGTTAATTACAAGTGGAAAAGAGGCTTTCAAAATAGGTGAGACTTAAAACTGATTTATCATCCTGCATCTGTGATGGGGTGGGTAAAGATCAAGTAGTTTAATATTATAACAAATAGCATTATATTGGGATTGTGATGAAGGAAGATCAAAAATATCAGTTGATATTGTAGAAGTAATAAATAAAATTGTGTTTTAGTTGAATAATGTGAAACGAATGTACAGAATAGCAATCGTACCTAATACTAGAATAACTAGTTATTCGCAAGAAAATTAATATTCCCAAAAAGCTGCGATAATTCAAATTGCATATCGCCCAAATTCTCCTATTTTATTGATTTCGAAATATCATAATTACTCATATTCATATTATCCTGATTCTCCATAGGTACCGAAGTACCCTTCAGAAGCTCCGTAAGCTTGTGCGAGTTCGGAGAGTCAGTTGTGTTCTGTGTAGGCTTTGTTACTGTGTCCTCACGCCACCTTAGGCACAGCACTTCCTTACCCCCACCCCAAATACGGTTTTTAGTTCTGCAATCAGTCGCTATGTGACTCTGCATACGAAAATATATATCATATTCTCCACAGATTACTGTATTCTGACATATTGGATTTGTGAACGCCAACAGTGTCAATGTCAATATGTTTTAATGCAAATTCTTGTTTACAAACGAGATCTTATACGAGAGTAAATTAAAAATACCCATTTATTGAACTCGACAGTCTTATCAGGAAATCGATTTTCTTGTAAGAAATGTTTGATTCAAAGAACCACGTAATTATAACATTAATCGTTTATACTTAAATCAATCCAACCAAACCCTTTAAAAATTGTGTTAATGGAAATGAAAGTCAAACTGTGTAGTCAGGTATTAAGCCACTCCGTGGGGTCAATGATGAAGCTCATTTCTCAATAGGGTAAGTTTTTTTTTCAAACATAATAATACAAAAATTTACTATTTTCCTTTTTAGAAATCAAGCATCCGCTTCAGCTTCCCAGAGAGGCTATCGACACTGCTGACTTTATACTATTCTTGGAAGAGTTATTTGATTCGTTGAATGTATCCAGAGTTTGCACATCCACTGCGAAACTCTCAAAGAAGACGGTTAGTATTCAAACAGAACACAATGTTTGTTGGGAGCAGGCGATACAAATTTTCAACAGTATTTCATTTTATTGCCCTCGAAAGAAAAGATCCATTGTGGTGCCCACTTTGAAGAATATAGTGACAACATTGAAAGCATTCCTTTACCTTAGGCAAAAACTGTTCAGTGATTATCACTTTAAATATATTCTCACTGGGGCTTTCAATCAAGATTATTTGGAAAACCTTTTTGTGTACATTAGAGCACATGGAGTAAGAAATACTGACCCAAATGTTGAACACTTTATTTCATCATTCAAAACTATAGTTATTTAATTTTATGTCAGTGCATTCCGGGGGATCTAACTGTGAGGAAGATAAAACGGAGTCGTTGTTTAGAGACTTTGAAATCTTTCCTGCAGGAAAATATAAAATCCACATGGGTCTTTGGGCAACTAATTTTTTTTTTCCAAATTATTAATGCATGCTAAGCTTTGGCATGCTGTTTTTGATTTCTATTGCCGACTCCCAACAAACATTTTGTCCTTTTTGGATAATGTTGAAGATTTCTGAAGAAATAATAATTTCAACCTCATTTCCTATGAACAATATTATTACTGTTTATTATAATTATTGTCTTACGAAGATATGTGACCCTATTGACATTTTACCTCTGCTCATATATTCATTGCCATAATTATAGCTTATGTATTTCCATTTTTTTTTTCCTGTGCTGGGTATATCAATATATGTATATTGTTCATGACAAGTTTTATTTCTCCTTAAAATTCGCCCTAATAATCCATATTATTCTATCGACGTCTAAAATACCAGTGAATGGGCTAATTTAAATTTCGCGCCATGCGATTGCAGTTTCCCGTTATACCGACATTTCTCCCGGTTAGTTGGGTGGCAAGCGCATGGGGGCGCTGAGGGCGGGATAAACTGTATTTTTCATCGTAGAACGTGAGTGTCAGATCTATTCTACTCTGTAATCTGTGCACAGCACTGTTAATTTGAACCCAACGGTGAATGGTGACCCGTACCCGTATGGACTAGAAAATTCCTTCTTTTGCCCGGGATCGAACTCAGTACCTTGCGGTTGCGATATACTAATAAGCTATAAGCCGACCGACGCTTCTAACCACCAAGCTATGGACGCTAATAAGAACGTTCAATTCATTGGAAGTTCCATCAATTATGAGTATGAAACCCCTCTCTACAGCGTGTTTTAGGTGTAGAGGAAAACATACGAATGAAGATATTTTATGGACAATTCTAGCAATTAAGCCTATTTCAGGCTTATTCGAAACAAATTCATGAAGGTGAAGTGAAAGGAAATCCAATTAATAATGAATGTTCGCTCCACTGATGAACACATGAAGCACAAAATTAGCAGTTCTCTTCAATGCAATGTGATTCGTTTCTTCATAGGTACGTATTCGATGAGGACGAATTCGTTTTGATATTCATTTAATAATAATTCATAGGAAAAAATCTCATTCGAAGTTATAATCTCAGTTGAGAAATATCGGTCTTAGGAAAAAAAACACAACGCAACTATTCCTTCAATGCGTTTCGGCAAATTATTTTGCCTCTGTCGGGCTTTAATGTTTTGAATTATTATTTTTTCGTAATAAGTGTTGAATTATAGTGTATAATTTGTGATGTTTTTCATGGTTTATACGAATATTGTGATGTTCCTATACTATTTATTTTCTTCCCCTGTCACTGTTTTTTTCTGTAATTTTTTTATGTTGATATTTTGCCTAAGGAGGCATACTAAATTGCCGAAACGTCGTGAAGAAATAGTTGCGTTGGGCTCTTGGTTCGTAAGACCGATATTTCCCAACTGAGACGTTTCAATATTATTCGACCTCAGTCCTTTGAGGCTTTTGGTTTTAGTTTTTTCGTGAGTTTGTCGGAGCAGATTTGTTCCATTATATCTATCCTTGTTCCCTAAAAGCCGTTTCTCGTAAGCCAATGAAATCAAAGCCAAACTTTACAGTTTACTTTTCAAGACACCATTTTGTGTCAAGTATTTTCATCACTTTGAGGTTGACAAAACACAGGACTAATCGTGTTTATTGAAATAAACTTTAAAGTATTAATCTTGAAAATAAAAAAGCATTTTATGGTGAAACGCCAGTTAAGGTATCACAAAAATAATTCAAGAAAGAAAATGAACAGAAAATAAACAAACCTGACTATAAAAAATGAAACCGAAAAGGAATGATAGTTAATGATACGCATCAAAAAATTGATAAGCATGTAACGAAAACCCTCATCCTCACTGCCTAAATTCGTATTTTTTCAACCTGATATATCTCACGGAATATTCTCTGGAGAAATTTGATGCTATCAACATGCTTTTTTCAAGTTCTCTTGTTCACTCAAAACATTATAGTTGAAATCATGATTCAAAACCGAGCTTAAAACCGATTTCATTTTGTATGTATTCAAGGTAGCTTTCATAATTTAGTACCTACGTAATATTTTTAATGATATTATGTTCTTACATAACGTTAGATCTGACGGAAGCTCTGGAATTTTTTTCCAAAACATTTATTTCATTAAATATTGCACTTACCCTGAAGTATTACGAAAAATGTAACGAAATGAATCCACCTCATGAAAATCCACATCATTCGAAATTCAATGTTCAATCACGCTGTTGTGATCATGGTTTTCATAGTTCTATTGTCGTCATTGGTTTCTCAGTGAACTCTTTTTTTGGTACCAAGCGAGGTGCCAATGTATTCACCTAGGAAAACTGTTTCGATAGGTAGCATCCTGACGTTTGGATGAATCTTGTTGATGGTCAGATTTTCCTGAAACAACGGATCAGTTAGAAGTAACATATTGTAGGTATCTAAATCGTAGTAAATTAACTTTTTTTTTATTCATTATCAGAACGGTCGTACATAGCTACAACAGCAAACTCCTTTGTCGCTCAAAATAGAATATTCACTGTAATCGATATTGATCATATTCTAGTGAACTATGCTGGAGCGTTAATTGCTAAATATCGCAATTGACTATCCATAAATTGCCACTGGCATTCGAAGTGGGAATTACATTGAGTTGCATCTTGATTTGTAAATTTTGAAGAGAACCACCGTAGCTGCTTCATTTTACATGGCCAAACTCATCAGAAATAATTTACTCATGTGATTCAATTACACACAATTGAAAATATTTTCAGGATATCAATTCTGCAAAAAAAGAATATCGGGCGAGTCTCAGGAGTTTTTCAGTCTACGACATTAAAGACCAATAGTATCACATACCATTAAATGCCCATTAGAATTTGAAGGTAGAAGGTAGCGATCTCGATCTTTTTCACAAAGGGCTTGAAAAATGATGTGCGACTTCAAACGATTTGCGTTTGCTGAACATATTTCTTTTGTTATAATTCTCTTCTGGTGTATATTTCTAAATTAGTTTCAATGAAGAGAGTGTCATGATTATTATTTTACGAATATAAAAAATATAAAAGTATTCCTAATAATATACTCGAATAATGCAATAATGCGCCTTTTTCGAGTAATTTGATATTCAAAAATGAAAAATATGTTTGTGATTTTCGAAAAATTTAGTGGGTACTTTGGCCCAATGCAACCCTGTTTAAGATCCACACATACGAATATCAAAACATAACAGATAACAAATGTGCAGCGTCATATATTCAGATTGTTATTCTGAAAGGAATTTTTTTGTCATTAGAGTGTTCTGTGCATAGACATATAGACATGGACTGTGCCTTCCCTTTCTATCTATGCATGAAATACGGTCAAGAAAAGTGACAGAGAGAAACGCACGTCAGGCATGCAGTTGTCTCTTTCTAGAATATTGATTGGTCCACACTCACCTCTATGTGAACAAAAAAGAGAAGGTAAATGCCCGACGATCATTTCTCTCTTTCTATAAAAAAAGCCAATTTCATGCTGACATTGCTCAGTCCATGTCTCTATGTCTATGGTTCTGTGTTTGTCAACAAGACAACGTTTGAACGTTCAGATGTTTAAGTATTGACATGTTGAGCTTCTTATTTAATGTTTTCTCCAATATTATGTTGCACTTGAGGTATGAGTAAAAGATTAAAAATAAAAATAAACTTTTCTAGAAAACATAACAGGGTCAGGATAATGTGATGAGGTTTTACTTAGAATAGTACGAAGGTAAGACGAAATGTTGAACGAAGACACTGTGTTTCTGCTAAGAAATGAACGGTAGATAATCTGAATATTTAATAAATAAAAAATCGTCCAGAAACTCCACTACTTAATACTTAATAATAACTTAATAACTTAACCCATCAATCCTAACACGACAAAAATAAGTGTTCAAGCATATTCATCAAAAGAACTGAAGATCCTTCAGAATGATATATAATTACTATTTACGTTTCTCATACCGTCTGTTCCGATATTCCTGAACAGTACTGTCAGTATTTCAGAGACGATGCCTATTGGCCCAGTCGTTCGAGTTCTATTGTTATTCGATTGCTGGCCAGTAAAACCAGCAATATCGGAACAGGCCCATTGTGGGGAAGCCCTAGAGGGAAATTCGGGATTTATTGAAGCCTGTCAGATTAACATAAGGAGAGATACCTTGGACCCTGTAGAATATTTCTACCAAAAATTAAACATACTCGAGCGTGTCATATTAAAATATATGTGGTAAATTACATGTTGAAAAGTATATATTCCCTTTATGTGACAATTTAAGCGTGACGAAAATGTTTGGGAGGGCACCAAACTTGCAAAGTCACACGTCAAGAATACATTATCTAGCGTGGTGGCTGCGTTTTTTATTTGAAAACTTATGCAAGCTGAAACTATAAAAATTGGCCATAAGGTTCACAAAAATCAGTTTTTTTGATCACTCCTCTGCTGGGTTCAAATTGTTTTCGCATTCATTATAAACGTTGTAGAGCATAATATTTTCTACAAATTTTCTACGAAGAAATTTTTTTAACGTTTGGACGTTTTAAGATATATGGCAATTAATGTACATCAGACCGAGTTTCTACATTGACCTTGGCATTTCGCATGTGCGGCTGAGCTCCTCGCCCTTATAGCCCTCTAACTCGAAAACGGTTAAGAGTATGTAAAATTGCTTCAGGCAGAAGTTGTACAGCATTTTATTATCTACAACTTTCATAATGAATACATAAACGATTAGAGGTACAGGAAGGGAGGTATTGAAAAAATGCCTTGTTATCATCTTCAAAGTGTCGGATTGAGAGAACTCTTCTGATTAATGTTAGATTAATGGGTCAACACCTCTGCAACAGCAAGATTCACCATCTTTATGAAAATCTGACACGCTCGAGTATGTACGAGTAACTATTTTTTCTTGCATTTTCAAACGATTTCAAACGACTACTGTGACCTTGTGTCACATCCGAAATCTCAGTCTCTTGAAAAGTAGCTTCCTTTGAGCCCAATTAACATATCCTCTAAAAAGGTGACACGCTCGTCAAATTTTTTTTTGCCATTTTCAACTCTTCCATACGACCAGTCCCACCACGCAAACTGTCCGATTAACATGAATTTATTATCAGAGACACGTAGGGCATATACATACAGTATCTGAATCTGACACGCTCTAGTATGTATACCTGACGATTTTTTTTACATCTTCAAAAACCTGCAGACGCTTTCTCTACCGCTGAAAGTGCATACATCGTAAAAACTTTTTTTTTCTTTTTACCATCATACCATCTAATCTCCAAAACCCACTGAGTCTCCACAACTATCATGCGGGGTCACCAAATCAAGGAAGGTACCAAAATGATCACACGCCTACGAATTTGCGATCAGAAGATGTCTCACTCCACATTAAATGGACCTTTTTGTGGTTCTTCCAAGGAAATTATGTTTATTTGGCTTTACTCTAAGGAGTCTCTCGTAGGCCACCACGATTATGACGATTATTTGATCTGCAACTATTCCGGGTTTGGCTCCAGGAGGTGACGTGTAGTCTTGTATGTATTCGAGACAACCTTTGTTATGAGATCCAGTCTGGACAATGTTATTGTTGGAATTACTCTTGTTGGGGTAGCGTGGGGGATCTGTTTATTGCAAACAGAGGGTGATGTTTACGTTTTGGAACAGGAAATCCTAAACCATTTCATAACAAGTGTTTAATTCTTGCTTTACTGTCAAACAAAGAATGTCTGAATTTTTCGGTTAGATTTTGTGAATAATGTGTAATTATATACTATATAATATATACACTTATATAAATTAATCACAATTTTGTATTAAAATTTGCACGGCACAACCAGTATTATACCTCTACATCGTTCTCATCGTTCGATAGCTGATTTGATGGCAATTTCAACATTCTACCACTGCTTGGTTGAAAACTGAAAGGTTTATTAGTTTGTTGGATTTTAATTAGAAAAATGGGAAAAATTAGAGGTCACATTTCTTATATATTTCTGCTGGGGAAGTATTTTTCAGAAAATTTTCACCATTTTTGATTTTTCTATTATGTAGGTAAATCTCTTTGCTGCCTCGGCCTGTAATCTACAGCGTGTTTATGGGAAGATCATCAAGTTGCACAAATCGAATTCATCTAAACTCAATATTTTAAAATTACAAAATTCATTTTAAATTTTGTCAGTAGATTCTTTGCAGATAAAATAGGGTAAATTTATAACTATACCTAAGATATTCGATGTTCACCTGAGCAATTTTGACATTTCATGACCTGTTGATGAATTCTCAACAATTCCAACGAATAATTCATCAGACACAATTCTTGAAACGTCAGAATTATTTAGCGGAACATAAAATTTGAGTTTTTTCAGTTTCCGAAAGTCACAGAATCATGAAGTAGTCCGAAATGGCTCTTTGCCCCCATTTCAAGTTCTTCTTTGATCACTCTCGAAGTTTCCAATTTTGGTATAGGATTCAGTTTATTAACTCCACTCCATTTCCAAGAACAATGAAAAATATACATTATAGTTTAGACGAATTCGATTTGTTCAACTTGATGATCTTATAATCTTGATGACCCTAAATATTTTTAGATCCAAAAAGCAAACAGTTTAAAACTGATAATGGTTAAGATTTTCAGCAGCAGAAATATCTCAAAAAGTTTGACCTCTAGTTTTCACCACTTTGTTCATTAACTCATAAAACGTTGAGTTTTTACCCAAGGTATGATAAACTGTTGTATTGTCATTAAATCAGTTATCTTACGATAAGAAGATATACTGAGTGTTCCATTCGAAATAAAAAAGTAGTAGGCTGTTGCCAGTATAACTGAAGCAAGAGATCTGAAAATATTTTAGGAAGGAAGTTCATTGCCGATGATCCCAAAATTTTCAGAACAAAATCATGAGTAGTTCTCCATAAACGTCTAAAAGACCATCGCGGTGAATTGAGCTGTATAAGGGAGGTTTTGAATTTTGACTCTTAACATTGAGTATTAATGGGTTTAATACTCAATGGTTCTGAGCAGGTTAACGGATGTATCAATATCTAATAATACTAGAAACTAGTAAAGAAAATAAATGTGAAATTCTAGAAAGTTTATAAATATGACAAAGCACTCGACCGATGTATAGTCCATTCACTTTTATAAAAGCAGTCGGTTGGCCATGGAACTATGTCTTTATTACTAGAACTGAGTAAAGTTGATATCGTTAATATCAAAAGGACGTTGCCTCAACCATCAATCAACTCCTATATTATAATGCCGACAGTTTTTGCCAAAAAGCAAAGCAAAAGTATCAGGAATTGCTCTTTTGAATTGCAAGCTGCTCATTCTAATATTTCTAATAGTAACCCTGATATATTGATATCGATGGTTTATCAGACGGTATTAAACATATTCGGTGTGACTTAATTAATATTTATGTTTCATATAAAACTGAACGACTTATATTTCCACAATCAGGAAGATAGCGAGTAAAGAGATGACAAAGAATTTCTCTTTATTCGGAGACCGAAAAAGATATTATTTTGTAAAATTTAGCGGAGACAAATTTGGAAAAATAATTTGAGAAATGAACGCTTCTGTATTGACTCACTACTTGCAGTTTTGCGGAAGAACGAAACAACATCATTCGCAGGTAAATAAAAGTGCAAAATACTTGGAGATCCCTTGAAACCTATAAATTTCGTTTTCTCTCGATACATCTCCAACAACAAAAATTATACATAATATTATTCGCCGTTTAACCGTCTACTCAACTCAATAAGGAAATAGGTATATTTTTGTTCAATAGAACATTGATAGATGGGACCATTAGCAGTTAATTCGCAAACGTCAAGATAAAGTCAGGATAAAAAAACACCTTGGCCTTAATCCTGTACGCAAATATAAACAATCACGACTCACCAAAAAAATGTGATGAATAAAGTAATAAAAGTAAACCAATATGAGAATAGAAGAAAGGGCCATCCATACAGTCACATAAATAATGCGATTCATATTTAATTTTTCATAATGGTTTTTTACAATACTTGATAAAAAGCCTTCTCGAAATCTATTCCATAGAATAGAAAAAAAATTTTCAACCAAAAAATACAACGAACTCTCCCAAAATTTCAAATATTATGATAACTATGTGACTAAGGAATATACTGGGAGGTCTCAGCAATTTTCCAAAGAAGTTTTCAGGGAAATAATTCTGAAAATATCAATTTATTGTATGGAGGAATTGTAGACTCTGAAACTGCTCGTTTGGATTATATTTATCAAGGAATATTGTTCTGAGGAATCTGCTTCTGAAAAATAATGCGTGAAGTAGGTACTTGGAAGGTGAATGCAGTTTTTACAACCATTCTTTCATTATACTGATGTTGGCTTTTACGACTGGATGCTCTTTTTATTGAATTTAGTTTGGTATCCTCATTAATATTCATTCAAACAAAATTATACAATAAGCATAAAAAGGCATTTCGTGAATGCGAATGAGAAGACCTAGAAAAACAACAAATGCTGCTTGGAAGTATGATAATATGTATATAGGTTGTCAGGGAATAAGTCCGACAAACTTTAGGGGGTGATTCTGCATGAATAAATAATGACATCATGCTATACAACTTTTGTCCGCAAATCTTCGTTTTTCGAGATACGGGGGGTTAAAGTTGACTATTTATTTATTGCTATTCCTTTTTTGTATGGGGCGCCGTTTTTAAGCACAAAAAAAAACATCTTAACGAGTAACTTTTTTATCGAAAAGAATGGAAAATTATACAAATGTGGAATTGTCTATGGTCGAAGTAATGGAAATGGTCTGCCATCTCGACGATTGTATGCTGAGTTGTATCAGGACGTAGGGTACCCCATTACACAATATTTGCTCGTCTTCACCAACGTTTGCGCGAAAATGGTACAATTAAAAAACAAATGGCTACGGGCGTCCGCGACAAATACTGTGCAACTCGAAGAAGCAGTTCTCGAGTGGCGCAGTGTCCTGAAACAAGTAATCAAAAAATTGCCAACATCTTGAATTTAAGCTTCATTCAGAATTCTTAATGAACAGCAATCGTATCCATTTTATATTCAACGTGTGCAAGCTTTACTACCTAAAGCCTTTTTTCCGCGCCTAGTTTTTCACGATTGGATTCCCCATCAAATCGCTCAAAATCATAATTTTTGAATGACGTTTTGTTTAAATAGCTAATTTTGGACGACAGTGTATAAGAAACTTCCATAACAATCACTTCTGGGCTGAGGAAAATCCACCTGGAATCTTTGAAGCTTATTTTTAGCATCAGTTTTCAGTAAATGTATGGATAAGAGTAATTGATGATCATTTAGTCGGTCCATGTTTCTTCCCATCATAACTAACAGGCGACTCTTACCTTCATTTCCTATGGGAAATTCTTATTCTTGAAGAAATCTTTCTACAGCTGAGACAACACTTATGGTTCATGCATGATGGTGCACCAGCCTATTTTAGCATTCATGTATGCAATCAACTACTTAGATACAGTGTAGGTAGGGGGGGAACGGAATATTGGCCTGCTCGATGGCCTGATTTAAATCCTCTCGATATTAGCCATTGGGGTTTTCTTAAGTCGTTAGTTTATTCCACTCTCATCGGAAATGTTGGGAAACCAATCGGCTTTGAGCCAATAAGAAACACACCAGAAATATTTGCGCGAATACGACAATCAATGAGGCGAAGAGTCGAATCATTTATTACATCTGAGGGAGGTCATTTTGAACATTTGTTCTAGCTTTACGCTTATTTTTTATTAGTGTTATATTATGTAATTGTTCTGGTTAAATGTTATTGTATTAGATAGAAGAATTCGAAAATGATTGATAGTTTGAAGTAATATAAATAATTTTTTTCACAAAATGGAGATCATTACCGGTATGCGCGCCAATGATGGCGCCATAAAACTCTTGATTGCATGTCAGAAAATGCGTAATAACTATAAATAGTATCTCGGAAAATGAAGCATTTTCGGACAAAAGTAATATAGCATAATCTTATTGTTTTTTTATGCAGAATCATCTCCTGAAGTTTGTCGCACTTATTCACTAACCTGTATATGATAGGGTCCATTTGAATTCTCTATAGAGTAAGTGCGACAAACTTCAGGCTTCTGCTTATAAGCAGAACCCATGATAAGTACAACCTATGATTCAATTCTGTCGGTTCCTATTCAATTTGTAGCCTATTATGGCCAAAAGGTGTTTTTTTTTTAAAGATTGGGATATAAGGGTATTCTAACTCTTCACTCTCGAAGAATGGGTGATTTGGTAGGTTGCTTATTCAATTTTATAAGGCTTACACTAAGTATTTTTACGTATGGAAAACAAACTGATGATTGATCGTCAGATGTGAAGTTGTAACTAACTATTTGAATTCAGAATACCGCAATTATCTGAAATGCTTTTTCATGATTTCTCTTCTGGAATTGCCTTAATACTGCATATTTTCTACGCAATCTTTATTTGTATTGATGTTTGATGTAGAACAGATGATTCACTTGTCCAATTATTGGAATAGCCAGAGGGAATATTTTTGATATATTTCATATGAATTTTTCTTATTATTCCCGAAAATTGTTGGAGAGTAAGGAATTTCGGATTATATCAATTAGGGCTGGTGCATTCAACTCTTATTCGCCTCTCTTTTTCGTTTCAGTAATGGTAATGTGTAGCAATTTCAACTCACATTTAGTCTCAGAAGTTATGATAGTGAAAGACATAAATTGTTTATGAAACTTTATCCCGAGTCACGCACAGTTCTCTTTTATTTTTAAATTGAACGGTATTGTCAATGAGTAACCAGAAACCAAGTTCGTAATTACTTGTCGCAAAAGAAAAGTTTTTTCATTAAATGCCCCGCTCACGCTTGCTGCTTCGCGCTCAACTGCTGCCAGGATTCAAATGTGAACCAGCCGTGTTAAATATTGGTCCTTCGCATGCGCGTGACATTGTGTTTATCCCTGTAAGTTACGATTCCTTCTTGCGATTTCCTTATACTGGAGCTTTTGAATATTGAATAAGCTTCGTACGGATATGCATATTTTCTGAAAGGTTTTTGAATTATTGAAAAATGACAGAGGGTTCAAATAGACATAACCTTCATTGAAAATTTCAACATAACACATGTGAAGGAGATATTTTTGAAATATCGCATACTTAATTTTTTTCACATTTTCCCATTTATTGTCAACAATGTTTCTCGTATCTCTTTCTCCACCATGTTTCAATAGTCACTTTTGCAAATTGTGAATCAATCATCACGTGAAAATGCACCTCGCACACTTTTATCACAACGAAAAACAGAGTAAGGTCTGTTCACTATTTAACACAGTTCAATAGTTTCGCACACACTATTCACCTACTCAACAGATTTTCAGTCTCTATCCGAATCTAATCTAAACCATCATCATCATTGCTGTATCCCGTTACCGAGAATTAATCTACAAATAGACTCAAAAACAAAACTTACGGTGCGATCAAACTTATAATTTCTTAGGGCTTCTTGCGACTGTGTGCCCTCCTGTGACTGAAGAGACCCATCCGTGACCTACAGATCCTTCCACACTCCGAGCATGGAGTGTGGAGTGTGCCAACCAGATCTGACCGCCGCGCCGCTGTATTCTTCTCGAGTCTCCTTTATAACTGTGGACCAAAGACCTCCACTGTGATTTGTCTAACGCTAGTTGTTCCTAGTTATGTTTGGCATTAACTGATTTTAGGGATTGATGCAGTATGTTTCATTCTGACAGCCTTAGAACTCCACCTCCAACGATCAAAATGAACCGATATTCTGTTTTTTTTTTTCTATTCAGAATGCTTTAAGTATTCCTTCACCAGAAGATAAGTCAGTTCAAAATAGCCAGTCAAGGAAATTTATGGCTAAAGTACATAGAAGGATGACTAAAATAATCGAACATAGCTTTTTACCAAAAACTGAACTTTAAAATGAAGTATTATATTATGAATACAAAAACTGTGCAATAACTGTAACATTTTCTGCCTTCTTAATTATAAGATATCAAACAATATTTTTTTGATTGATGAATGCACGGTTTACTTTATGTGTTTTACTGACAATCCAATAAACGTTCTTCAACATACTTGTCCATCGTCTGACAGCATCCCTACCCTAATTAATAACCTAATCGCCAATATGGGGGGGTTTCAACTGCTGAGCAACTCGGAATATTTGCAATTCATCATTTATCTCAATGTTTTGGGTTGCTCAATAACTTTGTGGTACCTGTCCACCAGCGATAAAATAGTATCGAGAGCAGTATCAAGCACTCTCTGACACGCAAGTCAATACTAGTCTCCGAGACTGGACGTGTCTCAATTCGCATTTTTGAAATGCAGAATTATCAATACAAAACTATATAGTAACCGTATTTCAAATATTGCATTTTTGAGATGCAGAATTATAAATACAGAAACTGTGCAACCACTGTATATCAAAAGCTGCATTTTTAAAATCCAGAATAATCAATACAGTAACTGTATATCAAATACTGCATTTTTTAATGCAGAATTATCAATACAGAAACTATGCAGTCACTGTGTATAAAAAATTGCATTCTTAAAATGCAGTATTATCAATACAGAAACAGTGCAGGTTCAGTAGGTACCTACAGCAATTTCTGTGCTGCATTCAGATGGAACTTGTTATTAAGTACAGTGGCTGTATATTTGTGTTTGTTGGGTTTGTATCTAACAATTAAGGTGTATGGTTCTAATATGACAGCAGTAGAAGTTTCAGTTGTTAAGTTAGTCTAAGCATGACTAGAGTAAGAACTAGGTATACAAATGTAGAGTGTTTCTAAAGTGTATAATAAATAATTTTCAATATTGGAAGTTAATAAGTCAAGATCCCAGAGGTATCCTTACATTTTACATTCACATATTATACCAACCATTTCACAGGTTTACTTTCCTCAGTCCAGTATTTGATAATGGTGTAATAACTGAAAACGGTGGTCCTGAAAAAAATAAAGAGTAATTTAATTTCGTTGAGTTGATGAACGAGTATATTACCCTATGGTCTAACGAGCAACTTCGCATCCTGATACTATTTAATACTCACTGAACCTATGAATTCGCACAATAAAGACCAAGCTCTTCTTCCGTTCATGGAAAAATCCGCTCATAGGAAAATCCGGACCTGCATCTGCCAGAAAACAAGTTTTCTATTTAGTGTCCATGATCGACTTCAACTTGGAATATGTCAAATATTGAAGTTCGCAATTGGATCAGAACTGAAACGAACGAGTTGAAAAGCTAAACGTGAAAATACTCTTTCAATTGATTAAATTTTGGCAGGAGTCAAATCTGAACAATTGAATAATTGAAAATTGTTATTCAAATTCCTCCCACGTATTGATTTAGCTGCTCAAATGAATTAGAAGGAAAATCCATAATATAATAACTAACATGGAGCTGATATCATTGAAACCCGAACCCAAGAGTAAAAGATAAATGAATATGACTCAGCGCTATACAATATTTAGAGGTATTTTGTATAAATGGAACCCAATTCTAGATTTAGAATATAGTAGACGTATAGAGTATCAAGAATATGTTACGTTTTGTTGAATAGATTAAGAGTTCATTACGTCTAATGAATCCTTTTCCGTAAAGAATTGAGTGTTTCATACAGCAGGAAACAAGTTAGATAGCAGAGATCCCGCATTTATACAAATATGGTATAAAAATATTTCACAGAAAACTTTCTTCGTAAACGATGTATTTTGTGAATGAACGACAGAGTATTTTTTGGTTCCAAACAAGTTCCCCACATTTCTGATGCTTGCATTTTGCGAATCATCCTGCAGGATTCAAACGGCTTGCTCTGGAATATTTCGCACGAAAGTGTATCCATTAGAGGTTGCTTATAAACAACATAAAAAAGAATGTACTGGCTTCGAATAATTCTCGATATTTTACAACTATGAGGATTCAGAAAACACTCTAAACATTTCATAAACTCACGTACCTATAATTCGTAAAACTCTGGTTATTTAAAAAAGCTTTTCAGGATTGGTGTATTACGTGGGATTTATCTTCAATACTGAATTTATACACACAATGTGATCTGAAAATTATTTTAAACAAGGTGGGGTTATAACTTATAACCTCATCAAAATCAATGTAGGTATCGAATGAATTTTCCAGACATAAATGGAAGAAATGATTTTTCGTGATTTCAATATAAACCTACACATATTTATCGAAAAATGAAAACCGTTTTATATTTCATGACAAGAATCTACTCGTAAATAATACAAGTTAACCTCGTTGTATACGTTATATGTTATATGCTACAGTTAAAACCCATTTTCAACTAGAGTTTCCTTATTTACAATTCTTGGTAACATTTTTTTGTCCTTGATGTTTGTTGAAAATAATCATCTAAAAGTACATTGCTGAAAAACATCAGTCTACAACAGTAATGCTATGGCGATAATATTAAAAAAGTTTAATAGTCTAAAAAAATATACTCTTATTTGAAAACAATTTATTTTCCGGCCTACATGTTTCGACTATACAGTCATCTTAAAAGCCATACTGGAAGGTTGTCTCTATCAAATTGCTTGAGCATTCAATTCTGCGTCGCATAGCATCAAGAGCGTTTTCTTCAATACCCATTTCAAAACAATAAAATTTCGAAGTTTCAACATGCATGAAGAATTGAGCTGTGGTAATTGAAACTATTAAAACTCACATAGATAGGTCAAATACTTTGGAGATATACTGTCAGTCCGAACTAAATATCAAAGGGACGTCGCGAGTTTAGTATGCTGTTTTTCCCCAAGCTCTTATATCATACGCAAAACTGTATGGTACCCCGTTATGCTAACCTCTGCTGAAACTGTATCTCATACACATGCTATAATTATTGGTTGATGTTAAAAATTGTAATGCTCTTAATCGAAAGGATATAGACATATATACTGGGCTATACCGGGTGAGTCTTTGACTCGTACAAATATTTTAACGGTAGAATCTTGAGGTCAAAAAAACACTTTTTCTTTTCCAATTTTTTGCGAATTGGCTCAGTTTAAATGATACAGGCTGTTGAAAAATCAAAAACCATCTCACAAACAGTTTTATCGAATGAAAAAAATTTCGGAATATAGTTTTTCATTTATTTGATTGATCTTTTTCGAACAGAAGATATCCTCCACGTGTTTCATTTTTCTCATTATAACCATTACGTACCATAAAAATACCAAAAATTTAAAGAACCCAATTCTTGAAACTAAGTTGGACGGTTTCTCTGAATATTTGAACGTTTTGAAAAATCGAAGTATACAGTTTCAAGTAATAAAGACTATTTCAATTTTATAAGCAGAACGTTTATTATTCGTAGCTCTACAATTTTTTACTCCTCTAGACAAATTATCTTGTCATCCATCTTTTTTTTATTATATCTATAGCAACTGAACTCTTGATACTTTGATCTCGCATTAGAAAACGGAACACGAAGTATTCTTCATATTTTCTCGTATAATGTGCCGCTTTCCAATAATCTTATGTTCAAAAATAAAAAAATTTGATAATTTTTCTGAATGCAACTCTGTTCAAAAGATCCACGGATGTGAATAGATTTACCCCCGGTTTCACAAAACTTTGATTCTGCGATCAACGATTCGACAGTCACTCGATTTCCAAAGCGAAATCACTGGAACCTTTTCATTTTTGAATATATTGAAAGAGTAGCAATTAATAGAGAATCATTGAGTGGATGTCTATGAATCATAATTTGATGCTAGAATGATATTCCGAATGCTCAGGACTGAATTATCGATTGAAAACAAATTAACGTTTATCCGTAAATCAAGCGTTGATTCCCCGATCGAGCCTTGTGAAACAGGGGCGAGCTTGCTATTCTGAAGGGAATTTTGTTGGCATAGATCATTATGAAGAATTGAAACGACTATACAGGGTTAGAACTATTTTGAGGCTGACTATAGGAATATCGAAAACCGTTAAAAATAAAGGGTGGCTTGAATTACAAAAAAGTAGGATTATATGCTATATAGGATTATGACTACACACCGAATTTCGTGTAGTTATCTCCAAAAACGAATGAGTTATGAAGAAAAAATGATAATCTTGATTTTCAGTTTTTTCGAGATATCTCAGGAACCATCAGAGATTTTTGGGAACTGTTTACACCCACCCACCCATCCTTGAATACAGTGAAGGATTCACCATAGAGGCTGAGTAGGCTGAAGCCTAGGGCGGCAGATTTTAGGAGGCGGCAAATTTGGGGACTATTTTTTTTTAACCCATTATAGAAACTGAAATACTTGTATTTCAAAGCTATTTTAATATCTATCTACATCTGATTTTCCCGAAATATAAAAAAAAACTTAACAAGAAGTGCATCATTATTTTGCCCTGCATGGTTATTATTTTCCTGTTTCCCTCTTATTTCGGCCGCATTGGACTCTTTACTGAAACTTCGTGAGGGTGAAAAATTTTTGGAGATTCTGAATCATTGGGATGTGTTTCTTTGGTTGCTACAAAAACACAATTCAGGAAATGTTTGTCCAAACTTCAATATAGCAGTTCGTACCTATGGCTCTATGTATACACTAGTGACAATTGGTTCGGCCGAGAGAAGCTTTTTTTGCTTGAAAAAGGTGAAAAGTTAGGTACCTAAGAACCACATTGAGGCAAGAAAAGCTGAACGCTTTGGTTTTTTTGTGTATAGAGTCAGAACTAATGAACAAAATTTCGTATGACGACATAGCAGAAAGATATTTCAACAGTGGGTTTCATAAAACTTTGATTTTGCGATCAACGATTTGACAGTCTAGACAGTCACTTGATTTCTAAAACGAAGTCACTGAAACCTTTTTATTTTTGAATATATTGAACAAGTTGCAATTGAGAATAATTTAGTGGACCAATAAACATCATTATTTGATGCGAGAATGATATTCTAAATAATCTTGACTGAATTATAACTTGAAAACAAAAACAAATTTACATATTGGTTGATTCCCTGATCAAGGTTCATGAAACCCGAGGTGAGACTTTTATGACTTACCTTCTTATTTTATTGTCAGCGTCAGTTAGTTTGTGGCCATATGATACCTACATATGAATAGTTGCAGAAAATTTAGGGGGCTTTAAAAAAATAGTGAAGGTCTTTCCTTTTTTGTACCCCTGCTTAGTTACAGCCCCCTAAAGATGGCGCCCGAAAAACAGTTTTCAATTTTATTTTATTGAAAATCAATAAACTGATTACGTATTAAATCAAGCAGACATTTTATATGGGCAGGTAGGCATTAAAAAAAATCTTAGGTTCTCTTTCTGTGATAGAAAGGGGTAGAAAAAGCCATCCCTGATCTTTGTTTAGCAAGAAACTTTTTCGATATTCATATTTTACAATGAAAAATTAATTTTGGATAACTAAATCCATTTTCAAAAATAAGGTCTCTTGTGATTTCTTGCTAAAATTCACGGTATAAAAAAAACTAATCATGATGATAGCGTGAGTCGTAGAGGCTGGAATCATTTCTGAACTAGAATTTATTCAGTAAGTGGATGTAATTTTGATATGATAACTGACTAGTTTTGATTAACTTGATTTAGTTACAATTATTTGTTGACTTGGCTATCATCTTGAGAATTTTGTCACATACTCATTAAAATGATTGTGTGCGCAAACGCAGAAATGTCCGATATGCACTTTGTTTACGGTCTTTTTTTCTAAAAAACCGTGAATTTTCGCAAGATACTATAAAAGACCTTATTTGTTAAGAATGGATCAAGCTACCCAAAATCAATTTTTTTATTGTGAAATATGGATATGGAAAAAAGTTTCTTGCGGAACAATCTTTAGGAATGGCTTTCGATCATAGAGGAACAGCACCGAAAACTTCCCCGCATAAAATATCTGCTTAATTTCATTCTTGTCAGTTTTTCGATTCTCAAGCAAAAAATTAAAAACTGCTTTTCAGGTGCCACCTTTAGGGAGCTGTAACTCAGCAGGGGGCTCATAAAAAAAATTTTACATTGAAGATCCATCCTATTTTTTGACAAAGAATTTAATTTTTCGCAACTATTCCTATGCACCATGTATATATTATATTTGCTGTTTGTTTTCGTCTTTCCTACTTGTTTTTATAGTTGCTGAACGAAATGCTGAACTTGAACGAAATAATTATGGTGAGGGCGGCAAAATTTGAATAGCCTACTGGCGGCAAATATGTAAATCCGCCACTGCTTGAATAACGCAACTTTTTCGTAATTTAAGCTACCCTGTATTTCTAACGGTTCTCGATATCCCTGTAGTCCCCCTCTAAATAGTTCTAACCCTGTATATTTTTATTAGGGCCCAATCGGAAAAAATGGTATAGGAGAAAAGTGTTTCTTTTTGAGCTCACCCTCTGTATATTCCAACTAAAAACTAGATACGCTTTATCGTGATACGAAAATCGATGTATCGTATAGGAAAGCGGAGTCTTATTCTTTGAAGAGTGCACTCTGATATCTAGATATAACAATAGCACAAAGCAATAACGGGAGATCTCCCAATAGCAGTCCAATCGCCGTTCCGTTTACGTAATGAGATTACTCCGCATCGAAATGCCTGAATGGAGTGAAATTCAGGTATAGCGCTACACATTTCGAAGAATGAATATGGTCTATTCGAAGATACTCTTCCCATCTACCACGGTGAATTCCTATGTGATTACTTTTATTTCTCCGTTGTGTATACAACAATAGATCTCGTTTCGATGGTTTCACCAAATAATTACGGCTTCCTTAGATACGAAGCGTTTACGTGGTAAGAAACAGGTGCTGAACATGAATACAGCAGGGAGAGGGAAGTGAAGTGAGAGTATTGATCATTGAATGCAGTTTGAGGAGCAAATAACCAAACATAAGGTAGTTATGGATGATATAGCATCAAATAACATTTTTTATTGGTCTCGATATTGTGAATACTAATAGGAAAGATCACGCCTAAACGGTGAGGCAATGAATACCACAGAACAGACCCCTTGACTTACTTTATGATGAATACAATAATAAGGATAAATTGAGATGCATACTACCCGCTGTTATGAATATCAACCGGTGTTACGTCATCATCATCATCATCATTGCTGTATCCCGTTACCAGGAATGAATCTACCAAAAGACCAAAACAGGGAAAAAAAAAGAAAAAAAAGGCTCGAACAGACTTATAATTTTTCAGGGCTAATTGCGATTGTGTGCCCTCCTGTGACTGTAGAGACCCAACCGTGACCTACCACACTCCGGGCATGGATAGTCACCAACCAGATCTGGCCGCCGCTGTGTCCTCCTCGAGTCTCCATTATAACTGTGTACCAAAGACCTCCACTGTGACCTATCTAACGCTAGTTGTTCCCGGTTATGATTGGCATTAACTGATTTTAGAATTGATGTAGTATATCCTTAAACCGCCTATACTGGCCTCCTGGTTTCCGGGCTCCCTCAGTGAATGCGCCATATAGAGCTATTTTGGGGAGTCTTGTGTCTTGCATCCTCAGAATGTGGCCGCTCCATCTGAGTCGGGCTCTCTTTACCTGAGTCTCAACTGTTGTACAAGTCGCGCGCTGCAAGACTTCTGCATTCGAAACTTTGTGGAACCATCTGATGTGCATTATCTGTCTTAGATGACGTTGTTGCGTTTGTTCAAGCTGTTTAATATGTCGCCAGTAGGGCGTCCAGCTTTCGCTTTCATGAAGAAGCATTTGGAGGACCACTGCCTTGTAAACAGCTGTCTTGGTCTTCAGATTGAGGTCGTGATTTTGAAACACTCTGTCCTTTAGCTTCCAGAATGCCCGTGGTGCCGAATTGATACGGTTTTAAATTTCCGTGTCTAGGTTAGCCCTAGTATTTATGAAGCTTCCCAAGTATTTGAACTGCTCGACCTGTTCTAGAGTTTCATTTTCCAGGCTGATATCTGATTGAAGGCTTTCTGGCGGACTAACCAGGATTTTGGTTTTGTCGATATTGAGTCTAAGGCCTAAAGCTTCGTATATATGTTTATAGGTGTCCAACATTATCTGTAGCTCCTCTGAGCTGCTAGCGATAAGTGAACAGTCGTCTGCATATTGAAGTTCCTTGATAAACTTGGTACGGGTTTTTGCTCTGAGGCGCTTCAGGTTAAACAAGCCTCCATCAAATCTGAATCTTATCCCAACGCCTCTTACAGGCATACTCATGTCAGCAATCATCGACACAGCTATGGCGAAAATATTGAACAGTAAAGGCGCTAACACGCAGCCTTGTTTTATTCCTGAGTTGGTTAAGAAATAATCGGTTGCAGAGCCATTATGAGGTATTCTAGCGGTGTTGTTGGTATGAAGGCTTTTACACACTTCTAAGAATTTTTCGGGTACTCCAAGACGTTCCATGATTTTCCATAGCGCGGAGAAAATAGCTATGTTTCTCTGATGAGGTCAAATGAGACCGAAACCATGGTCAGCATCTGCTTTTCTTCGATGGGGCGTACTCCATTTGGGGCCTCGACGATGGCAAATTGTCTAGTTCAATTCAGATCGTAACACTTGTTGATATCCATATCAGCGGGTGGTATGCATCTGAATTTATCCTTATTATTATGAATGCTATTGATGCCCACGAGAGTCTCATCTCATTTCCGAGACAAGACACTCGACGAAACTTGATATTTCATTGGCGAGACTTTTCTCTGTCTCGTCTCGAGTCTCGCAGTGGTCTTGTAGTCTCCTGAATATTTCGGAGAATATTCGAAATTCAAATTATACTTATTCATCCTAAACATTTTTTATCTGTAGTTTTTAGATGGAATAGAAAATAATCCGTATTGTTACGAATCGTTCGAGGTCGAGGCTCTTTCGGGTCGAAAATTTTTCCCTTTCAGTTCTGATTTGAAATAGTGAAATATTTTTTCGACTTGAGAAGTATAGTGATATTCAGAAGAACAACTCCGTCGAGCTTCGTATTCATATAATCACTTTTCCCTATTTTTTCCATACAAGACAATTTTCAGGGTATTTTATGTGAAACACGGTGCCGGTGGTCTTTGACATATTTCATAAATATTCCATTCATTTGTGTGTTCACTCTGAAAAACTGAAAACTGTATAGATCGTAAAGTGATGCAGCTGAGGCAGTAGGCCATTTTCAACTCTTCCGTACGGCCAGCCGTACCGTTCGGTGATAAGCGTCGATTGATTTTAGGAGAAAAAAATTAACAGCCTATTTTTTGTTCGAGTAGAAAACATGGACAAATCTATGTCGAAGGACAGATCTGTGTCGAATCATTTGAAGACGAATTCTATTAATGCAAGGCGAAGAGTATTTTATTAGACGTGAAAGCAAAAAAAAAAAATTTTGAGTTTTGGTCTGTAATTTTCTAGCATGGTTCACTATAATACTACAATAGGAACGATTTCAATTCCAGAAGTAGAGCGACATAACCAAACAAAACTATTCTTCTAATTGTAACACTCTTAGAAAAAATGTTGGTCTTTAGCGATCAACCTATATCAATAATTGAACTTTTGAAATGAATGATAGGCCAAGTTGGACGCAATTGTCTGAAACATCGTTTTCTATCAGAGTCAGTAGCTTTATCCGAGGCTTTATCACTCACCCATTCAATGGAGATAAAACTTTCCGAAACTGAAAGTAATCGAAACTTATGAATCAGGAGATAAAACAAGATTAGCATTGCGGAAATTATCTACATTATGGGTGCAACTAAATAACGTTATCTATGGAAATTCTACAGTTACTTTACGTATATCTGTTGGGAGTTCATTTTGAACAGAATTGAGCTACAAAGGGCAGGTCATTTTTATTTCGATCGGAAGCACAGGTATTGCAAAATGATGATTGTTAGTCATGAACTGGCCTAAGAACCATTCATATTGTTACGAGACCGTCTCTAAGAGAAACAACCGACTTGACACCGAACTCGATACCCAGGATTTCCAGGAAATCACAAGTGCAAGAGATGGGAATATTCCTTTATTAATTTTTCATATAAGAATTATGAGTTAGTTGATGTCTAGAGCTCGACTTGAAAACTGCTGTGATTTATTTCAAAATTAAAGTTATCTGATCTGTAGATGTTCGATTATTTATCTGTAAAGTTGTAATAGGCAATATCGAAAAGAAAAAAATTCTTTTTAAAAATAGAACTTAAGATACGTGTTTCATAACTATATAGAGAAACAGGTCCTGGATGCTCACTAAAGGCTACGGCCCCTAAGAATGTTGTAAGTTTTATCAACACCATTTACGACCTCCTTGAGTTCATGAATGGTCGCAGTTCCCAGAAGGCTAACCGAGCCATAACGACCGCGGTTCAAAAAATAATAATAATGGTCATGAACAAAATAAGAAAAATGATGAATTTTCCTCATTTCGAGGAAATGACACGCATAGATTTTCATTCAGTAAGGACGACAAAATCTCTATTATAATACGGCCAGCAAATTCATAGCCTAGGCTAGCAAGCAGGCGAGACAATGGACAGTTTATGCGTATAACATTTTTTCATCAACCTCTTTATATCTTTATGAAATTCCCTGAGCTCTAGAGGAGCGTTAGTGCCATTCATTTCATCACAATCCATTCTTGATAATATGTAATCAAGAACACTAATATTCAAATAACGTTCCAACACTAAAAAAAATCTTTCGGTTTGCGCGACTTCAGTCTTGAAATCGTATTTTCTGGAATATAGGACAGAATTGGAAATGAGTAGGAAAAGGAGTGAACGTTATTCCAACAATTCTGAACTGGAGTCTGTCTACGAATATGGGGCGGTACAATGTTTAAAAGAACTGTGAAAATGTTATTTCTGAAATATCTCACCTAATTTTATTTTATATCTATCATAAATTCAGCGCGCCATCTGGCAGGTTACCAATAATGAAGGGAATCAATTCAGATACATAGCACACGCTATGCAAGTCACCATCACTCTTGTTTAACAGAAAGACCATTTCGTTTACCTAGGAGAGATGCTGACCTGACGGTTTTACCTGACCTCCTCAAAGCAACACAACTCATACAATGACGAAAATGGGATGAATTACTGTTCCCTTCATTTCACGTTCCATTTGCCTAAACCCTGAGATTGCAGGAATCGCATATCGCAATCATCAAGCAGCGAGATAGAGCTCTGGAAACGTTCGAATTCGTGGCAATAACCACTGCCTTGGTTAGTGCCACGGAAGTCAAACTCGTGAATTGATTGCGCCTTCTGGCAGATAAATAAAATTTAAAAAATTGAAATTATTCCAGGTAGGTATATAACATCCGAAGATATAAAATAAATGAATATTACGATCTGAATCAAATTACCAAAACACCATAACTTCAAGTATGAACAGAAATACCATTTGAGAAGAGTTTCGGTCTCATTTGACCTCGTCAGAACAACATAATTCATACCTCAATGAAAATGGTCGCATTAGGTATGGTCACAGCCGTCTTTAGGGAGCCTGGTTAGTGGTTTACGATTGAAATACAACGTCGCAGTAGGGCCCATGCCATGAAAAAGCCATTTTCAATCATAGCCAAGAACTCTTGTGTTTTTTCTTGTGAAAGTAATTATTTGTCAACCTGGAAAAAAAATTCTTTCATTTGATTTGAAAATGATTTCAGGAATATTTCTAGAATTCAATTCTTTTACGAACTATTCATCGCGGTATGTATTTAATTCCTTGACTAAGTAGGGCATTACGCTATATACTTGCAGGTATTTCATCACGGAACCATTTCAAAAACCTTTCAATATTGCATATAAGATTCGGAAACGCAAGCATACAGCGCTATTTACAGAACTAAAATCAGCCCACCAAGTTGGCCAATCTGCTGCGTTGTCAGATTGTATTCCAGGCTTTCTCTATAGACGGCTATGGTATAGTGAAGTGAAACACCATAGCGCTATCTGACAGAAACGAGGACCAACCCAATTCACTTCCCCAACCCTCAGAGAGAAGATGGCAGCATGTATCAATTTTCTCGAACTCTCAGATTACAAGAATCGTAGGTATATCGCGATCATCAAGCAAGGAATGTTGGTCCTCGTTTCCTGTCAGATGGCAATATGGTGTATTCCATCACCACACCGACTGTTGAAATCGAACAAATATGTTGAATGAATATGTTTCATAGAATATAATTGTTCATTAATCACGAATTTCATAATGATCAAGGGAATAAATTGATTATGAGTATGGATAAATAACAATATTCGTGAATAATAAATACTTGTTGAAAAATTATTGACTATTGTGTCATAACTATCACGATCAATGCCATATTCAACAGGGTTGTTTGTTTCGTCTTATAATCCCCTGGAATAATGGAAATATGATTGCTGTCGGTGTTGCGTACATGTCGACATTTAATGCATAATACACGCCACCGAAAGTGCACATACAACAGATTCAATGATACCATTCTAATAGAGCTTACGCTGTAAATGATAATAGATACGTGCGAAACGTGTACTGGATTATATCATGTAGTTGGGCTCTAATTGTACTGCGATTGCAAACTGCTATCGATGGTCGTTAAAACTAATAATTTGGAAAATAGGTATCACTTTACTGGTGCTGCTAAAATACCACGTAACGTACGCAATGATTATTTCACACGCAGTTGGCGTATTTCGATAGCATAATGGCGAAGGAACGTATTGATATTAATGGACACGAATTATTTCTTACATACACAGATGGTGCTGGAGTAATCAAAGTTGACATAAGAGAAGAATAGGAGTTTTGTCTTATTCACATGGAATTTCGCAGAAATTAAATCAATCGTTTATAAATTTTATAAATTAATTGTTCTTAGGTTATCGTCCATTTAGTTAGATGAAATGAAAGAATATTGGGAATCTTGGACTAATTTTATTTATTGTTCCTCAATACAACGCCGACGTTTCGAAACGACTTGTTTCTTTTTCAAGGCTAAAAATTTAAACACATTAAAATTTTTAAAATTTTCATTCGAGATCATTCGAAACAAGTCGTTTCGAAACGTCGGCGTTGTATTGAGGAACAATAAATAAAATTAGTCCAAGATTCCCAATATTCTTTCATTTTATAAATTAATTTCATAAAATTTTCATTGATGGTTAGGTTAGGTTGGTTAGCATTTGGAATTCATGATGATATCACAGGTATTTGGAAGGGGATAGAAAGTCGAATTGAAGAGAATTTCATGGTCGTAGAAAAACGAAAAGGTAATCTTTGAAATGCATTACAGTCCGATTTTATTTTCCGTCCCATTCTTACTTTTGCTTTGCAAATTTCTATGATTATTTCAACTACGTTACTGAATTCAGTAGTTTCAACTTCTCCGATGAGTATAAAAATTACAGAGTTATAAGAGGTGCTCGAGGGGATTCAAGTGATCGTTTTCAATACCACCTTGTATATCAACTACCACGATGCGATCGTGTGGAATTTATTTGATAATGGAATTGTAATATGGCGAAATCATAAATCTGAGTTATTGAAATCTTGAATTGATTTGGTTTCGAGCAAAACAATTCTTGGTACATGCCTGAGTATGTACCTAATCTTTTAATTGTTCAACGTCTGCAAATCATAATATCAATCAATATCATGACTGAAAATATGCCATTTCCGAGATATGATCCGGAAAAAAATTCACAATTTCTCCGCACTGCATCTGGTAGATCGATACTTCCCACTTTTTGAAATGGTTGCATAAATGACGCAAGATACTTTTCATTATTGTTGAAAATATATCCTTTGATAGATTTCTAGGTACTACAAATTTCGCAGAGATAATGAATATCTAAGTCTTTTTTTATGTTTCAAAATCCACCATTTGATTCTGTACCTGTTCTCTTGACTGCTTCTTGAATAGCAAATAGTCCATCATTGTTGAAGTTTAATTCAATATTCAATAAACTTCACATCGACGATTTTTCTGGAATTTTAACTGAACCAATTTCAATTCAAACTTTGTTATTCAATCATCTTCGAAGAATATTGATTAGGACGACGTTATCCTTCGTCTACATTTTCTTCTCGACAGTTCATCAGATGCTAAAAGTTGCGAGGACAAAGTAATTTCCATTACAGCTACGTCAGCAAGATGGAGGTGACTCATGTTTCAATTAGGTATCGAAATTACACCCATGACATATTGTCATTTTATGTCTCACTCTGACTATATCTTGAAATGCGAAGTGATCACACCATTATTTCTTCACCTGTCAATTTCGAGTTCTTTCTAAAGCCGTTTTTCGCAATTGTGAAACACATTCTTGTGTGATCTTCATCTTTGATTCGCTTAGCCGCAGAATTTTCAGGATACATATACTCCATTCACATTCACAAAAGCGCACACTCTATAGTACGGAAATATGAGGTTGTCAAAATAGTTTTGGGTCTTAAATCAATGCTGTGTTGTCCTTCCGTTCTACATAAAGGTCTCAGCAATTACCTATAACTCATAATGTGAATTAACTTCAGAAAATAAATGAATTAAAGAATCAGTGATGAACACAATTTAAGTTCATACAAACTGATTGAAGGGAATCCTAGTTATTTGCATGGATAGGACAAGAGTTTTTGAATACATATATTTAATTTTGCCATAGGGAAAGTTTTTATTGTTGACAAATAATATGCAGTTTTTGAGAGGAGAAAATGTTGGATATCTTCTTTGGCTTATGGTTCAAGACGTTATATCAGTTGTTGGATTCAAAAAAATCATCCCAAAGATGAAATGCATTCGATGCAGTGGTAGGGAATGGGTATCTCTCGAAGCCATTAATGGATAATTACAAGGATGTGGAATTCATCGTGCATAAATGGAAGACAAAATAATCAATCTTCCATTTTGTCAGGTACAGATGTGGAGTCTCAAGTGGAGCTCTTTTATGACACCTTACACAACCTTGTACATCAGCATGTACCCACGACTAGTCGTGGGTACACGTCCCTCATAGGTAAAGTTGAAGCTTCTTCACCTGAGGATATAACCAATCTTTTTGCTCGATTTTCCAGTGGTGCTTTCGAGTCACCACGAGTCTGCGAACAGGCACGATAGTTTGAATAAAGTACAGAACCTTTATAATGTGGAAGAAAAAATTATTGGGAATATTGGCCACTGTTTGATTTCTATTGTTTTCATTTCGTGACAACGCCGACGTTTCGAAACAAATTCGTTTCTTTTTCAAGGCTAAAATAAATAAAAAAATATATTATAAGATACCTATACAATATGACATAACATGAACATAAATTACCTAGTTACGATAAACAATATTGTACGCTTCTTAAAAACATTCAGATATTCTGAAGAAATAAAAAATTTATAGAGCAGGTACATAATGCAAACATCTATCTTATCAGATATTATTTCCACATTTATGACAATGACACCAGCAATTAACATAAGCTCACAAAATATTGATCACGAATGGACTTAACACTATTGACGAGGCCAGCCATTACTTATTACTTTCTAAGTACATTATTATAAATCCCGCTTTGGTGTTGCACATCTTCTCTATGATTAACGGTGTAATTTATTTTAATGTGAATCATCTAGCTTATATTACGTTTATAACTGAACTCTTCTTTATCAAGAATTTGTACATTTTCAAAATCAAATTTGTGGCCTATAGTAATTTGATATAAAGTTGAAGCCGTTTTGTTATAATTGGCAATATTTTCTCTGTCATATTTATGTTGTTTTATTCTATCGCGTAAATACTGTTTTGTTTGGCCAATATAACACTTACAATTAGCACAGGGTATTTTGTATATCACCCCCGATTCAAAATTATAAGGTGTTTTGAATTTTAAATTTGTGAAAAATCTCCTTGTGGTGAATGAATTGTAAAAAGAACACTTGACATTCAACTCCTCAAATATTTCATTCACTCTGTGAGAAAGAACAGGTAAGTATGGAAGCTTAAAGTAGGAAGAGACGGTCGTTCTAGAACTATACGACTTCCGTTGGATGTGTGTTCATTTATTATTCTTTCAACTAAGTATGTGGGATAGTTATTCTGTTTCAAAATGTTTTCAACTTTATCTAAGTTCTTCCTATGAAACTTTTTGTTGCTTAGTTTTAAAGCTCTTTTTATTAAATTCTTCATTATATTAGTTTTTTGTTGCATGTTATGATTGCTGTAAAAATTTATGCATCTGTTAGTACTTATTGGTTTAGTGTACCAGTAAGTAATGATACTAGAATTTTCTCTATCAGTTAATCTGAAAAAGGTAAACTATTGTCCTTCTCTACTTCAACCGTTAACTGTATCTTATGATGGTAAGAGTTGAAAACATCTAAAATGTTTTGTATTTTGTCACATGGTACCATGGACTCGAAGTTAACCTTTGGCGTTCATATAAACAGGGTTTTATATTGAGTCATCGCATAAAATGCTCGAGTTTACTCTCAGATATGGAAGGTAGTTCAAAAGAAATGAAGCGTTACTGCCTCTTCATTATTTATTTGTGTTCAGTAGGCTCAAGTTTGCAAAGTCAATAGTCATTTTGCAAAGTCAATAAGGAACCTACAGTATAGATGTTATGTGAGTAGATTATAAAGTATACAGCATAAGTGCCTTAGCTTCTTATCTTGCAGAAATAAACTCCAGAATGTTGATCATGATTACACCAAAGTTCCAAAGCTTCAGAATCTTGAGTTTGGAAAATCGTAGAAGATCGAACGATACCTATTTGTTTGCTATACAAACTAGTTATTGGTACTCTTTATGTCCCGGAAATTCTAGAGTCTATCGATTTTAGATTATCGGAAAGAAGACCAAGATCCCGCGAGTTGTTCACTGTTTCTTTCAGTAGAATCAATATAACTCATTAAGTTCGCCACTCTGTAGAATATGCTGTCAACATTGAATTCATATTCTTGTGGTGATGATATTTTCAATGTCCAACTTCATCAGTTCATCATAAATGAACATTCGGTGGACAAGAAAGAATTAGGAACTTTTCAAACTGTCACAAAATTTCTGAACTTTTGTGGAGCAGTAGGTATATAAGTTCACTCGTATGACACCGTGCAAAGGTCTGTTCATCTTTACCGTGACTTAAACAGGATAGGAAAGACCTGGGCTGGACTGGAGGCGAGATTGAGAGAGATTTTTCTCGTCTAGGATATAAGTAGGACGAACTCCCTTTATTGGCCTGGAAATTTTCTGTCGTATTGAAAAATTTACCTAGAAAAATTCAATTCAAAAGAAGCAAGTGATGAAAACGATTGTAGATTCTGTGGAGATAAGGAAGAAACACTGAAAAATCTTCAATGCAGATTGAACAGGTTGAATGTTACATTTTCCAAATCCCAAATCATTTCATTTCATTCGAATACTACCCTTATAATATTCCGTGCTATTCAGATAAAAACTGAAAAGTTCATGCGTCATTTAATAAATTACAAAAGATCACGCGACTCGACAATTTAATGCACCGGCTTAGTATTACCACAAAGTCCGGCTGCCAAAAACACAATTTGCATAGATTAACAAGTAATGGTCGTGTCATAACCTCAAAACGAGAACAGCGGCTGCATGATAATCGTAAAACAAGCCGAAATTATGAGTGGGGGATCGGGAAAGCATAAAACTGAAAAATAACTTCATACCTTTTCCCTAATGGAAGTAATTCTGGCATGAATCGGTATATATGAAAAAGGATCTTCTGAAAATAATACATGTTGAATATTACCCGAAAAATTAATTCGAAAAATTAACAATGCTATGCGGTTTGATTCTCTGATTCATTTCAATTTTCTTCTTCGTTTCACTCTGCTCAACGGAATAATATTTTTCCATAATACATATATACCAGGAATTTATTCGGCTCATCGGACATTGAAGGAATATAAGAATTTCACTCAATGAGATGAAAAATTAATAGATGCATAGTTGGCTTCTTTTGAAGATAATATTCCGAGTGATATTCCCAAAAATAAAATCATATTTATAGTGATTGAATGGTTGATTGAATTGAACCCTTGCACCGTATGTCCTGGGATCAGACGGGGACAGCGAACGACAGAGGAAATTTTCTTGGAGAAGCATGAAATATTCGGATAAGGTAAATGTATCATATGTATCATCAAAATTTGCTCTCCAGTTATTTTTTAAATTCACATTTCATCGTGGTTTCCGTGATACCTGGGCGCACACGCCAATAATAGTCCCTCCGTGCTGATATGATTTTTCGCACATTTTCTGCGGCAGTTCCAGTTCATGTAGATGTTGTGTGGTCTTTCGATCCATATATTGTTATGGTTTGAGTTGAGAATATCATGGCACTGAGGCCCGGTACTTTCACGTGCGAAAAAATAAATTTATTCGATAGATAATTCTTATTCGTAGAATAAGAATAAGAATAGAATAAGTAAAAATGCTGTCTTTTCACTTTCAGATAATGTTATTCATCGAATAAATCTGTCATTGAAACACGTTAATAAGATTTCATTTGTCATAGATCGAATGTCGGTACGTCATTATTGGTTTTATTTTTCAGATACTGGATGTATGGTTATTCTTTGTGTGATTTTCACGAAATATTTGCTTTCTAGTTGGAATAATGACAATTTCTACAATGCGGTGTCTTATTTTACATTAATCAGTGAAATGTAGTATACCGTGCTTTCATAGAATTGTTATGCGTCAAATAATTTCATCTGAAAGCACCGAAATAAGGTATCCTTCAGATAGGAAATTATCCGACAGATACTTATTGACAGTGAATAAGATGTCTAAAACTCTGGTGTATTCACTGATTCGATTTTGTTTTTAATTTCGTGGGGATATGGGATCAGTTTCGTTTTTCCCACTGTAGGTAGCGCTGTTTAGAATTTGACAGAGCATTGTCATTTGATATTTGAAAATAATTTGAATGCTTTCCTACGACGTACGAATATGTTGTATTTATAAGCGATTATTGGTGTGTGAAAATGTATTAGTTTCGAAAAAGGGGTGTAGAACATCCATTATTCAACATGTCGTTCAGTAAGTTCAGAATTTGAAGCAGAACCAAATCAAATGAACGAACATTCGGGACCGATATAGCTAAGTTTTATGGAAACTTCAGCAATATTTCAAAGAAACTCTATTGGAAATACGTAATATGAATTGTGAGCATGTATTGAGAATCAGAAATACATAAATCTATTCGAGTCTGTTACTTCAAATATTCTTCCTGAGTAGATATAGTGAAAATTCCCTTTCCGTCAATTGAATATATTGGGTATTTGACATCATCTGTGATTTATTAAAATCATATTGAATTACCCCCTCACGAATTCAAGTTGTCAAACGGAAATTATCTTGAAGAAGAACAGTAAATCATCCTTCAAAGTTCAAACCCTTATTCGATAGTGTTGAAAAATTGACAGATTTGTTTTTACAACGAAAATTGAACTGTGAAGCACAAATATTCCTTAACAGCTGACAAAATGGGCCAGTTCATATTTTGCACTCGTTGATCGATATTCGATATCAACGCAAAACAAAATAAAACGAGAGAGTATCATTGGACCTTTGGTAGAACAAGGATAGAACGAAGCAAATGACATGGTGGCGCCGCCACGAAACTGATCCCATATCCCCGATTCTCGGAAATGTTGATGCTTGCAAAAAGTGACAAGTGCACACACCAGTGTTTTAGACATCTTAACAGTGAATAAACTTTATTCGAAGGTGAAAGTACCGAGCCTTAATGGATTAGGAAGTTCACGCATGAATAAAAGAGAAGAAGACATGAATAAAAAACGAGAAGACAATCAAATTCAAAATCAGAAAAGATTGACGGAGAATAATATGACAACAGAATCAAAAGGAATAGGAATGAAATTCAAGATGATTTAGAAAAGCAAAAAGCACATATAGAGGAACAAGATGAACAAAGAACAGAAGAGAATAATAAAATTGAAAGAATGATGAGTAGAGGAATAGACTCAGATTAATAATTGATGCACTTTTTCTTTGTACGGAATTCAGTTTGGAAAATTTAAAATTTTTATTCCGAAAACTTTCAATTTGAGGAATAAATATTTTAATTTTGAGGATGTTGCTATGGTTTGAGTTCTTCCAACATATTTCAGTTAATTTATTCAATTGAGAAACAGACAAGAGGCCGTAGCCTATAAATCTCATACAAAATGAAAAGAAATGACACTTTAGAGGATAAGAACAAAAATTTAAAAAATTAAGAAACAAAAATTCAGCATTCCTATACACAAAGAAACTACAATGAGTCTAGTCGGTTTTTCAAAGAGTTTACACTCTCAGCGAAACAATACTGTCTGATAGTGAGTTCCTCTCCGCGAACACGCGATTCGGAAAAAAAAAATGTCTCGCACGAGTTCGAAACACTTTTTTCCCCACTTCCCTGACCTTGTGAACTTGCACATTAACCAACATATATCTCTTATTAGACACCCACACACATCCATAACCGCGGAGGGATTCGAACCCGCTACCTGTGACGTCGTAGCCGACATCGCTACCAACTACACCGCCGAGGCAGTTTTCTGGGACACTTAATGGTAAAGCTTGTATTGGTGGCCACGAAGGTGATTTTTATTTAGCGTGAAGATGTTGTCCAGATTGCTACCATTAAAACCATGCAGAATCTGGTAAGTCAGTATAAGATCACCACGCCCCCTACGATAACTAAACAAGTCAAGCTTAAAAATTTTGCTTGAAAATTTTAAGTCTATCCTCATAAGAAGGGCGAATTCTCCCAGAAAGAATCAGAGATCAGTTCAGGAAACCATGCAGGGGCAGCGTGTTCCAGTATTGGTCGAACATAGGAAGACTTTTCTTATTAAGAACAAAATTTTACTGCACTTAGAGGATATACTGCTAACATGTGCTGACTAGGACAGATCCTCAGTGATCAACAGCCAAAGATCGATATGTTGCGTAGTAGATTCCAGACATCTGTCATCAATGAGACATCGATTCAGTGGATTGAGTCTCCCAAGGTGAATAACCGTACATTTGTCCAGCCGAGGCAGGTCTCTATGTACGCCAAAAACAGGATGGGACCCAATACAGAACCCTGTATTACTCCACTAACGACGGTTTGAAGTCAGATAATGAGTCATCAACCCTAACCGAAAAATATCTCCCAACAACAAATGAACGCAACCAGTCCAGAACGCTACCCCTCACACCTAGATGTTCAAACTTGAAAAGTAAACGCCGAAGGGAACACGATCGAAGGCTCGAAAAAGGTCCAGATAGATGACATCCACAGGTATTCCACCGTCGATGAAATGCTGGGGACACTCCAGAAGACATGCAATAACTGACCGTCCGGGTAGAACGCCAAGCTGTTGATCGGGAATAATATCATTATCAATCAAAACTGTAGTAATCTACCAGACACAACCTTCTCAGTAATTACATAATTCGGACTGGCAGAAATCTACACCTTCAGTATACCTCGGGGAACCTGCCGACATCGATGGTGAGTAGCGACAGACCGGTTTCGCTCTTGTTTGAGCCCGTCAGTGCCACACAACCCAATCAAACGATGCCGACTGAATGAAGCAAAGGACATGTCATTCAGTCGGCTTCATTTGGTTGGGTTATGTGGCACTGACGAGCTCAAACAAGAGCGAAACCGGTCTGTCGCTACTCACCATCGATGTCGGCACGTTCTCCGAGGTATACTGAAGGTGTAGATTTCTGCCAGTCCGAATTATGTAGTTATCTTACATCGCCTTATAGCGTCAATCTGCTTCTCTTCTCAGTAATCTTGGAAATTACACTAATATATGTATATATAATATATAATAGGACGGTAATTGTTATTTCCTCGCGGTATGTTAGACATTCGTACAAGACATGTTTAACAGTCTGTTTAACGATAGACGTGTTGCAGGAAGCTCCTTGGGTCCAGGTAATGAGGAGTTCATGTGTTAGTCTTTTATGGCCGATCCGGAGTCTACTTGGTATCACTTGATGTTTTCTGAATTTCGGTAAGTTTTCACGTGGTTCAACGTATTCTTTTACTGCTAACTTGGTTGTAGACGAGTTCCATACTGTTTTGCCACAGTTTTTTCTGGGCTTCTTTCAGCTGGCGCTTTCATGAAATATCTGACTGTATTTGAAGGAAGAAATGTGTCGCAATCACTGAAAATGAAAATATTCCTCAAAACCCTTCTGGCGATTACCCTTGATGGTATTGATGCGTCATCCTGTGGATCCCTTTCTGCCTGAAGCTCACCAATATCAACACAAAATTGATATTTTGGAAAAGTTTCTGAAAAATTCTCAGAAAATTGGCAAACTACTGTTTTCTTAAGAAAAAACATAACTTTATGTTATAGCTCAGCAAATAAACCTGTAGGAAAAAATCATAGTACGCCACTGGATAGCTATGAAAAAGTGCCTGTAATAATGTTTTCATTCCAACATCCTAGCACAAACAGAATCGGAGATAATGACTAATGTTGAAAATTTAAATTTTGATCTATTACTCAAAAACAAAAGAAGAAAGAGGAATGCAGTGGATGGCATTATTAGTTTCTCGAAAAAAGACGACATAAATGGTGCATTCATTTTCCTCTATCTCGTTGGGTTGAAAAGTTGTAGTTCAGGTATCACCAATTGTGCCCATCCTGTACATTCTCGGGCGAAGTGGCTTTTTCCTTATTTGGAAGCTAATCATTAAAGAATAACGAAAAACTATAATCTGACAGTTTCAGCTAGCCAAAACAATAAAAATTGACCATAGAGTTCACAAAAATCAGGTTTTTTGAATTATCTCCTCTCCTGGCTTCAAATTGTTTTTGCATTTATTATAAAAGTTTCAGAGCATAAGATTTTTCAAAATTTCGTCCGGCGCAATTTCTTCTACATTCAAAAATTACTGAAATATATCGCGATGAATGTGACTGGGATTCTACCACCTTTCCCTTTCGCCGTAAAACGTAAAACTAAGCTTCAGCGCTCATCACCCTTTAGCTCTTAAACGGTTAAGAGTATGTAAGATTGCTTCAGGCAGAAGTTCCATAGAATTTTGTTATCTACAACTTTAATTATGAATACAGAAATGATTAGAGGTACAGGCAGGGAGATATTTAAAAAAAATGCATTTTTATCATCTTCAAACTGTTAGATTGAGAAACTCCCTCCCTCTAGTAGTGTCAGATTAATGAGTCAACTCGTCTGCAACACCAAGATTAACCATCTGTATGAAAATCTGACACGCTCGACTATGTGCAAGTAAAGATTTTTTTTGCATTTCCAAAGGACCGCTGTGACCTTGCGTCACGTCCGAATTGTCAGTCTCTAAAAATCTGACACGCTCGAGAATTTCTGTTTTAACGTTTTCAGCTCTTCCGTACGGCTAGCCCCACCATTCAAACTGTCAGATTTACATGAACTGATTATCAGAAACACTTAGGGCATATTCAGTATCTTAATCTGACACGCTGAAGTATGTCCATTTGACAGTTTTTTTCTTACATCTTCCAAAACCTGCAGACGCTTCCCCACCGCTGAAAGTGTATACATCATAAAACCTTTTTTTCTTTCTACCATCTCATCTTCAAAATCCATTAGGTCTGTACGACATTCCCCAACTATTATGGAGAAATAAATAATATCTATGTTTATTCTCCGGCAGTCAAATGGCGTTGTGGATCATGTCATCTTTACTTAGAAAATTCACAAAAAATATGGTGAAAAATAAATTCTCGTTCTTGCGAGAAAAGAGAACTAGAAGAGTAGGTAATTGTTCACCTACACATAGAAATATCAAGATGATTGAAATGTCTAGCTCTGTTAGAATTCTATCCATTATTCTTCAGCAAGTCTAACAATCATCAGGAAATAATACCCCTATTTGGAGATTATATTATCACGCCCCACAAAAGTAATAAATTCGGATCAAACATCATATTTAATCTGAGAGTTGTAACCCAGTAAACGAGGAGTTTTTTTTTGAGTGGGATTCAATTTTCCTACCTCGGCCAAATCAGCGTTACCTCAATGAAAGACGATATCTGGGATGCTTTTGTGAAATTGAATTCTATTTATCTGAAAATGAGATCTTCTTTATTGCCTACCCACATTTCATGATTCGAGATGGAAATGAATTCTCAGCGAATTACAAGGCTAGCCGATATTATAATTTCACCAATTTATTCACTTGATATCATTTCCATATTCGATTTATTCTCAAACAAAAACTTCGGAACAAAGGGGATATTAATCTCAATGGAGAGTGTGAAATTTAACGGTGCATTGGAACATTCAATTATTTATATATACAGAGGCGTTACTACCAACTTTTCAGGAGAAATTGAGTGGATTGATATCTTCACAATTCATATGGTTAAACAAAATTTTGAATAATTTTCTAACTCCATATTTTTAGATGGTTAATGTCGCTTTCAATCGCAGTTTCAAAATTGAAAATTACTTTACATCAGTTGTAGATTTCAAAAATATCAACTCGAAGATGAAATGCATATGATGTAGTGGTTGGGAATGGAAATCTCCAGGAGGAATTAACAGATAATTACAAGAATGTTAAATTCTTCAACAAAAATCATCTTGCATCAATATAAGCAAAAGGAATTAAAGGAAGTTTCAAGTCAAGATGAACTTTACCTGGCGCGTATTTGTGGCTTTTCATCTTAATACATTGATATAATAATAATTGGGTATTTATTCGTACCTTAAGTCATTTACAATGTATAGGACAAGTCAAATGAAAAATGGAAAAATCAATTTTCGGGAACTTATTCTACGATGACATTCATCGAAAATACTGTAGTAAACTTTTCGCATAAATTCAAACATAAAATTCTCAAATGCCACCACTTTTTTGGGTGGCCCAATACAAGGAAATTCTTTGTCATCCTCTTCATTGACAATCTTTCTGATTGTGGAAATATTCAGCAGAAATATAAGTCGTTTAGATTCAGATGAAACATTATATACATTCTCTTACACTGAATATGTTCGCTGCCGTCTGAGGAATTGTGGATTTTAGAATATCAGGGTATAACTATTTGAATGAGCGGACCTGAATTCTAAATAGCACTTCCTGAAACCCCGTCTCTTTTTTCAATCACTTTTGGCATTTTCGTAATAAAAATTGATATTAGTTGTGGCAACGGCGTTATGACATTAACGATATTTCATGAGTGCCAAGCCTACTCCGTTCTAGTTACAGAAACTTGAGAAAATTATTTCTTGGCCAACCGTCTGCTAAAATAAATGTGAATGAAGTATAGGTTTATTGAAAACGGCCGTTAGTTTCCTCAGTGGGTGCCGACTATCCAGACAGAAATGACCGAAACATTGAGGGTCGAGATTGTTCAATCAACTAATTAGTCGTTTGAGCTCCCATCATAAACCAAAGATTAATTACCAAATCGGTGATAATTTACTGGATCATTATTGTAACCTTCATTCGCACCCGTTACAGGGTACAGCTTGAACTCACAATACTCATTAATCAGATGGATATATGATCAGAAAGGATCACGCTATCGGTTACACCTCTGAGTGGAAAATAATTAAAAGGTAGGATAGTTTCGGTTGGTTTTTTTTTTCCATTGTGACAAATTAATTTCTTCCATTGAGAACGAAATTTTCTGGATGAAATTGTTTCTTCGAAGAGTCACGTTCGAATAAAATGAATGAAGAATAACTGATTCTTCAGGAGCACCCTTGTTATAATTCATTACCAGAATCTTGCACCCACCCAGGAACAGAAGGTCACTCGATTCCCATACTTTTCTCTACTAATTTAGAGGATGATTGATTTTTATTTCCTCTCCTTCCTTCCCTCCTCAACTTTCTTTCACTGTGTGGAAAAAAAAAGTTTCCAAGAAAAAAGGAAATCAACGGCATGCAGACAAATTTTTGAATTTCGAGAATTCCGGACAGGAATCGATAAAGTTTATGGTTCAAAACGACTCTTCACAAGAAATCCAACTTCATACACACGGGATGTTTCAGATGTTTCTTTTTACAGAAAAAGAATTAAATTTATATGTAGGAGCCTCTCAGTCAGGGTATCGTTCAGGCAGAGATAGAATGATAAAGAAGAAAATGTATAGAGTGAAATGGAAGACATATAGAACTTCATATACGAGGTGTTTCAGGAACCCAGTGATAGAAGAAGTTATTCTATAGAAGACCCACAGTCAGAGTATATGTATAGAAGAAATTTGAAGAAAACATATCAAGCAAAATGAAGAACTTGTAGAACATGTTAAAAAACACCATTTCCAGTTGTAATTCAGAAAAATTCAATTGGAATTGTGAACAATTCTAGATTAGGCGATTTCATTTTAGAAAATATCAAATGTAATTCAGATGAGTAAATTGAATTTCAGAATTGGTCATTTGAAATTGAGTTCACTCACCTTTTTTTCAGAAACCGTCAGTAGTAATTCGGTTAATTCAGATTCATTTCAGAAATCGTTAATTGCATTTCAGAAAATATCAAAGTATTTCAGAAAGAAATCTATTGAATTATATAAGTGAAGAGATACTACTGAAGGTAAGGGAGATTCAGAATTTTCAGGAGAATGTAAAGATTACATGAGAAATAAAGGTGCACTTTTAAATAAGGAAATAGGATCACCTCCAGGCTTTCTGCAACACCATATACAGAATGAGTCCTTGAGTCGTACGAATATTTTAACAGTAGATTCTTGAGGACAAAAGAAAAACTTTTTTACAATTTTACCGTAACAATCAAAAATTCATGAACATGTTGAAAAGTTTATAAATGAGACACCAGATGAGAAATATTTGATGGTTAAGGTTGCAACTATTTTCGAATTTTTTGGAGCCTGTCGGCATGAAGAATTGTTAAATTTATTAGTAGGAGATATCGATTGATTGACTCTTATTCAATACTGGCGAACGCTATTGAGTACTATCCAGTAAACAGAGCACTACTGAGTATTATACAGTAACACAGAGCGCCACCCAGTATGAATAGGCAGTAGCATATGTACCAGATTTTCTCTAATTCAGTACGCCGATTCGCTTTGCGAACAACAGGCGTGTGACGAATTGCGAATTTTGGGAACACGTTCAGATCACGGCAGAAATGATGCCAGCGGTACAATAATAATCAAGAATGATCACGCCTAAACAGGGAGGCAATGAATAACTATAATAAAACTTCATATACATACCACCCTCTGATATGAACATGAACAAGTGTTACGATCCGAATTGAACAAGCCAACTTGCCATCGTCAGGGCTCCAAATGGAGTACACTCTCTCGAAGAAAAACAGATGCTGACTATGGTTTCGGTCTCATTTGACCACGTCAGATCAATATAGCTTCTTCTCCATGGAGAACGTTTTTTTTTTCGTTTTCTCTGATGATGATGGTGATTTTTTTATTTTTCTGATGGAGAACGTTTGGAATTGATGGACTCTTATTCAATACTGGCAAGCGCTATTGAGTTTTATCCAGTCAACAGAGCACTACTGAGTACTATACAGTAACACAGAGCGCCACTCAGAATGAAACGATATCCGATTCAATCGCCTCCATATAGAAACCCAGACGAAGCTATGTTGCTCTGATGAGGTCAAATGAGACTGAAACCATGGTCAGCATCTGCTTTTCTTCGATGAAGCTTACTCCATTTAGGGCACTGACGATGGCAAATTGGTTAGTTCAATTCGGATCGTTACACTTGTTGATATCTATTCATATCAACGGGTGGTATGCATCTAAATTAATCCTTATTATTGTATTCCTTGCCTCCCTGTTTAGACGTGATCATTCTTGATTATTATTGGGGTTGGGAAGTATGTTGACTATTTTCGTAAGTACTCTGCACTGCGCCCTTCTGTTATCAAACGTCCTGAAATACATAAATAATAATTGTACTACCAAGCCAGTTGGTAAGTATCAATACAGTTGGGAAAATGCCCTCTATTGTTGCCGAATTCCTCAAACTGCCAGAACCAAAGCAATATACAGGCCAATGTTTTCGTAGATCCTTCGCTTCTTTGCTTGCAGAATCAGGAGGAAATATTACGGAGATAAAAAAAGCATATTGGATGGAAGTCTACGACGGTAGCCGAGGACTATATTGATCATTCCATTGCTTATAGAAATGCCATTGCGGAAAAAATTCTCCCAACCTCTAACAGGTCAGCAGATTTGGAAACGTCATGATACAATATTGTACTTCCGGTTTCTACTAGTACTGATGGGACTGAGGATTCTAATAATGTGTTGTTGCGAAGCTCCTTAACGTCGCAAGGCATTAATGTTAGCATTTATTGTTCTAGTTGTACGATTAGGTAATATTAATGTTCATAAGTAATGATTGTTAAATATTGATAATAAAAATTTGCAATTCCTGAAATTATTTTCACAATTTCATCTGATTTATCGAATGAAATAAATATCGGGATATAGTTCTTAATTTATTTGATTAATCTTTCTCGATCATAAAATATCATCCACTTCTTCCAGTTTTCTCGATATGACCATTAGGTACCATTAAAATACCAATAATACACAGAACCCAACTCTTGAAACTAGGTTGGACGCTACATAATACAAATTTGAATGTTTTGTATTCCTCATATTTTCTCGTAAAATGAGCCGTTTTTGGGTAGGTAATATGATGTTCAAAAATTGAAATATATCTGTGAAAAAATTTGGTACTTTGGCTGAATACAACTCTGTTTAAAAAAACCACAGGTATGTAGTGTCATAGAATTAGCTAGTTACTATGGAGGTAATTTTGTTTTTCTGGGAGTCCCACAGCTCAATAAGGAAACTTAAAATGGTTATATCTTTTTATCAGAACCATATCGAAAAAAATTGTATAGGAAAAAAGTGCTTCTTTTGACCTCAAAAAATTTCACGAGTCAAAGCCTCAACCTGTTTCCGAAATAAACTTGACAAATTATTGTTCGAGCAAAGCTCAATAATCTATCGTTTTAGTCATAGAATTTTCAGCGGTTCGTCATTAAGAAAGTGGACTTCGACTCTGCAGTTGACGAGTTAACAATTAATTCTCAACGTGACATTCTTGAGGACTCGCAACCCAGATCGTGGTCAAACGACTCATATTAGTGAAAATCATATAATTTTGTTTTTCGTTCAATTTTCAATTTCCATCAAGTATCAGCCACTTCGATTCAATGAAATTATAAAATACGGCTCCGAAAGTTTTTTTTACGAGGATATATTGATATCTAGTTAGTCTAGACCACGGTCTAGACTAAGCATGGGCAAACTACGGCCCGCGGGCCAGGTCCGGCCCACGTGAAAGTCTAATCCGGCCCGCGTCAAGATTTTGAAACAATCATCAGTATTTTTGTTTTCTAAGTTTGACCGCCTGATAAGGAAAAGCAATGTCACCTAATACCGAGTTGTCTCAAAGCGTAAGTTGCGTACTGTTCATTATCATCTTAAAATGTTGAAGATTATACATCGAAGACGACAAATTAGCTGGAAACGTATTAGGTGGAAGAAGGACTGATAAATGGGGGCTCCATAGCTGCTGAAGTGAACCAAGTCCATGCGGCCTAGTTTTGGGATACATGACTTAGGCTAGAATATAAGCATATGCTTACATTCACTTTACACAAATCTAAAGAAGTCACTTTTGAATTAATTGGTGATAAAAAACTTCTATGTCATGTATCTCAAAACTAGGCTGCATGGACTTGGTTCACTTCAGCCCTGAATCCCTCAAATAAAAGTCCACCAATTTGTTATTCAAATTGCATATAGTTGTGCTCGAAGCTCAGCCTTAGTACTGCGTGTGCATCTGGCAGCGGCTGGCATTATTTCTTGTAATCCCCAGAAAAAGCAAAAGTCGCCAAATCTCCTTCGATGTTCCAACGACTGCATCACAGAACACAAATAGTGATGCATGGAATCCAAAACATGCAACGAACGGCTTGTTGCTGAGCTCCAAACATGAAGGCAGTATTCAAGTGTGATTAATACATGAAAATTTATTCAATTATTCGATTACTGCTCGTGCTGGTTTGTAACGAATCAAGCATTAAAATTTTCGTTTGGTTCGTTGTCAACGTCTGTGTAATTCGAAGTATTTTTGACCTTGATTTTCATTGATGAGAGCAACAAAAATATCACATATTTTTCAAAAATTTCAAGAAACAAACAATCACGTCCTTCAAAGTACCTTTGACTAATATTTACAACATTACTACTGGAGGGAGGAGCACCAAATATGACGGGCGGAATCTGGTATCGTGGGCATATTTAATGAATAATCATAATGTCTCGGGAACAACTGCATATTGTTATGTGAACAGGTGTTTTCCACTATGAAACTATGAATAGCAGCGTAAGCAACCGACTATAAATGTGCCTACAGATTACTCTAACGTGACGTGGGCCCATGTCATAATGCGCATGATTCAAAAATCTAACATCGGATTTTGCGCGGAAGCATTCAATGTGGGAACGAGGGAATACACGTGTCAACGTCACGTCTGACTAATTTAACGCTTCCGCAAAAAATCCTATATTAGATTTTCGAATAATGCGCATTATGACTTGGGCCCACGTCACGTCAGAGTAATCTGTTGGCACCTTTAGTGACCAGCTTTCAGCATCATCACGGCCAATTTATACCAGAGTATGGACAATTCTTAGAAGCTCAATCTCAGTTTCATTTTTCACATACTCTTTCGTATCCTACCGAACAATAATTAATTTTTGTCATTTTTTTTTACTTTTCTAGGATGTTAGTCATGTTTGTTGTAAAAATCGAAAAAAAGTTAATCACTTGTAAAAATGTGTATTCTTTTTTGGCCCGCCTAGGTGATTTTTCATTTTATCTGGCCCTCCCCTCAAAAAGTTTGCCCAAGCCTGGTCTAGACCATTTTCATGCATAAAAAAAATTTTGCGTTACCATAGCAGCGAACAATAACTCATTAGAAGTGTCAGTGTGAAGTTTGAGGTCAAAAAAGTATACCAGAGTTACGCAATAAATCCAAACAATGAAGATGTCCACCGAAATTGTGAAAATCGAAAAATTGGAGTATCGAGCTATCATCAAGAACACGTACTTAGAAGGGTTAAGAGGTAAGCAGATTTACGAAGATATGCTTAATAACGTTGGTGATCAATGTCCTTGGACTGCAAGCTTCAAAAGAGGTAAATTTTCCATTGAAGATGATGACCGATCGGGAAGGCCAGTTTCTGTGTCAGTCCCCGAAAATAAAACGGATATCTGAAGCACTGAATATTTCATACGAACGCATTCATCATATAGTTCACGACAATTTGGACATGAGAAAAATTGCTGCAAAATGGATCCCCAAATGTTTGAATGTTGACCAAAAGCGTGCAAGGGTTTTATTTTATTTAGCCTATGGTCTACATGAACATACATGAAAAAAAAAAAAGAAAGGAAAGTGAATACAGTTACACACAACACAACACAAGAAAACACCTCACAACTACACTCACAGTCATTGTCTCCACTATCACAGCTCCAGGCATAGCTGTTCGAGCCAGGAAGGTGCAAGGGTAGAAGGATCGCGCTCGATCTGTGCTCGCTTTGAAAACGATGTATAAGTACCTACTTCTTAAACCGAATTTTTACTATGGATGAGACTTGGGTAGATTTCTACGATCCAGGAACAAAGCAACAATCGATGGAATGGCGACACTCTGATTCTACAAGACATAAGAAGTATCGTGTTCAAAAATCTGCTGGAAAAGTTCTTGCTTCAGTTTTTTGCGATTGCCATGGAGTAATCACGATTGATATTTTGGATAAGGGTAGAACAATAACCGGAGATTACTATTCGACATTACTGACCTCTCTACGTAAAAAAATTAAAGAGAAAAGACGCGGAAAGCTATCCAAAGATGTTTTGTTTTTGCAGGACAACGCTCCCGCACACAAATCTCATGTTGCCATGGAAAAAAATCGTGATTTAGGGTTTGAATTACTAGAACACCCCTCTTATTCACCAGATTTGGCTCCATCCGACTATCATCTTTTTCCTCAACTGAAAAAAGTTTAAAAGGTCGTAAATTTTCTTCCAACGAGGAGGTAATAAAAGCTGTGGAGGTCTGGATTGCAGAGCAAGAAGAAAATTTTTTTTTTAAAGGTCTAGAGACGTTGCAGGTCCGCGGTAATAAATGTATCCAATTAAGAGGAGAATATGTTGAGTAATGAAATATTTTGACATCGAAATTTTGTTTGGTTCTATAGTAGGCTAAGAATTTTTCAATATATTCTCGTATGTTGTTAGAACTCCCTCATAGCAAAACTGTTTCATATACGCTTATCCATGCCATTAATTTCACGACAGCAATAGTGAAGGCAAACTTATTTTCATTATGCATTCTGTGCACAATGCAACAGAAGCACAGTTTCACACTCGAAGTGATTTTGATCAACCACAATGAAGACAATCAGTTCCGAATAATATTGTCTCGGGTGTTGCACAAACAGGGATCTCAGACGAAGAGGTTTGTAATCGTGTCCGTCCTCCGAGTCAGCAAATCAAAATCGATTATTCTTATTCGGTATTCTTCACACGAATTGTGCCGTGACATTTCAATTCTTGGTGCAACGTTTGAAAATTTGGCGCACTCGATGTACCTTCTGATATTGGAACAGACGAATAAGTTCAGAAAAGAGATGTTCTCTTTACAATATTTAGAATATGCAGTGGTATGCTCCATAAGTTATTGTTTTCAGTCATGAATCACGCAAGAAAAAGTTTGTATGCAGTGTCGGACTGGAAACCAATTTCCTTCAGATAGGTCACCTTCATTTTTGTTCTGAGGTGTTATTCATCGAATAAATCTGTCATTGAAACTCGTTAACAAGATTTTATTTGTCATAGATCGAATGTCGGTACGTCATTATTGGTTGAATTTTTCAGATTCTGGATGTATGTATGGTTATTCTTTGTGTGATTTTCACGAAATATTTGCTTTCTAGTTGGAATTATGACAATTTCAACAATGCGGTGTCTTATTTTACATTAATCAGTGAAAAGTAGTATACCGTGCTTTCATAGAATTGTTATTCGTCAAATAATTTCATCTGAAAGCACCGAAATGAGGTATCCTTCAGATAGGAAATTATTCGACAGATACTTATTGACAGTGAATAAAATTTATTCGAAGGTGAAAGTACCGGGCCTTAATTTGATAAGGTTCACTATTCAAAACATTCTAATTACGCTATAATTCGAAAATAAATGAGAATCAAATTAGAATATATAAATTGTTTTGAATTATTTTCACTTGTTCAATACTGACCTGGAGTTTGATGTGTTCCTCCAGACTCACCTCATATATGCCTTCCACTCATAGACGTTTGCAAAACCTACCACAAATTTTTTTAATATAGGTAAAGGAATTATGTCGAGAATTTCAATATATTCGACGTATAATTTGGAGATCTTATAGACTTCGATAATAAGTGATGAAAATGACGGAGAGTTCGAAATAATTGTAGTACATAATAAGAAAACATACTCTTCAGTTCTTGATAAACCTATTATAAGCAAAGTATATGACGTATATTTGAGGCTTGAACGAACAACCCCTTAAGAGGGGGCACTTCAACCCCTCAAAATTGAATATTGAAGGGGGGTTGAGCGAACTTCATTTGAAAGGTCTTGGAAGGCATTTCACAACGGTGTATGAAAAACGTAATTTTGATGAAGCGTTTTTGCCAATAATCAATTTTTTAGCTCAAATAAGCCACTCCGCATGTTTCTCTTATCCCATAGTGATCGGAAAAATTTCCCGAAACAAAATTAGTTACCTACGTCTTTCGAAATATGTCAGAATAAATTCGCCGGAGAGCATTTCAGAGAAAAATTTCAAATACAAATTTTTCAAGATATTGCTCTACCTATCAGATGGTGACTTTGGTTTCAGCCATGACCAAATAGAAATCAAAATCAAATAGACAACCCTGTACGTTGGAAGCCCAAAATGAAAAGAGCGTTTACATTAAGTTATGTGTTTCTATTGAACTTAAGGGCCCCGTAAGTGTAAACGAAGCTTAATAAAGGAAGGGCTGAAAAACTACAGAGCATGAAACATACTAACAAAAAAGGTCAAGCGTATTGCATTTTTGAAAAGGCAATCGAATTACCTTCAAAACAAGATGTTACTCAACCTCCCTTCCATTTAAGAAGAGGATTGCCCTCACCATGCTTAAAACGTTGATACAAATTGATTGGAAGCAACCGTATGAAATGTCCCACTACAAACCAAAGTTTTCTTTCTTTGCATTTTTTCTGATTTTTCATGTAGGCAGAGATATTGAGAGTGGAATCCTATTAAATTGACACAGTGTTAGATCTATCTCCGTTTGTCCACCAGGTTTTGTGTATATTCAGAAAATCCCAGGCAAATTTCAATTATTGAAGTGAAAGTCAGACACACTTCCTCCTGATGAAAAAACCTAAAATGAACATAATCTTATGCCAGGCAATTGGCGTCTGAAGGAAAAATTTTATTGCTTCATAAATATCGTCTCCAGAGATTTAATGTGACGAAGGAAAGAAAGTTCCGAGAATATACAAATTGAAATTCTTGAGACATCTCATTTATTTCCATTTTGTGGGCCTAATTTGTGCCACTTCACTGCACTTTAATTCGTTTCTTTGGTCGCTCTTTTCACGACAAGATCCGACGAGTTAAAACCGCAGTTGTACTCCCTAATCAGTTGGGCGAGGGGTTGCAAGTTATACGATGGGAATGGAATACGGTTTTTGGCACGATTTTCAGGTTTTTTTCATTTCGTTTCACCCGTTTAATGAAAGGGTTTTTTTTTTATCCTCGAAGGGATTGAAGCCTGATGCCGACGATTTGGAATCTATGAATTTCTAGGGGGCAATTGACAATTAAAGACTAATCAGCATGATATTAATTCAGTTGATGAAAATTGAAATATTAGAACTATACTCCATTTACTTTTATTACAGCACTCGGTTGACCATGAAATAATTTTCATGGCAACTTGTAATTACAATTTTCATTGTAACTGCAACGGAGTATGGTTGGCACTCATGAAATGTGGTCAATGTAATAACGCCGTTGCCACAACTAATATTACAAAAATGCCGAAAGTGATTGAAAAATAAAGGAGACAGGGTTTCAGGAAGTGCGATTTAGAATTCAGGTCCGCTCATTCAAATACATAGTAGGTAACCCTGAATATCCAATATCTACAATATATCAGACGAACATATTCAATGTATGTGAATTTATATAATGTTTCATTTGAATCGAAACGATTTATATTTAAGAACCGTTTGTAACAGCCGAGAATTCTCTGGAGAATTCTCTACCAAATTTTGGTGAGAAAACGGCAGAGATTATTTTGTATGCAACTGAACAGAGAATTCTTCCGAAAGTCAGTATTCTCGGCTGTTTCAATCGGGCTTAAGCTGAATGTTTCCACAATCAGAAAGATGATGAAGAGGATGACAAAGAATTTCCTTTCATTGGGGGACCCAAACGAAAAGTTTACTACAGGATTTTCGATGTATGTCATCGTAGATTAACTTCCAGAAAATCCATTTTTCATTTAACTTGTCCTATACATTGTAAATATCTTTTTCTACAAGCGTGCGCGTTCAACCTTTCCCGCACGCATTCCAAGTTGCAAAGAGTCATTTAATTTAATTCACTCTATAATATTTGCGTGCGGGAAAAACCCCTGCTAATCCATTTCCGCACGCAAATGCGTGCGGGAAAGAAATAGCAGGCGTTTTTCCCGCACGCAAATATTATAGAGTGAATTAAATTCTATCATGTTTCTATGTACAGAACGTCAACAATGAGAAACCCATAGTAACGACATGCAGAATTACGTCTGTCATTATATATGAATTAATCAAATGAGATATGATATGCTTCGTGAAATGGAAACATTTATATATTTCACGTTGACGTTTAAATAAACGTCAATTATATTCGTCATATATTTTCCGACATATTTTCCGAAGAGATTCGACATTGTGATAAAATATGTAGGCAATTACTGAAACTTTTACGTAGAACGGACAACATAGCTTTGATTTAAAACCCAATAATGTCTTGACGAGCGTCCTAACCCCAAACTCTCTGAAAACCAACAGAATCAGGGGGATGAATTGAACGATCGATCACTATGGAATATAGCGTTCCCTGTCTTGGTGATATCCAACAATTTTTTCAGATCACCAACGTTTCGTACAATCCTGTTTTATCGCAGTCTTCCTAAATGTTTCAATATTGTCGATTTTAGTTTTTAGGAGGATTCCATTGCACTCCGTCGTCGAGGCGAAGTGTATCACTCTGGATATCATCTGGATGTGGACTATAAAAATAAAAGGATCTTCGTTTTTATAGAAAATGACAGTCTGCTTAAGATTTTGTCAGGTAACTTTTAATAAGTTTGAGGGCCTTAGAAAAATTCACAAAGAAACATCATCCTGTAGAGCAGAAACTACATTTTGCATCAACTAAAATATCGCTGTTTCATTATTTTTCCTTCAGTGAATTCATGTTGTTTATTGCTCGGTAACTTGAATTTCTGATATAAATCTAGAAGTCAATTTGCCAGAATTATCTGGATGATTTTTGCAAAGGATGTGAAAAGACTGATGGTATGACACTATCTGATTGTTAATTACCGTCGAGGGCACTGCAAGACCAATACAAAGCACTAAACGCAGGAACCACGAGTAGATGGATACTCACAGCAAGTTAACAAATAACTTTGATTACACACGGCTAGTTCATAGTGACGCCCAAAAGACTTTCTCTCGTCTTGGCTATCGTGCATGTAAAAGTCTCGTAGTCTCGTGGTTCATAACGTTTTTTGGAAAGTGAATATTTGAATGTAATCATAATTAAAATTTGATCTACTGAGAAATTTTTCAGTTATTTGCCTTTGGAAGTATAATAATTAGAATAGTGATAATTTTTTTATATTTGTCAAATGAAAAGAGTGCTTCCCGAAGTCGCTTTCAATCGACTAATTCTTTAATTTTATAATGTCACAAATAATTTTAGAATATTAAAACTGAAATTCGAAGTAGGTACCTATTATAAAGGCTGTTCCATCTCAGACGAGCCACCCCGTACATTTCTCATCCCATAGATACAGGAAAAATTTCCCAGAACACGTCGAATAATTTTGTTTGGAAGACATCTTTCGACGTATATTTGAAGCTTGAACGACCAACACAACAAGAAGGGGCGCTTCAACCCCTCACAATTGAATAGGGGGGAGAGGCTGAGATACATCAGTTGTTATTAACGGATCAATCGCATTTTCCAACATTTCAAGATAAATTTCGCCATTTAAATTACCAGGAATGAACAGAGGTCCAATTAGATGGTTTCTCAAAATTCCTCCATTATAGAAATAACCAAAATATTCAAGATATCTCATTTGACCTGAAAAATTTATTTTTGACGAAAACGGTTCATCAAAATTACGTTTTTCGTACACCGTTGTAAAGAGGCTTCCGAGACCTTCCAAATGAAGTATCTCTCCCATATCAGTTTCGAATGGTTGAAGCGCCCCTTCTTAGGGGGTTGCTCGTTCAAGCCTCAAATATAAGTCAAAAGATGTCCACCAAACAAAATCATTCAACGTGTTTCGAGAAATTTTTTCAATCACTATGTCATGTGAAATATACGGGGTGGCTCGTCTGAGATGGAACAGCCTGTATAATAAGGCCTTCTACACACACAACTGAATTCTGAAGGGTTCAGCTGTTTTCGTTTAATTCTAGTTATAATTTGTTATTTATAAACCGTATTACTCATAATTAGGTACGATCAGTAAGACTCAATATAAAAGTTGATTTATATTCGTTTTTGCTGATGATTTGAGCGTTTATTTCTCATTCAAAATCGGCCTGTGCCGATTTTGATGGCACCTCAAATGATACCTCTGTAGGTATAACTTTGGGAAAGTAATCTATGTATTACTTCAAATACTGTTATAGCGGCCGCCACATGAAAGTTTTCTGATGATGAAATAAAATTTTTAACTTCCTGGTGATTAGAAAGTAAGATGTGAAAATCATTTTTTCATAATATTGGTAATATTATAAACACGATAATTTTATGCGTTTTGAGAAAACCGAAATTAGACTTGCCCCAGAAGGACATTTTAATTTTATTCAATCTGAATTCAGGATATATGAGAACAGCTGTCTGTATAAAATTGTGGAGGATAGGTTTTATTCTACCAATTTATTGAAAACTGATAAGATTTTGCAGCAAAACGCAAAATCCCAAATGCTTCAATAGTAGTATTAGGTATTGGTTTAGGCCACAACTGCTTCATTTCACGATCTAACTATGGAATCTTCTATGGGAAGAAAATAGAAAAAAGTGCTATTACTACGAAGAAAATATTTACAATCCTTTATTGTTCAAAATATTGACAAAATTACGATACCACTATGAGACTCGAGACAACAGCGAAAAAAGTCTCGTCGATGAAATATCAAGTCTCGTCTCGAGATGAGAATCTCGAAAACGAAGATCTCGAAAACGAGAATCTCGTGGCCATCACTACTAGTTTCTAATCCAATAGGCGAGCGATTAGTGACTGAAGTAGAAAGCCAGCAATCAACTTTATTCGCAGATAGTTTACAATCTGCTAGTGAACACACTAGGCGAGTTAACTAGCAACTTCTAAATTCGTCAACTAGCAGCTTGTAAACTCGCTAAATGTAATCGACACTTAACTGATAAGTTATATAATTCTATATATTTTCCACATTTTTTCGATTATCAAGAATCAATCTTAACATTGCGTTCTTTCTAACTAAATAAAGCTGTATCGATTTATCTGAACATTCAAAATCTAACAAGGAACACGCGGAGTAAAACATAAATAAAATTGGTGGACGTCATTCCAGTTCATATTTTCTATATGAATGCCAAACTATCTATATCGTGTAGATAATTCAGAAAGTATCTAGATGTTCATTCATATTCTTTTCAATATTCTGACGTTCTTGGAAAAATCACATTGCTGCAGCATTGGGGCTTTCAGGTCATTGAAAATTGAAAATCCTTTGCGGAATTTTAAACAGGTCGTTCCCGCCCGACACACAAATGAAGGAAAATCTTCCGGAGTAGGCATGATAAATTGACTTTTATTTAACCTAACTCCATTAGAGTGGATTCTCATCTGGATTCAGTCAATCTCGGTAGTGCCCCTTTGAGACCAGTTTCTTGAACACTTTTGCGAATACATTAACTAGAAAATTAATTTCTTGATTATTCAGTACCTCCTATGAAAACTTGTAAATATAATGGGCTGTAAGACCTATTTTTCGATCTGAAAATATTTCGAATATCACAAGTCTGCACAGAACAGGGGTATCGATGAATTGTTTTCGAAATGGTTATGTTTTTTGAATAATTATGAATTCGTGGGTGTATTCTATTGCTATATAAAGGTGAACTTTACCTTTTTTTACTGAAATTCCATAAATCCTCCATAAATTAGATGCATTGATACATGGAAATTGAGTAGAAATGAACACTTGAAATGGTTTGTCCAAAATTACACCTTCTGTTCGGATGATGAATGAACAACACAGTCAGTCGTAAGTGGCTGCTAACACGGTGTTAGCTAATTTGAATCTTTCATGTGATATTCTTCTATTTTTTTTTTGTATTTGGGCGAGCAACTGAACACTATGAATATAATGCTCTTGAAAAAAATCTTTGAATATCATTATTTTTTTGTTGAATGTAATGATTTCTGGCACAAATCTTGTTTTTCTGTATACTACTGAACCGATTTCATCGATGAAATGGAATTTCGATTTGCTGATTTCCTTCATGGGATGACGTGGGGTACTGAAAGATAATTTCATTTATTCTGAAAACTTATGAGTGGAGCCACAAATTCTGCATATTTCCAACAGATTTGCTTTGATAGTTGAGAAGAAAAATGTGAAATTTTTATGATTGTTTATTTGTTTATCAAAACGTAATCATCGGCGCTACCTGTTTCACCACACCAACATGGAATGAATTGAAACTGAAAGTCGTGGAAAAAATAGTGTATACAAGACACATGCCTCAGAACTGGAGAACCTTCATGAGATATTTTAGAAAAAGCGGCAAATTATTCCAGATAGAATCAGAAAAAATATTTAGAAATAATGGCCCAGCTGATAGCGGAACAATTTAGAACATTATTAAGCAGATTCAATTCCTTGACAGAAAATATGTGATGAAGATGAACCTGCATATAATGCATCAGTTGAGTCACACCTGAATTATAAAGTACAAGCGAACTCATACTATGAAGAAATAGAAGTTCCTCAAACATGGATAATTAAAATTGCATAGCAAAAATCAATGATTTTTTCTATGGGTAAACTATATGAACCTTCAAATGTATTCACAGTACGACACCTCTATGCTCGTTCCCTCCTTATCCACCAACACCAACAAAAGGCACCGATAAAAGATAAACGGGAACTACCGAACCCCAAGAAAATAGTCAGTTTGAGATCACATACTTACAGAATAACCTACTTCCAATAGACATCAAAGAATCAGATGAAAACGTCATATAACAAAATCATCAAGAAATTTCCTGCATCCTGCATCCTGTGTCTGTGTATTTGCAGACTAGAACTTGGTTCTCTCTCTGCTATCTTCTACTTCGTTTTCCAGTGATTTTTTCTGTTTCATTTTACATTATTCTCGGTCAATTTTTCTCTTTCTGTTTCTCCCCCGGGTTTACTCTCAACCTGGTTCTTGATTTCTTGATTCTTCGTTTTCGTCATAGTTTACACTTTCTCTTATTCCACTGTTTTCATGGCTTTCCATTCCTTCGTAGGCTCTTTTTGCCAGTTCTGTTATGAGTGTTATGTGTTATTTGATTGTTGTGGTTCCTGTCCTCTCTCTGATCTCTTTGTTTCTTGTGTACCACTCTGCGTCTAGGGCTTCTCTAAGAGTCTTGTTCTGTATTGTTTCCAATTTTTTGAGCTGATTCGTATTCATTATTGAAATTTCACTTCCGTATGTCATGGTAGGTCTAATGATTGATTTGTAAAGTCTTACTTTCTGTTCTGGGTCCAGTTGCTCGGTTTATAAGGGGGTAGAGATATCCTTTGATACTACTCGCTTTTTTTGCTGTTTCCTCTATGTGTTTAGTCATATTCAAGTTCTTATCCATTGTTATTCCTAGATATTTGACTTCATTTTTCCATTCTATTTCTTTCTCATTAATTTCTATCTTAATTTTAGGATTATGTTTCTTGCTTTTATATTGGAACATTATGCTCTGACTTTTGCTCTCATTTATTTTCATTTTCCATTTCGTGTAGCATTTGGTCAGATTGTCAATGTGCGTCTGTAGGTTTTTGGTTGCGCTGTTTTCGGTTTTTCCTGAGGCTAGGACTGCCGTATCGTCTGCGTAGCGACCTAATGTCACCTCTTGATTTCTTGGTATTTCAAGAAATTTCCAGATTATATTTTAGTCTTGAGCGAAACCGGTGGGCCGTTTCGAGAAACATTTTCAAATCTCAGCACGATGCGCCACCTGTCCCGCAAAAACAGAACCAACCTCACTTACTCTGCAGAATCCTATATATCCTTTCATGGCTCCGCAAAAATTATGAAAATATTTCTCAAAGCGGCCCACCTGTTTCGCTGAAGGCTCCATCCTCCGGTTGAAATATCTATCACTACACTCGACTGATGAGGGACTATGATTCCGAAAACGGTCTACAGTTGTGTTTAGATGTTTTCAACTTCTCTGGGAGAATTGCCGTTCTCCAATTTTCAATTTATAGTATGTTTTATCTGAATCAAAACGACTTATATTAGGTGAATGTTTCCACAATCAGAAAGATTAGTGTAAGGTTAATCCCGTAGAATCGATTATGTTGTGGGTGTAATTAATATTGTGAAACATCGTTGCAGCTAGACGTGTTTTAATCGCTCTCGTTGTTTCGTTAAATTGATCATACAATCACAAGTGTTAATTTGCAAATTTATATCATTCGAAAGCTCTCATTCTGTACTTTACTAGTGTCGCGTTTTTGAGTGATCAAAATGCCCAATTGCGTAATTTGTACGAACTCTTTAAACAAGAAGTCTCCGGGTTTACAGTGTAGTAGATGTCGCCTATTTCTTCATGCAAATGGCAGATGTTCGGACATGACAAAAACCCTTGTATCAACATTAACAAATATGCCAGGAGGTCGATGGGAATGTGTTAATTGTCGTTCTGAGGATGGTACCACCCCCTCGCCAGCTATTCGTGCCTCGCCGCCGCCAGACCGCCGGTTATCAGTGGAGGACGATGCTGGAGACGGTGTTGTCGTCGGCCCGGACGATCTTGGCGCTTCGCGACTCTTGTTTTCTGTGAAGAATGATGTCGCGGCTATGAGAAATGACATCAAAGAACTACGAAACTCAGTCACGTTCTGTTCTGGTAAAATCACTGATTTCGAACAAAGAATAAGCAAGCTGCATGAGGTCGTCAAGCTTGCAAATCAAGTTAAAATGGAAAATGATCTTTTAAAAAAAGAAGTGACTAACTTGCAGACTAGATTGGATAGCGTTGAGCAAAATCTAAGATTGAATAATGTTGAGATCACGGATATACCTGAAAAGAATAATGAAAATTTGATTGAGATTGTGAGGAGGGTTGGCGAATTTATGGAAGTAGAGGTGGAGCCCTCTGCTATATCATCCGTTTCACGGACAAGGATTACAAATAAACCCAAAAATATTGTGGTGACGTTCATCTCTAAAGCAAAACGAGATGAAATGTTGTCCGCAGTTAAAGTAAAGCGCAATCAGTTGGAAAGAAAAGATGGTTTTAAATTGGATGGATTATCGAATAAATTTTATGTTAACGAACACCTCACTATCAGGAGCAAAATTATTTTCAAAGCTGCTCGGGTAATGGCTAGAGAGAAGGGTTTCAAGTTCGTGTGGACTCAGAACGGTAATATTTTAATGAGGAAAAATGACACATCTAGAATCCTACATATTCGAAGCGAAGCTGATTTGGCAAAGTTGTCCTAATCACTGAATCCCTAGCATAACACAACGAGCATAAATAGTGTATTTCACAAAAATGGCGTTACACGTTTTATATCAGAATGTGCGTGGATTACGCACCAAACTATCAAATTTTAAAATCAATTCTTCATCTAGTGCCTTTGATGTGATTTTGATTACAGAGTCTTGGCTGAACGAACATATATATAATCATGAATTAGTGGACAATAATTACAACGTTTTTAGGCGGGATAGGGATCTGACTAAATCTTCAAAAAGGGACGGTGGTGGAGTGCTTGTGATTGCTCGCAACGAACTAAATGCAAGTCTGGCTCCGGATTTTAATAGTGAGGCAGAGGATATTTGGATAGTGATTAACGGTAACAAACGTAAAATATATATGGCTTATTTGTCGTTTGCGAGGAACCTGGAGTCAAATAGAGACAAGATGGGGGAACAGGATTTGATTCTGATCTGTGGTGATTTTAATTGCCCATCTGTAAAATGGGTAAATCAGTCATTTTCAATCGTGCTTAAGCCTACAGAGGTGGAAAGTAAATTTGCAAATATTGTTGATACCTTCAATTTTCTAGAATTCAAGCAGTTCAATAACATTTTAAATAAAAATAACAGAATATTAGACTTAATTTTGTGCAATAAAAATAGAGTGAATAACATAAGTCATTGTGATACTCCACTAGTTAATGAGGATGACTACCATCCAGCTGTTGAGTTTTTATTCGATGTCAATAATTACGAGTATTTAAAAGATACTCCAAGGTATCATTATAATTTTAGAAAGGGCAATTATGATGCTTTAAACTCGGAGCTGTCAAAAATAGATTGGAATGTGGTTTTGGGGGATTCTGATGTTGATGCTAGTGTGGATGTTCTTTACGATATTCTGGATAAATTAATTGTCGAGTATGTACCTAAAACAAAAATAAATAAAAAATTTCCCTCATATTATTCAAAGGAGACAATAAAAGTTATTCATCAAAAAAATAAAATTCATAGAAAATATAAAATTTATAATGATAAATATGATTATGACCGTTTCAGGCACCTTAGAACTCTTTCAATAAAACTTATTTCAAGGGATTTTTGTCGATATGTAGATACTATTGAACAAGAGCTTCCAAATAACTCAAAAGAATTTTGCAAGTATATTTCGCATAAAAAGGGTCATAGTAGTTTTCCCTCAGTTATGAAATATGGTGACGTTGAAGCCTCAACATCAGAAGATATTTCAGATCTTTTTGCGGATTTTTTTGGTTCCGTTTTTGAACCTTTTTCAGATAATGATGAAAACCGGGATGTTGTGGGGGGCGTCTACACTAGTAATTATTTGTCGAATGTTTCACTCTCTAGAGCGAATGTAGAAGAATCCCTGAAGTCTTTAAATTGTAATAAAGGTCCAGGCCCTGATGGTATTCCGCCTGTGTTTCTGAATCGGTGCCATGGGTCTATTTCATTGCCGTTGACTATTATCTTCAATCATTCGCTCAGAAGTGGTGTTTTTCCTACTCGTTGGAAGCTCTCAAAGATTGTCCCGATTCACAAGGGTGGCCAAAAAAATTTTGTTCAGAATTACCGACCTATATCTATTTTGTCGACAATTCCTAAGATGTTTGAGTCGTTGGTATATAAATCCATCGCTTATCATGTTAAAAACTTGATTATAGAGAATCAACATGGCTTCATCAAGGGTCGTAGTCTGGAAACCAATCTTGTGAGCTTTCTTGATCACCTTCATGAGGGGATTGAATGCCAAAGTCAAATCGACGTAGTATATACTGATTTCAAGAAGGCGTTTGACAAGGTTAATCATTCAGTATTGTTGCGTCGCTTGGCCGAGGTAGGTGTATGCGGCAGCCTGTTCAGATGGACGAAATCCTACATATTAAATAGATCTCAATTTGTGTGTATAAATGGTCAAAAATCTAGGCAGTTTGTTAGTACATCGGGTGTGCCCCAAGGTTCTCACCTTGGACCCCTCTTTTTCATTGTTTATGTGAACAATATATCATCCTGTTTTCGTTACGCTCAATTTTTACTATATGCAGATGATTTGAAGATATATCTGAGAATAAATAGTGTTGAGGACTGTCTTCGGTTTCAGGAGGATTTGGATAGACTATGTGACTTCTGCAGAAAAAATTTTCTATTTTTAAATCTAAAGAAATGTTTTAAAATAACTTTCACAAGGAATAGAAATATCATTGATTTCTTTTATTCGATTGACCAAATTCAGCTGCAGCAGGTTAGTAGTATCCGAGATTTGGGGGTAACGCTAGATAGTAAATTAAATTTCATTGAGCACATAGAAAACATCATCTCATCATCAAATAAAATGCTGGGATTTGTCCTTCGACATGGTAGATCATTTAGGAGAAATAGATCACTACTAACGTTGTTTCATGCCTTTGTGGTGAGTAAGCTCAATTTCGCATCTCCAATCTGGAACCCTCATTACAAATACTACATAAAAAGGTTAGAAAGCGTGCAGCATAAATTTTTGAAACACCTCGCTTTCCGTAATTACTTTCAAATTGATAACCATAATTATGTAGAAGCTCAACAAAGGTTTAATTTGATCAGCTTGGAAGATCGTAGAAAATTAAATGATTTATGTTTGTTGTACAAAATTTCGAATGGTGTCCTCTCGGTCCCTAGCCTTCTGCAGCTGGTGTCATTTAGGGTCCCTGAGAAAAAGTTAAGATCTAAAGAATTGTTTGCAATACCTTTTCGTAGATTGAATGTAACACAGAATTCACCACTATGTAGAGCTATGTCAACTTTTAATTCATTGTCTTTTGATGTCAATATTTTCAATATTTCTCTTGTTCAACTAAAAAATTGTTTGAAGAATAAGTTCATTATGTGTACCTATTAGCTTATTATTGTGTTTTCTCTGCATTCTTCTGGAGTGCGGGAAAACTGTTTTCTTTTCGTGTTACTGGGTTGAGTACTATATATGTAGAATGAGTTAGGTTTATATATTACTGGGACTTTATGATGATCGAATTTTTTTCATTTTTTTTTTTTGAATTGTGAATACTGTATTGGGTTGAAATACCTGTTTGTATTCTTCTTTTGAATAAATAAATAAATAAATAAATAAGTAAGGGGTAATAACGTGTGGATTATAATTTCGAGACATAATTAAGAATAAACGATCTAATAAGAGTTGATATCATTATTGAAAAAGAATTACATGCCAGTATTGTTCGTCAGTATATTTAAGACATCTTCAATATTCCGTTATGTACATTATATAGAAAGAATGATTTGTTTCATGTTTTTTTGTGTGTCATCAATGTCCAATGTATTATATGTTTCTTGTAGACTCCTGAAGAAGGCTGGCATCCGCAGCCGAAACGTAGAGGAAGCAAATAAATGAAGATATAACATGTGTCTTTGAATTTGATCCGTTACTACCCCTTACACCCACAACATAATCAGAAAGATTGTGAATGAAGAGGATGACAAAAAATTAACTCTATAGCCCGTTTGCAACATCCGAGAATTCTCTACAAAGTGCGTATGTAACGGTAAATAATTCACGGCGCATGAATTTTCGAGTAAATTCTCTAGAGAATTCTCGGCTGTTGCAAACGGGCTTATAGTGAGAACCAAAAAGGTGGTGCCATTTGAGGACTTCATTTTCAGGAAATACCGGCCAATTTGGAATTATAATTTTAAAAAATGAATATGGTGATTAATTATGGAAAAATATTTTGGAATATAACGCAGGAAGTAATTTTGGTCTTTAAAAGGGATGTAGTTGTATTTTTCAAATTCAGCAATAAACAACCGAGACTATTACAGCGCAATGAGCAATGAAATATTTAAATGTTGAGACAGTTGTCCTAGGCAATTGTTCATTTTTATGATATTTTTTGTTCAGTGGTGAAGTTTATCTTGCCTTAGAACTCCCTTTACCCATTTGGACTTCCATTAATGCAGAACGACAATGAAGAATTAAACATTCTTATGATCACTCGTTTATTCTTTTGAGAAATACCCATTCCCTCTACCTCTGCATCAGATGTATTTAATCTGATTGTGTTGCTTTTTCTGAATTCAACCTTTAGTCAATGAAGAAACCAACATTATAGTGTCCGTGACTTGAAGTTACAGCGTCGGCTTAATGGGTAGCGTCCAACAAAGTAGCGTAGCACTGACATGTTATATACATAACAAAGGCGATGCATAATTTTCAGATATCGCACATCTGAGTGAAGTGTCAGTTGTGTGAAATATGTCGCTCTCAGTTCAAATCTGATAATGAAAATTATGCATTGCCATTGTCATGTTTGTGCCATTTCAGTGCTACACTACTTTGGTGGGAGCTCACAAGGTTATGAGTTCGATCCCGGGATAGAGAAGAAATTTTTTAGTCGATACGGGTACAGGCCATAATTCACTGTTGGTTTAAAATTAACAGTGATGTGCCTAAGGTGGCGTAAGCACACAGTAACAAAGCCTACACAGAGCACAACTGGTTCTCCGAACTCGTACAAGCTCACAGACCTTCTGAGGGGTACTTCGGTAGTAGAATCAGGATTATATAAAATGATTATTAACTCTTCTCAAAAAATTGCATATTATGTGTCAATATTTTTGTTTTCTTTCGAAGCAAAATAATAATATTTAAAAACTGATCTATTGTCCTTTCTTTGCCTAGATAAGGAAAATCCCTTCAATTAGTTTGTATAAACAGAAAAGCTAGTATCGTTCCCATTATGTTCGTATTATGTTTGTATAAACGTTAAGTATGTTCATAATAATAAAAATTGGAGTTAACAAGAATTGTTTTATTGAGTCAAAAATCGTTAGATGGTTAATATGGACATATATAAAGGATTTCGTTATTAATGCATATAGCAATGTTGAATAGGGACTCCGATATTCCATCATTGATCCATCATAGACCGCATTATTTCGAAGCTTACGACAATTATTATGATTTTTCCAAAAGATTCAGACTATCGGAAAAAAGCTTTTCCGGTATTTTAGATAAAATAAAGTATTCGATTGCTCATCCAACAAGAAGGTATAATCAAAACTGCTTCGAACTGTAGAGAATATTTTTATTTTCTTTGTTATGTGTACACAAATATTAGGTACTCTCAAGATATTTATCGAATGGCAAAATTCGAACTGATTAGTATTTTTTTTTCGATTCAACTATGTTTTGTTTATATTCACGAATTCAGAAAAATGTCACATCTTCCACAGAGAAACTAATTTAATAACCCACTTCTAGGTAAAATCGCTCATTTATTGCTACCAACATTAAAAAATATAAATCGAACCGAAGGTTACGAAATCCTTCCACTGTAAGCGTGAAACGCAAGCTATAAGTTAGCCATTGAAAGGTGGTATTCTAATGGAAATCGTAAACCGTCGATTTTGAAACGAATGAATCAATTCCTGTGTCAATTATTGAAAAAAATATACAAAAATCACCTCTTGTGAAAAAAAGAAAGGAAAGTTTTTCTGTTGAACGAACTCTATCATTATATTTATTGGACAGTTCGCTTACGTCTAGCACTCCGAAGTCCGAATTCAGATGTCAGTACATCGAAAACTTTCAAGAAACACTCGTAAAATTTGTAGAACCCCAGGGATAACTCCATGAAATTTCACATATTCAACTTCTTTTTTTCAGATAGGAACAATTTTTAAGTTTGATAGGTGAAACAAACATCACGCTCGATTTTTCATGGAACTCATAACAACGAAGTAGAAAAGTTGGAAAACCCATTTAAAAAAGCACATCTGTAAACTCAAGAGTTGAACAAACTCCAACTTTTTTCGAGTGTCACCATTCCCTTAGTATTCACAAAAGGAATGATTCTCCTTGTTCGAGCGGTAGTTTAATCGAATAGATTCCGTGAAAAATGGTCTTCGCGGAATATTGGTAATGTGTCGGTAATGTGGGAATGTAAATAAAAGAACTTGGGTATACTGAACCATTAAAAATTTCAATCAGTTTAAGTATTGCATCGTTTAAACAAAACAATATCCATCAATCGCAGCTTTTCACCCCTCATTTTCGAAAGAGCCAGTGTTCGAATTCCCAATAAAACGGACTCTAGGGGATGCTAGATAATCCTAGCAAAATTGATAATTTTAAATTCAGAGATACCTAAGAGAATCCGGTGAAAACTGTAGAAAATGGAGGAACCCTAAAATTTTTGATTTAAATCAAACATGTTCCAATTCTATCTATCTGATACACAGATAGGTACATTGATTTTGAACATCTATGTGGATGTTATTATATATTAATATAATAATTATATACCTGCATGTATAGGTGCAAAGGAATTGCATGAAAAAAATTAAGAGCTCAGTTCAGAAACCATTTCTACTACATTATAACCAAGGTGTGTCCATAAGTCATCAGCGTATTCTCTACGATGAGAAACCTTGAGAAAAAGTTCCAATCATTTTTCATCGCAAAGTGTTTCTCGACCTAGTTACACCCTTGTAAATGTTGGAACTACTGTGCACGTGAATAAATCATGTTTCGCATCTTGAAACTTTCGTGAAGAACCAATACTTCAGCTTGAGTATGGAATCCTTAAAATTAGCATTATGTTATGAATTTACTTTTTCTCTTTTCTGCAATTTTTGAAACTTTTAACTGAAACTATTCTTCAAAAAGAGGATACTGTTTAAGACCTGTTCAGTTTCTACATTGAAATTGCGTTCGAATTATGAATTACGTTCATTCTGAACGGGTAAAAATATGCACAATCAGAATACGTTATCGGCAATGTTTGTGAAGTTGTCCCAGCACTTTTCGATTTTCGAAAAAAAAATTTGTTGTGTTGAATTTTGCCAAGGTAGTGCTGCTCTGTGCCGTGGAGATTTTTTTCAATTCCATACGTTTCTCAAGATATTCCAAAAAATGTATGGAATGTGTCAGCCTAGCACTTTTAGAAAAAATGGGTTTTTATGCCTAAAATAGACTGTGCTATACATGTACTGAGTTGTGAAGTCCGAAATTTTGCGAAATTCCCTCTCGTTACCTAGAAAATCGAAAATGAAGAGATAACTTATACCATCACTTTTGTTTTGTTTGTTCCTAAAAATGGATAGAATGATTTGTGGTACATTTGTACTGACTTTTGCCTTAAAATTCGTCGAATTTCGAAATTGAAAAAAAAAAAACAGACCAAGCACATCTGTGTTTTTTTTTATGAAAATTTTTTATATTCTTGTGCTACATTTGTGCTGAATTATGCCGTTGAGATTTCCCTAAAACCTACCAAATTCTTCTTCAAATGGTGGATATTAGAAAAAAATCAGTGGATAGTTTGGAAATCACTGTACAGGCTGGGTAAAATTGGTGATACCTGAATTACAACTTTTTCAACCCAAAGAAATAGAGGAAAATGTGCCATATTAAGGTCGACCTTTTTCGAGAAACTAATAATGCCATCAACTGCATTACTCTATGTTCTTTTGTTTTCGAATTATAGGTCAAAATTAAAATTTCAACTTTGGTCATTATATGCGTTTCTGTCTGAGCTAGGATGTTGAAATGAAAACTTTATACAGACACAGCAATCCAGTGGCGTACTATGATTTTTTCCAACAGGTTTATTTGCTGAGCTATAACATAAAGTTGTGTTTTTATATGAAAACAGTAGTTTAAAATGACTTAGAAAGAATCGCCATTTTTTTTACCGTTTCAGAAATATATTATACATCACCCTCAGTCTTTCTAAGTCATTTTAAACCACTGTTTTCATAAGAAAAAACACAACTTTATGTTATAGCTCAGCAAATAAACCTGTAGGAAAAAATCATAGTACGCCACTGGATTGCTATCGAAAAAGTGTCTGTATAATGTCTTCATTTCAACATTCTAGCACAAACAGAAACAGAGATAATGACCAAAGTTGAAATCGCCCAAATTTAAATTTTGGCCTAGAACTCAAAAACAAAGAAGATAGAGGAATGCAGTTGATGGCATTATTAGTTCCTCGAAAAAAGACGATATGAATGGTACATTCATTTTTCTCTATCTCGTTGAGTTAAAGAGTTGTTGTTCAGGTATCACCAATTTTGCCCACCCTGTACATAGCATCAGGCCTAATATTCATACAGTTGAGGATGGCAACCCTCGAACCCTCCAAGCTCAACATGCGACTCGTCAAGATTTGCATCGTCATAAATTATCAGAATAAGAATGTTACCAGAATTAAACTTTTAGAAGAGAAATCTCTCGTAAATTGAGCTTGATGAACTTCAGCTTGGATAGCCGATGATTGTTTTTTTTTTCTGAATAAACTCTTCTGCATCAAGAAGGTAAGGCAGATAATAGTTTAGCAGATGAAGTCAAAATTTCATTTTCACCGAAGGAGTAACTTGCACTATTTTTGCACTTTCAGTGTACGACAAACTTCTTTAGTCATAAGCTATCCATACTTGAATTCAATTTACGATTCTCCTTATGGAAGTTCAATTATGGCAACACACTGTTATTGTTATACACTTCAGATAATTCATGCAAAACTTTGAAGATTGTTTTCAGATTTCAAAAAAAAGTTTCTGGGAAGAATATGCTTATAACACAATAAAGCAATGTAGAATCTTATCAGTAATGTGATATAAAAACGAAAAATGGTACCATTTCCAATGCCTTGACTTTCCTCTTCCTCATCATCAAAAAAAAGTTCAACACCAAATTTTATAATCGCATGGTTAAAATTCATATTGTGCTTCGAAATGTAGGAAATCCAATAAAGTTTTGAACCAGCAACGTTCGGTTATAAAACCCATAATGAACGCAGTATACCCGAATATGGCCGTTGTGGTTATGAATTTATGTGCAAAATCTACAGAATTCACGTCAATTTTTTTTTTTTTCGACTGATTCAATTCCGTAAATTTTGTTTGAATCTCCGACAAAAAACGTTCACAGAATATTATTCGTACCATATAATATTCATGAACCATTTCAATTTAAAAATGCTCGATATCAGTTTGTCTGCCCCCTAGCTTTTAATGTTTGACTTTTTCAGCAACAATTAATCAATTCGACTATCTTCTGAAAATCACTCAAATGAAGCGTTTTTTGTTGAACCTGAAAACTTTGTGTTTTCAGACGAACTCCACTATTCAGCATTATAATCAGAAGTGATATATCATTATGACTGTCATGAATATCCGACACTTCGATTTTTCCTCTTTTATGCCACATCATTTAAATGGATGTGCGCCTGACGCATTTCAGCTTGTTAGGTGAGATTTTCCATAGCTACAATCGACCCGTCGTCGCTTCGCCTCGTGTAGTTTGGACACTTGTCAGTGGTTATAAATTGTAGAAAACCGAAGAGAAAGTAGGGACCTTCTTTTTTGAAACGCGCATATTCTGAAAATCAGGAACTAAGTGGTATGAATATAATGACCATTTCAGTTTGAGGTACCTCTCTCAAATAATAATTTTCTGGGCAAAAAAACCGACTATTGAATTGATGTGGCCGTTATTTGAAAAAAAAAATACAGAACTGAAGTAAGAGCTGCACTACCTGTTTCTTACTAGGATGAGCTATTAGAGAGTTGAAGTACGCACAGTACGTTAGCCTGAACGTAAACGTTAACGTGAGAAATAACGTCAAATATAACGTTTACGTGCTGTAATCAAATTTGAGTTGAAGTACTGCCATCACGAAACGTCGGACGTTAAACATAAAATATCAATTTGGATTTTGCTTGTGTTTCGCGTGAACTCTCTTTTATTAAATATTGAGCCTCGACAGCTGGAATAATATTCGGAATATTGATTTTCTAATGATTAATATACATAGGAAAGAGAATTTTTAACTTGCATGGATTTATTTTATTATCAATGAAATGTTTAAGTGTTAGAGACATGGGAATCGCACTGGAGTGTCAGCCATTTCCTTACTGAATGTGATCTGATAACAAAGTTTTAAAACTTAATTCTTTTGATAACTTTAATCACTGCTGATTTGAATTCTACGAAGGCGTAGAAGGGCCACATAATATTTTAAAAATATTTTTCCTTAAATTCCGACTTTGAAGTCGGAAATTTGTTAAATTCCGAGTTCAAAGTCGGAATTTAACAAAATTCCGAGTTCAAAGTCGGAATTTAACAAAATTCCGCGTTCAAAGTCGGAATTTAACTAAATTCCGAGTTCAAAGTCGGAATTTAACAAAATTCCGAGTTCAAAGTCGGAATTTTATTTACTTCGAAACTGATACAGGCTAGATGCACAGGGTGTTGTTCTACGACGACATAGATTTATTTCTCCATATGTATGTACTGAGGGGGGGCCTGGGAGCTCGATGTTATTTTGTGGTTACTATTTCAGTACTGGGGTGGGGGGAGGTTGTGCCCAACCTTACCTCCACCTGTCTACGACCATAATTTCATAATTATTCAAAAACATGGACCTAATGACAATTTTCTCCAATGAAATACATCAAGTTCAATATTTATTGAAGAACAACGCGTGTTTATTTTGTGAGATCTGAATCCTCTCGTGAATATCTCAGCATATTTGGAAATGAACCAATTCTTCATAGAGCTGCCTATATGAGGTTTTCTCACCGTTGTAATGACCTCTTCATGTAAGAAACATCAAAGCACACCGGGTGTACCTCGGGGTGTACTGATTTCTTGTCCATTGAGCCTCACGAGTACATATGAGAAGGAAATTTATTCATAAAATATCCGGAATATACCTAAAAACCAGTTATGCCAAAAAAAATATTCATGTCATGTCATATCTGTAAAAGGTTGTCATATCATTGTTATGACCTCTCATAGAAGAAAACTCAAATAATAATGTACACCCTGTGTACATAATTATTCATTCATCATAAATGTGGGAACACCTTGTTATATGAATTTGACTATTTGTAGAAACGCAAACTGTAATTCAGGAACAAATCTACGTCGTCGTAGAACACCCTGTAGAAGTTCGGAAGTGAATAAAATTCCGAGTTTGAAGTCGGAATTTATAGTTATAGGAAGTTATAGGAATTCTACGAAGGCGTAGAAGGGCCACATAATATTTTAAAAATATTTTTCCTTAAATTCCGACTTTGAAGTCGGAATTTAGTTAAATTCCGACTTTGAACTCGGAATTTAACAAAATTCCGACTTTGAACTCGGAATTTAACTAAATTCCGACTTCAAAGTCGGAATTTAAGGAAAAATATTTTTAAAATATTATGTGGCCCTTCTACGCCTTCGTAGAATTCCTATAACTTTCATTATGAGAAAATACAAGGGAAATGTAAACAATGACCGTTTGATGTTATCGAGAATTGCATTCAACAGTAAAAATTTATCCCTTCCCAAGTTATCGGTGCTACTCGTTTAAGTTCGGTTAACGTACGTCGATGTTTGAGGTAAACGTGGGGGAACGCTAGTTTACTTAGGCCGTAAAGCTGACGCTAACGTTATAATGTTGTAAACTGACGAATGAGCATGCGTAGATTTCAATTATAACGTTAACAGTTTGAATTATTGCGGGAATGTGGACAAATTAGGTTGTGGTTCTGATTTTTTTTATTCCCGACGTTTCGGAGGAACTTTCTCCTTTCTCAAGGCTGAAAAGACAACTTTATATTAGTATGTTTATGTTGATAAACAATGAGGATGTGTTCACCTCGTTGATTTTTCAAATTTAGATCATTAGTTCGGAAAAGCATATGTGTTTTTACAAAATGTATGATATTCTCTACAATATGCACAATTCTTCTAAAACAACTCAAAAATTACGACGTAAAATATACAATTTTTGGTTACGTACTTCATGATCTGTGGTTCATTGTTGAATTTTTATTTCCTATTCTTTCTATTGGTTGTGTCAAACATCGCAATTATAGACATAAAAATATCACAATCATATTACAATCTTTCAAAACAGTAACTCTGACAAACACTGAAATAGATATATTAAAAATCAATTGTTTCCACATTTATGTCTTTTTTCTTGGTTTTTATAGGGGTCCCATCAAACTATTATATGCTATACTTAAATGTTGTGTGTCTTCTCTGAAGTTGACTGTGTTCTTCGTTCTAATGTCTACCATCTCGCTTATTATCCTTCTGTTGTAGTGTCGTTCCATATCTAATATTGTAACGTCCTCAAAATTAAATATGTGTTTTTCTGTGAGCGTGTGAACAGTAAGGGCTGTAGTATGTGCAATTTTTGGTTTTCTTGTGTCATATTTATGTTGTTTGATTCTTTGAAATAGATGTTTTGTTTGTCCAACGTAACATTTATTGCAGTTGTTGCATGAGATCTAGTATACCAGTTCCGACTGTTTAAGAATGGGTGTTTTGTCTTTAAGTCGTGTGAAATATTTTTTCTTATTAGTTGTGGTATTGTAAAAAGCTGCAGTGCAATTGTAATCTTCAAATATTCTGTTGATCTTATATGAGAGAACCGGGACGAAAACCAGTCTGAAATATACTCTGGTAGTGTTGTCTGAAAGTTCATTCTCGCAATAATTCACAGTATTTCAAACATGGATGTAACGGACCAATATAGCGTCAACGTTTACGTTCATGGCAGCACTTCAACTGTGTATTGAATCACTACACGTGATGTGATCATCACAGCCAAACAAGTGTTGGGGCTGAATAACCCATCGTAGTGAAATTCGAGTAATTCAGTTTTTATTTTAAAAACCTCTATCGGGTGTTTCATTGGGAAACGGAAATACTCAAGAGGTGGTTCTAGATATACACTACATTTATGGGCCCTGACTATTTTTGTAACCGAGATACAAGGTGTTTCATGAATTTTGTTGATTTCAGTAATTAGAACAGAGATTGCGGGAATTTGGACAATTATCTTGCTTTCAAATCTTTATTTCAAAACTCGCCGAAGTTTCGGAGACAAATTTATCGTTTTTCAAGGCTGTTAATTTCTTCCTGGGATCATAATATGCAAACTACACCGTACATTTCCTTTGTATTCATACATGTTTGTTATTATACAAGCTGGTCCAATGAAAACACAACACCTCGATTTTTCGACTTCAAAATGAAAATGTGGAAAATCGCTCGGACCCGTCAATTTCTGATTCGAAACGGAACAACTCATCCGCTTTTTTCATACCCTTCGATTTTGAATAGGCATGAGGGGTGTTGCTATAACTAATTTTGAAGATCGTATCGAGTAAGTACCATCTGGTCCTGAAATTTTGCTTCAAAATATCCAACGATAATGAAATAATTGCGAAAATAGTGAAAGATGCAATGTGGAATTTATCTCGAGAATAGGTTTTGTATCCGATACATTTCAAAGGTATTTAGTAGTTATGTTGTCCAAAATAGTATACGGGCCATGTTTTTGATTTACCTCAGTCTATCGTGAATTTCAAGAACGTTACAAGAGTGTCAAAGCGATTTTAAATTTGTAGTAGATTTAAAATGGCGTATTCGTGGAAGAAAGGATAAAATTATTTTTTAGAAATAACGACTCTGCCCGAACATCAGCGGCTTTATTTAACGAACGACATCCTGCAAATAATATATCCGCTGCTTACGTTGTGCAATTGGATGCCTTTGACGCTACTGGTTCAGTCAGAAACAAAAAGAAGATGTATGAAAGAGACGAAGCGAGGGACATGGCAGTCTCAGGTCATGTTGAAATAGTTTTTGTATTACTAGGAAATTGTCCGATGTATCCGGTGTTTCACGAACAATAATCATGAGAATCCTCAACTAACATAAATTACATCCTTACAATATACGGTTATTTTAGGAACTGAATGAGGATGATCCAGATCCCCGACTTCGGTTCTGTGAAGTGGTCAGTGGAATCATTAACGTTAATGAAAACTACATGTTCGATATCTGTTTTTCGGATGAGTGTTCATTTCACCTTACCGGCATAACTGTCGGTATTGGTCAGATGATATTCCAAAATTTCGTGAGGTGCACACTCAGCTTCCCCAAAAATTAAATGGCCTCTGCTACACTCCTTCCTCTTCTTTCAATATCTTTTTTAATCACCTCATTTAAACTTTGTCTTGATCTCCCTCTTCTCCTTTTGGTGTTCATTCTCGACTCCACCATCTGTATTGCAGGTATTTCCTCTTCCATTCGCCACAAGTGCCCCCACCATCCCACATACCTTTCTGCAATATAATTCTCCTTCCCTAACGTCATGTTTCTTATACAAAGCTCAAATAAAACACAATATACGAATAAAAACAAGAATAATAAGAAAAATCCAGATCCGAGTTAACAAAAAATTGTGAAACGAATGTATCCGCGAAATAACACCCTGTATGTGAAAATTTCGAAAATCCGTTTGCATACAAAGTATATACAGAGAACTAAAGTGAAATATTTGCTTTACATTTCAAGGGAGTCAGTTTCACTGCACAAATTTTCCATTCAAAAGTTTTTAAGAAATTTTTCACCAATAATTGAAATTCAGTAATATAACATATCAATAGACTTATCAATAGAATTCACAATTATTTCAAAACTACTAATTGATTATTAAATAAATCGGTTTCCTTTTTTTTTAGTTGCAAACTAACCCAATGTTCAATTTGAAAAAAAAAATTAACACAATTTAGAATTATATAATTAGCCTTATTTTCTTCCATTTTCTCACTGAAATATGAAGAACAATATTCAAGGAATATCAGTATTCCGTTATAAACATACAGGACTTTGATTTATTTTCTTCAAATTACAAGTAGGTAGGTACCTGGACACTGAAGAATGGGTTAGTTTTCAACTATAAAAAGAGAAATCATTGGTATTTGGGAAATCTCAATGCAGGAGCCGGCAGCCGGAAAAGCTCATAAAATAGTTATTTTCCTATCAAGTGCGGAAAGTGATACTTGCCCGCACGAAACTGCCGTTGCCCGAACGATGCGAAGCAGAGTTCGGGTAAGCAGTTGAGTGCGGGCAAGACACTTTACGCAAGAGTTAGGAACAATATTTTTTCTACAAGTGCTTGAAATATATAAATACATATATCCATTTCACGAAACAGATCATATCTCATTTGATTAATTCATATATAATGACAGACATAATTCTGCATGTCATTACTATGGGTTTCTCATCGTTGACGTTCTATGCATAGAAACATGATAGAATTTAATTTACTCTATAATATTTGCGTGCGGGAAAAACCCCTGCTAATCCATTCCCGCACGCAAATGCGTGCGGAAAAGAAATAGCAGGCGTTTTTCCCGCACGCTTTGGGAAAGTGACTCTTTGCAACTTGGAATGCGTGCGGGAAAAAGGTTGAACGCGCACGCTTGTAGAAAAAAGTCATATTATGTAGCAGTCGATGTTTACATCTCTACGTTGAACTTTCAAGCATTTCAGCACAAAACATCAATCGTCTCTAATTTGGAGTAGATTCAGTGAAACATAGAAAGTTATCTTGTTGTGAATATTCTCGGACAAATTTATATGAGTTTTTGTCAGATGTCAGATCTAATACAGTTTATCCCAAATTTGAGTTATTAGGTCATCTGTTATTTTTACCGAGCAATTACTACTTATTCTTTAAATTTAGGTAGGTATGTCAAGTGCGTAGAAGAAATCAAATTCTTATTCCTTAACAAAAAGGAATTAATTTGAAAATGTGGGAATCTGATTGAACTCAATGAACTGATTAAAGCAGTTTGTAAATGAAATGTCAAGAGGTATTTTTCGTCAAACAAACAGATAATATAAAAGCAAGTAAGGTGCGTAGCATCGTATCGAAAAAATATTAGCGAGGATATTTAGCAGTTTGTCGTTTGTGAGAAGCAAAAATCTGGAAAAATGTGAAGTGAAACCTAAAAGAATGAAATTTAAGTGATGATTGGATATGAGGATAGAACGGGAGCACAAAATCGACTTTTTCAATTATTCAGAGAAAATTTACTACCTATGTCGAAAGGGTATCATAGATATCCTCGTTAAGTTTAGCTCGATAAGAGGCTACTCTTGAAATGATCTCTATTCAACATTTTGTTAGACAGAGAAATTATAAACAAATACCTTTCGACATTTCACCTTTGGCTACCTGAATGATATCATAAAACAAGATGGCAACAACATCTCCAAATCAGAAATCCAAGAGAACCCCTCAGGTGTGGGACAGGGAAGCATATTAGGCCCCATTATATTTGTTCTCTTTATTAACGACGTATCTACTATCCTTGAGGATACTTGGGACGAGAATGCTACAGTAGAAGAGGTTCTAGGCGGCGCAGTTGGAATTGCTGAAGAATTACGAGAGTTTTTGAATGACATGAGCAAGATTAATACATCAGGGGAAGAAAATGAAAGCAGATAATCGGATGAAATGCCCACGGAAAACAATCTAACTGATTGTCTTCTCACAAACTATGCAGATGACACGAGTATGCTAGTACCAGGTTCGGATTATCCTCAGCTACTCAGGACCAGTTCTTTGCTGTTCAATAGAATTGAAGAATGGTTCAAGAAGAATGGATTATTCCTCAACGCTGATAAAACGAATGTTATACTCTTCAGAACATCACAACAGAGGATACAGACACCAACTACTATCAAATTGGGAAACCTAGTAACAAAACCTAAAACCACAACAAAATTCTTAGGAGTCCATTTAGACGAAAACCTCAAATGGGAAGCCCATATTATCAGTCTGGGAAAGAAATTAAACTCTGTTGTTTATAACTTGAGAATAACCAGCCAATACTTAAATGCTGATTCTCTAAGAATATTTTATTTTGCCAACTTTGAGAGCTTACTGAGATTCGGTTTGATTTTCTATGGGGCATGTTCTGGATTACAAGAGATTTTCCGCATCCAGAAAAGAATCATCAGAATCATCTTTGGGCTGGGTTACAGGGAATCATGCAGGGGAGTTTTCAAAGAGAATAAAATATTAACCGTATATTCTCTTTATATTTATGAATTGTTGATCTATATGTTTAGGAACCTAGGTGAATATAAACTATGTAGTTCAATGCATACCTATCACACTCGGAATTTTGATATTTGTTACCCCAAACATAGACTTTCTATCACTGAGAAACACCCAACTTATGCCTGTATAAGAATGTTCAGTAGACTTCCTGATGAATTAAAAAATTGTAAAAGTATTTATATCTTCAAAAAGAATTTGAAAGAGATGCTCATCACACTAGAACCCTATTCCATTGGAGATTACCTAGACAGATAGGGTGTAAGGTTTTTGACGTTGTTTCATTTAATGTGCATTTACCATGTACTTGTGACATTCTTTGAAATAAACATTATTATTATTATTATAATTGAGTTGAATCACATTCATGGTGGCTTTATAATCTAAATAAACTGCATATTTACCATTCAATAACTATAAACGTGATCATTTTCAAAAAAACATCGTGATACAACCATAACCTAAACACCTTTCATAATGGTTTTAAACCTCATATTCATAATTGATTCGTCAGTGCTGAAATTGAATGAGAACGTCATTTGTCATAACCTAAAAGAGTTTTGTGAATAAGTTTAGTTTTAACATAAATGCTGCTTTTCGAAGGTTCTGAAAACCACCTTTCAATAATACTTCTGTAATGATGGCACGGAATCAACTAACTCCATCAAAGGTAGCTGTAATTCTGGACTGAAATCTGAAACTTGTTGGACACTTGTCAGACAGTAGATTGTAGTTTGTATTTCTTTAGCTTTAATGGCTCATACTTCCTCGCAGAGCACAAACGAATTATGATTTGGTCGAATTATCGCATTCAGGACTGGCGAAGAGCTTGAATTACATTCTCTCTAACTTTCTTCCAACTTAATTAACGAGATTTCTGATGTCTCGAACTCTGAAGTATCTCAATTTTATATTATCAAAAGTTTTCGTCTAAATCCTTCGAATAAGACGTTGACATGATGTTTATGTGATTTTGGTACATTGTAGAATTCTCTCTTAACGAGAGAAATTCCCATTCGAATTCAAAAACGTTATTTTATGAACTAGTTATTTGTGAAACTAATTGAGGAAAGCATTGTTTTTCGTAAGGAGCGTATTTCTGCCAGAAGATTAAAGAAAACAATGTTTCCATTTTGCTTTACACAATATTTCCTCTAATTTTCAATGGTGACTGTTTGAATTCAAATTAAAAGAACTCACCAAATAACATCCATACAAGCATTGGGACATATTTATTTTTCACTTCGTCGTCGTTTCATCAACAGTCATCATCAGCTAGTTACGAAATGTAGAAATTTTTAAATAGTCAACGAGATTTGAAAAGTGTCACTGCATATGTAGAAATTAGAAAAATATTTTTTGTATCCCCATGCTTTTTGCTTCTAGAGTTCAGGCAAGCAGATGAGTGTGGGCAAGACACTTTCCGCAAGAGTTAGGAACAATATTTTTTCTACAAGCGCTTGAAATTTATTATAAATATATCCATTTCACGAAACAGATCAAATTTTTTTTGATTAATAATGTATGTGGAATGACAGACGTAATTTTACATGTTGTTACCATAGTTATCTCATCTTTGGCGTTCGGTGTATATACATAGACATGACAGAATTGAATTCACGATTCAACATTTGCGTGTGGGAAAAGGGTTGCAGCAAAATAATGTACCCATATCTTTCGAAGAGTGTCTTGTAATGGAGTGATGTTTTTGTTGAAAAAAACAATTCGCCTTCTTTTCAGGATGAGCGATTTTTTCGTTTTTTTGTTTATATCATAATAATAATACTTATTTTCGTACTGTACAGGTTCAGAAACATTGAACTTTTATCAACATGGAAACCGCTCTGTAATAAATATCTACATACGTGCAAGTCGAGAGAGATGGGTTACTTAGGGGGATCACCTATCCTCGTAAATAAATTTTAAGCAATCACTTCCTCTGTTCCAATAACCAATATGGAAGCGGCTTGGACAGTACCGTACTGTCACGAATAATATAATTATGTATATATAATAATATTATATTCTTAAGACATGGTGAAAAATCAATTAAGCATTGAAATGAACGATTTACTCCTGGGTATATTTATGCACTAATTTGTCAGGAGCAAATCAAGTAGAAAAATCAACTGAAAAAAAAACTTTGGAATTATAATTATATATAGTAAAGTTTCGGAGTCTATATCAGACTCCTTCATCAGACGAACAATTTTTTCTACTTGAATTGCTCCTGACAAATTAGTGCAAGAATTTACGCAGGAGCAAAACGTTTATTTCAATTTTTTAATTGATTTTGTTCCAGAGATTGGGAGTGAAAACCCTAAAAAGTTCCAGGAAAAATCATACAGGTGTGAGTCGAATCCTAGTATCACTTTCCGTAGGTAATATTCGAGGTAATATTGCAAGGTTCATATTTATAGAATATAAAAGTAACAAACACCTGCTGTCACTGGAATAATTTTGTTATCATTCTAGTATATTTATGTACACATGTACAGGGTGGGCAAAATTCGATGTTTTAGCACTACAGTTTTTAAACCAGAGGAGATACACAAAATCTGATACCCTATTCTCGTTCTCTTTTTCTGAGAAACTTTCAATAGTAGTAGTCAGTTTTGGCCACTTTCTTTTGTTTTCGAGTTATTAGCAAAAATTGGAAAAATGGCGATATCGAAATAAATTTATATCTCCGCTAATACTGATGACAGAGCTCTGAAATTGAAACATTATACAGGCACTTTTTTACGTAGAATCCAGTGGCGTGCTTGCCTTTTTAGCAGGATTTTCAATTACGAAGCTGTTAAAAATTGAGCGAAGCCCTCCTCCGACCTCTCTCTAGTCTACGCTCCTGACCAGCTCCGGTGGCCGCGTATGGTACTCCGATTCGGCGGTGCGCTGGTTGAACGACGCAGCGGCCCCACTTTCAGTGTTTTTCAGGAGTGAAAAACCACACATTTACATATTTTTCTTAAGATTCTCTTTGTTAGCTCCGTTGAATTGACTTCGCGCTGCTATCAATGTGATTTTGTAACACCTCATTTAAGTTCACCTCTTTTAGTTGTTCTCAATTTTCAAATCATCTCGCATCAATCCTGGTGCTAAATTGTTCATCTCATAAGGTAAAGTACACTCAGACTGCTCAAAATTATAAATTACACCATTTTCATGATAATTTCATTCTAAAGAAATTAGTCCACGTGCAAGAGATTCAGAATCTAGAAATAGATTCCGAATCCTTGCTAGTACTGCTCAACTGAATCGTCTACTCAACTCAACTCGAACTATTGTCTTCTCAGAACTGTATATTTTATTATATTTCATAATTTATATAGATTTTCAGACTTCTCTAGATCTTCTCACATGAAAATGGGTATGTAGCACCAGGATTGAAACTTCTCAAGTCCATCTCAATAAAATTGATTACTGATTCATTGTCTTCTCGTAATATTCTTTATTATTAGAATCAGTTTAATCATTTTTAAAACAACTCTTATGATCACCTCGTTATACATATGACTAATTCATGGTGTTGAGTTTCAGATGAATGAATCCTCATATTCTCCAGGGTGGACCCTGGATGTAGCTGTTTTCCTCAGAACAGGATATGAACACCTCAAGTTTCGTTAAGCGATCATGATAATGCTCGATACACCTCGACCTAGGCTCCACCCTGGAACGTCTGCTCGAACACTCATGTCTACTCACTTGGTATGGTCTACTCTTTATAATATGTACTCTCATTGTTTCTCTTCTATATTCATTCATCGGACTCAACATGCATGTTAGTTTTCTCAGCCTTCAGCACATCTCAAAATCTACGATTAGAGATTTATTCAACTCAGTACTCTCATGACTTCTCTTAATTTATCAATTGTTTCTTCTATTTTTCTGATGAACGTTCTAATCGTGCTTACTTGTAAGCAGTTCGTCTCTGTAAATGATGAATTCATTGATAAATTTTTGCACTCTTCAAGATCATCTCAATGTATATGAATTATACTATGTTCTTCTCAGACTAATTATGATTGTCCTTTTCATTTGATTAATTATTATCGAACTTCTCATTTAATTAGAATTTATTGCCCTTTTCATATTATTTTTAATATTCTAGTGCTTCTCAAATTCATTAATTCTGTGCTTCTCATTTAACTTGTGCTACTCTTGTTCTGCTCATACTTACATTAACATTATTGATCAACTCAAATTTAATGTATCGATTTCTCGTTGATGATCAGACTTAGACATTGCAGTTTCACCTCGGGCCTATTTCTCTGTACTCTCGCGTCTTCTCTTTAAAATTCAATATTCTAACCTTCGTGTTTTCTGATAGAAAAAGGAGGCTCTCGCAATCAATTTTCACTTGATTGCCCTATCACTGTGTAACCGTTGTGTTGATATTGAATTTATTGAACTCCTCAACGTCTAAGTCTGACATCAAGTGACCTCTCATTTGAACTGCTCTGGACCATCTCTTGTTTTTAATTGGATATTGTCTCTCTGAGTTTATAGATGTGGTTAATATTAGTTGCTTTTTACTGTATTAGCTTCATGCAGGTGACATATTCATTTTATGGTTGTGAATGATACTTAATAAATGTTTTTATACCATCTCCAACTCAATTATCTTTTAATACAGTCCACTACTCTTTAATTAAAAATCATAACACCCTCGATTTTTTAACATTTGGTCCTTCGGGCCGGATAATTGAGTTGGAATTTTATCATCGTTCACTAATCATACTTCTCCTCTCTGTCCTCTCATGGAATTGTGCATCTCGACCACTAATACTTTGAGTAAGATAAATTCTTTCTTAATAAGCCTGCTCATGCTTCATCTCCACAAGCATTCGTCATCTCAAGGAGTCTCTCTAGCCACCTCAAACGCCATCTCAACCGGTTGCTTCGTCCTCGTCTGCTCAGACATCTCATTACCAGTCTTCTCTGGCGACTACTCAAGTAATTCAACTCCTCAATTTCTAATGCTGAACGCCTCCATTACCTCAGATCTTCTCTTCAGTCGACTCCTCTGAACTAGATCTGTGGCTTGGCTCTCACTGGCACACCTCACTTCCCATAGCTTGGGGAAGTCTCACTTCTCAATTCGAAAACAAACATTTCCTCTTGGCTGCTCTTTGCGATAAGATCTTCTCGACCCCTCAATGTTCGTTTCAAACAAGTCCTCGTTTCTATTATGAGACCCAGCTCTAGACCGAAATCTTCGTACTCTCACGATGCCGCCTCTAATGTCGCCTCTTCAAAAGTCTCCTTTAAGATCTGCTCAAAAATCGCCTTCTCATTTAACGGCCAAAACGGCCCCACGATCACCTCAGCCGAGCCGTCTCACTTAAGTCACTTCAAGCCTTCTCATCCAAGCCAACTCAAAAGACCAGCGAAGCCAAGCCAGTCACCTCGAAAAGGGCCTAAAGTGCTCAGGCAGTCATCAAAACCCCTCGAAGACAGCTCTTCTCATTATCGACCGCTCATCACACCAGTCATCTCGTACAACGCAAGACTCCTCATCGATTCTGGATCGGAACTCTCGTTCATCTCTGAAGACTTCTCAAGACACCTCAGCCTTCTTCGAAGCCAATCCAAAGTCACCATCGTTGGAATTGGTGGAGCCGCCTCAAGATCAAGAGGATCAGTACTGATCACACTGAAATCTCTTCACAATCACAAAACCGTGAATATAAATGCTCATATCTTGTCATCTACATTTACTAATCTACCATCTTTCAATTGTTGCACACGACCACGTTTGCCACACCTCGACAATTTGAAGCTCGCCGATCCAGAGTTCTACACCTCAAGGCCAATCGACATCATATTGGGTGCTGATGTCTATGGTTCCATCATTCTTCCTCAACTCCGACAAGGGCCAGATAGGTCAACTCCAACAGCTCAGCTCTGGATCTTTGGATGGTTGGTCCTAGGTCCAATATGCCCTCATCAAGAAGTCTGCTCAAGTGTGTCTCCTCAATACCATGCCACTAAAGAATACCTTCAAAGCCTTCTCGAAAAGTTCTGGGAACAAGAAGAAGTCAAGTCCACCTCCGTAAGTCACCTCACTGCTGAGGAGCAGGAATGTGAAGACCACTTCAAGACCACTCACTCTCGACTTCCTTCTGGACGATACATGGTAAGACTCCCATTAAAATCATCATCTAATCTTTTGGGATCTTCCAGAAAACGTGCCTTCCGATGCCTCCAAGGACAATTTCGCAAGTTCGAGGGAAACCAAGAATATTGCCAGCTCTACAAGGACTTCCTCACTGAATATGAACAACTCGAGCACATGAAGAAGGCTCCCTCAGACATCTCGCATCCCAGATACTATTTGCCGCATCCTGGAATTCTCAAACCAGACAGCTCCTCCACCAAATTGCGAGTAGTGTTCAATGGTTCCAGTCCCACCTCAACAGGCCTCTCACTGAACGACATCACGCACACCGGAGCGAAACTTCAGTTAGATGTGATTGATGTATTGTTCTGGGTACGTCGCCTTAAATTTGTGTTTTCCACAGACATCACGAAGATGTACAGACAGATCATGGTGCATCCAGACGATTGGGATCTCCAATGCATTCTCTGGCGAAACTCAGAAAATGAGATAGCGACGTACCACCTCACCACCGTCACCTATGGAACCAAGGCTGCTCCTTTCTTGGCCATTCTAGTCCTCCTCCAACTCATCGAAGATGAAGGTCACAAGTATCCACTCGCCATTCCACCACTCATCAAAGGTCGCTATGTTGATGATATATATGGTGGTGCAGACACGAAAGAAGAACTCTCAGAAATCGCTATCGACTTGAAAAATCTCTGCATGGCGGGCGGCCTCCCCTTAGCAAAGTGGCAATCGAACTCTCCTAGTACGCTCAAGATGGTAACCGAGGAAGGAATGATACACCATCGCCGATCTCATTTGACGACTGTCCTACCTCAACGAAACTTCTAGGCCTACTCTGGTATCCTCAAGAGGATTACTTCTCATTCAAGATCAACTCAAGCTCATCTGGGTCTGTGGTAACTAAACGTACTATGTTATCTCATATCGCTCAACTCTTTGATCCACTTGGTTTAGTATCCCCTGTCACGATCAGGGCCAAAATGTTGTTGCAGGAACTTTGGCTCCAGAAACTGTCATGGGACGAACCACTCTCACCTCAACTCACAGAAAGATGGTGTAACATCAGAGAAGATCTCAAATCATTGATCAATGTACGAGCACCTCGCTGGGTAGGCACCCAAGAAAATGCTACCATAGAAGTTCACGGCTTCTCTGATGCTTCTCAACTTGCCATGGCAGCAGTCCTCTATCTCGTAGTCCGCTCACCGTCCACAGGATCCAAAGTCACATTGCTCTGCTCGAAAACAAAAGTAACGCCTTTGAAACGCCTCACAATCCCGCGACTCGAACTCACAGCATCTCTCATCCTGGCCAGGTTAACTAATTATGCTCATCGTGTTTTAGATACACAGATACACTCAACGACTTTGTGGACGGACTCAACAGTCTCTCTCTCGTGGATCACTTCTCACCCAGCACGCTGGATGGACTTTGTTCGAAACAGGGTAGAGCTCATCCAAGACCTAACTCCAACTGCGCAATGGAGATACGTTTCCGGCAAGGAAAATCCAGCGGACAGTGCTTCTCGTGGCTTCTCGTCATCTCAACTACTGAACAGCACTCTATGGTGGACGGGACCACCATGGATTTCCAAGTCACCAGATTCCTGGCCCAATCGTCAGCCGGCAACGACAATTGACCCCGAATCTGAAGCAAGACCCACCAAGAACCTCCTCACGGCCGTAACTCAAGACTACTCGTGGGATCTTATATACAGGTATTCTTCTCTCAATAAACTGTTAAGAATCACCTCTCTCTGTTTAAGAGTCCTCGCCCGACTCAGACACTCCTCAAGTCCTCAACTCTGAACTTCTCAACTCCGCTCACCTCAACTGACTTGGAAAAATCAAGGATCTATTGGATCAAGGCTACTCAACAAGTGTATTTTCCTCAAGAACTCAAGGCTCTTCAAAATGGTACTGCTCTGTCATCCTCACATGTGTTCAGTAGACTCACGGCGTTCATCGACCATGAAGGTGTCATTCGTGTAGGCGGACGAATCACCAACGCTCTATTAGACCCAGATAGCAAGCATCCTGCAATAATTCCTCGAGCTTCTCAATTGACTTCTCTGATTATAGATTCTGCTCACAAACGAACACTCCATGGAGGTACGCAACTCACACTGTCCACCATCCGACAACAATATTGGATCATTGGAAGAAGAGCCCCAGTGAAATCCCACATCCTGAAGTGTGTTATATGTGCAAGGCAACGAGGTATAAAAGCTTAACAACTCATGGGACAAGTACCAGAACAACGTGTCAGACCATCTCGTCCCCTTTCTCATCACCGACGAGCAATTACCTCCTTGTAAGTGGCCATTAGGGCGAGTAATGACCATGCACCCAGGGTCCCCTCAAGACCTCCACGTCCACTCTAACCCGACCAATCTCGAAGAAAGCCATTCTACCAGTCACCTCTTCAGACGAAGCAACCAGAATTTCAACCTCTCTAGTCATCTCGCGTCGTCTAACGCTGTTAGTTATGGCGGGCGGAATGTTAAAAATTGAGCGAAGCCCCCCTCCGACCTCTCTCTAGTCGACGCTACTGACCAGCTCCGGTGGCCACGTATGGTACCCGATTCGGCGGTGCGCTGGTTGAACGACGCAGCGGCCCCACTTTCAGGGTTTTTCAGGAGTGAAAAACCACACATTTACATATTCTTCTTAAGATTCTCTTTGTTAGCTCCGTTGAATTGACTTCGCGCTGCTATCAATGTGATTTTGTAACACCTCATTTTAAGTTCACCTCTTTTAGTTGTTCTTAATTTTTCAAGTCATCTCGCATCAATCCTGGTGCTAAATTGTTCATCTCATAAGGTAACGTACTCTCAGACTGCTCAACTTATAAATTACACCATTTTCATGACCATTTCACTCTGAAGAAATAAGTCCACGTGCAAGAGATTCAGAATCTAGAAATAGATTCCGAATCCTTGCGAGCACTGCTCAATTGAAATGTCTACTCAACTCAACTCGAACTATTGTCTTCTCAGAACTATATATTTTATTATATTTCATAATTTATATAGATTTTCAGACTTCTCTAGATCTTCTCACATGAAAATGGGTATGTAGCACCAGGATTGAAACTTCTCAAGCTCATCTCCATAAAATTGATATCTGATTCATTGTCTTCTCTTAATATTCTTTATTATTAGAATCAGTTTAATCATTTTTATGACAACTCTTCTGATCACCTCGAAGTACATTATATGACTAATTACTGTTGTTGAGTTTCAGATGAATGAATCCTCATATTCTCCAGGGTGGACCCTGGATGTAGCTGTTTTCCTCAGAACAGGATATGAACACCTCAACGTTAGTTAAACGATCAATGATACTGCTCGATACACCTCGACCTAGGCTCCACCCTGGAAAGTCTGCTCGAACACTCATGTCTACTCACTTGGTATGGTCTACTCTTTAATATGTACTCTCATTGTTTCTCTTCTATATTCATTCATCGGACTCAACATGCATGTTAGTTTTCTCAGCTTTCAGCTTATCTCAAAATCTACGATTAGAGATTTATTCAACTCAGTACTCTCATGACTTCTCTTAATTTATCAATTGTTTCTTCTATTTTTCTGATGAACGTTCTAATCGTGCTTACTTGTAAGCAGTTCGTCTCTGTAAATGCTGAATTCATTGATAAATTTTTGCACTCTTCAAGATCATCTCAATGTATATGAATTATACTATGTTCTTCTCATATTAATTATGATTGTTCTTTTCATTTAATTAATTATTATCGAACTTCTCATTTTATTAGAATTTATTGCCCTTTTCATATTATTTTTAATATTCTAGTGCTTCTCAAATTCATTAATTCTGTGCTTCTCATTTAACTTGTGCTACTCTTGTTCTGCTCATACTTACATTAACATTATTGATCAACTCAACTTTAATGTATCGATTTCTCGTTGATGATCAGACTTAGACATTGCAGTTTCACCTCGGGCCTATTTCTCTGTACTCTCGCGTCTTCTCTTTAAAATTCAATATTCTAACCTTCGCGTTTTCTGATAGAAAAAGGAGGCTCTCGCAATCAATTTTCACTTGATTGCCCTATTACTGTGTAACCGTTGTGTTGATATTGAATTTATTGAACTCCTCAACGTCTAAGTCTGACATCAAGTGACTTCTCATTTGAACTGCTCTGGACCATCTCTTGTTTTTAATTGGATATTGTCTCTCTGATTTTATAGATGTGGTTAATATTAGTTGCTTTTTACTGTATTAGCTTCATGCAGGTGACATATTCATTTTATGGTTGTGAATGATACTTAATAAATGTTTTTATACCATCTCCAACTCAATTATCTTTTAATACAGTCCACTACTCTTTAATTAAAAATCATAACACCCTCGATTTTTTAACATTTGGTCCTTCGGGCCGGATCATGAAGGTGTCATTCGTGTAGGCGGACGAATCACCAACGCTGTATTAGACCCAGATAGCAAGCATCCTGCAATAATTCCTCGAGCTTCTCAATTGACTTCTCTGATTATAGATTCTGCTCACAAACAAACAATCCATGGAGGTACACAACTCACACTGTCCACCATCCGACAACAATATTGGATCATTGGAAGAAGAGCCCCAGTGAAATCCCACATCCTGAAGTGTGTTATATGTGCAAGGCAACGAGGTACAAGAGCTCAACAACTCATGGGACAATTACCAGAACAACGTCTCAGACCATCTCGTCCCTTTCTCATCACTGACGAGCGATTACCTCCTTGTAAGTGGCCATTAGGGCGAGTAATGACCATGCACCCAGGGTCCCCTCAAGACCTCCACGTCCACTCTAACTAGACCGATCTCGAAGTTTGCAATTCTGCCAGTCTCCTCTCCAGAAGCAACCAAGAAGGAATTTCAACCTCTCTAGTCATCTCGATAACTAACGCTGTTAGTTATGGCGGGCGGAATGTTAAAAATTGAGCGAAGCCCTCCTCCGACCTCTCTCTAGTCTACGCTCCTGACCAGCTCCGGTGGCCGCGTATGGTACTCCGATTCGGCGGTGCGCTGGTTGAACGACGCAGCGGCCCCACTTTCAGTGTTTTTCAGGAGTGAAAAACCACACATTTACATATTTTTCTTAAGATTCTCTTTGTTAGCTCCGTTGAATTGACTTCGCGCTGCTATCAATGTGATTTTGTAACACCTCATTTAAGTTCACCTCTTTTAGTTGTTCTCAATTTTCAAATCATCTCGCATCAATCCTGGTGCTAAATTGTTCATCTCATAAGGTAAAGTACACTCAGACTGCTCAAAATTATAAATTACACCATTTTCATGATAATTTCATTCTAAAGAAATTAGTCCACGTGCAAGAGATTCAGAATCTAGAAATAGATTCCGAATCCTTGCTAGTACTGCTCAACTGAATCGTCTACTCAACTCAACTCGAACTATTGTCTTCTCAGAACTGTATATTTTATTATATTTCATAATTTATATAGATTTTCAGACTTCTCTAGATCTTCTCACATGAAAATGGGTATGTAGCACCAGGATTGAAACTTCTCAAGTCCATCTCAATAAAATTGATTACTGATTCATTGTCTTCTCGTAATATTCTTTATTATTAGAATCAGTTTAATCATTTTTAAAACAACTCTTATGATCACCTCGTTATACATATGACTAATTCATGGTGTTGAGTTTCAGATGAATGAATCCTCATATTCTCCAGGGTGGACCCTGGATGTAGCTGTTTTCCTCAGAACAGGATATGAACACCTCAAGTTTCGTTAAGCGATCATGATAATGCTCGATACACCTCGACCTAGGCTCCACCCTGGAACGTCTGCTCGAACACTCATGTCTACTCACTTGGTATGGTCTACTCTTTATAATATGTACTCTCATTGTTTCTCTTCTATATTCATTCATCGGACTCAACATGCATGTTAGTTTTCTCAGCCTTCAGCACATCTCAAAATCTACGATTAGAGATTTATTCAACTCAGTACTCTCATGACTTCTCTTAATTTATCAATTGTTTCTTCTATTTTTCTGATGAACGTTCTAATCGTGCTTACTTGTAAGCAGTTCGTCTCTGTAAATGATGAATTCATTGATAAATTTTTGCACTCTTCAAGATCATCTCAATGTATATGAATTATACTATGTTCTTCTCATATTAATTATGATTGTCCTTTTCATTTAATTAATTATTATCGAACTTCTCATTTAATTAGAATTTATTGCCCTTTTCATATTATTTTTAATATTCTAGTGCTTCTCAAATTCATTAATTCTGTGCTTCTCATTTAACTTGTGCTACTCTTGTTCTGCTCATACTTACATTAACATTATTGATCAACTCAAATTTAATGTATCGATTTCTCGTTGATGATCAGACTTAGACATTGCAGTTTCACCTCGGGCCTATTTCTCTGTACTCTCGCGTCTTCTCTTTAAAATTCAATATTCTAACCTTCGTGTTTTCTGATAGAAAAAGGAGGCTCTCGCAATCAATTTTCACTTGATTGCCCTATCACTGTGTAACCGTTGTGTTGATATTGAATTTATTGAACTCCTCAACGTCTAAGTCTGACATCAAGTGACCTCTCATTTGAACTGCTCTGGACCATCTCTTGTTTTTAATTGGATATTGTCTCTCTGAGTTTATAGATGTGGTTAATATTAGTTGCTTTTTACTGTATTAGCTTCATGCAGGTGACATATTCATTTTATGGTTGTGAATGATACTTAATAAATGTTTTTATACCATCTCCAACTCAATTATCTTTTAATACAGTCCACTACTCTTTAATTAAAAATCATAACACCCTCGATTTTTTAACAGAAGCTATGACCCAAAGTTATGTTTTTTTAAATGGGAACACTAGTTTTCTGTGCAATTTTTTGAAAGCTTAATTTTTACTGATTTCAAAAATATATAACATCATATGGTTTGTATCAATATAAATAATAGAAAATGGTCAAAAACCTTTTTTCTCAATATTTCTATGGTTTCAACTTTTGACGAGCACAGAAAAATAGTGTTACCTATAACAAAAGCAGTCTCCTTCCGGCAATGTCATTCTTTCTTTGCTTTTTACCAATTTTCACAAAATTTGAATAAAGATATATTTCATAAATTTTCATGATAATGAAAGGACTGATAGAAGGAGACAGTGGTAATCATGTGATGCTTTATGTTTCTGTGCTCATCAGTAGTTGAAACCATAGAAATATTGAGAAAAAAAGGTTTTTGACCATTTTCTATTATTTATATTGATACAAACCATATGATGTTATATATTTTTGAAATCAGTAAAAATTAAGCTTTCAAAAAATTGCACAGAAAACTAGTGTTCCCATTTAAAAAAACATAACTTTGGGTCATAGCTTCGTAATTAAAAATTCTGCTAAAAAGGAAAGCACGCCACTGGATTCTACTTAAAAAAGTGCCTGTATAATGTTTCAATTTCAGAGCTCTATCATCAGTATTAGCGGAGATATAAATTTATTTCAATATCGCCATTTTTCCAATTTTTGCTTATAACTCGAAAACAAAAGAAATTGGCCAAAAATGACTACTACTATTGTAAGTTTCTCAGAAAAAGAGAACGAGAATGGGGTATCAGATTTTGTCTATCTCCTCTGGTTTAAAAACTGTAGTGCTAAAACATCGAATTTTGCCCACCCTGTACACATAATTGAAATTAAGTTTTTATTTTAACGAATAAGTATGTAACGGCTAATGACCTTTGTAGTCGATGCCGATAAATAAATGGAAAAAAAAATTTAACTGGCAGGAAGACCTCGGTCGCTAGCCAGTTATCCGATTCGAATAAATGAAGTTATTTTCTCTCTCTGTCTCTAAGAGCAACTTCTTGAAAATTTCAGTTTCCCACTGAAAAAATCAAAACTGTTCAAAAAGTGGATCATGGCAATTCCTGAAGATCATAAAGCACCAAAAAAATACCATTACCCATATCCGTAGCCAAAAATTCTCCCATGAATCATTCAACATCGGAATGAAGACGAATGAAAAACGGTGCTGTACCAAACTTTTTTTACTGATGTTGTTGATACTTAGGTACAAATATGTGAGTTCGAATTGGTTCCATAAATCATTCTCTTGATCTTTCCCAATGCTTTAATCCTATGCATGGCGAAGTATAGTATAATGGTCACACACAATCTGATGAGGATATGGAAATGAACATCTGATATCTAAAAGGATAATCAAGGTCATGTAAGTGTCAAAGTCGTAGTTTCAACAGAGTCAGTCTCAATTACACACGAGAGACTCTAATTTGACAGATATCAATTTAATTATTTTCAAATGGTGGAATTTATGATAGTGCGTTACTAATTATAGTTATCGCTAATACCTTATATAGCAGACAACCATGGAAAATACAACACCTAGTTTCGATGAGTTTATATGTTATGAATACGATCAGAAATTGGGAAAAATCTAATCGTAGTAAAAGAGGGCAAAATTACTTTCATGATGGAACCACCCAGAAATGTGTCCCCTGAAACTTGCCAAGGCATACTCCTAATAATATGGAGGTAGATGTCCTCCTGAGGTATCTCAGTCCAGACATCTTGTAACACATGTAGAAGTGCCGCTCGCGTCTGTGCAGGATGAGGTAAACCGAGCAATCTTCTTCCTGTAATGTCACACATTCTATGAGTGAGAGATTAGGACATCTACTAGGGCACTAGGCTAAGGCAAAAAATCGATTACTTGTTAGAAAAGTGGATAGGACAGCATCGGAATATAAGGCAGAGTATGCACTATGAAGTTTCACAATCTCCTGGATATAACGCATGACGGTCATGTTGCCTTCGTGACGATTACAAATGTTGACCTATGTTGATCAGAAATCAGACAGGTAAGAGGTATTATCAGTCTTAAAGCCACATTCTTGTTTCAAACCCTCTTTAGGCAAAGACAATCATTAAATGATTCAATCAATATGCAAGCAAAAGAAGAAATGTGTAGTTATGAACTCCCAAATGACTATTTTGACTAAATTAATCTTCTTCTTTCCCACAGACGCATAAAAATAACAATGGAAAACCTTGTACCTGATTCATGTTTTCGCAGAACTGCATTTTTAGAATCGTTTTAGTTATAGCACTATGAAAAACAACTTTCTGGCGAATATTCGAGAATTATATCAACAAACAATTCAGAATTTTTTCAGGAATCAATTCTCATATAAGGCTACCCATTTGAAAGACAAAAGTTTGATTTATAAGAAGGTAATCAATTGTTTATTTTTTATTAAAGAAATAGGTTCTTTTGATGTCATTAACCTGTAATGGAATAAAAAAAAATACAATACAATACAATACAAATACAAATATACAATGAATCAAAATGAAATATTCAATGACAAAAAATTGCAATTTTGAAATTAATTATGTCAGTCCAACGAACTCTATAAGCTGCTATAACAAAGAACACAAAAAATAATAATACAATGGCGGTTTTCTCAAAAATAAATGTAAAAATAAATTGTGTTTTTTTTTAAGAAAACCACCATTGTATTATATGTTCCTTGTTATAGTGCGTTGGACCGACATAATTAATTTTAAAATTGCAATTTTTTGTTATTGAATATAACATTTTGATTCATTGTATTTGATTCACACTTACTAGAAGAAAAAGCATTATTTCTCCTGATGACATTTACCTGTAATGGATACAATATTTCAAGTATTATCTACAAACAAGCATGAACAAAGTTAAAATTACTGACCTGTAATGGAATCGAAAACAATAAATGAAATATTCAATGACAGAAAATTGCAATTTTGAAATTAATTATGTAAGTCCAACGCACTCTATAAGCTGCTACAACACAGAACACAAATAATAATAATAATAATAAATATAATGGCAGTTTCATGCGGACAAGACACTTTCCGCACTTGATAGGAAAATAACTATTTCCTACTATACATTTTTCAGTTAGGTAAAATATTGTTCCTAACTCATGTTGAAAGTGCCTTTTCCGCTCTCCACAGCTTGACCGTACTCCACTACGCGTCTGCAGTATCTTGCGGAAAAGTACACAAAATAACTATTTCTATAGGAATTCCAGATTCTTGTGACCTCTGAATACTGAACCTCCTTGAAAATCATCTCTCATTTAATTTTCAATGTAATTAGAAATCATTTTATTTCAACGGATCTACACTGAATATACCTCATTTTAATGAAACAACAAATTGGGAGGATAATAATGTTTCGATTCAAAAGGTAGAGGAGTAGGAACTGAGTAAAGAAACCCATTCGTAATTAAACATTATCCTGCCATGGTTCCATTCGGCGCGTTTAGAGTTCAAATGGATCTGTTGTGAAGTATGTTTGTTTTCAGGATCTCGAGTATGCAAAACGTTCTGTATTCAGACCTCGAGGCGTATTCCCTCTAAGAGATCAGGTTCAGCATGTTCCATTAGGAGAAAAACATGTTTGCTTTCCTCTTGCGGAAATCCCCGACTCATTTAATTTCGTACTAGGTCCCAGACTACCGGCACAGAAACCATATCAGAAAACGACGTCCTGAGGGTACTGCAACAAATATGGTCAAATAACCGATTAAATATTTAGATTGCCAGCTCTGCTTCACACTGGCAGAAGATGATTAATAATATATAATATTTTTCTTGAAAACAATGAGCTGGGATAATTCCGAGATATGATTCGATGAGAATATTAGGCAAACAACCAAATTATAATTGTGTTCACTAATAAGGCCTCATTCACAATAAATAGAATGAACAATTTTCGTGTGTTTGGTAAACAGAAAACCCTCACACTGTGGGAACAAATTTTCAGCAAAGTTTTTCCTTGTATTATTAAATTTGGCTTTTCTGGGGTATGCTTATTGAGCATTCTTTTCACTATCATGAGAGTCGTGTAAGATTTCCTATTTTTTCCTGAAACTCAATGACTACAAAATGTCCCTCTCAATTCTAGTCCAGAGAATGTAGTTAATACTCGAACGAAATGTCGGATCTGAATAATGTGTTTTCAAAGAAGTGGTGGGCTAATTTTCGCTCCTATACGCTCCCCTGCTATATCCCTGGTTTTTGCTCTTTTGCAAAAATTTTCACTTTGAAACCTTGTGGTAAAATAGAGACATCCAATAAAAAAGGCAAAATTGCGCGCGCATCTAATTAGCGGTGACAGAATTGAACAATTTATGTGAATAATTTAGATCAATTTATAAGCGAATGTTTTGTCATGGTGTAAAATTCATTAGAACACATTTCACAAAAAATCACAGCATGAAAGAATATGCAAATTTCATTTTTATTTCCGAAGAACGAACGGCCAGTCATCCCTTTATTAATTGCGTCTGAAACAAAAGCATATAGCGGATTATTCAATGGAGATAAATTGAATTAATATTGCGATTTGATATTACTTTCTGATGATAAATTAATTCAAAACCAAGGGACGTCTTAGAATATAGTTGATCGATAATTTTTTTGACGTAGTCTTTTTTAGAGTTTCCTACAGTGTTAAAAATCGACCTTGCTCTTGTCTAAGCTCTCGACTAGTTCCGGACGACTACATATAGATATATCTATGTAGAGTACCGTAATTTTATGGTGCTGGGTCAACCTCTAATTGACCTACTCTGGATCTCTCAGAACCCACCATTTTTTTGCCGAAGCGGAAACTACATTCTCTTTGTTCACGTTGCTGAGTCAAATTCTCTCGTGTTAAACTCGAATATTCTTAAACTTCTCAATCAATTCACCCCTTTGTTATTATCTTCAATTTCTTCTCGTTCAATTTTGCTGCTAACTAGTTTTACGCAAAGGGTAAGGTACTCTCAGTCACCTCAATATTATTAATTACTTCATTTTCATGTTCTTGTTATGTGTTCATTATCTATGAAATGTGTCCACGTGCGAGATTATCAAGAATCTACAAAGAGATTTGGAATCCTCACTAGTACTGCTCAAGTCATTTATGTATTTCATTTTATTTTACAATTTACATAAATTGTCAGACCTCTAGATTTTCTCACATGGAAATGGGTATGTTGCACCAGAATTGAACTTTCTCATGTCTTTCTCTTTGATAATGAATGCTGATTTTCTGTCTGCTCATGCTCATGTCATTGATTTGAATCAGTTTATTTCCTTGCCCAATTCAACTCTGTTACCTCCGAGGTTACCTCTCATCTACTTATGACTACCGTTCTCGAGTTTAAGATGATTAAATCCTCATGTTTTCCAGGATGGAACCTGGACTTAGTTGATTTTCTTCAGAACACGATGTGAACTTCTCTAATAATGGTCAGTTGTAATAAGTTATGACACTAGTTGATAGTCTCTCGTCCTGGTTCCACAACTGGTATTCATGTACTCTTTCAGTATTCTCATATAGATTAATCTTGACCGATATACAGGTTAGATCTTAAGCCTTCTGCTCTTCTCGAAACCAACGATAAGTGGTTTCCCTCATTAGTACTCTCATTCTGTAACTCTTATAATATATCAATTGCATCTCCTATTTTTCTGATGGACGTTCTGATCGTGCTTACTTGTAAGCAGTCTGTCTCTGTAAATGTTATACTCATTGATGAATTTTGCACTCTTCAAGACCAACGAGGTCTCTTTTAGATATAATATTATTGCTCCACTCATATTTATTGTATTGATTTCCTTGAAGACCAGACTTAGACAATTTAGCTTTCACCTCTTGGCCTGCATCATTATTAGAACTCAGTCTTTCCATTAAAATTCATTATTCTAACCTTCTCTTTTTCTGTTTTTTCATTGATTGCTTTGTCACTATAAAAGTTCTGTTAAGATTGAACTTGTTGAAGCTTCTCAGTGTCTAGGTCTGGCTTCAAGTGATTTCTCATTTGAACTACTCTAGATTACCCATGATTAGATGGATAATATCACTTTGAGTCTATAGATGTTGTTAGTATTTGTACTCATTAATGTATTAGTTTCATGCGGATGAATTATTCATTTTATATTCGTGAACTATTCACAATAAATATTTTCACACTACCATCTCCAACTCAATTATTTCGTAATAGTCCATTATATTAATTTGGCAAAATCTGAACACCTCCGATTTTGAACATACTGACTTGTTGGTGAGAAATTTTGATGGCTTCAGTACTACGACCTTCTAAAAAATGACATACTATTGAAAATACCCTGTATGTGCATTACATCTGGAATAATCTAAATATTGTGGACCGTTGAGTGTTGTATTGAACTATAATAATCTTTTCAACAATGTGCATTGAATTTCTATTTGAGACATCCCGTATAGCGATGATCGTTTAATTCAATCCCAACTCTGAAAACAAGTCGAGAGCTTCCCTCAAATGACGAAAAGCATTCGAAGCAAAAATCTCACAGAAAAGGAGGAAATAAAATGCTCTGATTGTTATCCCAGTAGACTCGACAGAACTCGAGAAAATCTCTTGTGGCATTCCTTGAACGTTTCCATCAGAAACACACATTCTTCCGTATGGTCCATCGGAATGGAAAGATTAACAGGAATCAATCTCTGAAAAACCTCGGGCGATAGCTCTCGAATGTCCGTAATTTCTCTTCCGTTTGCTTTGCTACAAGAGCGATGGACAACGTATTGTATTCCGAAGTGGGATGAGTTTTGTTTTTGGTACATTTCCGGAATCACTTAGGAAGTTTGTATATGTATGGCTGGTTAGGATGAAGTTGTTGAAAAATTGACACCTGTCGATGGGATAGAATACAAAGTATATTAAATATGAAAAGGGGGTCGTGAACTCAAACGGTCCATGAGGAAAGGATATACTGTAGACAGGAAAAGATTTGGTCGGTGATATTTTTTTATGATAAAATATTCCATAAATGAACAGGTTGTTCAGAGTGTGATGCGACCCATTGAAACGATGAAGCATTGAATCGCTATTTGTGTATTAAGAGGTGCAAAACGGCGCAAAATGATATATTTGTCGATTGAAAGAGATCTCCTGAAATGGAAAATGAATTGGTACACGAATTACACACAAGACATTTTCTACAATCGAGCAGTTCATATATTCAAAAAAATTTATATGCTTCGATTAATTAATGAAAATCAAAAGTGAGGTTTTTCACTTGATTCAATAATTTGCACTTTGGATGATTCACCTTCACCCTAGATTTTCTGTGTTTTTTCAATTTTATTATTAATGCTTTCTGTAGCCTTTATACAGGAATGGCCTTTGTCCCGTACAAATATTTCATGAGTAAATTCTCCAGAATAAAAGAAATACATTTTTTCTTTATCATTTTTTCCGAGTCGGCTCGGTTTTGAAGATACAGGTTGTTGAAAAAACCATAAAAAACACCATTACTTACCATAAAAATCACAAAAATTCAAAGAACCGAACTCTTGAAACTAAGTTTGATGTTATCAGATGAATATTTGAACGTTTTGTAATATAAAAGTATTCTCCATATTTTTCCGTATGATGCGCCGTTTTCGACAGTGGTGATGTTAGCTCCCGGCTGGCCAGTTCCCAAACGACTGACCACGGTCAATACCGTATCTACCATATCTGCAGTCGATAAATTTTTTCCAACATTCAGAATAGGGTGCCAAAGGAAATAATTATAGCGGCTACACACTGCCCAACTCGGTCGGGCCGACAAACAGACTTGGTTGGGTTGGATGTGAAATCGGTCCGTGTGTAGCTATGACCGCCGACAGAGGATTTGTGGGGTCTTGTCGCACGGCCTAGCCATCCAACCGCACGACCGACCGACCAAGTTGGATCGTGTGGAGCGCTGTCGGGTGGAAACGAGCTCATTCTGTATTCAGATGTCGACTGGAGAGGTATTCGCTACTGCAAAAATGGCCGTCACCATTGATCCGAGCGATGTATACTCCAGCGATCGTGAAATTCAACTGACCAAGTTGGACGGCGGTCGTGCCGTGTGTACGCAACGCCCAATCTGGTCGTCCCGACAGTTGGCCCGACCGAGTTGGGCAGTGTGTAGCCGCTTTTAGATGTATGCAAAGAGGGATGGACCGATTTTATTCTAAATTTTTGTTCTATTCACAATATTTGAAGGATTTACACTTGAGATGAAATATATTTTCAAAATAGCTAGCCAAAAAAATTGAAGGACATGATAAAAAGAGGAATGAATAGAATATATCAACAACATTTTTTTTATACTGAATGTCCTAGACCCTAGCTCCAAGGATCAAAATGAACTGATATTCTCTTTACTACGGATCGCATGTTACCTATATTTTTTTATAGTTGGACATAGTCTGCCAAAAAAATTTATGAAGGGATGCATAGAGGAATATTTCAGATGTACTCAACAAATTTTCGTTTCATTCTGACACCCCTAGACCACCAGCTCCAAGGATTAAAATCAACCGATATTCTGTCTGTGACGGAGAGAATTGCGCCCATTTTTTTTTATAGTTCAAAATAACCGGCCAAGAAAACTGATGAAAAGAGTATATAGAGCAATATTTCAAATGTACTAAGGAGAATTTTCGACTCATTCTGACAGTCATAGTCCCCCTAGCTCAAATGATCAAAATGAACCGATATTCTATGAAGGAATACCCTTGGAGCTAGTGGTCTAGGGGTGTAAGGATGAAACGAGGGTACATAGAGGAATATGTACTCAGGAAACCTTCCGTCTCATTTTGACAGCCCTAGAACCCCAGCTCCAAGGATCAAAATGAACCGATATTTTATCTATAACAATGTACTCAGGAGAATTTTCGTTTCATTCTGACACCCCTAGACCACAAGCTCCAAGGATATTGCGTCATAAAATATCGGTTCATTTTGATCATTTGAGATAGGGAGACTACGGCTGTCAGAATCAGTAGAAAATTTTCCTGAGTACATCTGAAATATTGCTTTATGTATTCTTTTCATCAGTTTTCTCGGTCGGTCATTTTAAACTATGGAAAAAAATAAGACATATGCACTCCGTAGCAGACAGAATATCGGTTCATGCTGATCCTTGGAGCTGGAGGACTACGTCTGTCAGAATCAGACGAAAATTTTCCTGAGTACATCTGAAACATTCCTCCATGCACCGTCTGCATCAATTTTCTGGTCGGCCATTGTGAACTATCGATGGAAAATGGGAAACAAGCGCTCTGTAATAAACGGACAATCGATTCATTTTGATCCTTGTAGATGGGACTAGGTCTGTCAGAATCAGACGAAAATTTTTCTGAGTACATCTAAAACATTCCTCTATGCAACCTCCTAATCAATTTTGTTGGCTGGTCATTTGGAACTATCGAAAAAAAAAAAAGAGAAACAAGCTATCTGTAGAACATCGGTTCAGTTTGATCCTTAGAGCTGGGTGTCTAGGGCTGTCATTGCATCAATTTCTTGGCCGGTCATTAAAAAAAAACTGGGGTGTAGTAGAGATAATATCGGTTCATTTTGATCCTTGTAGCGGGCTACATTCAGTACCCGTGACCGGAATCTTACATCACAACGGTCCGTTTTCGATTAATTTGATGTTCAAAAACTAAAGAGTATCTGTGAAACTTGAAAATGGGACTCTCGGAATAGGGTTTCGTTAGGATAGGTAATCAAGCTCGATAAATTATAAAGCACTCTTACTAGGATCTAACAGTTTAATCTTGATATAAATGTTCCAAAACCGTCATACCGATCGAATATACACGCAATTACGATCCGATGCTTTCACAATTTATGCACAAAAAACTATATTTACCCAGTACCTACTCAGGACAACACTACCAACGAAAGAGGGCTATTCTGTTCGAATCTTTGGCTAATATTATTCAGATCCCTACCTTTTTCTCTAAATCTAATCATAACACTACTATATGTTCAAAAGATATATATTCCCAATTTTTGAACCGCTGGAGTAGGCACAACTTTAACATTTCTCCGCTTTCAAATGCCCTCATTTATATTTCGCGAAAGCTTCAGACGATTCAGTTGTCAATTTTATCCATCACGGCGGGTAATAAGGTTTTCGCTTTGAGCTGTCGTGATGTTATTCTTTCTCAAGCAAGTCACATTCCAGCAATCCAGAAAACCATTATGCGACATGCTAAAATATAGACAGTACTTCAGGAATCGTGCAGATAATACGGAATTCGTTCTTCCGATTCCCTTTCGAAGGAAAAGGTCAGAAAAACTGGATATTTCAGAGCATCCGGTATTCGACATCTGCGAATAGGAGAAGGAAGTTTTAAGTTTTAAATCTCCTTGCGAGTTCATGATTGTCCTCACAGAATATTTCAATCATCAAAATCAAGATCTAAAGGAACAAATTGCAGAAATTCTTGATGATCACGGTCACAGGTAGTTAGCTTAGGGGAAATAGACGTACAAAATGACATATTTATATGTACAAAATGACAATGCCTTATTTCAAAATTGCTGTACTCTGGCCACTTCCCATCAACTGTACCATGTGAAGGCAGCATAACAATACTGTGAAATTTTGTGCGGCATTGCCACAGTCGCGCCGCAGTAATCAGTTCGAATGTGTTTCGAGCCTACAAAAATTCATTTTACTGTGATTTTCCCCTTTCTTTCTGAAGAGTCATTTGTTGTTTTTTTGTAATTATTGCTATTAAAATCGATAAACTGTGGAAGTATCTAGTGATTCCAGTTAATTTGATTGCAATGATTGGTTGCTTGGTGAAATTATGATTTTTTATTGTTTTTTGTTTGCACCTGGACGAAATGACATACATCTACAACAGGGAACTCTAACTATATGTCAAAATCAGCTAAGCGTTCGTTGCCGTGGGGCACACAAGCTTTTCCCTCCATTGGTTCGCATACTGTTTTGGTCGAGTGTTGTGTTTTGTGCATGTTTTTGGAAAAAAAATTGTTCCTGACGTTTGATTAGACTATGACTTTCTCAGAAATGCCTTTGTACAGTGATAATTAAAATTTTTGTGTGCCCCACGGCAACGAACGGTCAGCTGATTTTGACAAATCGTTAGAGTACCCTATGGACAAAATGACATAGTATGCCATTTTGTCCGTGAAGTTTCTGTTAATAAATATTTATCATTTTGTTTAGGTGATATGCCGTTGAAACTACGAAAGAAAACTAATCGTCAGTCTTGTAGCCAAGAACCTATGAGTAAGGCTATTAAAGCATATTCCGTTGAATCAGAAGGATATTGCAGACATTACGCCTGAAACTATTCCTAGTTCACATTTCCAATCAACTGAACGTCTCAACACTTCTTCAGTCCAAAAAGATGCGAGTACCGATGTTGAATATATTTTACATTCAACGGCAACAAATAACGATAAAGTAAAGTCCTTACAAAAGACAAAAGACCTGGTATTACCAATCACTGACATATCCAATTGCTACTATTTGCCAATTACCTCAGAGCCAGTTCAATCGAGGCCAAGGTAAAAAAGGAAGAATCTAGACAAAGGTGATATTTTTTAACTTCTGCTCCAAACATTCAAGAAATTATTGCTAAAAAAGGTCCAAAGGATCTACGGGCAGAAAAGAAGAGACAACTTAAGAAAAATATCTGATGATGATGATGAAAGAAATATTCCTGCTACCAACACTCCATCATCAGAAAAAAGATTGAGACTATCGAGGCACTGTACAACTGTTCAGATAGATGATAGCTCAAGAAGCGAAGATTTCTCTTCACGTTCTTAGCCCGGTGAGGGTTGGTTACGATGTAGGATTTGTTCTCTTTTTAGCTCATGCTTCATGCGCTGATCTCCCAGTGTCTACCAAACTTGTGAATTGTGTTGTAAATATTTTAGTATGTCAATTTGTCCGTACTATATGGACAAAATGGTTTTTTGTGATCGGTTGAATTTTTTCTTAATATATATTTTATTATAGTTCCTACTTAATCAAAAGCCTTTGATACTGTTAGTCAATGAACCTTAAAAGAGTTAAAACCAAGGACATTGATTAAAATTGCGGTGAATAAATAACTATGATGTTAATGTTGTGTTAAGTTAATCTATGATTGGCTCACAGTCGACGTCATAGACGACTTATGAACTTCATTGAAGTTACAATGATGTTAATTTTGGGTAGATAACTTACCTAATACAAAAATTGTGGATTGTAAGAAGTGAAAAAAAGTATGTGATTATCTATGTATATTTTTCGTTTATAGTTGAAGAGGATCAACTTCTAAAGAGAGACAATTGAGTTCAATGACGTTCTGACGATACATTTCGTGCTCTTCAGGATGCATTTTTAGTTATCAAACAACGAGGTACCATACAATGAGGAATTCTCTTCAATTTGGGTTATCATTGCATATGCAAGTTTAAACTGAATAAGTATGAGTTTAATTCATGATTTTTTTCAAATTCACCGCGGAAACTATTCAAAATCATCCTTCAAATATGGCGTTTTAAAATTTAAATCGCTTTGTGCGGAGTTTAAGATTTGGCAACAGCGCATACAAGACAATGAAAAGAACAATGTCCGATCAGCTTGTTTATAAAATAATAGCTGTTGATCTACAGACCCGTACTTACTGGCGAGCTTCAACTGCAACCGGCCATAAAAATCCCATAATATTTTACGACCTTCCTCGTTCGTCGCAGACTTCATAGACAGCCATCTTTGTCTATCTCATCAAGATAATGCATTTGTTGTCCTTTATTATCAAGGCATATTTCAGTCGATGTTGCCAGCTTGTACAACTCTCACAAAACGCTTTAAACTTTAAATACCCATTTTTATTTTTTATTTTTAAGTGCTTAAAATAATTTTTTTTTGGAAACGGTCGAAATGGTTGTTTCAAAATGTGACGTTTCAAAGATATTTCATAAAAAATACATCATTTTCGTCAGAAGGAGTATTCCCTATTCGGCGTATGATGCAAGAGCTTAGGAAAAAACCTCTGTATAAAAAAACCCTATCACCCCGTGAGTGTAGTGTAGACAAATTTGTTTACAGCATAATCTTTTAATACTGCTTCTTTTCCGTTGATATAAAAATTTCTTTTTTCCCCCACCATTCCGAAATTATGTCTGAAACAAAAAATAAGGTAAATTCAATAATACAGCCTTCATTAAAACTGCTTCGAAGGCATGATGATAACGAAAAAAAAATTGATAATAGGCATTGATATGGTCCATTTTAGTTTAAAACTTAATAAAAGTCATTTTCTCAAAATGTGGACAGTATTCTCAAAATGGACAGTATTGTCCAATTGGAAAATATTTTCTTGTGAGCATTTTATCACTAACCTTTCATATTTTCATTGGAATATAGAGTCAGGGAAGACTTTTCTCAACTGAAAGAATATTTGCGTTGTATTCAAGTAAGTTTGTTGACGGATGATTATTGTTCATAAAAAGAAATGTCAATGTCTGTGTATCGTAGAAATAGTTGCTAAGGTTCTGATTTTGACAAAAAAATTATGTGTTTTGATAACTGGAAAATTGATTACTGATTGATAGTAGATTGAAATAGGTAATTAGTTTGAGAACAAATTCATACTCGCATTCATATCAAGAGGACGAGGTAGGTATGCAGAAGAGCTTCAGCTACTGAATAAACCAACATAACGAAATTCTTCCTAAAACAAATTATTTTCTGTTAAAGCCTCCTCCTCTGATAAGATTGAGTAGGTATGCTCACATCTTCAAAGTTAAAATCGTCTCCAGTCTCTATTTTCGGCTTGACAAGAGCCGTTGGATTGTTTTTCAAAAAAAAAGTGCTTGCAATAGTTACGATTTATACAAATTCTTCATTACAGGCAACATGATATACCTGTAATCTTTGAGTGTTTTGGACTAGAGGAAAAAATGATTTAAAGATTATTCTCACTTCCAAGGGATATTTTAACAGTGTTCAACTCGCCTCTGAGGTGTGATGATACTTTGTATAATAACAGATTTTCAGTGATGAGAAAAACATAGCCTAGTTGCACATACACCGATTTTGGACGGCCGATTTTATATCGGTCGTCCAAATTCCAATAGTGAACCACGTGTGGGAACGGGACCTTGCACATACGCCGACCACTGATCGGTGACGGTAAAATGCCGGTGAGAAACCGTCCAATACCGGCATGTAGTGGCGTACGTGACTAAGTACACGTTTGTACAAGCACCGATTGTTTACCATTGAACTCAAGAAGGAGTTCTTTCTTGAGTTCAATATTTTTCACCGACCATTTCAGTCGTTTTTAGTTGGCTGATCGTTTGGACGGTAAAAATCCGGTTAGTGTGCTAGCAACTGCTGCCGATAAAATATCGGCCGATTTTATTCCGGGCCGTCCAAAATCGGTGTGTGTGCAACTAGGCATATTCTTCTGAAGTGAGTCTCAAATGACAATCAAATTTAAAGTGGCAGTCAAGATTAAATATTACCTTACTGTGACATTAAGCTGTTATTAATTTTATCTATCTTCTCTTTTTGATGTGAATAAATATTTGAATATATCTTCAAATACGCCAGCTTATGATTTCCATCGGTGTTCAAGGAGCCATTCTCATCACGATGAGCTCTCACGTCCAAAAAACACCAAACCATGGTCGTCACCATCCTTCTCCTAATGAATGACCTTGAACACATCAAAATTTACTCAAACTTGTATTCATAGAGAAATTGCTGAAATGTCTGTATTATGTAGTATCAGGAATAAGATGAGATATTTAAGAAATAATTTTTTCACGATAAAGTATAGTATACTACTCGAATGTTATGCCTGGATGATTAAGCAACCGAGACTAACTTGATTTGACTTGTTTTTCCATCCTACAAAGGTGAAAATGCTAGACAGGCTCGACGTCACCAATTTTCGATAAAAATAAAATATCTAAAACAGAAATATAGACTTGCATCGATGAACATGATATGTTCAAATATTTCCGAGTTAGAATTGTTTCTTGCAATCACTGTACTCAATATTTACATGGAGTTCAATATAAGAAACACGAATTATCGATAATGGTAGGATAATAAAGGGTGCACATTAAATCAAACGTGCAACTAATGTTTTCGTTGAATTTAGCTGATTGATATGGGATTCTCCGTTTGAAGGATTAAAATTTTATTAGGACCATTGAACTATTATATGATGGAAGTTTTTGCAACCGGGCTATAGAAACATATTCACTCTAAAAAACGAAGTAGTTCCAAGTATCCACAGATATTTCCATTTCTTCGTAGAGACCTGAAGTGTCTATAAATATTCAATAAGCTTCGCCTCAGATATCAAGTAGCCTATGTAAATGGAAGAACGCCTTCTTCTAACTAGAGATAATATATTCTTTTCCAACTCGACGCTCAAATTCCATCATCCCGATCGACGTCGTTTATCTCGTAGTGGATCTTTTTAAAATATAGGGTTTCCTTGGAGCGTCAGGTGAACCGTTTCTCCTTCACTTCAGAACAAGTCTGAAGATATATTGTTTCAAACTAACTAGCGCGCTCTTTCAATTCATATTTTTAGATAGGTGGCCCGGAAATTAGTTCGAAGAATATCGATTTTTCTCTTTACTCATGCTGGTAGTGTTGGTATACGTATTTCTTTCTTCAAAACACTCTTTTTAAAGTGAAATTTTCAGAAAAGATGAGCATTCGGTTGTTGGAATTACAGAAAACAAAATGGTTCCCCTCAGACATTTTGAACACCGGAAAATCCATAAAAAGTAGTTAAACAACAGGAAATCTTGAAACAATCAATACAAAATAAAAATGAAATAAATCAATTTATGTGCAAACAATAAATCAACACAAAACAACAATAAATAACAATAATATGAAAAATCGGATGAACAATGATGAAAGAATTGTGGAACCATTAGATTTTATAATAAAAAAATCGAAACGTCGAGAAGTACTTGAATTAAGTAATTTGAATGCGTGATTCTAATATAAATATTCATTCTGTATTTGTAATTCAACTGCTTTAGCATAAAAAATTACCGAGTTATGAATGTTTGAAATTTTAATGTCACATTAAAAGTTCGCTTCAACCATTCATTTGAGGATAATATTTCTGGAATTCAATGTAAGTGAAAATTTCAATGTATAGCTCAAAGATGAGCTTCAAGCTATTTTCGGACCATGTTAAGAGGTTAACGAAGTCGATAATGATTGATAATAAATAAATATTATTATTTCAATAACCTTTGTTTCAAATGAAACATATATACTTCGAAAACTTTCAGGAATGTTATGGGGTTTATATATTTACGCATTTTATAAGTAGTAAATTTCTCGCCATTTTCTAGCTATTCTGACAATTCCGATATTTGTTTGATACCTCTTCGTTTTTGAAAACCTTGCCTAATTTTGAAAAGAGCAACGATTTTTGATTGGTAAACATTTTCATACGGAACTGTAATACCTTTTTCTCGGGGTACTCTAGCGCCAGCTATTCTAAAGGAAAAATAGCAAACCTACCCTGGTAGCTTCGAGTCGAAGACAAGATTCCACGGTGTCTGGGGTATTAGCGACAACCAGTGAAAGTCAAAATCAACGTAAACAAATTATATTTGTCGACGCGTAAAAGGAAACACAAATGGCACTATTACAAAATCCGTATAGTGAAATACTCCACTGTTGAACGGAAACAGTCTACTTTATACACTTGAACAGGTTTATCTCGGAAACAGATACAAACGACAATATTAGTGAATTTACAGAGCCAAACGGACGGAATGAAACAGGGATCCGATCGTGTTACGGGATTCACGGACGTGTTCGCCAGCCAGAACCTAAGACGCACACTTAACGAAAAAGTATCGGATCTCAGCCAGGTTAGGGGATGAAATAAGACGGCACAGACTAACGACAGCTCACCCCCAGGTGTGTTCTGCACCCCCTGAGTATCCACGCCAGCGGTGTGCTTTACTAGCAGTAGGAGTGGATGTTGGGGAGAACGGGTTGAAGGGAGTTTAGCCACTCCAAAGTACGTTCCTACTAGCAGTAGGAGTGGAGCTTAAACTGTGGTATAGGAAGGGTAGAAAGAGAGGCTGAAGTTCCAACAATATAAAGAACGGAATGTCGTCTCACCTATGGTTTCGGTACGGGCACTCGCACTCGGAAATTTAAAACCACCAAATAGAAGTAAAGCAAAAAAAAACAAATTCTATTCTGGATTCCAAAAATAAATGAAAAGAAAACCCAAACTTCTTTAACGGCAAAAAAAGCAAATGAAAACTTGTCATCACACGTTAGTCTTTGGGGCAGTTAATCGTAAGTCAAGTGACCTGCGGGAGGACACCTGATTTTATACCCACAGGGGGGGGTGCGGAAATTAGATCTGCCCCGGCTGTCCAAAATCGGTAAAATTTGCGTCGATGAAGACTCGGTTATCTTCCAATTCAGGATGTTTTATACGGTGCGACATCGTTTTTCAGACTGAAAACGGAATAGAAACGGCGCGGAATATCTACAATTCCGAACGATGTCGGAATCCTGAATTGGAAACTTAAAATATTTCTCTCAAAATTAATTCAAAATAAAATTACTAAGATGAAACAAAAAGATTACTCTAAAAATGAGGGCGTATTTTTGCCAGAAAAATACCCCTCCATTACAAAACATGAAGAATCTGACGCAAAAGTTTATTTCGTTATTCAGGCATGATGCGTGGGTTCCTAAATTTTCTTATTTTACAGTCTTACGGCACTCCACTACAGCCATGATGTGATTTGTGCTGCTCGAATTTCGTTTCATGATACTTTTGTCAAGTTTGCTTTGAAACGATATGAATTATATCCTTATAGGGATAATGCGATTTATAGCCATATCTGGAAAATGGAAATAAACAAATATCAACCTAATTTTGAGCCATGCATTCGAGGTAATCCCCAAGCTAACATATTCTTTTTTCGTGAAACAATATCTCCTCAACGAATAAAACAATATGGAGTTTTATGACGCGGTGGGTTCCAATATCCAGAGATATATTCGTGGAACGTAATTCATTTGGAAAAAATTGCGATTTTATTATCGTAACTGCAATGTGGTTTTTATTACACCAACACGGGTAAACAGTAGGTGGTTATTGGGCAGTAATATTTTTATGATTCTCGTTCATACGGCTGTTATGTGCTTCACATTCATCAATGTTTTATATTTCAATTTCACAAGTTGATTACGGTTGGGAATAATTTCGGCGTATTGTGCACAATGCAATATTCATGCATCTCGTTTAAAATCATGTCGAATGTCAGTAATCTATCACAATACCTGATGAATTGACTGACAGGAATTAGTTTCTGATACTTCCGAAAGCAGAAACTTACAGATCGCGGACAGAATTTTCCATAGCATTGTTAGCACTAGTAATACCTAATTACAATTTCACGAACTAAAAATTTGGGAGAGTAGGTATAAGTGTGAAGTTAGCCCAGCACTTTTCGATTTTCGAAAAAAAATTTTTTTGCTGAATTTGGCTAGGTTTGTGTTGCTTTGTGCTGTTGAAATTTTTTCTTTATTCTACACGGTTCTCAAAATATTTCACAAAATGTATTGAATGGGCCAGCCGAGCACTTATCGGAAAAATGAGTTTTGGCAACTGAAACAGGTTGTGCTATGCATGTACAGTATTGTGCCGTTCAAATTTTTGCGAAAGTTCCTCTCATCTCCCGGAAAATCGAAAATGAAGAAAAAAGCTAGCCCAGCACTTTTGTTTCTTCTTCTCAAAAATTATTCGAAAAATTTGTGCTACATTTGTGCCTACTTGTGCCGTAAATATTTTTTCTAAAATTTGTCGGATTTTCCGGGAAATCTTGAAATTGAAAAAAAGTTAGCCCAGCACTTTCGTTTTTTCTCAATGAAAACATATGTGAACAATTGTGCTACACGTGTGCTAACTTGAGCCGTCGAAATTTCAGCGAAAATCCTTCTAGTTTTTCGAAAAATTGAAATTTTGGAAAAAAATCAACCTAGTATTTTCGTGTTTCTGCAGTTTAATTTTTTTTAAATAGTTGTGCTACATTGGTGCTGATTTGTGCCGTTCTTAACGGCATTATAAACCGGCATAACTGTAGATATTGGCCAGATGAAAATCCAAGACTATTTCGTGAAGTGCACACTCAACTTCCCCAAAAATCAAATGATTGTGCGTTTATTCATGGAAATCACATAATCGGCCCTTTTCCTATAATTGGTAATCTCACTGCCAAATTGATCTATTGGAGAACGCTATTTATCCAGCTCTCGTGCAAGTATTGGATAATGCAGAAGACCATGAATCGATCAACTGGTGCGTCAGTTCTCTGATAAGAATTTTCCCCACGCCTGGATTGGGGACATATTGAGTGGCCACCCAGATCACCTGACCTGGCTCCAATGGACTTTTCTCTATGGGTTCACCTGAAAGCCTAAATCACTAGATGATTCGCGAACACGGATCGTCAATGAATGCCGTCAAATTACACCCGAAATCTTGAGTAGGTAATGTGCGTGAACGTTTTCAGCAAAACTCATATTCGTGCATGGAAGTGAATTGTGCCCATTTCCAGCATTCAATATACTAATCACCCAAGTAGGTACACTTCTACAATTTTACCTGTCATTTCGTTATCGCTAGAAATGTCGAAGGGAAATTTCAGGATCAGATACTTAGTACTCGATAAGATTTCAGCATGAGGTATCGCAATACCCCACATCCTTATTAAAAATCAAGGAGCTGTACTCATCCCCTTCAGGGGGTTGCAGTTACGGGAATGAAAAGAGCGAAAATGTTGTTCTTTCTCAAATCAATTGACGGGTTCGAACGATTTTCCACATTCTCATTTTAAAGCCTAAAATCGAGGTGTTAAATTTTCGTTGTTCCTATGATATGTTGTGGATATACAGGGTGATTCATAACTATTGTGACATAGGCTAAGGGCAGATGGTTTGGACCAAAATATGGCGATAGGACCAAATATACCTCAATAAAATATTGCAGGGGAAAAAGATAGAGGGCGTTGAAGTTCATTTTTTTTTTTCGTTTTTTGCTAATAATTTCACTGTATATTTTTTCATCCGTTTTTAAGAAAAACACAATTGAAGAGTTCAAAGCATCGGAAGGGGATTTGAAGTAACGATTTATTTATTTTATTCGTATATTTCGATGATGGCAGGAAAACTTCGGTCGATAGCCATCTGATGATTTTTTATTATCAATAAAGTTAATTTCTCTCTCTCTCTATTTCGATGATAAAGCATAATTGAAAACAATGTAAAATAAAAAGAATAAACTTAAATTAAATGTTCTACGTGGCCTTCTCCGACTTCTATGCCTTTTCTAATTCTTTTAATAAAGGACTTTCAAACTTCCAAGAAAATATTATTCTGTCCCCTTATAAAAATTCAACTTCAACGCTCTCTATCTTTTTCCACAGCAATATTTTATTGAGGTATATTTGGTCCTATCGCCATATTTTGGTCCAAATAATCTGCCCTTAGCCTATGTCCCAATAGTAATGAATCACCCTGTATAAAAGTTGTTCTATTGCGGTTGCAAACACCGAAAACAAGAAAAGAATTAAAAACTGCTTTCTGGGCACCATCTTCAGAAGGTTGAAACTAAGCAGGGGGGCTAAAAAAGGAAAATTTATATGAGAAATCCACACTATTGTTTGACAGGGAATCACCTCCTAAAGTTTCTCGCAACTATTCATAAACACCCTGTATATCATATCTGTTCAAAACCCTTAATTCGGAGTATAACTGAATAATTTGAAGAAAACTGCGATGTCACAATCATTTATAAAGACCTTGTATAATGTGCAATTGACCATTAACATCTTTACATCCAGTCATTTCTTCACTATTTGTGTGCGAAAAACTGTAATCTACTGGAACTATTCCTATCCACACAGTAGAACATGTCTAAGTAAATGGCTTGTTTTCGGTCGAGGAAATGAATATTTGAATATTTCCGTTCCGAACGACATTGCGTGAGGCAGAAAAACAAATAAAACTTCTTAATGGAGAAATGGACATGATTGGAGGGGGAGGTTGAAGAAATGATATAACGATCAGGAAACACGTAAAAGAAATTACTGAACAGTAGAGGTGCTTCGAAAATATATTTGTTCAAGTAACAAACCTCTCAGCCTTACCTCGGAAGGGACACCCTATCTGATTTTGCTTTTAAGGAACTATTAATAACGATAACTCTCCTTGTTCAAACAAAGACAACTTCTTTAAAACATCCACTATACAAAGGTCCCGAGGTAAAGGCAACAAAATTTGGTCACAGATTCTCGTGACAAATTTGGGAGATCTCTAGTTTTGATTTTTGTCAGGAGGCCCTCTTTTTGATAGTTACATCTCAGAATTTGGTTATACGAGAATGAATGAATTTGGTAGGTACATCCAAAGTATGAATTTGAGGGGTACTGAAAAATTTTAGGGGACTGACTCAAACATTAATGAGCGAAAGCCAAGGGGGGGCGGGGTGTGATTGATTCTAGCTCACCTGAATTTAGTGAGGAAAACTCTTTTCTAGGGGAGGTAATTACCCTCAGTACCCCCCTGTGGATGCGCCCCTGATTGGGTACGCAGGAGTTTTATGATATGCGAAGTCTCATACTTCTACTTATTTTGTCGATGGAACGCCTAAAAACATATTTTATATGGCCACAATGTCTTTGAAACTATCTACTGAACATCAATCACGTACCTATTTGAATTCCTCAAAAATAAAATTCAATTGAGAAACTTTCTTATTTCTTGCAATTTTATCATGGACCCTAAGATTCTTGAGAAAAATCTAAAAATGTAATTGAACTTTTTTCGAGATTATACTTGATCCTGTTAGATTTTCCTCGCAAATCTTGTTTTATGACAAGAATGTTCTTCAATTGAAAGGGCTTTCAATTGGTTTGAAAATTCATCAGGAATTCCTATACGCGGTTTTTATTTGGTTTCACTGACATTGTGGCTCAGTAAAACGTGACTTTAGGATGTCCTTCGCCAAAATAGGTAAGTATAGTGTACGATGAGATTTCCCAAATCATAAAACTCGTGTGTACAAAATTCAGTTATTTTCGTATAACCGAATTCTAAGATCAAAGAAGTCATCTGCTAATTTGGTATGGAATATCTGTGAAAAAATTTTGTTGCATTGATTTCAGAACACTCTGTATTTCTGGAATTATTCAGACATTCTAACTATAGTTTTTTTCTAACTGTAAATTATCTCTGAGAATTAAATTCAATCAACATATTATTATCAAGAGCTCAACCGAAATAGCATTAGTACTTGATCTTTATATTTGAAGTACGGCTCTGCAGCTCGCATTTCTTACAGTTCAACAGTGATTATATATTGCGGTTTAGTTAGACTATCCCCAGATAGATGTCCAATGCCCAATGACTGATTTTTTCGAGATTATCTTACTTCGTGTGGCGGTCTCTGCGAATGAGATAAGGAACTACAAATTATTTTGGCTTCACTTGGTTGAACTAAGTCGCTCTAGGGGGTTGAATACTCAAAGATATAGGTAAAAGGGCAATGAATTAAGTAACACGGATGGTATTTTCGGGTGAGTTTTATTGGTAAGAATAGTAAAGTTATTCGGTATAACTGTGCGCAGAGGGTAAGTGTGCGCAGTGCGTATGTCTCGACTATGAAATGTATGAAAGAAGGGTTCATTTGGGTGAAGAAGGGCGCAGAATCACCAAATTAGTTTATTCATAGAACTGCGCCGTGCGACGTTTTTTTAACTTTTTATTTGCAATCAATCTACTAGTTTTCTTATTAATTTTTAGCATCTCTGCAAATTCTGCTAGGTCCAAGTGCCGAGTCCGATAGTGTTAAACAATATTTTATTCGATCATGCTTATATTATTCTAAATATATAAAAAAATATTTCAGGTTCTGTTAGCTGCTCAACTCTATACGAACGTTAATTCACATTTTGGCTTACTGGGGAAAGTGGACGCGGGTAAATGTGCGCATAGATTAATTATATGGGCATTAGTTCAGTGAGGAATAAATGACGACATTGTTGATTTTCTTGGTTGAAACTCGATCAATATTGTTCTATTTGTACAGAAAAACATGAAGAGCTACCAACAGAGAAAAGTATCAAGTGTTGTGTTTACCAGAAATGGTGGTACGAACATTAATGCACTGCTTGTAAAAAGGCGCTTCTGTTTTGACCATAGACCGCATTTCTCTAATATTGTAATACTTTGATGTCATTATTTTGTAAGAAGTTTTTGTTTGTTCACATTCCGATGTTTTTTCATAGATTAGAAAATGCTCTATCTTCTGAATATGTTTCAATTTTCCTAGCTTCAACATTTGAAACAGGTTATGGCCTGAAAGGCAAAAGTGCGCACAGTTGCCCCGAATTACTCTAATAAGGAAATTGGATATGATATATGCATAGCAAAATAACTGAGGATACGACTGAAACATTCATTTTCCTATGTAAGCATCGAGATTCATCATTTCGTTCGAAGAAAATGAAACATCTGTTCCGAATCATTGAAAACCCAGAAGGATAAGAACACGAAAGTATTCTCCCACCAAATTCCTCACAAATCGATTTGAGCTCTTTCGAAAAATCAAGGGGTGCTCTTATCACTATTCAGGAATCAAGCAATTTCTACCCAGATTAACACGTAATTGAGAATTAAGTCTGGGAGCCACGCTATCGGGGTTCAGGCAATGTATTTTGGTTCTAGTCCGAACGAGTACAAGCAAGAAATACATGCTATGTTTTACCACTAATTGTTGGTACAGGCATGACATGACACACGCTTTGTTGTTGTCATGTATTTTGTTCTGAAATTCAATTCTCTATCGATTGGTACAAAATTTCGCTGATAGAGTCTTTGTAATTCAAATCGCAATACCTATATCGATGAAAAAAATTTCAATTCAGGTAACTCTGAAAGATGAATATTTTCAAAGTGCTTTGTTGAAGATAGAAGAATGACGAGTTATTTTCATTATGGAAATGGGGATTGGACAGGTTTTATTCGATAGTAGTTTCCACCGAAATTGAAGGAGTTAATTCAGGCGGAAATAAATCTACAATTCTCATTAGAGAACTCTCGCTGTTTGTTTCAATTGATCGTATGGTGCCTTTTATTCTTCGTCCTTTTGTAGAGCAAAAAACAGGATCTTCATGAATGATTAACTATGGAGTGTGTGTCGATATCTCACTGACGAGACGAAGCGAGACTTTTCTCGGTGTCGTCTCGAGTCTCGTAGATTCGTACGAGAGTCTCGCAGTGGTTTCGTAGTCTTGTGAATATTTTGGAAAATACATGGAGAAGTATTGCTTCGGAATTTCAAAATTTTGTAATCATTTCGGCAGCAGAAGTTTTATGAACAACCAAATTGATATTGAGAATTCTTGATTGAAATACAAAACCTTTAATCCACTGTAGGGGCATGTTTTGAAACATTTCACATCTGACATTCTGACATAATATAATCATACACTCTCTGATATTATTTTTGAATTTCACATGATGGGAACATATTTATAGTCCATTCAAGAATGATTGACATCTCGGGTGGCTATGGAAAATCGAATTTAGGTTGGTAATAACCCATAAGTTAAGATTTTGTGTTGTGAAATTCAGGTTGTTAATATGAATAGACAGTGATCTATAGAACTATTATTATATGTGAATCTATGCACTGACAGCAGATAATTTGAATTTTGATTGCTGTTTATGTTCTTAATTTAATCTCACAAATTGAAAACATAATTTTATCAATTTGGAATGCCGATTAATATGCTCTGACTTTGAAAATTTCTCGTTTTCAAATACTTTTCTAGGATATATTTGTTATTCCAGTTCTGTGATTGAAACTACAGAAATTATTGAATATCTTCTGTGACCAGATATTAAAGTGCGTCTGGACTTTCAAGGCCAGGGACTATAAATATATAGTCCATTCAAGAATGATTGAAATCCGAGTAGGTCTTGAAACTGTGAGCGCAGCTTAATATCTGGCCACAAAAGATCTTTAAAAATTTCTGTACTTTCAATCACAGACCTAGAACATATTAATATAACCTAGAAAAGTATCTGAAAATAGGAAATATTCAAATTTACAGCATATTAATCAGCATTCAAAATTGACAATTTTGTTTCCAATTTGAACGATTAAATTAAGAATATAAACAGCTGTACAAAATTCAAATAACTGTCGGTAATGCATAGATTCATATATAATAGGTCTATGGATCAATGTTTATTCAAATACCAACCTGAATTCCGCAACACAAAATCTCAACTTAAAGCCGTTTGCAACAGCCGAGAATACTCTAGAGAATTTACTCGAAAATTCATGCGCCGTGAATTATTTACCGTTGCATACGCACTTTCGGTAGAATTCTCTGTTCAGTTGCATACAAAATAATATTTGCCGTTTTCTTGCGAGAATTTTGTAGAGAATTCTCCAGAGTTATTTTCCTATCAAGTGCGGAAAGTGATACTTGCCCGCACGAAACTGCTTCGCATCGTTCGGGCAACGGCAGTTTCGTGCGGGCAAGACACTTTACGCAAGAGTCAGGAACAAAATTTTTTCTACAAGCGCTTGAAATATATAAATATATCCATTTCACGAAACAGATCATATCTCATTTGATTAATTCATATATAATGACAGACGTAATTCTGCATGTCATTACTATGGGTTTCTCATCGTTGACGTTCTATGCATAGAAACATGCTAGAATGGGGTATTTTCCTAAAACTCAAAAAAAGAATTGAAAATTATTTTTGGAAACCATTTTCCATTGGTTAGTCACCACATAAAAGGTTCCACTCAAAATTCAGTAGGAAAAAAAATATAGCCTTTGAAAAAAAATATGTGAGAGCTTGTGACGTAGAATGCCTTTACTAGAGTCTAGTAATTTTTATGAATTCGACAACATCGAACCGATCAAGAGGATATTATATAGAACTTGGAACATAAATGCATTTATGTATTTATGTTCCAAGATACAGAATTATATCTACCTGAAACCGATGACAGTTTCTGACATTGTATTAAACGTTCTTGTCATATTGTTATAACTTGTGGAAATGGAGTCGAATTTTTCAAAAGCAAGCAGTGAAAATTTACCACCTGTAAACTATGTAATGATTCACGAATTTTTCTCTCGTAATACTAATTATTTGAGAGTCATTGATGGCAATACACAACCATAGACGCAATAATATATGGAGATCAGAAAATTTGATGAGAAACATTGATGAGTGTTCCAACGATGCCGGATTGTAAAAGTGACGTAGAATGTTTCTGGGAGAATGCCTCCGCGATGTGAATTTCCGTAATTAAAAACAGGCAAAATACAACTGTTAAAAAAGAAAAAAAATACTTTTCCATATATTTGAGATATGAGGATTTCGTTGATATATATTTTGAAATTTAGGAAAATACCCCATTTAATTTACATACTCAATAATATTTGCGTGCGGGAAAGTGACTCTTTGCAACTTGAAATGCGTGCGGGAAAAAGGTTGAACGCGCACGCTTGTAGAAAAATAACTATTATTCTAAGCATTCTTCTATCAGTACTTTCTATATAGGAAATGAAATAATCCATTTTGTTACGAATCGTTCTAGTTCGAGACTCGTTTGGGTCGAAAACATATATAGACTCAAAAATGGCATTCTTCATAAAATTTAAAGTGCTTTTATTTCTGGGTAATGTTCATTACCCATGACCAGGTCTTTCGACCTGATATCTTATTGCAGATTATACAAAAAAGTCAGAAGAACAACACCGCCAAGCTTCATATTAATTTTCCTCTTTTTTCCATACGAAGCCCCAAAAAATAAACTGTTTTGATCGAAAATTTCATCAGAATGATCGAGAGCAGAAATTTTTCATTTTACTGCAAGACGAACGAAGTGAACGTATTGTTAAAAATTTTCAGGGTATGTTCATATAAAACACTGTGCCTTGGTCTTGGTGGTCTTTGATATATTTCATAAATATTCCATTCATTTGTGTGTTCACTCTGAAAAACTGAAAACTGTATTGATCGTAAAGTGATGCAGCTGATGCATCTTTAGCAGTAAGATCTTCTGTCGGCAATAAGTTGGTATACTCTCACGGTATGGGTTATGGCATAAATGGTTGGGACTATCCTCTACTTGTTGAGGATTTTCTCATTATTTCGGAGGAAACTTTCAGTTGTGTGAATATAGATATAAGGTCCTTTCGTTTGCATAGGAAGTGTAGCACATTCCTACACTTGGTGTAATTTACACTCGATTTTGGTATTCGTTTGCTGATTGGATTTATACCAGTCTAGAGCAGGTGTAGTTTATCTATACTTCATTCAAATTTATTTTAGCAGTCGGTTGGCCATGAAATAATTTTCTCAAGTTTTTGTAACTAGAACGAAGTTAGGTTGGCACTCATGAAATGTCGTTAATGTCATAACGCCGTTGCCACAACTAATATCAATTTTTATTACGAAAATGCCGAAAGTGATTGAAAAAAGAGACAAGGTTTCAGGAAGTGCTATTTAGAATTCAGGTCCGCTCATTCAAATAGTTATAACCTGATATTCTAAAATCCACAATACGTCAGACGGTAGCGAACATATACAATGTGAGAGAATTTATATAATGTTTCATCTGAATCTAAACGACTTATATTTCATCTGGATATTTCCACAATCAGAAAGATTGTGAATGAAGACGATGACAAAGAATTTCCTTCTATTGGGAGACCCAAAAACGTGGTGACATTTGAGAATTTTTATGTTTTAGTGAATTAATGCGAAAAGTTTACTACAGTATTTTCGATAAATGTCATCGGAGAATAAGTTCCCTAAAATGGATTTTTCTATTTTTCATTTGACTTGTCCTATACAATGTAAATGTCTTAAGGTACTAATAAATACCTAATTATTATAATTACATCAACGTATTAAGATGAATAGCCACAAATACGCGCAAGTTGCCCTGTTACTTGTTTATTCATGTGAAATTTTTGTTCAAAGGTGAAGTTCATCTTAACTTGAAGCTTCCTTCAATTCCTTTTACTTATATTGATGCAAGATGATTTTTGTTGAAGAATTTAACATTCTTGTAATTATCTCTTAATTCCTTCGGGAGATACCCATTCCCAACCACTGCATCATATGCATTTCATCTTCGGGTTAATATTTTTGAAATCTACAAATGATGTAAGCCAAAGAAGATAACGAACATTAACTCTCCTCAAGCTAGTGCATATTATGATATTATACTGATCTCTTGTATTTTCCATGCAAATAACTGGATTTGGTATGCCTTCAAACATTTTGTATAAACTACAATTATGTTCGTCACATATTTTCCGAAGAGATTCGACATTGTGATAAAATACGTAATAACAGAAACTTTTACGTAGAACGGGCAACAAAGCGTTGATTTAAAACCCAAAAATGTTTTGACAAGCTTCATAACCCCACATTTTCGTACTATACAGAGTGAAATGTGTCAAATTTCCATGGCCAACCGACTGCTAAAATAAAAGTGAATGAAGTATACATCTAGTCAAACAGAGGTAGAATATTAGTGTTCTGTGGTGTAAAATGCAAAATTTGATATTAATGTCACGGACGTCACTGTAATCTATTTCAATATGGATAAGATTTAGGCCCGGTACTTTCACGTGCGAATAAATAAATTTATTCGCATTTATTAAGTCTTATTCGTAAGATTAGTAAAAATGCAGTCTTTTCACTTTCAGATAGTGTTATTCATCGAATAAATCTGTCATTGAAACTTAATTAGAAGAGTTTATTTGTCATAGATCGAATGTCGGTACGTCATTATTCGTTGAATAAAATTTATTCTAAGGTGAAAGTACCGGGCCTTAATTTGAAATTTGCAATAAGTTCATATGTTTACAAGAGGTTGAAAAAGTAAAAAAATCTTCTGAGAAACGTAACGTTTAAATCAAAATTATTAGTCTATGAGCATATGTTACATATGCTATTGTCTTCGTCTGGGTTTCTATCAGGAGGGGGTTGAATCGGATATCGTTTCATACCTTAGAACATAAATACATGGAATGGACATTGACGTGCTATGGATGTATTTGTTGTGGTACAAGCATTCGATGCTTCTCTGTCTAGCGCGACACTGAGGCAGTGGCGTAAAATAATAGGTAGTTATTTTCCTATCAAGTGCGGAAAGTGATCTTTGCCCGCACGAAACTGCCGAACGATGCGGAGCAGAGCTCGGGTAAGCATTTGAGTGCGGGCAAGACACTTTCCGCAAGAGTTAGGAACAATATTTTTTCTACAAGCGCTTGAAATATACCATTTCACGAAACAGATCATATCTCATTTGATTAATTCATACATAATGACAGACGTAATTCTCCATGGGTTGCTGATCGTTGGCGTTCGGTCCATAGAGACATGATAGAACTTAATTTACTCTATAATATTTGCGTGCGGGAAAGTGACTCTTTGCAACTTAAAATGCGTGCGGGAAAAAGGTTGAACGCGCACTCTTGTAGAAAAATAATTTTATATAGCTCCTACCTTTTTTACGGAAAATTGACGTGACAATGATGTCAGATTCAACTATCTCAATTGTGATTAGCGACACTAAGCAACTATCTCAGTCCAGTCTTTGGACAACAACAAATGTTTATTAAATTTCTTTTCACAGGTGTATAGGTCTATGATTTGTTCACAAAACCGACTTTTTAGAAAAAAGGCCAACTAGTTTCGACTTTATTTCATAGTCTTCATCAGGGCTCTGAAATAGAACAACACGATCTACAATGAACTGGGAGGATAATGATTAAAATAATAAACACGATAGAAACACTCCAAAAAGAAAAAAAAAATTTCTACACAAACAATAAATCAAACAAGTGAGAAACAGGCTCGAAAATTTCAACTTACATTTTCAATTTGTGTGGTTCTGTTGTCAACTATTGAAATTTTGGAAATGATAACAACTGCTTGCATGGGGGATGTTTAAAAGACTGAGGTTAACATATTGAATTTTCGGAATATGCGTGGAATCTGAATTATGATAAACGTCAGCGCACCTCGGATTGAACCACTAAAAACTCCTGATTTTTCCAATTAAATAATGGTAACAAATGTTTATTTTCATTCCTTTTAACTATGTTCCAAGTGTCATACTGGGTGGTGCTGTGTGTTAGTTTAGTACTCAGTAGTGGTCTGTTTACTGGATAGTAGGTACTCAATAGCGCTTGCCAGTATTGAATAAGAGTCCATCAATTCCAAACGTTCTCCATCGGAGAAGAAGCCAGGTTGCTCTGATGAGGTCAAATTAGACCGAAACCATTGTCAGCATCTGCGTTCCTTTGATGAAGCGTGCTCCATTTGGAGCTCTGACGATGGCAAATTGGCTACTTTAATTCAGATAGTAACACTTGTTGAAATTCATATCAGCAGGTGGTATGCATCTGAATTAATCCTAATTATTGTGTTCATTGCCTCCCTGTTTAGGCGTGATCATTCTTGATTATTATTAATACTATATAGTGTAGTGATATCTGACAGAGAAACGGGAACTAATTCAATTCATAACTATTGGAATAATGATTTGAATCAAAATATGATGATAGGATCAAGTAGGAGGAAATATTGCTGGGAAAAAAGATCAAAGTTATTATTTTTTTCGTTCTTTGCTGATAATTCAAGCATTTATTTCTCATTATCATCAAAATCGGCACATGGGTAGGTATAACGTTTAAGCTTGAAGTTACGTTCATGTGCTTCTAATTGTGATTCAAAATGATCACATAGGTAATATAGAAAAGGTGGTAGAAGCTCTCCCTAATGACAAAAGGTTTTGGCAGGAGGTTCACTTTTTACTCAGTTTTATTGTCGAATTTGAATATTATTTAAATGAAATGAGATTATTTAGACGATCTGAAGAAAAAGAACTCTTTTGAAAAACTCTATTCTTGTAATTTCAGAATTGAATCTATTGGAAAGCCACAAATTTCTGCGAACGTCTCGAAACTTTTATACAAATAGCTGGATCGACAGACGATGGAGTTCGATTACGCTAAAAGTTTACTGAAATCCAACTGTGACGTGAATGATGCATAATACTCCTTCCCGAGGGTTATCAGCAGGTTCATTTATCCCGAATCTATAGGTGTCTAGAGACTGGGATATATATGAAAATATTCATCCGAAGAGATTGCCCTGATTCATGGCGCCCTAGAACGATTTGACAAACGACTCTTCGAGAACTTCTCGAACTAGCCTTCCAGAGTCACAATTCACAAATTACGATTATGAATATTAATTATTTTGAGGTCTGCTGGTCACTAAGGGTAATTTTTTGCGATTCTCTTCCAACTAGAGTTTTAGACACATTTTTATGATAGTGGTTTAGCACTAATTCTATTACTTTTCATTGAATCCAATAATTGACTGACTCCATATATGAGAGATATTTTGAAGGTTGCCAGTTGATAGATGTGCAGGGCGGGCGAACTTCGATGGGATTAAATGGCAACTCTATAACCTCAAAAGCTAGGGAAACACTAGACATGTTTTGTTAAGTTGTGAGAGATTTCGAAAATAACTTTCATTCCAGATATTTGAAAAGATGCTACGAGAATGAGGAAAAAACGATAATTTTGACATGACTACATTCACTTGTACTTCTAGCTCTATTATATACATACAGAAGAAAGTAAAGAGTAAACACCCCGAATTTCCGACTTTGTAATCAAAATGTGGAAAAAACATTTTTCATCCCTGTAACTTCAATTCTCTAACGGAATTGAGCACAACCCCTTGATTTTGAAAAGGGATGCGGCTTGTTCCGTAAACTAATTTTGGAGATGGTATGGAGTACTATATGATCCTAAAATTTCGCTTCAAAATATCCATATTAAATGAAATTGCACAGAAAATAGTAAAAGTGAAATGTGGAATATTATTCGTATTCAACACATTTCGAAGGAATTACATATTCATTCTAATTTTTCCACCAAATAAGTATATCAATCATGTTTTTGATTTATCTTAATCTATCGTGAATTTTTGAGAAAGTCACAAGTGTATCAATGCGATTGTTCATTTGAAGTGGAATTAAAATGTTGTATTCCGTAGAAGAAGGGGTGAAAATTATAGAATTATATTTTCGAATTAACGACTTTACGCGAACAACAGCGGCTTCATTTAACGAAGGAAATCCTGGAAAAAGTTAACCGCTGCTTATGTTATTCAACTGGTTGCCTGACGTACCTAGTTCAGTCAGAAACAAAAAAAGGGTACATGAAAAAGACGAAGCGAGGGACGTAGCTGTCTTAGGTCATGTAGCAATGGATTACACCTTCAGTACGACGATATTGACCGATATATCTGGTGTTTCACGCACAAAAATCATGAGTAATCCTTAAACAACATGAATTCCATCCTTATAAGATCCATTTGGTTCAGGAACTGAATGAGGATGATCCCGATCGTTGACTCTATTTCTGCGAAGTGATCGGTGTAATAATCAAAACTAAATGTTCGATATCTTTTTCTTCATTTACCTTGACGGCATTCGATATCAAATTTTCGGACGAGTTTTCATTTCACCTAATCGGCATATTGTAAGCCGGCATAACTGTCGGTATTGGTTAGATGCAAATCCAAGATTATTCCGTGAGGTATACACATCTATTAGAGCACTCGGTTGGCCATGAAATAGGAATTTTCTCAAGTTTTTGCAACTAAAATGGAGTAAGATTGGCACTCATGAAATGTCGTTAATGTCATAACGCCGTTGCCACAACTAATATCAATTTTTATCACGAAAATGTCGAAAGTGATTGAAAAAAATAGAAGACAGGGTTTCAGGAGGTGCTATTTAAAATGCAGGTCCGCTCCTTCAAATAGTTACCCTGATATTCTGAAATCCACAATACGTCAGACGGTAGCGAGCATATTCAATGTAAGTGAATTTATATAATCTAAAGGACTTATATTTTAGCTGAATATTTCCACAATCAGAAAGATTGTGAATGAAGAGGATGACTAAGAATTTTCTTCTATTGGGAGACCCAAAAAAGTGGTGCTATTTGAGAAATTTATGTTTGAGTGAATTAATGCAAAGAGTTACTACAGGATTTTCAATGAATGTCATCGTGGAATAAGTTCCCCAAAAATTGATTTTTCTATTTTTCATTTGACCTGTCCTATTGTAAATATCTTAAGGTACCAATAAATACATGATTATTATTATTATATCAAAGTTTTGAAAATATACAGCCATAAATACGAGTTAGTTGTCCTGTTAATTGTTCATGCATGTGAAGTTTTTGTTCAAAGGTGAAGTTCCTCTTGACTTGAAACTTCCTTTAATTTCTTTTACTTCCATTGATGCAAGATGATTTTTGTTGAAGAATTTAACATTCCTGTAATTATCCGTTAATTCTTTCGAGATATACCCGTTCCCAACCACTGCATCAAATGCATTTCATCTTCAGGTTGATATTGAAAACTACAACTGATGCAACGTATTCCATCTTTAGAAAGAAGATAACTAACATCTCCTCAAACTACTGCATATTCTGAGTCAATTTTCTTCCACAGCAAAAATCAATATATTTAAAAACTAATCTCTTGTATTTTCCAAGCAAATAACTAGAGGTGGTATTCTGCTTTAATCTGTAAGCCAATCTGTAACTTTTCATAAGCTCACAGAAAAATTGCGATTCTGGACGGTTGAATCAATCCTTATCAACAAAAAAACATAAATTATATTCATCGAAATTTCCTCATATCAAACACTCTGCAACTCAGAAATTCCATCTAGTTGATTTGAGTAAAATCTTTTTATTTTTATCTCAGTATTATAATGATATATTTTAAAAATTCAGCAACTTGTGTAGAGTAATGTTGCGAAGTTTTGCTAATTTTTCGTCAGATGAGATGACATTCAATTTATGCTAGAACTTGTAGTGCCGAAATTTCCACTTTTATATCCAAAGGATAAATTTGTTTTTTGGAAGCCAACCAGCATCTAGTGTATGAATTTTGGCTGCCGTGGTTATAAATTTGAACGACGTGAAAGCCCTTTTCCTCACGTTGTGCTCCAGTTCTACGATTGTATAAAATATGCATTTCTTAATAAAATTCGAAGGAGGAACTTTTGTTTTCACTCAATGTCAACCTTACCTAAATCTTGCAATTCAACGTATGTATAATTCCGGTGGTATTTCAGAACAACTTCAACGTTTAACATTCTTATCTTTGCGACGTTGATCCGACACGAATTTGCAAAGTTATATTTCCGTAGAATTTCCGTAGAAAAAAAAAGGTGGGTACGTGTGAAAAACAAAGAAATCATGAGAAGAGGTAGGGTTACTTTATAAAACAAGCGTGAAACGTATATCCTTACAACGTTTTGCAGTTCTTTCAACGATGAATAATAATGGTGTTACTTGAAAAATGCAACCTTTTTTTATGTATCCGTGTTTATTATATCAATACTTTTTATTTTCATCTGATTTTTCCTGCACTTTGTAGAAGGCCTCATAAAAGCGCTGTTGAATCTTAATAAAAATAACATCTCAATTTTTACTGCATTCTCATTCCCCGATCCAAGCTTCTTCCTCCGGAAGGCCATATCACTACTCAGCTTTTTTTAATTACATCTATACTAAAATTCTGTATTTCCTACGTTATCCAGATACTATGAGTATCACGCTGAGCGTTTACTAAGGAGATTACTGAGAGGAAACAGGAAATGTCTGTGAAATTCAATTAGATCTTGTTACCTTCCTTTCCGCCCTGTCTTCTTTTATTTCCGTTGTTTGTAGGTAGCACAAAAAGCTCGATAAATAACAATTATTTGAAGGCAATTGTCTCTCGGAACCTGAAACTCAAACAAAATGAAAATGGTTTTCCTGTTCACAGGAAATGCCGTTACGTACGCTGTCAAAGAAAAGTATCTTGATTTCTATTCTTCTCCTCAGTTGATTTAATCCCTAGGAATTTGTTTTCATCATTTCAAAATGGAGTTGACAGTTCGAATTTGAACGATACTGTTTGATGCACTCGTCATTATTACACAAATTTCATAATGATTCAGAGTCTCAGAGAAGGATGAAAGGAATCGAGACGGATTGGAGTTTTATATTTCATCCAAGTAAATAATACGAGGATTTATTGATATCTAGTTAGTCTAGACCAGTTCCATGCTTCAAAAAAATATTGCGTTACCATAGCAACGAACAATAACTCATTAGAAGTGTCAGTGTGAAGTTTCAGGTCAAAAAAGTAAACCAGAGTTACGCAATAAATTAAAAGAAAGAAGATGTCCACCGAAATTGTGAAAATCGAAAAATTGGAGTGTCGAGCCATCATCAAGTACCTGTATTTAAAAGGGTTAAGAGGTAAGAAGATTCACGATTCGCGCTTTATACCCTTGGTGATCAATGTCCTTCGTATGCGACAGTGAGAAATTGGACTGCAAGCTTCAAACGAGGTAAACTTTCCATTGAAGATGATGACCGATCGGGAAGGCCAGTTTCTGTGTCAGTCCCCGAAGATATCGATGCAGTTCATGACATGATTTTATCAGAACGTCGAATTGGACTAAAACGGATATCTGAAGCACTAAATATTTCATACGAATGCGTTTTCATATATGTAGTTCACTTCAATTTGGTCATGAGAAAAATAACTGCAAAATGGATCCCTAAATGTTTGAATGTTGACCAAAAGCGTGCAAGGGTAGAAGCATCGCGTTCGATCTGTGCTCGATTTGAAAACGATGTAGACTTCTTAAGCCGAATTGTTACTATGAATGAGACTTGGGTACATTTCTACGATCCAGAAACAAAGTAACAATCGATGGAATGGCGACACTCTGGTTCTCCAAGACCTAAGAGTCAAAAAATCTGCTGGAAAAGTTCTTTCTTCAGTTTTTTGGGATTGCCATGGAGTAATCATAATTGATTTTTGGGATAAGGGTAGAACAATTACCGGAGATTACTATTCGACATTACTCTACGAGAAAAAATTGAAGAGAAAAGACGCGGAAAGCTATTCAAAGGTGTTTTGTTATTGCACGATAACGCCCTTGCAGAGAAATCACATGTTGCCAAGCAGAAAATTCGTGATATATGTTTTGAATTACTAGAACACCCCCCTTATTCCGACTATCATCTCTTTCCTCAACTGAAAAAAAAATTAAAGGTCGTAAATTTTCTTCAAACGAGGTGGTAATAAAAGCTGTGGATATCTCGTTTGCAGAGCAATAAGAAACATTTTTTTGAGAGGTCTAGAGACGTTGCAGGAGGAGAATATATTGAGTAATAAAATATTTTGACTTTGAAATTTTGTTTGGTTCTATAGGAGGCTCGTAATTTTTCAATATATCCTCGTAGCTGCTCTATTCGAGTAGAATACTTTACTCCATCCAAGATTGTGAAGAGATTATTTCATTTTCAATTACATCTGTATCCATTTGAATATTGCTATACAGAAGTGTCCGCTGAATGAAGTTTTTTTTGATAGACCAGTAAATAGTGACTTGAAAATCATAAGTGATTGATGAATGTTTAGTAGACAATAAGTGACTAGAGGCGCAAAACTCTTAAAACGCATATATTTATGTACCTACTATAAACTGTTGAAAAATAATTAATTTCTGTCTTTTATTCAAAATCCGATATGGCACCCTCTAACCTGAACGAATTGTTTGAAGACTAATTAATGAGGTAAAATTTATACCCCGGCAATTTATATGTTTCCGTTTAAAACAACATTTCTTTTTTATAGTTCTTGAACAAGAGTTTTTCTGGTAGGGACATAAAGTTCCAGTTTTTATTGCTCGACATAACGGTGGAAGTATAATGGGAAGTAAACCATTCGTAACGATTGTATCGCCCGTTTCGAGCTTTGTCTTGCATTTGAAATGCAAATTACCAATTGTACGAATATATGCGTATTCCACATCCGAATAATATTTTTGCAAGCCTAATTTCATCCGGTCTCTCTTCCACTTCGTATCGTGGTGGGTAATCGATAACATAAAATATTTCGGGTCGGTGGAATCCTCTTTTTCATGCGAGACTGGCTGAACCAACAAAAGTTACGTGAACACTTTTATGTCAGCATCAACGATTTTAATGAACATTGCCATATAACGATGGATTCTCTTTGAAACGTATGAACTTGTCAAATATACAAGATGTCCAAAATACTTTATTTTGGTTGCTTTTCTTTTTCCAGTTCTTATAGAAAAAAATGTACAGATGACTCTAAATCTCGATTTTCATGAAAACTTCAGAAGTGAAAACCATTTCTCGATACATTTCTCAGGTATACCGAGAAATTTTTTTTAAAAAAGAACAACATCGAAATTTCATTCCGTTGAAGTTTAAATATTCGGAATGAGGTAGTAAAGGTGTATCGTCCAAGGGTGCATTCATTCATTCATTGCTGTATCCCGTTACCGGGCATAAATCTATAAAAAGACATAAAAAAAAGAAAAAAAAAACACACTTATAGTTTCTTAGGGCTAATGGTGAATTTCAACAAGTATTTATTATTCATGAATATTGTTATTCATCCATACTCATAAATCAATTTATTCTCTTGATCATTATGAAATTCATAAGTTATCGTGATTAATCAACAATTATCTTCTATGAAACATACTTATTAGTCCTTATTCAGTGGTCTCTCAAACCTTCATTCATTCATTGCTGTATCCCGATACCGGGAATAAATCTACGAAAAAAAAAAAAATTGCGAACAGACTTGTAATTTCTTAGGGCTAGTTGCGACTGTGTGCCCTCCTGTGACTGAAGAGACCCAACCGTGACCTACAGATCCTTCCACACTCATGGATAGTCACCAACCAGATCTGGCCGCCGCTGTATTCTTCTCGAGTCTCCATTATAACTGCACCATAGACCTCCACTGTGACCTGTCTAACGCTAGATGTTCCCAGTTATGATTGGCATTAACTGATTTTAGGGATTGATGTAGTGTATCCTTAAACCGCTTATACTGGCCTCCTGTTTTCCAGGCTCCCTCTGTCAATTCGTCATACAGAGCTATTTTGAGGAGTCTTGTGTCTTGCATCCTCAGAATGTGGCCGCTCCATCTGAGTCGGGCCCACGTTACTTGAGTCTCAATTGTTGTACAACTCGCGCGTTGCAAGACTTCTGCATTCGGAACTTTGTGGAACCATCTGATGTGCATTATCTGTCTTAGATGACGTTGTTGCGTTTGTTCAAGCTGTTTAATATGTCGCCTGTAGGGCGTCCAGCTTTCGCTTCCGTAAAGAAGCGTTGGGAGGACGACTGCTTTGTAAACAGCTGTCTTGGTGTTCAGATTGAGGTAGTGATTTTGAAACACTCTGTCCTTTAGCTTCCAGAATGCCCGTGATGCCGAATTGATACGGTTGTGTATTTCCGTGTCTAGGTTAGCCCTAGTATTTATGAAGCTTCCCAAGTATTTGAACTGCTCGACCTGTTCCAGAGTTTCATTCTCCAGGCTGATATGTGTTTGAAGGCTTTCTGTCGGAATTACCAGGATTTTGGTTATGTGGATATTGGGTCTAAGGCCTAAAGCTTCGTATATATGTTTATAGGTGTCCAGCATTATCTGTAGATCCTCTGGGCTGCTAGCGATAAGTGCGCAGTCGTCTGCATATTGAAGTTCCGTGATAAACTTTGAACGGGTTTTGGCTCTGAGGCGCTTCAGGTTAAACTTACCAAGGTTAAATAAACCTCCAACAAATATGAATCTTATTCCAACTCCTCTCACAGGCATACTCATATCAGCAATTATCGAGACAGCTATGGGGAAAATATTGAATAGTAAAGGCGCTAACACGCAGCCTTGTTTTATTCCAGAGTTGGTTAAGAAATGGTCGGTTGTAGAGCCAATATGCTGTGTTCTAGCGGTGTTGTTGGTATGAAGGCTTTCACACACTGCTAAGAATTTTTCGGGTACTCCAAGGCGTTCCATGATTTTCCATAGCGCTCTCCGAGTTTTTCAGAGTGAAAGCAGAAATGAGCGGAATACTTATGGAATATATCAAAAACCACCGGCTCGTGTTTTACATACCCTGAATTTTAATGCAATGAAATGAAGAATTTCTGCTCTCGTCATTCTGATAAAATCTTCCATACAAACAAATTTTTTTTCGTGCTTACGAAGTCTTGCAGGGAAAAAAATGAAAAAATTGATGATATGAATAAGAAACTCTGCGAATTATTTTGTATAACCTGTAATAGGATATCCGGTCTCCTCATAAAAAACGTCGAATTAATATCTCACTGTTTCAAATCAAAACTGAAAGGGGAAAATTTTCAACCCGAACGAGCCTGGAACTCGTACGATTCTTTACAATACGGATTATTTCATTTTGGGGTGAATATAATTTATATCGAGCTGATATTCCATTATCAGGAAAGATGAGACAGAGAAGTCCAAGGGTGTGAGAATACCAATATCTATCATTTATATAAATTACAAATACAATTATGTTCCCATAATTTGAAATTTGAACGTAATATTCGTATTGTCAGATGTGAAATGTTTCAATAAATTCAACTACAGTCGATTGATGGTTTTGAATTTCTTTCAACCATTCCCGATTGCGATTTGCCTGTTAATGAAGCTTCTGCACCCGAAATGATTCCAAAGTTTTCAAATTCGAAAGCAATACTCCTCTGAGTCATCTATCGTCCGAATTATTAACGAGAAAATTCTCGTCTTGTCTCGTACATGGAATATCAGGTCTCGTCTCGTTTTCGAGGCGAGACGAGACGAGATTCTCGACCACAAGACTCTCGTGGGCATCACTAACATCGACAAAGAAATGCCGAATCCGTTCAGCGATATTTCTATAGCAACGTATGTATCCAGAAAGTTGCAAAAACATCCTTGGGTGTTTAACCCAGCGTAAAAAAATTCTGCATCTATCCTACTATTACTTTCCGGAAATTCCTAGACAAAGACTGTTTGTATTAATTTGAACCAGTATATTTTTATGTCATAATAAATGGAAAATAGTATAATTGGTTGAGACCAAAATTATCAAAATTTTTCTCGTATTGAAATTGTGGGGTATCGATTAGAATTCCAAATCAATATGCGGTTAGCAGTGGACTGTTTACATGGATATGATTCGGAGCGGCACTCTACAGAGAAAATGAAAGTGATATGTCTATCGTTTGCAATGATCTGAGAGGAAATACCCCGAAAAAAGGAAACAAAAAACAATCAATTAAGAAGGTTGTTCCGTTCTAATTATTCAAAGAGGAGGCCAGGCCCCAATTCTTTTTGTATCTATGATTTTCTCAAAGAAATGAAAGAATTTCCACCATTCACAATTTTATTCCTCACCTAAAAGATGTGAACAATTGATATAAATGATTAATCGAATTAAAATCATGTGCGAAAAGGCATTCCCGAAAGACATCAAGACATGGATGCAAAATGGCGTCGGCGGATGACAAGATCCTCAAATCTTCGGGAAACTATTCTCCTATAACACAGGCCAACACACATTTTAGTGCCTGCGATTTTTTAACTGTTCCTGAGTAATTTTTGGATGCAGAATGTAAGAAAGTTCTCAGATTTTGTCTGTCAGATCTAGTTTTTGAGATTATTTAAAAAAATTGTGTATATAATTTACGTTATAACTGTTATAATATATAATATTACTATTGACAGTTAAAAAAAAACAAAGACACATGGATTTAAGTATTTATTGCAAAAACTTAATTTACATAATTACATTAGTCCCTAATCACATAAAAATTTTCTTTTATACGATTTTCTAGAATGGAGTTTACTAGGGCAGTCTCGCTGAAGGCTCCAGCAGTAGTCCGCCATCATGTGGCTCCCATCGTCTTTGATAACGATCTTCCATAGTTTTAATATCCTGATGGAATCTTTCCCCCTGTTCTTCTCTACAATCACCTAAGTTTTCTGGAAAACGATCTAGGTGGCTGTGGAGAATACTTAAAATTTGAAAGCATAGTTTCCACTAATTCTACGTAATTATCTGCTTTATGATTGCCAAGAAAATTTTGTACTACTTGAACAAATGAACTCCAAGCGTTAGATTCAGTCTCGTTCATTGATGTGGTGAATTGTGGATCTTTAACAAGTTGCCTTATTTAAGGACCATCAAATATACCAGCTTTTAGTTTTTCCGTGCTTATGCCAGGAAATTTACGTGACAAATACCCAAAACAATTTCCATCTCGATTTAAAGCCTTCACAAATTGCTTCATCAGGCCTAGCTTGATATGCAAGGGCGGAAGTAAGATTTTTTCTCTTGAAACCAAAGGTTCGTTGATCACGTTTTGTATTCCTTGAATCATGACATCTCTTGAAGGCCAATTTTTGTTAACCCAGTGCTCATTTTTAGCTCTGCTGTCCCAAAGGCACAAAAAACAAGGATATTTTGTATAACCACTCTGCTGTCCAAGGAGGAAGTTAATCATTTTTAAATCAACACAAATTGACCACTGATGTTCTTCGTATTTAATTTTTCTCAAAACTAATGCTATTGTTTCATATTCTTCCTTCATGGAAGTAGAATGACCAATAGGAATTGAGCCATATTTGTTACCGTTATGTAAAAGAACAAATTTTAAACTACGTTTTGAACTGTCCATTTAACCATTTAATCTGTAACGTGTATCTCAGAAACTAGAGCTGATAGAAAAAATCTGGTGGCATTTTTGGAATCAGCACATTAAAAACATCTAAAATCAGATGTTAGATTTCCGGCACCAAAATTTTTTTTTCATTTTGTTGGCCTGTGTAATCAATTGTCTTGGTGGTTTCGACATAGGGTTACTTGAACCAACGTATAACAATCCTTCTGGAGTCTGTAGAAAATTAAAATTGTATCTAAAGATTGACAGGGTCCACACACGGCGCTTAGAGCTTTCTCTTACATGGCAATGAACAATGAACACAAATATATATATATATACTAGCTGACCCGGCAAACGTTGTTTTGCCATATAAATAATTTCCATGTTGTATCATAAAAAAATAGAAATTAAAAATTTTTTCTAAAAAATAAAAAAAAAATTTAGGGGTGGACTACCCCTAACATTTAGGGGGATGAAAAATAGATGTTGGCCGATTCTCATAGATAGCTGACCCGGCAAACGTTGTTTTGCCATATAAATAATTTCCTAATGATTAAATTACTAAAATGGCTATTAAAAAATAAGGGTTGATCGTAGAAGGGTGAAAATTGAGGATTGTATGTATTTTTGTATGTTGTATCATAAAAAAATAGAAATTAAAAATTTTGTCTAAAAAATACAAAAAAAAATTTAGGGGTGGACTACCCCTAACATTTAGGGGGATGAAAAATAGATGTTGGCCGATTCTCATAGATAGCTGACCCGGCAAACGTTGTTTTGCCATATAAATAATTTCCTAATGATTAAATTACTAAAATGGCTATTAAAAAATAAGGGTTGATCGTAGAAGAGTGAAAATTGAGGATTGTATGTATTTTTGTATGTTGTATCATAAAAAAATAGAAATTAAAAATTTTGTCTAAAAAATACAAAAAAAAATTTAGGGGTGGACTACCCCTAACATTTAGGGGGATGAAAAATAGATGTTGGCCGATTCTCATAGATACCGGATAAGCACAAAAAATTTCATCAAAATCGGTCAAACCGTTTCGGAGAGTATTAAATTACTAAAATGGCTATTAAAAAATAAGGGTTGATCGTAGAAGGGTGAAAATTGAGGATTGTATGTGTTTTTGTATGTTGTATCATAAAAAAATTTAAATTAAAAATTTTGTCCAAAAAATGAAATAAAAAATTTAGGGGTGGACTACCCCTAACATTTAGGGGGATGAAAAATAGATGTTGGCCGATTCTCATAGATACCGGATAAGCACAAAAAATTTCATCAAAATCGGTCAAGCCGTTTCGGAGGAGTACGGTAACGAAAACTATGACACGAGAATTTTATATATTAGATATAGCTCTCCGCAAAATTGCGATTTGATATTTGGGAATCAGGTTAAGCTTTATTCCGGTTTATATCCGAAAAAATCGTATTTCAAAATTCACTCCAGATACAAAGCAATATACTTGTCTTTTCAACGAAGCCAGCACAATGACGAATGAAAAATTACCTCCAGGAAAGAGCATGTGTGTCGGCGCGGTCAATCAAGTTTTTCATGTGTCGACTTTGTCGGGAAGGTGCCACCAAAAAATAACAAACCAATATACAGGGATGTAAGAAGGTAGGAAGGAAAGAAGGACTCACCTGGCCTCTTGATACTCCTTTACGTAAAATCTCCACACACCTTCTTAGAGAAAACCACCCTTTCAAAAGCGAAGAACACGTGTGTACTTCGACCGAGTATATTTCTTCGTCGCTCGTCGAGAATCAAGTGTGGTATTACAGTGGATGAGATAAGAAAATAAGGAATCATGAAGAGAAAGAAATATGGCAAACAAATAGTTCCCCTTAAATTCCCACTCCCAAAACACAAAAATACATTCGAAGTGAAAACCAAAAAAAAGTTACATTATATTGAAAAATCAATTCAGAATCGAAAAGAAATTTCTTTTTATATGAACAATATTTATATTTTTTTCTCTGTTTTTTCAACATTTCAAACAGAAAATGAGCCCTGGAAAGTTATACATATTTGGAAATTTCACAAAAGAAAATGTTCTGACCAACAACTCACTCCTGAAAATTCCTCTGTTCCGTATTCACGAAATCAGTTTGGTTCTGGAGAATTTCATCATTGTTTAAACACTGAAACATCTCTTAAGTTTTCCGGAATCTATAAAGTGGAGAAAACTACGAAAAACGTTTCAATTATCACAGTATAAATTCGAGATAAAAATATTCAGTTCACTTCTCCTAATGGGAACAAACGCAAATTAAATTCGTCCATTCCTTCTATGACCGGATGTAAAAAAATATCCAATTCGTATTATGGTCCTTCGGGCCGGATTTGAACCAGCAACCTATGGATTTCTGAACATATGGAACGTATATGCGAGTGTAATCCTGTTTTCAAAGAGATATAACATGTTTTTTAAACCATTATTGACACTTTCCTATTCGGATCTTTGAGTATGTCCATGTTCACGGATTTGCAAGGCTGATCGAAAGCCTGAGTCCATATTATATGGAATTCCATCACATATCGTATTATTTCTAAAAATAATGAGATTTTCGAAGATTGGCCAACTCGATGCAGAAGCACGCTCTAGCATGGGAATGTGCAGATGCCACGAAAATCTATTGTATTTATTTTTTACACTATGTACACATTCTACTCTTGAATTGAAACTGATCAACAATGTATACATCCGGAATATTTGTCGATATAAAATAGTATCTTTTAACAGCAAAAGAGCAATATTGTTCAACTAGAATATGGTTCCACGACTAGAAGACAAATACTGTAACATATATTCCAATAATCAGAAAAGTTTCCTAGCAAAAAAAAATTTTTATTAATTGAAAAGAAACTTTGCTGGAGCCCATTCATAACAGATATCTTTCAGTGGTAATCAAAGTTTCATTGAGGGTCTAATGGAAATTTCTCTCAGTGAAACCTATTACGGCCACCTTAGTTTTTAATGGGCCACATGTCTTTAGAATCAAAACGCATTAACCGCGTATTTGAAGTCTTGGAAGATTGTTAGACCATTAGAAATCCCAAGCAACTGAGAAATCTTTATGTTTCTTGCAATTTCGTCCAGAAACGCAAGATATTTTGAAAAAATCTAAATATATAGGTAATACATAGTTGGGGAACCGATGAGGGAAATTCGGGATTTACTCGAGCGTATCAGATTAATATAAGGGAACACACCTTGGACCCTGTAGAGTACCTCTACCAAAAATTAGACCTGTATATAGGGGGAATTGTCTATAGGACAGCCTGTCAGAAAAATAAAAAAAACCGATCATTGTACATACTCGAGCGTGTCAGATTAAGAAGATATATGTGGTTAATTACATCACTCTTAATCTGACAATTTAAGCGGGTCGAAAATGTGTGGGAGGGCGCCAAACTTGCAAAAAAAAAACGTCACGTGTATATTCTCGAGCGCGGTGGCGTTTTTTCTTATTTTGAAGCTAATGATTCAAAAATAATGGAAAAAATATAATCTGACAGTTTAAGCAAGCCGAAACAATAAAAATTGGCCATAAGGGTCACAAAAATCATTTTTTTTAATTATCTCCTCCCCTGGGCTTCCAATCTTTTTCGGATTCATTATAAAAGTTGTAGAGCATAACATTTTCAACAAATTATGTCCCAAGCAATTTTTTCTACGTTCAAACGTTCTTGAGATATATGGCGATTTATGCGAAGTGTTTAGCGATACATGCTGAAGCGAAAATTCTCTCGTTGTGTACATTTTAAGGTTCACTCACAGACAACACTAAAATTTTTGTGACTAATTTCGAAATTGTCATCATAGAAATACCTTGTCATTTTGACAATAATTGTAGATTAGACTGGGATTCTACATTGACCTTGCCCTTTCTTATGTGTGGCTAACGAGGTGGCTAAGCTTCTCGCCCTTATCGCCCTCTAACTCGATAATGGTTAAGAGTATGTAAAATTGCTTCTACATGATGAATACAAAAGCGATTAGGGGTACAGACATGGGAATATTCGAAAAAAATGAATTTTTATCATCTTCAAAGTGTCAGATTAAGAAAACCCCTCCTGAGTAGTGTCAGATTAATGGTTCAACACGTCTACAACACCCAGATTAACCATCTGTATGAAAATATGACACGCTCGAGAGTGTACAAGTAACGATTTTTTTTTTACATTTTCAAAGGACCGCTGTGACCTTGCGTCACCTCCAAATTGTCAGTCCCTTGAAAAGCAGCTTCCGTTGGGTCCAATTAACATATCCTCCAAAAATCTGACACGCTGGAAATTTTTTTTTTTTACCATTTTCAACTCTTCCGTACGGTCAGTCCCACCGCGTAAACTGTCAGATGAGCATGAATTCATTATCAGAGACACGTAGGGCATATACAATATCTTAATCTGACATGCTCGAGTATGTATACCTGACGATTTTTTTTACATCTTCGAGACCCTGCAGACGCTTTCCCAACCGCTGAAAGTGCATACATCATAAAACTTTTTTTTCTTTCTACCATCTAATCTTCAAAATCCACTAGGTATCCACGACGTCGAGTAAATCCCGATATAGCATCGTCGGCTCCCCAACTACAGGGGCGAAACTAGGTGTGCTGTAATTCTGATTCTAATATTGATTATGGTCATTTGAGGATGTTCAGTTTAATGTTTCTACTTGCTATTTAGATGGAGCACGAGCAAAAATGATGAAGGATGATCAATTATATGATGTTTCATTATGTAAATTCATCACTATGAAAAACTGTACCTTCCTATGCATAAACCAAATTCGGTCGATCGCTCCGCCTAATTTTTAACGATTAATAACATATGCTCCAATGTCCAAGACATATGATTTATGTCAAATTTGGAATGCTTAACCCTAATCTGAATCCGGGCAATATATTAGTGCCGTCAACTGCAACAACTCTATCCGCACGGAGTCAACGCGTAAATAATTACACATGAATTTCAAATCTATGGTAGTCGTCGTCATAATAATATCCTCACTGATCCTTCTCATCCTCCAACCATCAACGTAAGCTGGTGCTGATTCGATCTGATCAACATTTACTTCGGCGGAGATTAATTACGAAGCGATCCGTTCCAAAAATAGTCTTCAATTAGAGCTGATTCAATGAGCGAATGGGAGATGCCCTTATGGGGTTTATCCCCGAGATTAGTGAACAAAGGAATTATCGTTTCGCTGAACGCAATTGAGGATTTGCTTGTAGGCGTTCAGGATGCAAAGAGATTTGGACGAGGAGAATCCTCGGTTCGAAATAATTTGAAGCCTAGAGTCAACGAATTCTCTAGTTGTATTGTGGGTTAGTAAACTTTTGATGGTGGATTCCATTGAGGATACGAATTTTACCTAATTAGAAAACAATGGTAGTTTGCAAGGTAGGAGTTCCAATTTTTTGTTGTGATCCATTGTCAAAAAATAGTGGGATTCTTTTATATAAAGTTTTTTCGAGCAGCTCATGCTCCTTAGATAAAGCCCCTCAAATTTACACCTGGAAAGCAATTTTCAATTTTTCTCCTTAAAAACCTGAAAACTGACAGATATTGAATGGAGCAGACATTTTATGTGAACTAGAATGCAATAAAAAAATTTGTCATTGTGTTGCTCTAGAATTCTAAAGGGTTGAAGAATCCACCCCTAAAATTGTTTTGGCGAGAGGCTTTTTTCCTTATGCATAATATACCATTGAAAAATTAATTTTCGACAACTTAATTAATTTTGGCAACTAAGGTCTCCTGTAATTTCTTGCTCAAGTGACGGGAATAAAAAATTATTTATGAATAGGTTAATAGCTCGAGCCGTATAGGCTGAAATTATTTCCAAACGTAAATTATCTAGATATCGATTGAAATTCAATCTGGGAGGACTCTGCATCTTCTTAAACTCTTTAGAGTTTTCACTTCCAGACTCTGAAACAAAATCAATGAAAACATTTAAATAATTGATCTGCTCCTGCGTAAATTCTTGCACTAATTTGTCAAGAGCATAGATTAGATAAAAAAATTCTTATCCGACATTGAACGAAAAATGGAACTTCAAAATGATAACTTCGTGACGTTTCGGAGTCTATATCAGAGTTCTTCATCAGACGAATTCTTGAAAAATCTGATTTGCTCCTGACAAATTAGTGCAAAAATTCATGCAGGAGCAAATCAATTTTGTTATTTTTTTAATTGGTTTTGTTTTAGAGACTGGGGGTGAATTAAAACCCTAAAGAAATTCAGAAGATAAAATTACCTAGTAGACGGATATCATGCCTCATGCCAACATTATTGGAGAAAAGCTGAAACTTGTTGCTAAGTTGCCATTAATAAGGGCCTGTATCTACGCAAAAAATTTACAGGGTGAGTGTTTGACTCGTACTAACGGTAGATTCTTGGCGTCGAAAGAAACACTTTGTATAGCGTTTTTTCCGAATTGGCTCGGTTTAAAATATACAGGCTGTTGAAAACATTAAAAAAAATATCATTTTTAAGTTTTTAATTTTTAGTTCTATCTCACAAACGGTTCAATCGAATGAAGAAACCTTCGGAATATAGTTTTTTATTTTTTTGATCAATCTTTTATGAATACAAGATATCACCCTCGTCTTCCAGGTTTCTCATTATGCCAGTACGTACCATAAAAATACCAAAAATCCAAAGAACCCATTTCTTGAAATTAAAGTAGTAGTAATAAGCTTTATTGAAACTATATTTCAAAGGGCTAACGACCTAGCTCTTCCTGTTGAAACTAAATTGGATGCTATCTAATGAGTATTTGAATATTCTGTGAAATAAAAGTATTCTTCATATTTTCTCGTATAATTTGCCGTTTTCGATGTTCAAAAATTAAAAATTATCTGTGAAATTTGAAAATTCAGGTACTCTGGCTGAATACAACTCTGTTCAAAAGATCTACAGAATGTCACAGATTGAGCTAGTTATTCTCGCATTAATTTTGTTCTTCCAGGATTGGCACAGCTTATTATGGATGGAAACTTGAGGTGATAGATAGATAGATAGATTATGGCTCTATCTTTTTATCAGTACTGGATCGGAAAAATGGTATAGGAAAAAAGTGTGTCTTTTGACCTCAAGAATCTACTGTTAGAATATTTGTACGAGTCAAAGACTTACCCTGTATATAAGGGACCATCCTTGTATTTGTTCACAAAAATTAATTTTCTCCCTGAATATTATCTAAAAATTTGCTCGTGTAAATCAAGTCTGATGATATATAATATGTAGTAATAAATTCAAACACATATCACCCTCTGATATGAATATCAACAAGTAGTGTTGTGGTTTGAATCAAACTAGCCAACTTGACATAGTCTGGACCCGAAGGAAAGAATGCCCCATCGAATGAAAATAGACCATGGTTTCTAAATCTGTAGATAGATTTTTCTCTATAATCTAAATATCTAAAATCAGAATGATGAAATGCGAGTGTAGGTATATAAATTTCTCAGAAGAATATAACACATAATGTAAGCTGCAAAGGAGAGGAGCCAAAACTGATTCTTGTGGGGATACCATTATTCAAAATTTTCGAAATTACTACTATCATGAACAAAAACACGAAACCTTCTATCTGACAGCATGTTTTTTAGTAAGCGAACCATCTTTCCACACTTCAGATGTGTATAAAGTTTAAAAATCGAACCATCCTCCCATACTGTGTTATATGCTGCATATACATTCACAAATGCTGTTTCTATTTTTCTTTTATCATTGAAACCTGCTTCAATGAAAGGGGTGAGGTTTAGAACCTGATCAAAACAAGTTTTATTTTTCCGAAACCCCCTTGACAATTTTGGAAAGTGTCTTCTAGAGTCGATTCCATCCTACAAAGAATTAGCCTCTATGAAAATTTTAAAGGAACACTCAATAAACTAATGAGTCGATGAATACAAGGAGCAGAAGAATCCTTTCCACCTTTGACCTGGCCTTTCGGAACTCCGCCGGATAATTGTCAGAATTTAGAAAATTATTGTAAGAAAACAACCAAGAGAAGGCACTTTTTCCTGAATTCTTGATATTTTCCTGGCAAGATCACAATCAGAAACTCTATTCCAGGGATTAACAACTAATTCTTGGTTGAAAATATTGCACGTATTCCATTCATACTTACAAATGCCCTTGTGTCTTAGATTCGAAGTATCAAAAAAGTTGGACATAAAGGTTAACGCGACTTCAGTGTTGGAATCGTATTGTGTGGATTATAGGACAGAATTGGAAATGGGTCGGGAAGGGAGTGAATAAATATTACAAGAACTGCAGTCCTTCTACGAATATGGGGCGGTACAATGCTTGAAAGAACTGGAAACCATTGATTAGGAGAAGATCAAATAAGTAGTTCCAGTTATAATTATCATAGACAGATTTAGCTGTACAGGGTGGGCAAAATTCGTTGTCTACTGAGAGGATATCGACAACTATAGCAGCTAGAAGAAAACGGACGGCACATTCTCGAGCTCTTTTTTCTTGACTAATGCAAAACTGAAAACAGATCCAGCCTAACGTTCATAGATTTTGAGTTGAGAAATTGTCATTTTTAGTGAAGCTGAATAACTCGCTTATTTGAACTCGTATTCGAAATCTGTTGTTACATTTTACAGGCACTTTTTTATGAGGAATTCGAATAGGATATCAGTAAATTTTTTGATCCACTCATTTTTGAGATACGACAGGGATTTCTGATTTTTCAAATGTAAACTATAGTTGAAAGTTCTTTCATCTTGCTGCCATTTTTTTGCTGATTTCAAAAATGTATCATATGTCGCTATCCACATGAATATAACGTAAGATTATATTCATATTCAATACTTTTTCCTGCTTTTCGATTCACTGTTGAATTTTCAGTAGGCTGGCGTAACCATCGCGACCGTTGAAAATGCATTATGGTTCGTGAACTACACATAATCCTATGTGAACTAAACCTTCTGCGATACATATCACCGACTGACGAATAATTATTCCTTTTATATATCGATATCGATATCCTTTTAAAGAGAGTAAAAGACTTTCGTATGATTATTAAAGAAGGAAATTTATTCAATTATCGTTTTTCTATTTATGAAATAAACTTCAAGAGTCAGTAATATTATAAATAAAATAGGATGGCTATCTATAATTATAATTTTAACAGAAGTAAGATGATGAAAATAGGTACTTCTGTCAACGGTAGTGTTCGAATTGTGAACCATCATAAGATAAGCATGCCAAACATCGCGAGAACGAACGATGGCAAATTAATCATCGAAATATTTATTCAGCAATCCGTGATTTCAATCATAGTGGCTCAGGTTCATAAAATATAATGCATATTCAACGGTTCCTATGGTAACCCATCCTACTTATAATTCAATAGTGAATCGAAAAGCAGGAAAAAGTATTGAATTTTTTTCTTATGTTATATTCATGTGAATAGCGACATATGATACATTTTTGAAATCAGCAAAAAAATTGCAGCAAGATGAAAGAACTTTCAACTATAGTTTACATTCGAAAAATCAGAAATCTTTGTCGTATCTCGAAAATGACGGGATCAAAAAATTTATTGATATAATAATCGAATTCCTCATAAAAAAGTGCCTGTCGAATGTAACAACGGATTTCGAATACGAGTTCAAATAAGTGAGTTATTCAGCTTCATTGAAAATGACAATTTCTCAATTTTTCTCGAAATCAATGACCATTACCCTATGTCCTAATTGGCAAAGGATCGCGCGATCGGGCGATGGCGTTGGTCGTTGGATCGCGCGATGAAAAAATCGAACGTGAACAAATAAAGCTGGCTGTCCGAATACAACACCAAATTGACTCGCGCGATGGAGGAAGACGCTCGCACTTGTTTGTTTCGACATCGCGTCGAGTACATCGCCTCAACGCCTAGATACAAACCTATACTTTTAATGGGTTGTGACCGAATTGGTTACCGACTTCGAGCGTTCAATGCGATTGATCGCTCCAGAACAAGCAAGTTTGTTTTTGATCGCGCGATCGAACGTTGGACAGGATGGACTTTGAGGAAAATCTTATTAATGAAGTGCTGCTTTCAAGATAAATTATGAAGACGCAACTGCTGTCGATGAGGATATTTTTTTCTTAAAATCGTTGGCTTCATATTTCAAGGGAATGGAAGCTATCCAAAAATTGAGGTTGAGGAGCAAAATCGAAAACCTAATCGCAGATGAAATATCCTATCTTCTTGTAGCTAAATAGTGATCCTTGAAACCTTTCATAAATATTGTTTTTATTATATTTGAATATACAAACAAGCTAAATATAATATATTCGTTTTTGTCAAAATATTTCAATTTGGATGAATAAGGCATCATCATTAATATGATGTGTTTGCATGAAAAAGGTTCAACACATTTCAAGAAATTTTCCACAGAAACTATGCTCCTTGGTACGAAGCCGTAGAAGGGCCACATAATATTTTAAAAATATTTTTCCTTAAATTCCGACTTTGAAGTCGGAATTTAGTTAAATTCCGAGTTCAAAGTCGGAATTTAACAAAATTCCGAGTTCAAAGTCGGAATTTAACTAAATTCCGAGTTCAAAGTCGGAATTTACTAAATTCCGAGTTCAAAGTCGGAATTTACTAAATTCCAACTTCAAACTCGGAATTTTATTCAGTTCCGAACTTCTACAGGGTGTTCTACGACGACGTAGATTTGTTCCTGTATTACAGTTTGCTTATTTAAAAATATTCAAATTCATATATTACAAGGTGTTTCCACATTTATGATGAATGAATAATTATATACACAGGGTGTACATTATTATTTGAGTTTTCTTCTATGAGAGGTCATAACAATGATATGACAACCTTTTACAGACATGACATGAATATTTTTTTAGACATAAATGTTTTTTAGGTATATTCCGGATATTTTATGAAAAAATTTCATTCTCATATGTACTCGTGAGGCTATCTCGCAATGGACAAGGAATCAGTACACTCCGCGAGGTACACCCTGTGTGCTTTGATGTTTCTTGCATGAAGAGGTCATTACAACGGTGAGAAAACCTCATATAAGCAGCTCTATGACGAATTGGTTCATTTCCAAAAATGCTGAGATATTCATGAGAGGATTCAGATTTCACAAAATAAACACGTTGTTCTTTAATGAATATTGAACTTGATGTATTTTATTGGAGATAATTGTCATTAGGTCCATGTTTTTGAATAATTATGAAATTATGGTCGTAGACAGGTAGAGGTAAGGTTGGGCACAACCTCCCCCCACCTCAGTACTGAAATAGTAACCATAAAATAACATTGAGCTCCCAGCCCCCCCCCCCCCTCTCTGTATATATGGAGAAATAATCTATGTCGTCGTAGAACAACACCCTGTGCATCTAGCCTGTATCGGTTTCGAAGCAAATAAAATTCCGACTTCAAAGTCGGAATTTTACTAAATTCCGACTTTGAACTCGGAATTTAGTTAAATTCCGACTTTGAACTCGGAATTTAGTTAAATTCCGACTTTGAACTCGGAATTTTGTTAAATTCCGACTTTGAACTCGGAATTTTGTTAAATTCCGACTTTGAACTCGGAATTTAACTAAATTCCGACTTCAAAGTCGGAATTTAAGGAAAAATATTTTTAAAATATTATGTGGCCCCTCTACGCCTTCGTACCTTGGATTGAAATTTTAGAAGTGAGTTGAAAAATTAATGCATACATGTAACTGACGACGAACAGAATTTCATTCTGGTATTTTAACTTTATGACGGCACTCTCGCTCAATTTCCTTGCAAATGTAGTCAAATGTTGAAGTTGGCATTTTCGTGTAATGAAAAAACAATTCTTCATGACTTCTCAGCTCGCGGTAAAGATGATGAAATTCACTTAATTCGGATCGGGTTCTAACTAATTTCATTAGTTTTTTCCTCTTATTTGGAAGAGCCTATTCTGCGAGAAGTATCGGAAAGCTCCGTTTCTAGAAGTCATTCAAACTTGAAAAACAGCAACTGCACAGTGTGAGGTGGTCGCGCGATAGTGAGTTGATCGGACCGACCACATCTATTCGCCCGAATAGGCGTTCCGAATTAGGACACCCATTTTTCATCGCGCGATCAAGACGCGATACGACCGACCAACGCGATCGCCTGCTTGCGCGATCGTTTACCATTTAGGACATAGCCTTAGGCTGGATCTGTTTTCAGATTTGGAATAGTAAAGAAAAATGAGCTCGAGAATGTGTCATCCGTTTTCTTCTAGCTGCTATAGTTCTAGAGATCCCTTCAGTAGACAACAAATTTTGCCCACCCTGTACATCAATGTTTTGCACATGAGCGCTATCAATCCATGAATTCGTGGAGCACTTGGGCATCGCAATTAGAAATGATCATGTGAGAATGAAACGCCGTTTTCCTCGTGAACGCTCGAGTAGAAAATGCTGGAGATTAGCAGAAATCAATCTCGTGGAAGCCTGCAGTATGCGGGCCGCCGATGTTCACTGGAACCCCAATCGTCGCGTCCGCTGTCCAGGACTCGGACAAGGGCATTTGCAGTATATTTCGCAGCGGAGATGATCCTGAGAGCTAACGCGGCTGGAACGAAAATGATTCGAACCAATAAAATTCCTCGACAGTTCTCCTTGCTACTTCGTCGAATATATTCTGGGTAGATAACCGATTCAGTGAATTATGGACTCTCCAGTTATTAGGTACTTATAAATGTGACAGTTGCCCTTGATTTATTAATATCCCACTTTTTCCGTCAACTTGAATGTTAGCCCTTTCCATAATCTCTGAAATCTCTATGAATTTTTTTTCTCGTATCTACTCATTCAGAAATACTAATCTAATTTTGCTGACTGTAGAGGTTGCGTCGGACACTTTTTTCCTCAACCATCTTTTCAGATTGTTCTTCGTTTAAGTAATATAAGAATGGAAACTTTCTAAAAGGAGCAACATAACTTCACGTGGGCTTCTTCATGTGAAAAGTGGATGAATGTAATAAAGTATTACCTAAGCTCTGGACGATGTCCTATATCAGCCCAAAGCTGAGGAAAAGTGATCAGAAGATAAATTGTAATGAAATATTTTTGACAAATTCAATTTTAATTTTTCAAGAAGAGAGTGAGATTTACCTCATTCAAATACGCATCTGTTCATAGAGAATAAATAATAAATAAATAATTAATTAATAAACAAAATACTGTTGTGAGATTCCCCTATAGATATGTGTGATAGTCTAATATTAATCTCCTTCTTTTGGCCATCACTTTCTCAATTTTATTATTTTTCACAATATTACTCATACTCGAGCAAAATGCTTGAAACTTGCAGGAGAGAAATTGAGACGTCGAGAATCGAACGGCGAAAAAAACGTTAGTATTAAGTATACAGGCTGTCCTAAAAACTAATGAATCATACGTCACACCACGATAGAGTAGACCAAATACTATTCAATGACACCAACATTAGATCAGCGAAAACGAACCGTTTCCAAAATAATTAGAATTTCAAGAAAGTACCTAAAATTGTCGATTTTCGAAATATATCTTTCAATCAGAGGGTCAATTTGAGGTTAAGGATAGCTTTTCTTCGCCCATATTAATTCTAGAATATTGCATTTTCATTCCTAATTGAAATTATTCTAGGTAGTTAATCGAAAACCTCAGTGAATGTAAATTGAAACTTTTTTTATTACACAGAATAAAAAAAAACAGGATTTTCTCCAAACTGGGAGTAATAAAAATTAAATGAAAAAATTGTTTCAATATACATTTACTGGGGTTTTCGATTAACTACCTAGAATAATTTTAATTAGGGGTATATATATATATATATATATATATATATATATATATATATATATATATATTTACATCTCCGAACATTATGGCTTCAGACCATAGACCAACCACTATGGCGTCACCTAGAAAGAGACGACCTATGTTCGGTTTGATTCGTGTATATTCAACCGAAACGACCAATTATACTCCCTGTCTACGAAGAATAGCGTACGATGAAAAATGAATATACGAATTTTCAACATCTGGCGTATGTTATGGCTTCAGTATAGGTTCATAACATTGTGGCGTCAAATATACGCTTTTTGTACAAAAAAATAACATTACGGACTCATGTAAGTGGCGTTTAATTCCCTCACAGCGTTGCCAGAGAGATTGCTATTCCGACAATTATGAGGTAGATTTTACAGCTTCGTTTCCAGTTCGAATTGAATATTCACGTGTCTAGTTGAGTTCGTTATCCATCTGGTCAGGATCGCGATCTTATCCATTTTAAAAATGGACCAGAAAGAATCCTCTAGTACTTCAGTATAAAAATCTATGGTTACTGGAATATAGAATCGAATTTTTGAACTTTTTCTACTTTGTTATCCAAAATAATTAATTTTGTGAAAACTACTCGACCTGAAATATTCAACTGATATTTTTTCGAAAGCCGGTGCTGATCATTTTATGAAAAAATTATCTACTTAAAATACCTATAGTGTTTGCATAATACAACTATTCTGGAGTGTAAATGGAAAAAGCTGCTAAATAAATGATTTCGATAAAAAGCAAACAAAATCTGAGTTTAAATTCAGTTCTGAATTAATAGGAATATTTTCGGTATGAGATAAGCATATTTCTGCTGATTTATTTTCTTAAGAGTCCATTTTCACAGTTTTCGTGTCGTATGTATTAATGTACCGGATATGAAAAACACTGTATGTAAAAACTCGAAAGTGCGTTTTTATGAAGATTCAAGATTAAAGAGATTTCTTTGTGGATATTCATGATTTGTCCACATCCAAAATTCGTTCTGATTTTTTCAAAGCCATAAGTTTTTGAAATATGAAGTGTGCTTTTTATTTGTGCCCGATATACTAACGGCCGTTTTCAATAAACGTATATCCATTGTTTCAGCTACTGAAGATAGGCAATACATCTGATTTCGTTTCTATGATCTATCTGTAGATATTTTTTAGAATGGTTACAAATGGTTACTAATCGTCAGTAAGTGAAACGATGGATAAATAGTTTTATCGAAAACGGCCGTTAGTTTCCTACAACTAGTTTACGATAGTTCAATCAGAGGAAAGACCCATCTCATGGAATTTGACTGTTTCGTCTGAAAGATAGTAGGTACTGCTGATGACAGTTTTGTTCCAATTTCTACTCTATTCAACTGTCTACCAAGTGAGATGTCGGAAATACTCGAATTGTATATGGAATTGAATCGAAACAATTATAACCTCTCGTTGTCAACCAAATCACATTAGGTTATTTCAGTGAGAATTCAATATACCGAAACGCATCTGATCAATTTTTTCATTGTGATGGCAATATAATATACCCATGCGAGCTTCAACCCATAAACCCAGAAATTCATGCACCGTGTGAATCTTTTTATCTGCACAAGAAAATTTACTATTTTTCAATTTTGCGTGCCATGTTTACTATGCTGTCACGATTCAAACTACTGTTGACTTAATACTCAAAATTTGTGTAATGAATATTAACACAACAAGAAGTATCGGAAATTTGTTTTAACTGCAGGGACATCTGTCCCTGGAGAAACAATGTTAACTAAAACAACGAGAATATGCTCAGTCAACAGCCCGATAAGAAAATATACTGAATAATAAGAAAGAAGTTTCAATGAGTAAACTAAATTCTGAAAGTCGAATGGGAAAACTGTACCTAACCATGGATAGTTATTCATATTCTCAACCTGCGATATCAACATCAACTGCTTATTCCCTGCGTTTCTTGGAACAGTGAGAAGATTCTCATGAAATCAGCAGTATTCATTCCCGAGATATATGAGCATTTGTTGGAGGTCTCTTTTTTTCTCTTTAGAAATTTCACACTGAAAATTTATTTTGGTAGATCAGAATGTCAGGGAAGTTTTGCTAGGCTGGCGTTTTTCTTTGAATCATCTGTTTTAACTGTTTTCATCCACAAACGATTATGGATATCTCCAAATGCTAGTGCGGTTGGTAGGTATTATATGTGGTTTCTTCTTCTTATTCGGATCCATGTTGCTTTTGTGATTTAAAGTTTGATTGTATCTAAAGAGTTTTGCGAGGGCTGCAAATTCAACGAAATCAAATTCTGGCATAGCTTCCACCATGAAGGGGTTGTTTATTCAATTTTGGACGGTTTTTGTTAAAAATGATAGTCATAATAAAGTAAGCACTATATATACAGGGTGTCCCAGATGTCGACGGCAAGCTGTAACCGGGAGATCGATTCATCGACCATCTGACTCTTCTTGAAAAAATACTAGATCATTCCTTGAATAGTGGACGATTTGATTCTTTGCAAAAAATAGTATCCAAGACATTTTTCTTAGTTATTTGAAAATAATTCTTGTGTGCCCAAGGCCTTCTTTGGGGCTTATTGTAGTTTGAGTTGAACAGAAAGTAGTATTTTACGATGTGGGAGCGAGACTGAGAATGACGCAATTAAATTAGACTCGAGTACGCGCGCGAGTACAAATGTTTGCTGTCCCGGAACCATCAACCCAGTGTAGCTTTTGTCGAATAACAGCATCAGGAAAATCCGTGATTCGCAGAGAAAAATTTATGGACAGATGAGTCCACATTGGAAAAATATGGTTACCTGAGCACGCATAACTTGCACGAGTGGCAGTTGGAAAGTATCTTGATGAGGTATACTCTTGCGATTGGTTACTATCTCGTTCACCAGATTCAAATCTGCAAGATTTATCTTATTGGGAGCGGAGAAAGTAAAGGTTAATTTAGCCAATCGAAAATATCTGAATTACTGCAAAGATAAATGGAGGCAGCTGAATTTGTTAACAATGGAAGAAACAAACGTTTGATAACACGATCTTATAGAGGAGTTTATACCACGGGAATTCCTCGCCATCCGTATAAGGCGTAAAGGGGAAAAAACTACCAGAATGTGGGGTCTTTCCAGAACATTTAAACGATCAGTAGAAGTTACGAATATTACAATAGTTTCCACTTTCGTCGAAAAAACGAACGTCTTTTTTCAATTTCACCAGGATACGAATTGTAGCCAATGGCGAGACATTTGGAGGAATTTTTCATGTGGAATTTCATAGAAGAGATAATTCCACATCGGAAAGTTAATAACATGAATGAATATTTGTTCTTCGATAAAAAAAAAAAATTCCGTTTGACGAATAAAAAAATTTCTGAATTTTCTAGGTGACGAACTGATTGAATTGAATTATAATGAATACCCCATATAAATTAGCAGTTTCTGACGTGAGATATTCATTTTTTCTTTTTGAACTGGCCACTAGAACGGTGTAGACCCCCCTAAGGAGATATCAAGCTTGCATTGCGACTGAGGAAAACAATTCGAACATCTGTTATAAACCTTATTATCTAAATGAAACATATTAAATGAATTTTATAATGGTGTCATCATCGGTCTCGCTCCCACATCGTGAAGTGATTCTTCCTACCTCAGTCAAACACGAATCAACCTTGAAGAAGCCTGTTTTTTTGCAGAATATGAAATTTTCCACCATTTAAAGAATAATAATTTAGAAAATCGTTTTTGATTTGCCAAACTCGCACAGTATGTATTTTATTTTTAGTGTCATTTTCTTCCATGCTGGACGAGCTGGCTCTAAATTTAAGGCCATAGTAGAATCATTATTCAGTATTACTCAACACGAAAAAAAAATAAGAGAATTGAAGACTCTCATCAGGAGTGAAAAAACGCCACAAGTATTCCAATATGACAGAGTTTTCCATTACTCTAAAAGCCTTCATTCTTATCAATTATCATCAATAATATCAATATTGATCAAACTCACTATTTTTCATCAAATTAAGTGAAGAGATGTTGAAAACGGTTGACCGAGTTTACCATATACGCTAAAAATCCTAGCTTTACCTACTATTTTTCATTACCAAATAATAATACTGATATAGAGTAAGATTAAGATTGAATATCGAATTATAATAAGGGCTTTTAGAGAATATTGATACAATCTTAACTGAAATTCGACTGTAAAAATTTTCAAATCGTTGACTTTTGATGTAATTTAGCAGATAATCGAGTTTGTGACGATATCTCAACGTTTATTCTCATGAGCTGTAAATAAAGACTTCCTAAGGTTCAGAATATGTTGGTTTTTATACTGACTCAAAATTTTCATGAACAAACACTATGTATAACCTACTTTCGTTCTGTTATCCTTGACTTCATATTATTGTTTAAATAATGAACTGAATCTTCATTTGGGATTTTTTTCAATATTTACCCACAAAATGATAATACTTTTGCAGTATGCTGATAGACTACTATGCTAATAAATAATTTTATATCATTCGAGGTCGGAATCAAATGTGGGAAAATTATTATGTAGTTGTGTTCTACTAAAACCAACTAAACCAACTAGGTATTTGTTATATTAAACTCATTTCATTGCAACATTTTTTAGGAATATCTTCTTGAGCTCTATGTCGTTGGTAAAATTCTTTTATTTCGAAGGTCTTCTTACTAACTTCGACGAAATTCGAACTGCAAGTTCATTATGAAATGAAAAGAACAGGTTTTTTGTTTTTTATGGAAAGTTGTTTTTTCCATCAGATTAAAATTTTTTATATGAAGCGAAAAATAATTTTATTAATTTTGGAAATAAGTTTGCAATTCAAGCATTTCATTTTTTTTTTCAGTTAATGTAAAGAAGTTCCTGATTTTCTTCGAATCATCAGAACACTTAAAAAAATTCTGGAAGCCATTATGTTTTGGCCTATCACATGGTTTCGGCTTGAGATAGCATTTGGGCTGAATTAACATATCAGTTATTCTTCAGTATTCAACTAGAATATGCGTTTGACTGATAAAAAATTGAACCACGAATTTTCATCACTGATTAGAATATTAACATCCATATATGACGTTTTCCTTCATAGAAGTGTTGAAAGACCACAAGATGAGTAACTCTGACGCGCAATAATAATTCTGCATCCCCAAGAGATATTCGAAATTCAACCGCTGGATGAGAATTCTCTCTATTCACTATAGATAAAAACGGGAAGGAGATGTTGCCACATCTCTGAGTCCATAAAGTACAAGGTGTAGTTTACAATATACAGGACATGTATATTACAGTCACGCCCCCGGTGGCAATGTCTCAAACTAAAATATACAATATTTACCATTCTCCGACCATTAGGGCTTCACGAGAAGAAATTTTCATTACGTAATAGTGATGTCATCTTTACAATTTAAGCAGATATCTGTATTCAAGGATCTTCCACATCACTCAGTGCTTCGAATCACGTAAACCAGAGTCAAATCGGTAGCTTCATTGAGCGGAAAACGTGAATTACATTATGGCTTCACATATACTGAAGTCATAATTCGCCTGAAGCCACAATGAATGGTCCTTGCATGTTACATGAAGCCGTAATGATAGGAGGATATATATATATATATATATATATATATATATTCTTTTGAATGTCAGCAATACATTTTCAGGTATCAAACAATAAAGCATATGTATGAGTTTTATCAAAGGTTAGTGTAACGGGGTACCATACAATTTGGAGTATGATACAAGAGCTTAGGGAAAAACATCAGTAAAAAAACTCTGTCTCCCCGTGAGTAGTGTAGTGATGTCAAATTTGTTTACAGAATGAGCTTTTAATACTGAAGGGCTTCTTTTCCATCGATATAAAAATTTTCTTTATCCTCTTTTCCATTTCAAAATAATATCTAAAACAAAGAAACAGAGCAGAAAACGAGAAAAAAAAGTGAATAATAAAGCTTTCATCAAAACTTATTCGAAGACTTGATGATGACTGAAAAAAAAATAATCATAGGTACATAACTTGTCCTTCAATTGCACTGGGAGGAATATCATCTCTACGTCAAAAATCTTCTGCTGATCTTGGTGGAGGATCACCCTCGTTGTTAGAAATGCCTTCAGTAGTCAAATTAATAATAGTCAAATCTTGCTTTTGACTGGGAGGGTCTTTCGACCAGGTCCAGTCTTCCAAGTGATGATTCTTCTGTTCTTCAGTTGTTCGAGGAACGCTACAGAACCCTTATTTTGGGGAATCATCTCCCATAGATATACCAGTGGTTATTCAGTATAAAATTGAAAAAACGAGAAAGAAATTAAAAAAACTTCTGACACATCATAATATGTACCTACATTAATCTAGGATTATAATATGAGCTAAACCCGCTATCCTTAATTAAAAACTGGCCCCGTGATTGAAAAAAATTGTTCAAAAATCGACAATTTTTGATATTTCCATATTTTTTTTAATATTTCGGAAATGGTACATTTTCGTTGAACTGGTGTCATTCGATAGTATTTGGTCTACTCTATCGAGGTGTCGAAGATACAATTGACTAATTATGAGCGATGCAGAATGAGAGTATGAGGGAAACCATCGTTTTTCGAAAAAAAATAGAAGGGTTGTGATCCAACTTGTAAGTCGAGCAAGATGAATGAACATGAGAATTCAAAATTAAAATGTGGAGATCATATTATGAGTGAGTACACGATTATCAGGGGAGACCCTCCAGAGTGGAACGAGGACGAAAGACTGTCAAACAGTTTCATGGATTACAATTGACTGTTGACCGTTGACCGTTGAGCCATATCAGAAAAGTTAACATCGTATTCTGTAGGAAATCAACTGAAGTCAGGGAGGAATGAGGATTCAGTCTTCTGAAACACTAGAACAGTAATTAGCAATATGTTAAGTAAAAGGTTAACAAAATAGTTGACTTGAGGAAAGAAATAAACTGATTAAAATAATAAGCTGCGCATGACTAAATAAGAGATCAGTATTTATTACCAGAGAAAAAGGTATGGGAAAGTTCAATTCTGGTGCAACATCGGTGGTTAGCCTATAAATTGAGGATTATCAATCTTTTTGTAGATTATATATTATGATCTAACTCGTGGACACATTTTATACATAACGAAAGCATTGAATTACTTGGAAATTGAGTAATCAATAATTTTGAGAAGACTGAAAATACATCACTGATTTGCCTAGTACAAGTTTGCACCAAAATTGAACGATAAGGCGTAAAATAATTTCATTTAATGAGATGAACTAATAGAAAGTTATAAGAGCGGTTTGCGAATATAAGAGTCAAGATTAACTTGACAAAAGAGAAAAGCGTGAATATCAGTTTCCAATTTCGGAAAAACCTGAAAGTTCTGACAGTTCCAGAGTGGGGCTGCTGCATCGGTCAATCAGCTGTTATCCAAGTACCATAGAGCTTGCGAAGGATTCGGTTGACGTTTGAACTAGACAGGAGCGTAGTCAAGAGCGAAGTCGGAGGGGGCATCGTTCAATTTGCAACATCTGCAAATACTGTTTGTCAATATGGTGCGATCACAGATATGGTATGACCTTAGGTTATCTCTAAAAGAAACAATCAAAAAACTTAACAATTATTCGAAGAACCATCCTGAAAATAATGTACCAAAAAAATTAACTCACCCCAGCCAAATTAATTTATGAGCTGTCAGAATTTATGAACGTCTAGTGAATAAAAATTTTGATTGAAATAAATAAAACCAGCATTTCAGCTGGTTTCAATTAACTCAAATCAATCCTTCCAGACCATTTTCGACTAAGAAAATTATTCGAAAATATTTGGGCGGATAGATTTTATCCGATTTCCAGAAATACGTATGACTGAAAACAATACCAGAATAATATGATATATGAATTGTCCCATGAATGCATAAAATGCTAACATCCAGATTTCATGAGGTAAACGAGATATTTCCTCCTACGACAGGCCGAATATTGACAAAAGGAGCATAAAAGCCCGGAATGTATGGAAAAGGGTATAATTTTTCATATAATGGAATCTGATGCATGATACGCCTTACATTGTAGATCATAGTAGAGACCATTACGAGGAAGAATTCCACCATTCAAAAAGATGTATTTGAGATGACTTTCCGCTTTATTTGTTCCAAAGGATTCGGAGTTTGTTTCAAACATCATATTACGAATTTCGGAATGAATATTTGAAGGGTATAGGGAAACAACCATCGATGTCAATTTTCCTTACAGCTGAGAAAAACGCGTTTTCAACTTCAAAATCCGTTCATAATATTTGAAATATGACGAATTAAATACTATTATTCTCGAAATGAACATTATTAATATTATTATACATAAACTGAGTGCATTACATGAAATGACTTAGAGATTTTTCTTTCGTATATTGATCGACATCGTTAGTTCTTTCCCTGCACGGTAAATCTTCGGAAGCGATTTAACGTATGACTGAGCTAGTTTCATGCCTGTTTTAATATACTATAATTTACTACTTTTCATTCTGAGTTGAATTGTGTGTCTAACTCATTTTCGGACAAAAATTGATATCAGTGGTTTTTTCCCTGTACCCTTCATTTGGAGTTGTTTGTTTGAATTTATTTGACGACGGACTTATGATCTTACTATACAGCCAATTACTCAGTGACATTAATGATCTAAAACATGTGTATACTGTTTCATGAAATGGACAAACTCAAACTCTGAATAGAGGGCACACAGCATAATAATCCTATTTAGTTATTTCAGGTAGTTTGCTTCCAAAAAAGTGTTTCGTTCCACTTACATAAACTTTATCAGATATGGCACTGCTTTTTATCGAATCATCAATAAACTTATTCCGTTTCTATCGTTCAGATGGGTACGCCAAAATTCTATTTTTGTTGATGCAAGATGTTATAGCCATTTGATTGCTTTATGAATAAGTTACCAACTGCAAAAGTTAAATTTTTATCAAGACTCTGCTGTACTTCTCAGTTCATTCTGGCACTTCAACTTCGGGGCATGTGAACACCTTCATTTGGAAAGTATATTATACAGGTTGAGGTAGCAGAAGTACTTTTAAAAAGTTTACAAAGAGTTATCCAGAGTGCAAATGTTTGGTCAACAATGGTGTAGATTCCTTCATAATTATATTTTTTTAGATGCCCCTGCTTACATGCAGCTCCTTTAAAATACCAATTGATTATTGAATCTCTTGAAAAATTAGCCTCATCTATAAATAGGACCTTTTTCGTTGAATCATTCCAACATACAGGTAAAGAAATTAAGCTGATTCGGAAATTTCTATGGTAATCCATTAAGATTTTAAAGATGAAAACAAACAAAATAATGCAAATAAATTGAATAACCGAAAAGTTCAGTATCTGAGAAAAGGGAAAACATCAAAATAAATGTATTTTTCTACTTATAGTTGTAACATTTCACTGCCGCGCTATCCTTATGAGAGTTCACATGGTACTGGCGTTTATGCCCTACCAACATACGCGGGCGTTGATATAAATATGACGTTTATGCCGTTTTTATGCAAACTGATAATCTAAATAACTATTCACTACATTTTTTGTCAGTACATCAGTACATGCGCTTTGAAATTCTCTTTCAAGTGAAATATATCTCAAATACGAATTTTTAGCGTTTATGTCGTTTTGGCATAAATCTGTCGATATGAAAGATATTCCGCAAAGAGCGTAATATGGTTGATTGTAAGTGCAAAGCAATTTTGCGATGTCAGCTTGTTCGTTGACAAAATTCAGTTTTACTTCTTCTTCTATTACTTAAGCTTCAACATCACCCTAAAAATCAAGTTAACTTACCTCAAATGTACCCATTGGTGAATTCGTTTAAATAAAATGTGATGTTGTGGTTCCACAAAGTTTCGAATGCAGAAGTCTTGCAACGCGCGAGTTGTTCAACGATCGAGACTCAAGTAACGAGGGCCCGACTCAGATGGAGCGACCAAATTCTGAGAATGCAAGACACAAGACTCCCCAAAATAGCTCTGTATGGCGAGTTGACAGAGGGAGCCCGGAAACCAGGAGGCCAGTTCAAGCGGTTTAAGGATACACTACATCAATCCCTAAAATCAGTTAATGCCAATCATAACTGGGAACAACTAGCGTTATATATATTTTATACAACATTAGGTGCTGATATACAAGAGATTCAAACGAGACTTTCTAACGCAAATATCTTTCATACTCACATCCACATTTCAATTCAGACAACATTGAACCAGTTTTGATATTCTCTGATATTCTCATTATTTCTCACTCAACCTTTATTTAAGAATACGTATCTACTCATGTATTCCAAAATGATACATTTCAGGCATTGAAAACTTTTAGATGCCCTCTATTTATGTTGCAGATTGAAACGTGATAATGAAATTTACTGTGTTTACCATTGAAAATATTAACTATTTTCTGAAATCATTCACCCTATGTTCTAGTACAAAAATTTACGCAGATCTTAAATACAGGATGTCCCGGGGTTGTGGCCTGTTAAACGTTTACAGAGAACGGATCGTAGGATTATTCTGAAAATTTGGAAACTAGTTTAAGCGGCATGACAGACAGGAATTGAATTCTGAAAAAAGTACCACCCAGAGCAGGATTCGAACCTACGCCCCAACTAGGTTTTACGCTTTTGATCAATACGACTAAAATATTTTCGATGTTGCGACGTTGTCATTCATACGAAAAAATACTTGATATTTCGTTATTCCAAAGAAGATAGGCTATTTATTGTAAATTCTTTTGCTTCTCTATCCCCATCTAAGTTTTTTTTGTACCTATTCCTGCTACTTTCGGAGATGAGAACTGTTTTAAACAAAAAATTGCCATAAACATGGTTCTAATGAAGCAGGCATTTTACATTTCAGGGAGATGAAATTTTGAGATCCTGAGGATGAGTTTTGTGTGGAATGAACTTGTTTCGTGATATAAAGGGTGTTCTAAAATTTTTCGTCTTGTCACTCGATACAAAAACGGCAAAAAGTTGATTTTGTCATATGGAACATCCTACCTCCGTTATGATATTTTCAGATAAAATTGAAATACGCATCTTATAAATGTATCATGTTTCTATGCGAAAACCTCATGATATCGAAAATAAAGTCAAATGTTGAGGGTTTTCAGTGTATGACGACTGTAGCTACCGCAGAATTACTGCCACGCTAATCTCGTGACATTATAAAATTATCGAAAACTCCACTGAAGATGTTTGTCTCATTCATTTATTGAATTGATGTGGTCGACACTTGATCAAAATCCGTAATTGAACAGATTATACGATTTTCGCAAAAGGAGTTTTTAAACCACGACCTTCGTTTACATTCATCCACCTCAAGACACTATTGTGATAGTGAAACACGTGTCGTGGTTGGGAAACACATTTTGTTAAAATCGTACATCGTATTTTAATTTTTTTTTGTCTTCTTAATAAGAGGAATTTTGTTTGTTGGATAATATTAGCAAGGCATTCTGAGAACCCTCACTTTCATAGAAATATAACTTTATTTCCGAAACCATTGTTTTCGTATGTAAACATGTTGAATTATTTTGTCTTTTAAATAAAAGGAATTTTGTTTGTTGGATAATATTAGCAAGGCATTCTGAAAACCCTCACTTTCATAGAAATTTAACTTTATTTCCGAAACCCTCATTTCGTATGTAAACATGATAAATTATTGGATGCTTGTATTAATTTTCTTTGAATCTTAAATTGCAACCCCTTGACAGGGGTGAGCATAACCACTCGATTTTGAATAGGGATGAGGGCTGTTGGTATATCTCATGTTGAAGATCTTATCGAGTATTATCTGATCCTGAATTTTCGCTTCAAATTTGGCATCAATTACGAAATGACAGGTAAAATAGTGGAAGAGTAATTACTTCTGATATCAGTTTATTGAATGCTGGAACTAGGCACCATTAACTTTCACACAATATGTCCCCTTCTTCAAATTCAGGCGTGAGGAAAATTTTCAAGAACAGCAACAATTTTTCTAAGAACTGATGCACCGGTTGGACGAAATGAAGTGGTGTGCCATCTGCTTGGAAAATGATAATTCAATTTTCTTCTGCATTCTCCGATACTTGCACGAGGGTTGGATAAATAGCGTTCTTCAGCAGATCTAAATAAATTTGGACAATGAAATTACTGGTATAAAAAACCAAACTATCAATGTTTGGGGAAGCTGAGTAAGAACCTCACGAAATAATTTTGGATTTTCATCTCAGCAATACCGACAGTTATGCCAGTTTACAATGCCGTTAAGGTAGATTAATCAGATATCCAATGTTGTTTCGATTACCGTTAATCCGCTCACTGACCACTTCACAGAATTGAAGTCGGTGATCGGAATCATATTCATTCAGTTCCTGAAACAATCGTATCTTATGAGGATGGAATTCATGATGTTTAAGGATTGTCATGATTGTTGTGGGTGAAACACCAGATACATCGGACAATTTCCTAGTACTAGAGGTCGGATTCATTGCTACATGACCTAAGACAGCCACGTCCCACGGTTTGTCTCTTTCATGCACCCTCTTTTTGTTTCCGACTGAACCAGTAGCGTCAAATTAGGCAACCAGCTGCACAACATAGGCAGCGGGTGAATTTTTTCCAAGATGTCGTGCGTTAAATGAAGCCGCTGTTGTTCACGCAGAGTCATTATTTTTTAAAAGTAATTATATCATTTCCATCCTTTCTTCTACGGAATACACCATTTTAATTCTACTTCAAATTTAATATCACTTTAACACTATTTTAACGTTCATAAAAATTCAGGATAGACTAAGGTAAATCAACATTTTTGGACGAAAAACTTAACAAAATAACCTCTCAATACCTTTGAAATGTGACGGATACGAAAATTCTCGAGATAATCACCACATTTTTATATTTCCGCTGATATTTAATTATCGATGGATATTTTGGAGCGAAATTTTAGGATCAGATAGTACTCAAAAAGTAGGTACTGAATTCTATTCAGAATCAAGGGGCCGTGCTCAACCATGTTAGTAGTTTGAAGTAACGGGGAAGAAAGAAGCGGAAAAGTTGTTGAAGGTTTCGAGCGATTTTCCACATTTCCATTTTGAAGTCTGAAAATCGAGGTGTAAAGTTTTCGTTTGACCACCCCGTAGAAACATTTTTGGTAAAGTTATGTATTTTGATGAGATGAACTTCCTCTTTAAAAATCACTGACCTTCCAAAACGCTTTGTTTATGGTATGTTAGTACTTTCTATTCTCTCACAAAGAATAGTAGGAATTCACATCAAAAGATCTCATATAAGTATAAAATTTCGTTACACGCATGTTGTTCGCCATAAGCGAATCGGCGTACTGAGTTAGAGAAAATATGGAACATATGCTATTGTCTTCTGGGTTTCTATCTGGAGTAGATTGAATCGGATATCGTTTTATACTAGGTGACGTTGTGTGTAACTGTATAGTACTCAATAGCGCGCTGTGTTACTAGATAGTACTCAGTAGCGCTTACCAGTATTGAATAAGAGTCCATCAATTCCAAACATTCTCCATCGGATAAGAAGTTTTGTTGCTTTGACGAGGTCAAATGAAACCGAAACCAAAGTCAGTATCTGCTTTTCTTCGATGGAGCGTACTCCATTTGGGGTCAGATCGTAACACTTGTTGATATTCATATCAGCGATGAGTGGTATGCATCTGAATTAATCTTCATTATAAAAATTCCGTCACTGAAAGTAGTTCACAGTTCACTACTCGGTTCACTATGAGTTGGTAGATTTGCCTTTTATAGAGATTCAAAAAGTTTTATGTCCATATAAAACGTATTATTTTCAAATTGGATTCAGAAATGCGGTCGGTAAAGAAGTACTGAATATATTGTCTAGTCCGATTGTAATCTTCTTATATTCTTAAAAGTAATGATTAAACTTGAGCGAAAAATAATCATTCTATAAAGAAAGGCACCAAAACATATGCATATTTGTATTCTCTGAAAATTCCAATATACCATTTTCTGCACAATTAATACATTGCTCCAATAGTTAATCCTGTGGGGTTCAGACCCCAGAGAGTGATATTATTATTTAATCCAAGTACAGTGAGTACACTGTTATCATTAAGCCTACTACATTCCTGATTGCAAGTAGGGATCAAATACAAATACACAATTTTTTTTATCCAAATGTTTAAATTTTTGGTTCAGATAGCACAAGAATATATAACTAGATATGTACAAAATGATCTCATGGATTTGTTTTATTACTTTCATTTCCAAATACGAATTTTTGTTAAAATCAGTAAGTACTATTAATTTTTAATTATTATTCAAACCTTTATCCAATGCGAAAGTCTCGTTTCATACTGAACTACCGAAATTATCTCTGTGTTTATGAGTCCATTCCTCATTCAGGATAATGTCTCAATAGGGTGAAGGGGACAAAATTATCTTCGAATGTGACAGAAGTCGCAACTGGTGTCTCCCTTTCTGTATTGTGTTAAAGTTTTTTTTCGACCGCGAAGTAATAAGGCAATATTTCAGCTCCAATATTCCACGAATTCCGAAACTTGCGAAAAGTTTTATGATTATTTGACTCTTACGTAAGTTTGCAGACGTGCTTTTTTGAATTGGTTCTAGAACTTCAGTAACTCGTTATGGAAAATACTACATTGTGTTTATTCTGTCTACTGAACTCAAAGAATTTTTCTTGTGTGGACCTACATTGTACGGATATTTGAGTTGCCTCCATGTTATAATCCCATGAGTTTCGTAACTTTGTATAATGCATAGTGGAAGTTCCAGATAAGGTGGCACCTGAGTTTCAGAAACGCAAGCCGACTGTCCAATAAATATATAATGGGATTTTCTGCAGGATAAAGGAAAGAAGAAAAGAAACTTCGACCCAAATCGATGCGATGCGGGTCCAGGACAGGTCATCTGTTGAAATGGCCGATTTGAGGTAGCTAAAGTGGAATCGAAGCTTTTACATTTCGGTTAACATTGCACTAAAAATTCACTTGAGGTGAATACTCAGACTCCGCTGGTAACTAATACGTCGGCTTTTTTCGAACAACGAAGATAGTTCAGATATATAACCCAATAGGTGGAGATCAAACGAATTACCATAAACACAAATAACATATACTACTTCAATTTTTAAGCCAAAACATTGTTATTTTTTAAATTTAAATTGCAATGCCTAATTATATGATAGTTACGCCAATACGCGCTTGTGTGATGAGGCATTTTTAAGATACCAAAGGGAGCTCGAGTATTTTCCATCTCCTATTATGCCTTTTTTCTATATTATCTTGATTATAACTTCACTCAACTAACGGCCGTTTTCAATAATCCTATCTATCCATTGTTTCAGTTACTGAAGATAGAAAATGCATGTGATTTCGTTTCTATGATCTATCTGTAGATATATTTAGAATGGTTACCAATGGTTACAAATCGTCAGTAAATGAAACGATGGATAGATAGGTTTATTGAAAACGGCCGTAAATAGGGTAAATAGTGCAACTGCCAGCGCGTCATTTTCATATCGTCAGAAAACAAATAAATATCGGGCAACCACCAGATTGTCGTGAATTCAAGTAAGTGCTTTCTTCTTTTTTCCCAAAAAGTTCATTTGTATAAAAAATATCACAAAAACCGTCAATTAAATGGTAAGTACCAAACTCAAATTCCTAATATCTAGCTTCAATAATTCATAGCCTGTTTGAGGACAGGTGTTTCATAATGCTCGTTACAAACTTACTTAGTATACAATCTATACATAGTCCATCAGCTGTATTCCCAATAAGGTATTGACTAAATAAACGTCAGCAACTTGCTCATGTATTAATTTCCTTTCATCCTGTGGGTAAATAGAAAATCAATCATAGCTCGCAATAGAGAATATCAAGTGATCTGATTGCAACCGATTCAAACGCATCAATCAAAGCTTAAAATGCGTGCAGAGGCAATATCCTGTTTGATGCTATGAACTGTGAAGGTAACATGACACGAAAAACCTTTGATGGTGGAATCGCCTCATCGAAATATTTATCGTTTCATTCACGAGAATTATTTCTGGTTAGCAATGGAATTACGCAAACCATTTATGGACGAAAATGTTTGAAGGCAAAAAAAATAATCTTGACATTTGACCTTTTAGATATGAATTGGTTTCATATAAATATAGTGAAAACATATTTTATATTTTTTGTGAATTTGACCCGGCACCTTCCAGTTTTAGTGGAAAAAATTGTGGTGAATAATTGTGATAGGCTTTTGCTGCTTTGTGTCAGCCTTTCAGAAATCCCTGTTTAAGAACCCCGAAATCCCCCTCCTGTTGGATGAATTATTCACTTCCGGGTCTAGAAGCGACATGTTGTTTTTTGTAGTTCTTATTTCAGATTAAATATTATCTACCTTGTATACAGGGTGTTCTACAAGCTCCATGACAAACTTTGACAGAAGGTAGATGGGCTTCTTTTGACCATTTTTTCTCCTATGAACATCCGATTCGTTTTCGTTTAGGAGTTACAAGCATTTGAAATTTTTTTTTCATGTTTTGATTAAGTAGGCCGCCAGAAAATATCGGTTGATATGTTAATTGACGTCATTTTAATTATCCATTTGACACTTGTTTCACTGAGGATGGTATCAACAATAACCATAATGAACATGTATGGGCACTGCAGAATCCATATGCCATTAGACATAGACGATGTCAGCAACGTTACAGTGTAAACGTTTGGGGTGGGATTTTCAACAATGATTTGATGCCAGTACATGTTATAAATGATTTCTATAATTTTTTTTTTGGAGCACAACCTTTATTTTGACTTCATTGATAACTCAGAGATCAACATTGTTGGAAATATGTGGTATCAGCACGAAGGTGCACCACCACATAGAGGGATACAAGTAGTCAGTTGGCTGAATGAACATTTCCTGTATAAATGGATAGGTCAAGGAGGACCAATACAATGGCCATCTCATTCTCCTAATCTAAATCCCTTAAATTTTTATTTATGGTGTAATATGAAGCAGCTTGTTCATCATGTTGAAATCTAATCTCATTAACAATTACTTGATAGAATTCAAGATGCAGTAAACCGAATCTGACCCCCCGAGTAACGGCATCTTTGATTCGTCGATGTGAAGCTTGCATTCAACCCGAAGATGGGCACTTTGAACAATTTTTATACTCCCAAAGTTTCCATTAATTATGATTTGAATATAAAAATTTGATTTTTCAAATGCTTGTATCTTCTAAACAAAAACAAATCGAACATATGTTCCTAGGAAAAAAAATGTTCAGGATAAGTACAGCTACCATCTGTCAAAGTTTTTCATAGAACTTGTAGAACACCCTGTATAAAATATTTATTACGTCTTCATAGCTCTTTGCTCTCTATATGAATTCGACTTTTTTTAAATGTGTTTGCTTCACATGGAATCAAAATCCGTAAAAAATCATATCTCACATTTCTTTCATTCTTTGACTTCATTGTTCATTAGTACACGGAAAGAACGACTTCCTTGTTGAATCAGAAAATGTTGAGCCAATACAGTTCCTTTTAGGTAGGTATAGGTGTTCCACTAAGAAATAAATTTTGCATATAAACGGAAATTTTGTTGATATTTTTGCTCGAGTGTAGACCTTTTCATTCAAAGGCATGAATATCGCAATCGAACCATAACCGAAATAGAGAAAGTTTATCATTCCGTCGTCCTTTTCGTTGATAATGTACATATTCATGTGTAAATTTCTGTACTAACTCACTTCCTACACGTCACCATCCATCATCCTAATCGATGTGGCGATCTGCTGGAGAAATTTTTCCCTTCTTCCTCTCTTAAATACTAATGGAAAGAAGTCTCAGAGAAATCTTTTCAGAATATATCAACTCAACCAAGATTCGGAGGGTTTCATCCATATGGATATGTGCAAAAAGACTCTTGAATTGAAACGTCCGAGTCAATCGATATACATATAATCAAGAATCTTCTCTGATAATGTTTTATTTGAGATTAACTTCGCGTCAAGAGTTGAGGATATTGATGTTCTCCAAAGATGCATATTAACCGTAGCACCTCAATTTTTTTGATTAAATAAACATAACGATTACTGAAAAGTGTTCTATTTAATCGTGAAGCATGTTTTCACCAAGTTCAATGAATTTCTGCCCTTTGAGTCTTATCTGTTCTTCTAAGAAACATATGTTTCTTAACCATTTTTCATCTGCTCTTACATATTGATGAATCATCGACTTCGGTAGGCCACAGTTATCTTGATTCCTCAGAGTATAGTCAGAACAAGCCTCCATAAAATGAATCACTTAATAAAAAGAAATACCTACACTCACTCACGAACACAAGCGTTAAAAATGAGAATAAGCAATGAAGCAGGTACATCAGCAAGATGAATGGCGATAAGTAATTTTTACGACGAGTCCAGATCATTTTTCGACGAATATAAGTACTGAACTAGTACTAGTACGAAAAAAACCTTTCTGTTCGAGGAGACGGAGTTTATGGTTGAATGTGGAGTTTGTTTCAATTGATAATAATAATAATAATAATAATAATAATACATTTATTCTCAACAGGTTACACCCAATAACAGAGAAAAATGATCAAACAAACAAATGCGATTGAAAAACTTAGTCCAGACCACAATGTGATCCTTACAATAGCATATAAAAATATATCCAATGGTGCCTTAAAATTACTACATGAAACCTTACAAAAAAAAAAAATGCTATTCCCCCAATACTCGAAAAAAAAATAATTCAACAGCATACCAATCACATCCTTATCCCAAGCGTACAAAATAAACCGAAAAAGGTCACGAACCCCCACCACGACTCTCCAAATGGCACATCAAAATTACTGATAGTTCATCGTAGTAGATATCACATCGGCCACAACAACTGTCATATAAGTTACACATGAAGTTGATAGGAGACCGTGACATAACATTTGTCCTACCAAAATCAACATAGAAGGTGTTATATTGCCTCAGACCAGGTCTAGGTACATGAATGTTAACCTTACTCAAGAGAAATGAACAATCAATCTCACCACGCAGAATCCCGTAGAGGAACTTCAGTGCGCTACGCTCACGTCTTAACTTCAATACCTCAACTCCAAGGCTCCCGGTGAGGACCGAGTGGTCAAATCCTCTCGAAGGGTACTGTCCGAAACATTTAAAATAAATATATTTCAAACACCTCCTTTGGACGGCCTCCAGGATGACGACAGCATTATTATATAATGGACACCAGACTATAGAGGCATATTCTAATCTACTACGAATGAAAGAATAGTAAAGTATTTTCATAGTATAGGGGTTTACAAAATTGTTCCAATTTCTAATAAAATAACCAAGCGTCTTAGAGGCAGAAGAGGTTATCTGACTTATGTGCCTGGAAAAGGACAATTTACCATCAAAAACAACACCCAAATCCCTATACTCATCACATCTCTCCAGAATCTGATCACCCACAGCATAGTCATAGTGAACTGGGGTTAATTTACGAGTGAATGATATAACTCGACACTTATTGATGTTCAGGCTCAAACCGTTCCTGAAACACCAAAGACTGATCATATCCAAAGCAGCCTGCAACCTCACGCAGTCATCAAGATCCCCAATAGCAGCAAATATTTTCAGATCATCAGCAAAGAGGAGATGGAGACACTGAAGAAGCAGAGACAGGTCATTAATATATAATAAAAACAGCAATGGGCCCAAATTGGAGCCTTGTGGCACTCCAGATGTGGCGAGATAAGGTAAGGACTCACAACCCCCATACTGAACATATTGATAACGATCGGAAAAGTAAGATCTAACCAACAGTAAAAACTCTGATGAGAATCTAATGTATGCAAGCTTTGAGATCAATATCTGGTGATCAATCTGGTCGAAGGCCTTCTGAATATCTGTGTATATAACATCCATCTGACCACGATCATCCAGCGACTCTGATAGACACTGAGTAATGCTTGCCAAATTGGTCACCACTGAACGATTCTTCATAAAACCATGCTGATGTGGTGAAATTAGTGCACGAACTGATAAACAGATTTATAATTGATTTTAAGTACCATGAACTTTCAGATATATGTTGAAGACGTTATCATAGGAGTAGTACCATATCTGTTGAGAACTGGACCTTGCTCTTTTCTACGCTACTGAATAGTCAATAATGGGTACTCTCAGCTTGAGGACTGGTGAAACATCAACAGGAAACAAAAAACCCTTGTTGAAATTGCCAACGGTTCGAATCTTTATTGATTCTTCATGAGGGCTACAAAGATGCATAAAAATATAATAATAAGTGATACCTCCTTCAAGGAACAGACCACAACGACAAAACAGGTTCAGCAAATCATCAGCATATAAAGTTTTTCGAAAATAAAAAAATGACACAATGTTTGAAATTAAAACCTCGCTAAGCCAGATGAAAGTCGCCCAAGAAGTCAAAATAATAAAAGACTAACGTATATTTAACATTAATTAAAAACAGTCTTTCATCTTCGATCTTATAGATAAGAATAAGACTCACCTATTTATTGGGTTTTGTAAATTCCCTCATTGAATTTCATGCTAGACCTTAGGTTATGCAATGCCTTTGAATGCCTGCACGGACCTAATCGAGATCTGGGTGGGTCTAGCATGAAATTTAATGAGGGAATTCACAAAACCAAAAGATAGGTGAGTCTTATACTTATCTATAAGATCGAAGATTTTATGGGTGGCTTTCATCTGGCTTAGTGAGGTTTTAATTTCTCATATTGTGTCGTTTTTTTTTTATTTTCGAAAAATTTTATATGCTGATGATCTGCTGAACCTGTTTTACGTTTTGGTCTGTTCTTTTAATGAGGTTTCACTTATTATTATATTTTTATGTATTTTTGTAGCACTGATGAAGAATCAATAAAGATTCGAAACGGTGGCAATTTCAACAAAGGTTTTTGTTTCCTGTTGATGTTTCACCAGTCCTCAAGCTGAGAATACCCATTATTAACCAATTATAAGGACGATATTTGATAACCACTACTGAATAGTTCTCTAATGCCAACGTATTACTTTAGGCAAATTCTATGGTGCCTTAAACAATGCAAATTGACCGAAGCAGAAGCCCCACTCCAGATCTATCAGTTTCCGCTGAAGCGAATATATTCTATTTGTTCATCAATATGAATTAACGTATCATTGTGTTAACCTCGAATATTGTAAATTCTCTACCAGTTCATCTCATTTGACTATTCTCTTTGAAGACTTCTCGTTCAAATCTGGTGCTAACTAGTTCTACGCAAAATATAATGTACCCAAAATTATTTATTATTTCATTTTCTTGTTTGTTTCATGCTTTTATAGAGGAGAAATGTGTCAACGTGTAAATTATAAAGAATCTTTCAGATATATAATACTTACTAGTACTGCTCAATTGATATTTTCATTCGCGTCAACTCGTGAATATGTATTTATTATGTTGCATATTATCATCCATGTTATGTAATAATGTGAAAACTTTTCAGGTATTTGGATATGTATATTTCGATATTCCTCTTTTACATCAAAAACACATATATTTTCAGACCTCTCTCAGTTTCTAACATGATAAGTCGAAAGTTTGCAGAGAAGATACCAAGCTATATTGAATAGACATAGCGCTCATTCTTTGTTTCGTACCTATATGAATTTTTGGAGTTTCAACATTTCGATTTTTAGTGAAATTTTATTTTCTTACAAATCTTGTATTTTGTAAATATGAATTCCTTTGAATATAACATATACATATTACAACAGCGAACAGGGTTCTTCTGAAGTGAAAATATAAATGGAGTCAATATATTATGTGCCTACTTTATTTTTGACAAGCAGTCAAGCGACTGAAGGCGTGTTCCACAATGTTCAGTAAAAGTTGGGTTGTTGTTGAACAGAAGTTCATGGAGTTATATAGCATCATAGGGATGTGCAAGTTATGCAGTCCTAGTGCTGCGTGATAATCCATCATTAGCTGTAAGCAGTAGCTGTGGTTGAGTAGATCATCGACCGACATAATATTCATAGAACAGCCACAAGTCTGAAATGTAAGGATGCTACCCGAATCACAGATGAAATATTTCTCCTACATGAGTTAGAGCGTGTTTTATTCGAAAAAGAATTTTATTTTTTTGAACTCCGAAATCTTTCGATCTTTTATCGTCATATTCCACAGAAATGTCAATTCACTTTTTTATAAAAGCAGTCCGTTGGCCTATGAATAATTTGACATATTTGGATCTGGGATACTAATAATAATAATAATAACGACTTGTTTCCGAAGCTTCTCGTTATCACCATTTCCATGGGTTTGTGCTCCTCTTTCTCGGTTTGGGTTAGGGGTAGAGAAATGAGAGCAGAAAGAGCACCCCTATAAAGGATGTGGAAGAGAGAGGAAAAAGCAATGGGACTGCGGACAGCAGGCGTGACTGGCTGCACCGTCTAAGTCGTTACGATGGCTACCCTTTTTTTTTTTTGGTGTAGCAGGGGGAAAATCTGCAAAACAGACGAACACACCCTCTACTGAGGGGGAATAGTGTGGGGATTCTCACTCTCTGAGCTCGAGACCCACTAAAAACCCTTAACTGCTTCTTCATAGGTTTCGGGCATTATGCCTATTAACCAGTTGACTCCTATGGTTTCTGGACTCTCACACGATCATAGTCGTGTTGATAGTTGTATGCTGCCTATAGCTTTTATAGGTTAAGCTCTTCTTTGGTTACATTTAAATCCTTAACTGATCTCTCGGTCTTTGGTGGTAGGTTCTTGACCTTCTAGCTTCTTCCGTTGGATCGTAGTCGACTAATCTTCGTAGTTCCTCATTTGGATTCCGCCTTTCTCTTCATAAATTCTGTAACTGGTTCCCATTCCAAGTCCTTGTAGATTTGTTTGTTCCTAACAAACCAGGGTACGTCCATCGCCATTCTAAGGAGTTTATTCTCAGTGGCCTGTATTCTCTTGATGTGGGTCTTGGCTGCGAAGCCCCATGCCGCCGATCCATATGTGAGTTGTGGTCGCGCAATAGTTTTAATCATCGTCAACTTGATGTTCTTATTCATATGACTTCTTCTGCCTATGAGTGGATAAAGTTTACTCATTGCGGCTTTTGTTTTATCAACAGCACATTTGATGTGGTTTTTCCATGTAAGTCCTCTGTCAAGCGTCACTCCTAGGTATGTTGCTTCATTTTTCCATTCAACCTCTTCTCCATCAACTTCAAGGTTTTCTTCCATCCTCAATCTTCTCTTTTGCAGTAATATTGCTTGAGTCTTTCTTCCATTGATTTGGATTTTCCATTTGATGCACCATTTGAGTAATTCATATATGGCTTCCTGCAGTCTCCGGTGTATTATCTCTGGGCGTCGATGTCTGAACGCTATTCCTGTGTCATCTGCGTACAAGGTGAGCATATTTCTAGCATTATTCGGGATATCATAGACGTATATTACGTAAAGCAAAGGTCCAAGTACCGATCCTTGAGGCACTCCCGCTTCCAATTGTCTTGTTTGAGAGGTTCCTCCATCTATTTTCACATAAAAGTTTCTATTCCTCAGATAGTTCCTTATAATCTTGCATAGCTTGGTCGAATATCCTGCTTTTTTCATCTTGTAGATTACGCCTTCGTGCCATACTCTATCAAAAGCTCTCTCGATATCCATCAGAACTTATTCTGTGGCCTGTTTGGTCTGCATTCCTTCGGTGACGTATTCTATGAGCCGTAGTAATTGGAGTTCAGTCAAGTGTTCTCGTCGAAATCCAAATTGTTCGAGTGGAATTATCTTCAACATTTCTGTTTCCTCATTCAGCCTTTTGGCGATAACCCTCTCGACGACTTTTCCTAGTGCTGATAGTAGGCTGATTGGTCTATAATTTTGAGGAAATTTCCGTTCCTTTCCAGGCTTGTTGAAAACTATCATTTCTGCAGTTTTCCATCTCTTTGGGTAGTATTCGGTCCTCATCACTCCGTTTGTTATATTCGTCAAGGCTGCTATTCCTTTTCTAGGCAATTTCTTCAACATATAATTCGTTATCCTATCTTCTCCCGGTGCTTTCCGGTTTTTCAGTTTCATTATGATCTCTTTGATTTCTGTTGGTGAAGCCGGTTTTGGAATGATTTCGGTCTCGTATATACCATTCCGTTTGCTCCATGCAGTGGAGGTATAACTGTCTGTTCTCGTCGTAAGCGTTTTTGCATTTTCCAAGCCGAGTGATCTATTGTATTCAGTTCCCTTAATCTCTGGTGCCAGCTATTATTACGCAGTTCTGTTAAAGCATTTTTCAATATCTGACTATGCTTATTCAGTTTCTTCTTGTCTTCTTCTCTTTTTGTTGTTCTGTAGATTTTCCTGAGTCTTCTGTTCTTTTTTATAAGTTCCTTTATATCCCTTGGCGTATCTCCATGTGAATGTTTCGGAATTGGTTTCCTTATTCTCTTGGTGCTTTCTTCATAGGCTTCTTTTATTTGATTTTCCAATTTTTCAACTGCTTCATCTAATTCATCCCGGGTGTTTATTTGGGGAATTTCCGTGATTTTCTCCTGAAGTAAATTCTTATATTTCTCCCAGTCTGTGCGATCCTTGGTTTGTGTCTCTTCTTCGTTTCTTGGGCCATGTCCCACTATGAATTCTATGGGATAGTGGTCTGAAGTTCCGTCTTCTATTGTATCAATGCTGATTTCTTCAGTGATGTCTTTCATTACGACAATGTCCAGTACATCGGGTAGTCCATTTACTCTTGGTATGTAGGTCGGTATATCAGGTCCTATCACAACTGCATTAAGTTTTTCAGCATAAATCTTCAGTCTTCTCCCGTTGGTATTTTCCACCCTACTGTTCCATTCCTGCGATTTGCAGTTAAGATCACCAATTATGATTTTCGGGTGTCTTCCTTCTAGTAGCATTTTTAGATCCTCTTCCAGCATGTCCTTATCCGGTGATTTATAAGTCGAAATAATCTTCACTTGTCCTCGATTGGTATTCACAATAATCGATATTGCTTCTACTTCTTGACCATTGAATATTTGGTCGATATGGTGATCCATATTCCTTCTAGCCAGTATAGCAACGCCACCTGTGCTGTTAGGTCTATCATTTCTGTAGATATCGTAATTGGGAAATGCTATGCGAACGTTGGGGTTAAGTCTTGTTTCTTCAACGTTCGGATAGCATTTCCCGGCAGGCCATCTACCAGATAGCTGCCAGGCAGGCCAGACAGATAATCAACAAATGAAATTCATACATTTTCTTGACAGCCAATATTTGTGAAGCCCACGACGCTCAATTCTGATTTACTCAAGCGTCGTAAATACAATGCATTGCATTGGGAAGATAGTATGGTAGGAACAAAAAAATATATGAGGTATGCTCCATTCACTTTTATTCAAAAACTCGGTTGACCATGAAAATTTAACACATTACACGAATGTACGAAAATGTGAGGTCATGATGCTTGTCAAAATATTGATATGTCTTAAACTTGGTACCCAAATTTTCAGAACAATCATGAGATACGTTCTCCGTAAACGTCTAATAGGCCACCCACCTTAAGACACCCTGTATAATAGCTACACTTTCAGATTATTAGATATGACAATAAAAGTTCGAATAATTTTTAATACGAGGCGAATAAATCATCTTGTAATAATGGGCAAGTTCCCTAAAACTATTATACAAAATCGAATTTGAGATTATTTATGGAAATATTTTTCCATTAGTTATCCAACACGCAAAAGATTGGAATCAAAATTCAGAAATTCCAGAAATACACCCTTCGAAACTTCGAATATGTAAAAGCTTGTGACGTAGAATGCCTTTACTAAAGTCTAGTAATTTTTGTTGATTCGACAACAGTCGAACCGATCAAGAAGATATAGAATTCTATAACCACAGATTAAAAAAGTTGCTTCTATAATCTGTGTCTATACCTGCTTAAAATCGATGACATTTTGTGTCATTGTTTGTTGTTTTTTGTCAAATATGATCACCTAACCTGATATTTATTAAGTCTATGGTGATCAGAAAACTTTCATCACCATTACTGACCGGATGAGCGTTGCCGGATTGTAAAAATGACGTAGAATGTTCATAAGAGAGCACTTCTGAATTCAGAATTTTCGTAAGTGAATACTGACAAAATGCACTATCTTAAAATTTGAAAAAAATATACAATATATATTTGAGTTGTAAGGATTAGGACTATGATGGATATCATGTATGTATGACGAAAATATATTTCTTCGGCACTGTAACGACAGCAGTTATATTAACATGATCGAATTATATGGAATTGCGAAACTTTTTCCTGCCAAACGTTAATAGTCAGAAACGTTTCCGCTTGATTGAAAATCACTCTTTATTAGTGAATATATCCAAACTCCGGGAAAACAGAAAAGTTTTATGACTTTGCAAACTTTTTATCACCTTTCGTTAGTAGATACCGTGGAAAATTATGGTTGCAAATTAGTTCCTTGCGGTCCAGGTGTATGCAATACGAGCTGTAATATTCGAAAGTTCGCGAGCAAGCTGGAATTTAATATCACCAAGTTTCACGATGCTGCAGTTCAATTTCAATGATACCTCATTATAGCGGAATATAGAAATGGGACTGCTTGTTGTCAGGTTTCATTAATTTTGATTGTTCTACTCAGAAAATTGCTATATTGCCATCATCATTCTGATGAGAATAATGGAGCATAAAAGAAATTATGATAGAATGAGATATCATCACACATATAAAAACAGCTGTATTTCTATGCCATCACCGAATATTCTACAGAAAATATTATATATATTACCTATGTTTTTCAGAGGTCCCAATTCTCCGTGCCACTAACCTTCTTTTTGTAAATATTCTATTTCAAATATATGGCAATCTCTGTCTGCAAGTGCTTCGATCACTGATGCTGACTAGATCTAAAATATCGTCCGCCTCACCTATAGGACATGAAATCTCGTCTTGAGTCTCGTGAAGGTCACTTTTTGAAAACGGAATTTTTCTATTATACAGGGTATAATTACCGCTTATATAATCTATGTGGAATTGATTACTGAACTTATTTCAAAACAGGTGACTTTTCACTCGATCATATTCAATTGCATCCATCTCATTGCCACCAAATTGTTGAGTATGGAGTAGAAAGATAGAAAACACCCTCCTTTCTCTTGTACCAAAAACCGACTATATTTTTCCCTGTATTTGCCACATTTGACACAAAGATGGCGCTCAAAACGTACTGTCAATACAGTGACTCTATCAAACACAGTGGCGACAATTGGAAATTTAGCAAGAATATGGCGGCTTAGAAGCACATATTTCAATGCTATGATCTCTAATTCGGAATGCGGATTGGCTCACGTCACGTCATGTGACCAAATCCGCCATATTCTTGATAAAACGATGAAAAACGAGACCACAATTGTCGCCACTGTGTTTGATAGAGTCACTGTAACTGTCAATACAATGAAACTGTTGAATAACAGTTTTCTGTTTTATAACAAACAAGCTTTGAGCGACAAAACGAAAGTACGGCTTTGTTTGGTGATCTGGATATTAATTTCCATCTGAATATCACTTGGAATCAATTGATATATTGAAATAAATTTCGTATGTGCTATTTATAATTTTATTTTCAATTTAAAATAATTCCGAAAAATTTTAAATTTTGGACAGCAAATAAAGCTTCAAATGAAACACAAATGTAAATAGTAAATCTCTTATATGTCAAAGATGATATTTCTGTGCAATACATTGTTTAGAATTGATAAACTTAATTGAATTCGTAAAATATATAAGACGTAACAGAAAGAAATATACAATATACCATTATAGCATACACTGTTAGTTACTTACCTATTATTTACAGAATTATCAGAACCACAATCGAAAAAACCTTATAAAGGTGTAAAAATAAATTGTGTTATTTTAGAGAAAACCACCATTGTATTATTATTTTCTGTAATCTTTGTTATAGCAGTTTATAGAAGGGAAAAATGGAATTAACATTTTGACTGAGTTTTTAATTTTGACGGACTTTCGTGTCGTATTGATCAACTTGCTCTGAAGGCTTACTTGTATCATAAAAAACTATTTCGAAGTAACTTTTAGTCAATAATCACTAATACAATGACATTCTCCTTAAAAATTCGTGTACATCCATGGAGTTAATCATGAATTGGAGTGTAACTTGTACTTATATGAAGTCAGGTGTATCTTCGAATACAAAGTCATAACGTTGTGTGCTTGAGTTGAAACGAACTTTTAGTTCGTATTAATGGTGGCCACATAAACTCTAAATATGGGTACAAAGCTCCATTCTCTTATGATTATTCGTGTGGATCTTGCTCAAATAAACCTGTGCAGAAGATAAGATACACAATTCTGCTTTCTACAGGGGCGATCTCATTAATAAACCTGTGTTTAATTACATTCACCAACTTCATGAGGGTCTGGAACTAAAATGCCTTCATATTTCCTTATTAAGACGCGTGAGGAATCAGGAAACTAACATTTTACTTTCTCATAACTCATCATCGAAACTTCTCACATCTCCTAGCAGATTCCCTATCGGGACTGTTTCAGAGGAAATAGTTTAGGTCTTATGGAAGTCATTGACATTATTTTCTATAAAAAAGAGTGATAACGCCTAAACGGCAATGAATAAAATAATGAGGATAAATTCCACCCGACGATACGAATATCGACAAGTGTTACGATCTGAATTGAGCTAGCCAATTTGCCATCGTCAAGGCCCCAAATGGAGTACGCTCCACCGAAGAAAAGCATATGCTGACCCTGGTTTCGGCCTCATTTGGCCTCATCAGAGCAACATAGCATTTTTCCACGGTGGAGAACGTTTGGAATTGATGGAACTTTATTCAATGTTGTCATGTTCTACTGGGTATTATTTACCCAGAGCGCCATCCAACATGAAACGGTATCCGATTCAATCCCCTCCAGATAGAAACCAAGACGAAGACAATAGCATATGTCCCATATTTTCCCTAATTCAGTACGCCGATTCGCTTTTGCGAACGTCGGACTCATGATGAACTGAGAAGTCTGGGACGCGCTCAGGTCGCGGCAGAGTACGATGCCAGCGGTACAATAAAGAAGAGTGATAACGCCTAAACGGCAATGAATAAAATAATGAGGATAAATTCAGATGCATACCACCCGACGATACGAATATCGACAAGTGTTACGATCTGAATTGAGCTAGCCAATTTGCCATCGTCAAGGCCCCAAATGGAGTACATTCCATCAATTCCAAATGTTCTCCACCGTGGAAAAATGCTATGTTGCTCTGATGAGGCCAAATGAGGCCGAAACCATGGTCAGCATCTGCTTTTCTTCGGTAGAGCGTACTCCATTTGGGGCCTTGACGATGACAAATTGGCCAGCTCAATTCAGATCGTAACACTTGTCGATATTCGAATCGTCGTGTGGTATGCATCTGAATTTATCCTCATTATTTTATTCATTGCCGTTTAGGCGTTATCACTCTTCTGTATTGTACCGCTGGCATCGTACTCTGCCGCGACCTGAGCGCGTCCCAGACTTCTCAGTTCATCGTGCGTCCGACGTTCGCAAAAGCGAATCGGCGTACTGAATTAGGGAAAATATGGGACATATGCTATTGTCTTCGTATTGGTTTCTATCTGGAGGGGATTGAATCGGATACCGTTTCATGTTGGATGGCGCTCTGGGTAAATAATACCCAGTAGAACATGACAACATTGAATAAAGTTCCATCAATTCCAAACGTTCTCCACCGTGGAAAAATGCTATGTTGCTCTGATGAGGCCAAATGAGGCCGAAACCATGGTCAGCATCTGCTTTTCTTCGTTGGAGCGTACTCCATTTGGGGCCTTGACGATGGCAAATTGGCTAGCTCAATTCAGATCGTAACACTTGTCGATATTCGTATCGTCGGGTGGTATGCATCTGAATTTATCCTCATTATATTATTTTCTATACTTTGCTCGTCAACTTCTCATGAAGTTTTTTTTTCAAATCAATTGTAATTGTGATTGGTAGATTTTTGATAATAGCGGACGAGTTTTTCCAGAATATTCAAGAGAACAAAAGAAAAATCCTACAACACGTGTACTACTCTCCCGTTAAGGCAGCATGTCTATAAGAACTATAACGGCCGGTTTCATAATCAAACCTAAAGTCGCTTCAATTTTAAAGCTTCCTTTAACCCTACTTAAAATGACAGTAAAGGAAACTTCCAGCTTAAAGTGACTTTAAATTTGATTATGAAACTGGACGTAAGAAACGGATCTCAAATTGCACAATCTCACCTTCACTTATCTAAACTGATAAAGGTCCATTAGTGTCGATCCGGAAGGAAATGACTCGAAGAAGTACCTCTGTTTCCAGTGCAATCAAGCAAGAAATCCATTACTGCCTCTGCAATGGGTGGACTGACATTGGAACCCATAGGGGACCAAGTATCTGCATGAAAAAACCACCATCGAAAAGAAAAAAAGTTTGATGAGAAAAGGAAGCGGATGGCATCAATAAACTCTTCCTTAAGTGGACTTGTGTGGTTTTCGATAGCTCCCCACCTATCGCCAATAGCTGATACCGCCAAGTCAACAGGAATGCTTGTAAAGAGGGATACAACAAACTGATTAGAACATAATCCTCACGTAACTGAAAATCATTAATAAAGTTGGAGAAAGAAAATGAATCTTGAGTGTGGTACCGATTTCTGCTGGAGGACAAGGAATTTGATAGAATATCAGTTATAAAAACTGACAGCTTGGATGTGGGAGTGTATATGGTTGATATAATGGGCCTTAAAGAGAGAGTTTATGGATTTTCGGGAGACCATAAAATCTAGCAGCGACAGAGTTATAATGGAATATTTTCTTGCCTTGTAGTTGTGTATCGATTGAAATTTATTTTGGGAGGATTTTGCATCTCTTCACAAACCTTTTAGGGCTTTCACTCCCAATCTCTGAAACAAAATCAATTAAAAATGAAATCAACGATTTGCTCCTGCGTAAATTCTTGCACTAATTTGTCAGGAGCAAATTAACTAGAAAAAATTGTTGCCTGACAATGAACTCAAAATAAATAACGTTGAAATTATAATTCTTCGTTACGTTTCGGAGTCTATATCAGACTCCTTCATCATCCTGACAAATTAGTGCAAGAATTTACGCAGGAGCAAATCGTTGATTTCATTTTTAATTGATTTTGTTTCAGAGATTGGGAGTGAAAGCTCTAAAAGGTTTGTGAACTTGTAGTTGTGTACCTAATATGAATATATCATGTTTATATACGGTACAATAATTCTTATTTTTATAACCTAACACATCGAAACGTGAGATATGGATGAATTTTATAGTGGACTTCAAAGTTAATTTTGTGCTTTGCTTTCAAAATCTTCTTGGATCACTTTCAACGGTGAATGATTGATTTGATTGAGTTTCATTATGTGATGCGTTACATAATTTGCACTCAAATGAACGTCAGCTGAAAATTTAGTTCTCCATTGCGGTTGGATCTCTAATTACAGCGGCGATTAAAATCTGCAGAGTTAATTATATCGACATGGTTGCACAGAATGCTTTCATGCCGGACTGCCATTGTGTGCGAGTATTAATTAACGAGATCCGTATTTCAGATTCCCTAATGATAGAGAAATTTTGAATCTCCTAGGTTATTGAGGTTTGTGGTAGCAATAAAACTGCCTTATCAAGAAATCGTCTGTTGGATAGAATTACACATCGATTAAAAATCAAAATTTTTCACCGAAAGGTCGAACACAAGCATGTACTCCATAAGCTTTTATAAAAGCACTTGGTTGGCCATGAAATAATTTTCTTAAGTTTTTGTAACTGGGAAAGGAATTTCCTTTTATATATTGGGAGTCCCAAAAAGGGTGGCATTTGGGGCCTTCATTTTAGGGTGAACGAATGCAAACAGTTGAGTACTACAGGATTTTCGATTAAATGTCATCGTTCGTAGAATATAAGTTTAAAAAAATTAATTTTTTCATTTCGACCTATTTCTTGTGAATGTCTTAAGGAAAATATATTAGTATTATTAAAAACAAACAGCCATAAATACGAGACAGGTATCCTGTCAATTATTAATGTATGTGATAATTTTGTTTAAAGTTGAAGATATTTTTGCCTGAGAACTCTCTTTAATTATTTTGATGCGAGATGATTTTTGTTGAAGATTTTAACATTGTTGTAATCATCCGTTAGTTCCTTTAAGAGATATCTATTCCGTACCACTGCATCAGATGTATTTCATCTTTGGGTTGATATTTTTTCAATTCTTCAACTACTGTAAAGTCTTCAAGAAGTCACAGGAGATAACCAACATTAATTCTTCTCAAGAAACTGCATATTATGTGTCAAAAATTAAATTTTCTTCCATAGCAAAAATAAATATATTTGAAAAAACAAATAATTATTTGGAAAGCTGCTGAATACTTCTATGTTCGATTACAGATGACATTCATTCATTCATATTTTCTTGATTCTCCATAGATACCGAAGTACCCCTCAGAAGCTCCGTAAGCTTGTGCATTAATAGAAAATTAACCAATAAAAGGGTTCATCAACAGATAATTTCGTGTACGTTAAAGAGTGGTCGGCGGAAAAAAAAATTCATGCCAATGTCAAGATTTCCTTTAACGAAAACAAGATATCTTAAAATATCATTTCTAACCATGAATACACTAAAACGTGTTCATTTGTAGAAAAGATAATATTTTCCAACATGAAATACCTCTTTCCCTTTATTAAACACATTTTTAACTAGAAAAATGTAAATTGAAAGTATTCAATGATAATCTGTTGAAACTACAATTAAAATTTTGATTTGCAATTTTTATTTTCAAGCAGACACATTTTTTATGTGTATGATTTTTTTTATATTTTATGTAAGTAGATGGTTTATTTATTATTTCCATTATTGGTACTCGTGTCCACCTGAATTTCGAGAGAACAATAGAATTTTTTTCTTTAAATATTGCCACAAGTGTATCTACCACATCTTGCATTGGTGAATGCTGCTGCTTTCTCTTTTTACTGTTGCGTTCGCAGCTAAGGTTTCATATTCAGATTTATCATTTTCACTCGCATTAGTCGAAGTGTCTTTAGTTTTATATTTCATCTTTCTACTATAACTCACGCTTCTCTCTATTGCTTGTTAGTGAATATTCTGAGTCAGAATCGGCATTAAATGGCTCAGCAGACGTTCTCTTCACTGAAGAGTCAGTATAACTTAATGTTAAATGGGACTTCCACTCTGTAAGTATAGAAAGAAGTTGCAATTCAGTTCAAAGTCGATTGGAAGGGTGATGACGTAGTTGGTGGCGAAGTCAAGTTTAATTGAAAGAACTGAGTCCGTTAGCAGTGGCGTATCGACAGATAATAGTAATAGATAAAGTTTGAAAGAAGATAATTCAAAATAACTTCATTATTTGTGCCAAAACGTTGTTTTTATTCAAATTGCACTGCCTGATTATATGAAAGATACGCCAAGGCGCGCATTTGTGTCGTGGCGTGTGGGGATACCAAAGGGGGCCTAGTATTCTCGATCACCTATGAAGCCTTCTTTCTATATTTTCTTGGTAATAATAACCTCACTTAACTGACTGGATGAAGAGTGCAACTGAGCGACATTATTTTGAGTTCGTCAGAAAACAAATAAACATCGGGGAGCCACCAGATTTTCGTGTTAGCACCAAACGCTATGAAAAGTTCGCCGAGGAATCACCATGTACAATGTATCACTAGGTAGTCAACTCATGATAAGATTTAATATGTTAAGAAAAGATGTTTTGTAATTTCTTCACTGTTTCTCAAGACAAGACAAGAAGTCTTACATTGACCCTACAATGATGGTGCGTGGCAAGTTATCCAACTTGTCTACGTATCCACGCGGGGTAAAATTGGCTGATATTTTCTTCGTCCTGAGATATTACTTTATAATAATTATCTCAAAATATACGTCTAAAGAACAAAAGCTGATGAATGGTTAAGACTCCATTTTTTCCCTAATCTTAAGTTTAGTTGTTGTAGTCTGAAGGAGACGAATAAATTCGAAACCCTCGACAGCATCGATAGTGATTTTATGTTGCTTGTTGGTGATCACCCTTGGACTACTTAATACTTTTTGATACATAGACCTAAATTTTTGTTGTTGTTCATTGTTTGACTAGTCCCGTCAGATAAAAATTCATAATATGAAAATTCCTTTCAAATATGTGAAAAAATATGTTTTGTATTATTATATCCTGAAATAGTTAGATATTTTTAGTTCATTGACCAGCTATCTACTGAATATTATTTTATTCATATTCTTTCTGACAGTATACCTACAATATCAAAATAACATCATCAAAAATCACGTCTCCAGCTGAACTCCCTTTGTATCGCAATTATTTTTCATTTCTGTACACCAGAACATCCAGGTTCTCCCTTGAATTTGGTCAGCAGGTAGCGTAAACGAGTTTCGCTGAACATCATCCATTACCACGGTTGACAGTATAATATTGTTGCACTAATTGAATTATGGAGGACGTCAGGCAGAAGCTATCATTCCAATTGAACTCAATGAAAAATAATGGAGTTTTATAGGATTGAGTTAATATTCTCCAGTGGACAGTATGACAGTGGTGACAGATCATTCGATGAATCAGAAACATGACGCTGTATGAATATTTTATGCGACTGCCGGCGTCTGCTTCGATGTATTTAGTAGGGGAGGCCGAGGAGAGTTGTGACAATTTTTACTTCAACTACTAGGTATATCTCAGTCTGGAAGCATTCTACATATATCAGTTATAAGGGTCAATGAAGCTCAATCTTGATTCTATCGGAAACAGTCTTCAGAATCAATAAGATCATTTAAGATTTTTGAGGAATTCTACAGAAAAAAGGATTTCGTTCCCTTTGACATCTTGTCCTTGGGACACCCATGTTGCTGGTCTGTTAGTTGGATAACAAAAGAAACCATTATATTACTGATAAATGAATGAACTTATTGCTTTTGAATCGAGTACCTACTTTAATCTTTATTGGATGAGACAGTAGGCACTTGAATATATTAATATATATTATATATCTACATATAATATTCAACCCATAAATGAAAGGTCTGAAGGCAACTGAAACAATTATTTTCTGCATTTTTTCGGCTTCCTCTTCTTCATCATGAACTTAGCTTTTCTTTTTAGTCACCTTTGTCTTTTAAAGCTCATAGCACTATTTTTCACCTTTTTTTATTTTTCACCAGTTTCAAATAGACCAATTTCATTCTCAACAATTCTGTCAGCAAGCACAGCTGATATGGTCATAAGTCTATTCGGGTGGTTCCTTTTTCTTGGCGGAGCAAAACATGTTGCCATTCATTATATTATACCGCAGCACAAGAAAAATGAAAAAGCTTTGCCAGAAATATCGACCATAATAGGAGAGTTGTGACAAGCTGTCACAACTCAACTAGGTCCAATTATAAAACAGAAAACTAAATATTAACCAGTTTTCTGTATCGACAGTACGTTTTCAGCGCCATCTCATTGTCAAATGTGGTCTTCACGAAAGCCAAAATATGGACTGAATTTATTGAAATTCGGGAGGTTATTGAAACATGCTCAGATCGAGTCAGGGTTGAAATTATCACTATGTATTTCGATTTTCGAATATCTGGATTGATGTAGCCGATACTTGACGATAATCCATAATGGAACTAAAAACAGATTATATTATTAATTTTCACAAAAAGAAGTTTTTGAAATACGTACATCTGTTTTGAGTTTTTGAATAACTGTTTCGCTTTTCAGAAAGAACCTAAATTTGTCACATCTATAATTACTTTTTCATGAGTTTCTGAAATTGACAAAATTTCGAAGAATTGAATTTTTTCTCATACACAAGACGGGGGTATCTCGTGGATATCGTGAATGGATATGAAACGTGGAAATCTTTTTGAAAATCACAGTTTTAGATGATGATAACAATCGGCTAATATCTGAAGTACATTAGTTGAAAAACAATAAAAAAAATAAATGAAATGCACTTCAAGATAAAATATAAATAACATATTCTACTTAATGTTTATATATCCCATATTGTGAATTGCTGCATTAAAAAGAATTATTTTCCACAGTCATGGTCGGTCGCGGTGATCAGGCCCTTAAGTGAAGTTAATGACCCTAAGCAGTTTTCAGATCTCAGACCGATTAGTATTTTGCCGCTATTTCAAAGATCCCTGAAAGGGCTATTCATTGTAAAATTACAATATATATTACGGAAAACAATGTTGTTCCAAATTATTGTCAAGCAGGTTTCAGAGCTGGGCATAGCACGTCGACTGCATTAGTTCAGGTGACAGATGATGACAGCTTTGATAACCCTGGATTTTTCAAAAGCATTTGACACCATCAATCACACATTGCTCTGTTCTAAATTGAAATTCTACGGTTTCTCTGAAAATGCCATCTCTTTCATCCGCTCTCATCTAAATAACCGTTCTCAGAGGGTTCTAAAAGATAATGTTTTATGTACTTCGCGTTGAGTCACTTCTGGAATACCGCAGGGATCCGTTTTAGGACCGCTGCTCTTTGCTATTCATACGAGTGATATCCTTACTTCCATTGAATATTGTAGATATCAAGCCTTTGCTGATGATATTCAGATTTATTATGACTTGAATGCGGACAACTATGTTAAGTTTAAGATAATATTAACAGTGACCTTGAAACGGTGAGTAAGTTGAATGGGGGTAAGTTTAAAGTAATGTTGTCGGGAATAGGAGATTGACGGTGAGTCTGTTTCAAATGTTTCAGGTGCGAATTAATAATTTAGTCTTGCCCATCGTTGATACCGTTAGAATCCTGGGGATAAGGTTTGATTCTGAACTCAAGTTCACTTTTCATGTTTACAATCTGCTCAAGACATCATTCTGCATCTTGAAAGTAATGTTGTATTGTTTACATTCAAATCTTAACTCATATGTACCATGCGCATATACATTCCGTACTGCCCACGAATATAGGGGCCGTATCAGTACCACACAGCGTCATTCTAGAATAAGAAGTCTATTCATTCACATCACTCATGTAACCAAATTCAACCAATATAGATATAAGGTTATTCAGTGTTTTTTATTCAACTCAATTCACAAGTAGATCGAGTGAAAAATATCACAAGATCGAACATGGTCGCTTCGAGCCCGATATGAACCAAGCGATATCAAACTCAAACAACAACTCAGGTCCTTCGAATCAAACAAATCAATCATCATTCAAGAAACCATTTCCAGTGCGAATAGTGTTTCCAAATCAGCTGATCCAGTTTTGTGAACCTGCAGACAACACGGTACCCATCAACAAGACAGCAGCGTTACCATTCATCAACCACATTCATCAACCGACGAAAGCATTCTCAAAACTCGAAGTGTTTACCAAGAAATCTCAAGTAAGCCTTCCTTCTTTCATTTCCGAATTCCTTGATTCATTCTATATTGCTTATTATTGCATGTTATAGATTCTCATTTGTCAAAATGTCTGAAGAACAAATCAAAACCTTACATTTCAAACGAGGTAGTATCAAAGCACAAATCACGCGTTTTTCAAAATTTTTAGTAACCATAACAGATGGTAGTAATTTAGAAGAACTAAATACACGTTTAGAAAAAATAGAACCGCTTTGGAATCATTTAAATGATATTCAAACTGAATTAGAGTTCATTGATAAAAATACGACAATTGAAGATCATCTTTCTGAAAGAACGGAACTTGAAAATTCTTATTTCAAAGCTATTGGCCAAGCAAAGAAGTTGATAAAACAATTTACACCTGTTGATATAAACTCTTCTTTCAGCACCAATAATTTCCAAAATAATTTCAATAGTTCGATAATTCAAAATACAAATTCAAAGCTACCAAAATTAAATTTACCTGAATTCTATGGAGCATATGAAAAGTGGCTTCAATTCTCTGATACATACAAAGCAATGATTCATAACTGCCAATCTATCAATAAAATTCAAAAGTTTTGGTATTTGAAATCTTGTATAAAAGGTGAAGCTGCAAATGTTCTGACAGCTTTGGAAGTATCTGAAGCAAATTACGATAAAGCGTGGGATCTCCTCTGCGAACGTTATCAAAACAAACGAGTCATTATTCAAACTCATTTAAATGCCATAACTGATCTTCAGAATGTGCAAAAAGAGTCTCATATTTTACTCAGGAATATAATTGATACTGTCAATCAGCATCTCAGAAGTCTTGAATCTTTAGGATTATCTGTAGACAAATGGGACACCATCATTATTCACTTAGTTTCAGCCAAACTAGATGTAACCACTAAACGTGAATGGGAAGAACATACATTAAATATTAAATCCGATTTACCTACATTCAAAGAATTCACTTCATTTCTAAATCAAAGATGTCAATTGCTAGAGGGTTTACACTCAAACAAAAAAGTCTTTAATTCAACACCAAGACATCCAGCTAAAAGAAATTTTCACGATTCAAGTGTTGCGCATGTTGCTACCACAGATCCAGTATGCATTTTCTGCAAAAAGGATCACTTCATATTCACATGTGAAAATTTTCTAAAACTCAGTGTACCACAACGTATAAGTGAAGTCAGAAAACTCAATGCATGTAATAACTGTCTACGTAAGGGACACTCATCAAGGGATTGTAAAAATCAACATTCTTGCAAAAAATGTTCTCTGCGACACAATACTTTATTACATTTAGATAAGGAAAAATCTTCTACAGAAACCAACTCAGCGCTTCCTCAAAAAAATGAAACTAGTAATTCACAATCTATTTCTAATATTTCACAATCAACTCTCACTGCTTGCTCTGCGGAATATACGCATAGTGATTCATATGTTATGCTTCCTACAGCAATCTTACTTATTCTTGATAAATACGGAAATACTCATAAATGTCGAGCTATTCTCGATAACTGCTCTCAGTCAAATTTCATTACTGAAAAATTATTCAAAATGTTACAACTCCCTACATCAAAAGTCACTCATTCAGTTGAAGGTTTCGGTTCAAACATAACATCCGTACTCTACAAAACATGGGCTACTTTGAAGTCGAAAACAAATTCTTATATTCTAAAGGATGTACCTTTTTTGATATGCGATAAAATAACTAAGCATTTACCTGCTATTTCATTCAACATCAATAATCTCAAAATTCCATCTAATATTGTTTTGGCAGATGAAGCATTCAATGAAACCGGTCCAATTGATTTACTTATTGGAGCTTCCATTTTTTGGGATTTAATTTCTATTGGACGCATAAATGTGCCGGGTCATCAAGCGATTCTACAAAAAACAAAACTTGGTTGGATATTTTCCGGTCCTCTACCGATATCACATGCAACCACCTCAAGTTCAATTTGCAATATGACATTACAAAATGATAATATTCATGATTTGCTAGAGCGCTTTTGGAAAATTGAAGAATATCCAATACAAACTCAATATTCCCCAGAGGAAGAAGAATGCGAGAAACATTTTCTAGAAACCACGTTTCGTGATGAAACGGGCAGATTTATTGTCAGTTTGCCTACAAAGGAAAGCATAAACCAGCTTGGTGAATCTTTCGACGTCGCACTCAAACGATTCTATGCCGTTGAGAAAAAACTTTCAAAAAATCCCGAATTGAAGGAACAATATGTCTCATTCATGAATGAATACGAGAACCTCGGACACATGACCAAAATAAATACGTCGAATGACTCAATTCGAAATACAATCTTCTATTTACCTCATCATGGGGTAATGAAAACATCTAGCTCGACGACAAAACTTCGTGTTGTATTTGACGGTTCATCAAAAACTTCAAGTGGCATCTCATTGAACGATGTTTTAAAAGTGGGTCCCACGATACAGAACGATTTGTTTACAATAGTTATTAGGTTTCGAACTTACAAGTACGTGGTGACAGCTGATATAGAGAAAATGTATCGAATGGTAAAAATACGACCTGATCAGCGGGATCTACAACGAATATTATGGCGTTCAGACCAATCTCAAGAACTTTGTCATTATAAACTAAACACAGTTACTTATGGAACTGCCAGCGCTGCATTTCTTGCTATTAGAGCTTTATTCCAAGTTGCTAAGGAAAATGAAACAAAATTTCCTAAAGCTAGTCAAGTTATCAAGTCCAGTTTTTATGTGGATGACTTACTAACCGGCTTCGATTCCATCGAAGATGGAAAGAAAGTTCTGTCAGAACTAGTGCATATCTTAAGTTCCGCTGGTTTCAATCTAAGAAAATTTGTCTCAAACAATTCCGAAATGTTAGAACACATCACTCAAGTTAAATCTGAATCAACGCAAACCTTTATTACCAATGATGAAACAACTAAAACGCTAGGTTTGATATGGAACTCAGCAGATGATATTTTCAAATACACTGTATCCTATAATCAATCATCTAATGTCACAAAACGCACAATACTGTCAGCGGTGGCTCAAATTTTTGACCCTTTAGGTCTTATAGGACCTTGTACAGTCAAAGCCAAAATTATCATTCAGAAGCTTTGGCAACTAGGTTTACATTGGGACGAAAGTCTCCCAGTCAATTTACATTCTGCATGGATCGAGTTCTCTAGTCAAATACTTTTTTTACACTCAATAAACGTTGCCAGACACATAATCTGTTCAGATCCTATTTCCATTGAATTACACTGTTTCGGAGATGCTTCGGAAAAAGCTTACGGAACTTGTTGTTATCTTCGATCTGTTGATCAATTCAACCAAATTCATATTCATTTAGTTTGCGCAAAATCTCGCGTCGCACCTCTTAAAATGATAACGTTACCTAAACTCGAACTCTGCGCGGCTCTTTTGAGTGTTCAGCTCTCTCAAAAGGTTCTACAAGCCATGTCTGATAAAATTGATAACACTTATTATTGGAGTGATTCCAGTATTGCATTAGCTTGGATAAATACTGAACCACATCAACTCAAAACGTTTGTAGCGAATCGAGTAACTGAAATACAGCAGTTTTCAAACAAAAATCAGTGGGGTCACGTTCCTGCAGAATCAAATCCAGCAGATATTATATCACGAGGCATTAATCCAAAGGAATTAATGGAATGCAATTTATGGTGGAAGGGTCCTGTTTGGTTATCCCGAGAAAAATCTTTCTGGCCCAAAACCGATATTTTGCCCCAATCAGAAATTCCTGAAATCAAAAAGACTGATCTTACTCTAATCATAATGACAGACTCTCAAGATATCAGTATCATTGATCGGTTTTCTTCACTCACAAAACTCCACAGAGTTATAGCCTTTTGCCTACGGTTTATAAATAACTCAAAAATCTCAATTCCTGAAAATCGTTTTGCAGATAAACTTTCAAAATCTGAAATCGATAATTCTCTTAATACGATATGTAAACTTGTTCAAAGGAACGCATTTCCTTCAGAGTTTGTATCTCTAGAAAAATCCAAACAGATATCCCCAAATAGTAAAATTGTATCTTTGAATCCATTCATGGACAAAAATGGTTTGATCAGAGTGGGAGGAAGACTCAAACATTCCAACCTCACTTACAACCGAAAGCATCCAATTCTATTACCTCATCATTGCAATTACACTAAATTGGTAATAAGGCATGAGCATTTGAGGCATCTACATGCAGGTGCTCAAGCTACTCTTGCAGCTGTTAGATCAAAATTTTGGCTAATCAACGGACGTAGCGCTGTTCGAGGAGTTTTACGCAGGTGTGTAACTTGCTTCAGATCAAAACCAATAGAAAGTCGATATCAAATGGGAGATATCCCAAATTCACGTTTAAAACCACAACGCCCATTTGCAACATCAGGCATAGATTTTGCAGGTCCTTTTCACATTAAAGATGGCAGAACGAAAAATAGAAAAATTATTAAATGCTATTTATGCATTTTCGTTTGCTTCGTCACGAAAGCAGCTCATCTCGAACTGTCTGAAGATCTCTCGTCAGAGTCATTTCTTAAATGCTTAACCAGATTTGTGTCAAGAAGGGGTGTTTGTACCGACATTTATAGTGATAATGGAACTAATTTTGTAGGTACTGAACGTGAATTGAAAATTGTTTTATCTAACCTCGAGAACAATAGCCAGTTCAATGACTTTCTCAATTTGAATCAAATAAATTGGCACTTCTCTCCACCACATGCTCCTAATTTCGGAGGTTTGTGGGAAGCATGCGTAAAATCAACAAAATTTCATCTAAAAAGAATTGTTGGTAATTCTCATTTGACTTTTGAGGGTCTATACACTGTAATAACTCAGGTTGAGGCAGTCCTCAACTCCCGACCCTTATCCCCAATGTCTAATGATCCTAATGATCTTTCACCTCTAACTCCTGGTCATTTCCTTATTGGCGAACCATTGACCACTTTACCTCAAGATGACGTCAGACATGTGGCAAGCAACCGCTTGTCTCATTTCAAGAATATTCAAAAACAAATGCAACATTTTTGGCAAAGATGGTCACATGAATACTTGAACCATCTCCAAGAAAGAATGAAATGGCGACAATCTACTCCCAATCTGGAAACAGGCATTTTGGTGCTACTCAAAGACGACAACACAGCTCCCTTATGTTGGAAAATGGGCCGTATCATCGATGTGTTTCCCGGCAAAGACGGAATAGTGCGTGTTGTGAATGTGAAAACCGCTAATGGAGTCTTTAAAAGACCAGTGTCGAAGATTTGTGTTCTACCAATAAACTCTTAGAACAATAAGTCAGCTATCATCATATTGTTGAAAGCCAACCCTTTCAAGGGGGGCGGCATGTATTGTTTACATTCAAATCTTAACTCATATGTACCATGCGCATATACATTCCGTACTGCCCACGAATATAGGGGCCGTATCAGTACCACACAGCGTCATTCTCCATTTCAGTCACAGTGCCGTAAAAGAGAAAGCGGAGGTGAAAGTGCCCACTAACCAAGCTACGGAATATTTGATTCCGTCTGTGAAGTTTTTGTTGGTTCTATATTTGTTATCGGAATTTTAATTCGTTAAAAGTTTCAAAGTTGGTGTTCATCCTAAGTGTCCAGAGAATTTTCTCGTTGGTACTGCAGAAAACATCAGGTGAGCTTATTTTTCGTATCTTTCTTTCTGATTTTTCTCATAGCGTAGAGAATTTTTGATGAGCCGTTTTGTTTTTATGCATGAGATACATTTTTCTTTTGTCTTGAAAAATTTTATTTCCAATTTCTTTGAGTAGCGAAGTAATTATTAATTAGATTCTAAAATGTCTGACCATTCGGACTGCGATTCCGAAATGGAAGAAGACGCGCCAGAAATCGCTAATGTCGTGTCCGAACACGATATTTTGAGAGAGGAGAACGCAAGTTTGAAAGCGAGGGTGAATGAGTTAGATAGATGCGTATCTAGCTTAGTTGCTGAGATTAAAAATCTCAGGGAGAGGCTCGAGTTGCAGGAGGGAAATAAGGAAAGTCCTTACTCCAAGGCACTCAAGAAGAACATTATTTTGAAAAATGTCCAAGAAGTGAACTTACCGGTTCAAAAACAGAAGATGGAGGTGGTCAAAACCCCTCAAACCAAAATTTTACCACCCACCAAAAGAGTGAGAAAGGATAGCTCCTCGTCAAATGAAGAATCAAACAAGAAAAGAGTCTTGGGAACCCCAGCCCAAGAGAAAACCACTCCAGTGGAGAGAAAAGAAAAAATCCCCCCAGTTACCCTGAGAGGTACGTCCGAATGGACGTCAATTTCCAACGCGTTAATGCGAAACGGAATAAATTACAGCAGAGCGACTACTGTGAAGGACGGAATTAGGGTCGTTCCACAAACCGCGGAAGACCACAGAAGAATGACGGACTTCCTTCATAAAATAAATAGAGAGTTTTACACTCTTCAACGGGAGGAAGAAAAGAAAATCTATGCGGTAGTGAGATATCTACCGCTGGATGCAGATATCCCGACGATCCTTGACGACCTCAAGGATCAAGGGATCGTCGATGCTGAGGTCATAAGAATGACCTCAAATATAACTAAGAGGCCGATGCCCTTATTGCTGGTTAAAACCCAGAATAAGGGTATCTACGAGGTGAGAAGGCTCTACAACATGAACTGTGTTGTTGAACCTAAGAGAAGGACGACCGGGCCTGGACAATGTTATCGCTGTCAGCGATATGGACATGCCCAAAGTAAGTGCACTTTTCCATGGAGGTGCGTGAAATGCTCTGGTAATCACAGCTCCAAGGAGTGTACGCTTACCAGGGAGAACGAGGAGCGAAATGCCTCTTGTGTTCTCTGTGGAGAGCAAGGACATCCAGCCAGCTACAAAGGATGTAGCGAATGGAAATTGGTCACTAAAAAGACCAAGAGATCGCCAAGATCGAACCAGACCAGCTCGAGGCCAACACAAAATATACCGAGGCCATCCCCAAACCCTTCGGAAGTGAAGAAACCCCAGGAAACTGCAACCAAAGCAGTCAAAGAGACGAAGAAACCAGAGAAAAAGACGGAAAAGGCAAAAACCGTCAAAAAAGCCGAAACCAGAAAAGGAATTTCTGGAATCACTGAGGAACTGGATAAGTTCACGAAAAACCTCCTCAGCACGATGATGCAGAATCTGGAGAAAGAGATTGAGAAGAAGATGCAGCAAATTATTAAGAATATTTAATGGCTGACACGACGATAAAGAACAATCTCATAATCGTCTCTTGGAACGTCGAAGGATTGAGAGCCCGCAGATCAGAATTCGAAGAACTGATCGAAGAGAAGAGACCGGATGTCATAGCTCTCCAAGAAACGAGACTTAACCCCAACGTTCGGATAGCATTTCCCAATTACGATATTTACAGAAATGATAGACCTAACAGCACAGGTGGCGTTGCTATACTGGCTAGAAGGAATATGGATCACCATTTCGACCAAATATTCAATGGACAAGAAGTAGAAGCAATATCGATTATTGTGAATACTAATCGAGGGCAAGTGAAGATTATTTCGACTTATAAATCACCGGATAAGGACATGCTGGAAGAGGATCTAAAAATGCTACTAGAAGGAAGACACCCTAAAATCATAATTGGTGATCTTAACTGCAAATCGCAGGAATGGAATAGTAGAGTGGAAAATACCAACGGGAGAAGACTGAAGATTTATGCTGAAAAACTTGATGCAGTTGTAATAGGACCTGATATACCTACCTACATACCAAGAGTAAATGGACTACCTGATGTACTGGACATTGTCGTTATGAAAGACATCACTGAAGAAATCAGCATTGATACAATAGAAGACGGAACTTCAGACCACAATCCCATAGAATTCATAGTGGGACATGGCCCAAGAAACGAAGAAGAGACACAAACCAAGGATCGCACAGACTGGGAGAAATATAAGAATTTACTTCAGGAGAAAATCACGGAAATTCCCCAAATAAACACCCGGGATGAATTAGATGAAGCAGTTGAAAAATTGGAAAATCAAATAAAAGAAGCCTATGAAGAAAGCACCAAGAGAATAAGGAAACCAATTCCGAAACATTCACACGGAGATACGCCAAGGGATATAAAGGAACTTATAAAAAAGAACAGAAGACTCAGAAAAATCTACAGAACAACAAAAAGAGAAGAAGACAAGAAGAAACTGAATAAGCATAGCCAGATATTGAAAAATGCTTTAACAGAACTACGTAATAGCAGATGGCACCAGAGATTAAGGGAACTGAATACAATAGATCACTCGGCTTGGAAAATGCAAAAACGCTTACGACGAGAACGGACAGTTATACCTCCACTGCATGGAGCAAACGGAATGATATATACGAGACTTGAGAAAGCCGAAGCACTGGCCGACTCAATTGAGAGAGAAGCCAGAATAAATTACAGAAATGATGATGACAATGAAGATCTAGAAGAAGAAGTGGAGGCAAACGAAGAACTGATGATGGAACCACCGGAAACCGAAACCATTCCAAAACCGGCTTCACCAACAGAAATCAAAGAGATCATAATGAAATTGAAAAACAGGAAAGCGCCGGGAGAAGATAAGATAACGAATTATATGTTGAAGAAATTGCCTAGAAAAGGAATAGCAGCCTTGACGAATATAACAAACGGAGTGATGAGGACCGAATACTATCCAAAGAGATGGAAAACTGCAGAAATGATAGTTTTCAACAAGCCTGGAAAGGAACGGAAATTTCCTCAAAATTACAGACCAATCAGCCTACTATCAGCACTAGGAAAAGTCGTCGAGAGGGTTATCGCCAAAAGGCTGAATGAGGAAACAGAAATGTTGAAGATAATCCCACCCGAACAATTTGGATTTCGACGAGAACACTCGACTGAACTCCAATTACTACGGCTCATAGAATACGTCACCGAAGGAATGCAGACAAAACAGGCCACAGGATTAGTTCTGATGGATATCGAGAGAGCTTTTGATAGAGTATGGCACGAAGGCCTTATCTACAAGATGAAAAAAGCAGGATATTCGACCAAACTATGCAAGATTATAAGGAACTATCTGAGGAATAGGAACTTTTATGTGAAGATAGATGGAGCAACCTCTCAAACCAGACAATTGGAAGCGGGAGTGCCTCAAGGATCGGTACTTGGACCTCTACTTTACGTAATATACGTTTATGATATCCCGAAGAATGCTAGGAATATGCTCACCTTGTACGCAGATGACACAGGAATAGCGTTCAGACATCGACGCCCAGAGATCATACACCGGAGACTGCAGGAAGCCATAGATGAATTACTCAAATGGTGCATCAAATGGAAAATCCAAATCAATGGAAGAAAGACTCAAGCAATATTACTGCAAAAGAGAAGATTGAGGATGGAAGAAAACCTTGAAGTTGATGGACAAGAGGTTGAATGGAAAAATGAAGCAACATACCTAGGAGTGACGCTTGACAGAGGACTTACATGGAAAAACCACATCAAATGTGCTGTTGATAAAACAAAAGCCGCAATGAGTAAACTTTATCCACTCATAGGCAGAAGAAGTCATATGAATAAGAACATCAAGTTGACGATGATTAAAACTATTGCGCGACCACAACTCACATATGGATCGGCGGCATGGGGCTTCGCAGCCAAGACCCACATCAAGAGAATACAGGCCACTGAGAATAAACTCCTTAGAATGGCGATGGACGTACCCTGGTTTGTTAGGAACAAACAAATCTACAAGGACTTGGAATGGGAACCAGTTACAGAATTTATGAAGAGAAAGGCGGAAAGGATATTCGACAAAGCCAAACAACATCCAAATGAGGAACTACGAAGATTAGTCGACTACGATCCAACAGAAGAAGCTAGAAGGTCAAGAACCTACCACCGAAGACCGAGAGATCAGTTAAGGATTCAAATGTAACCAAAGAAGAGCTTAACCTATAAAAGCTATAGGCAGCATACAAATATCAACACGACTACGATCGTGTGAGAGTCCAGAAACCATAAGAGTCAACTGGTTAATAGGCAAAATGCCCGGAACCTATGAAGAAGCAGTTAAGGGTTTTTAGTGGGTCTCGAGCTCAGAGAGTGAGAATCCCCACACTGTTCCCCCTCACAGGAGGGTGTGTTCGTCTGTTTGCAGATTTTCCCCCTGCTACACCAAAAAAAAAAAAAAAAAAAAAAAAAAAAAGCGTCATTCTAGAATAAGAAGTCTATTCATTCACATCACTCATGTAACCAAATTCAACCAATATAGATATAAGGTTATTCAGTGTTTTTTATTCAACTCAATTCACAAGTAGATCGAGTGAAAAATATCACAAGATCGAACAAATGTAGGGGAGAGTTCCTTTGAATCGGACGGCCCATGAACCGGACGCTACAGTTTTCTACTACACTCGATAGTAATTTAGCATCCTTTACGTGAATCCTATTTTTGCAACATCGATCGATATCTCTTGGAAAATGGCCGACCCTGTGGCTCGCGCCTTGTGGCAAAAATGGGATTTACGTAAAGGGTGCTAAATTACCATCGAGTGTAGTAGAAAACTGTAGCGTCCGGTTCATGGGCCGTCCGATTCAAAGGAACTCTCCCCTATTCTCATAGACATTGTTTTAACCGTTCTATTCGTAAAATTCACAGTGAATCCTTATTTCCGTCCAGATTCTATTATGGAGATGTTGTCTACGGAAATTATTTGACGAAGTTCGAGCAGCACCACATTCAGAAGGTACAAAATTTTTATTGTCGTTTTGTGTTTCCACAGAGAAAATATGATCCTGTCTCTCATAAAATCAGAGAACTAGATTGGCTCCCAATGTTTGTTTCTGAGTTTCCGATGAAACGTGTTCTGAATGCAAAACTTCTCGATTTATTGTGTTAATGTTGGAATAACGTTTAATTTGTCCTGATGCTTTTTTCCTTGTCATGGTGTGAATATTGCGTATTCTGTATTCTTCGAAGAATGTATAATGATGATTCTTGAATGTGGATTGTAGAGCGCTGTAATACTTGTATGTTTGTATGACACAGGTTAAGTGTAAGAACTTCGCTTGTGTTATATTGAAAATGTTAATAAAAGACATTATTATTATTATATTCGCATATTCTGTGATGATTTTCATGGCCTTCTAGATATTCAGGTCATAACCCAATAGAATATTATTTCTTATATGGAAAATTAAAGAATATAATTTATGATGTAGGCCTCCAGTCAAGAGACCATTTGATGAACAGATTAATCAACTAAGACGATACTATAAAAATAAATACATGACATGGAGTCACTGTAGTCTCTCCATACAGTGACTCTATCAAACACAGTGGCGACAATTCAAAATTTAGCAAGAATATGGCGGCTTAGAAGCACAGATTTCAATGCTATGATCTCTAATTCGGAATGCGGATTGGCTCACGTCACGTCATGTGACCAAATCCGCCATATTCTTGCTAAAACGATGAAAAACGAGACCACAATTGTCGCCACTGTGTTTGATAGAGTCACTGTATCACTCCAGTGAGCTATCCATAGATTAAGTGAACATAGCAAAGATAGCCCACTCGAAAAACAAGCTTTAGCGCCATCTGTTTTTACGGCACATATATTAAATTGAAAAAAATAAATAAATTGGAAAGGATTCTGTAGTGCACATTTCGAATTTTCTCCTAGTAATCCAGACAAACATCTGAAAATCAGAGAATGATTCTCATTAGGTTGTTATTAGCTGTTGATTCCGAATTTTTTTTAAATGAAAATTGAGAGCTAATACCACGATTCCACGATTTTCAGTACTCGTATTTTCTAGTATGTTCAAACTCACTGCAATTTCTTGTAGTGTAGCATATGGAAGATATCTCTGAGCATTTCTCTATCTCTTCATTCGATGATATTAAATCGAATCCTTTTCATTGCCACTATTTCACATAAAACTCGAAATTAATATTTTTACAATGATTTTATTGAAGTTTGAAATTAGATTATGTTTTCATGGAAACGTTCTTGTCATAACGTGATTTTTCGAATCTTTTCTGCAGCTTTGCCGACAATATTCAATTGGAATTGGGGTTGGCGCAAACGAATTAGAATAAGGCTACCTCGAAATTCAATATTTGCTCAACGAAGCCTGAAAAATTAGGGAAAACGTACATTAGTCAGGTCGAACATTGAACAATGAGACTCGGTAATATACCACGATCGTTCACGAGTGATTACGATCCGCTTGTTTCGAATGCAGCGACACCTAACCATCAATTTTAGAATTATGTTTCGTATTTAGTGTACCATCCAAACAGATGGCACTGTATACAAGAGTAATTCATCTATATTTTTAAGTTAATCTCTGAAGCTATCTTTTCTCTGTTCAATTAATCTATGGTCCTGACAACGTACAATCTTCAATCAGTGGCACCGGAAATGAGACATTCCCGGGTGGACTAAATGTGTCACATCTTTGAGCAATAGCCTGAATTCCGTACTGACTCGAAAAGTAGAGAGAGATTATATTAGGAATATATATATTATATTATATTGATGTAAATTGAAGTTATAGAATACTAGTCGTTTGTAAAATTATTGATTTAAATTAAGGGTGTTTCGACTATTTTTCAGAGCAACATTCCAATGAGAGTCAAATTATATTAAAGCTCTATATTTCGTCAACTATCGTTGACTTCTTCAGGAGCAACTGGAAAATACAAAGATCTCATAACAAAAGTTCAAATTCTCTTAGGCTAAAACTTACAATACCATGACAATAAATATGGTAGCTTCAGAAAAAACAAGACCATGTAGAGGGTAATCAAAAAAGTACGTCAATTTCAGTTGAATTATTCAGGAAAAAATTGGTTTTACAAATGACAGATTTCAGAAAATTCTATAAATTGGCATGGACAAACAAATGTGCCATGATGTTCACAGAAGGGCAAAAAAAAATTGAGAAAATCTTTTCTTATTTTATACAATTTGGATTAGAAATGTCTCTTATTTATAAGTACCTGCAAGTAAGGTTACAAATTAGGACCATTCCGAGTCATTCGCTTGACAAGAGAAGACGTGCTACAGTGCTCCTAGTGCTATAAAAGAGAAAGCGGACGAGAAAGTCGAAGTGTCATAAAAGAGAAAGCGGACGAGATAGTCGAAGTGTCACAGTGCCGTAAAAGTGAAAGCGGAGGTGAAAGTGTACACTGGCGAAGCTGCGGAATTTATGCTTCCGTCTACGAAACTTCCGAAGTTTTTTGTAAGTTCTATAAGTGTATGTGTTATAGAGCGGAAATTCGTTCAAATTCAGTGTGTTCAGTGTCGAGTCCAGATCACCCCCAAGATCGCTGGTTCCACGGATATCACTGGTGAGTCGATTTATTTTTCTCATAGTATAGAAAATATATAACTTAGCCACATAGCTTAGAAGTAACATATTAGTGAGTATTTCCAATATTCATTATTACACAGAAATACCTTATATAGTTCAATACGGACAAAAAGCCATGTCGGAGGTCTCAGACAATGAGAGCTCCTACATGGAAGCTACGGACACCGAAGAATTCAGCGATGGAGATGCAGAGGAGCTTGTAAGGCTCAAAGAAGAGAATGGGCAGTTGAAGGCTCAAATAAATAAACTGACTGAAACCGTGTCTCAGTTGGTCGGGGAGATACGCCTCTTGAGAGAGGAAGTTAACAGGAATAAAGCTCCTCAATCCCCTAGTTTTGCTGAAATTGCAAAACAGAATACGGCACAGAAATCCCCCACATTTGCAGAAATTGCAAAGCCGGTAGCGGTCCCCAAAAATTCCTCCAAACAGGAAGTAGCTCCAGAACCGGAGAAGAAGAGAAATTTTGCAACTCAAGTTGCTAAAACCCAGAACGCGCCGCCCACAAAACGCGCGCGTAAAGAAAGTTCATCTTCAGACGAAGAGACCGCAAAAAAAGCAACGGAGTTACCTAAAAAAGATACAATTCCACCCATCACGACGATGGGTACAGCCGATTGGGTAGAGATCTCAAAAGCTCTCTACTTGAAGAAATTCAGCTACAACAGAGCAACCGTCGTAAAAGACGGGATCAGGATCGTAGCCTCGACTGTGGACGACTACAGGAACATAACAAAATATTTTGACCAGATTGGTAAGGAGTACTTCACGTACCAGATGGAGGAAGAGAAAAAGATATATGCAGTTATAAGACATCTCCCAATAGATGCTGACCTAGATTTAATAAAAAATGATCTAAAGGTCCAAGGAATCCATGACGCCGAGGTGTCCAGAATGACATCCAATAAAACCAAAAAGTTTATACCCTTATACCTGGTGAAAACTCAGAGAAAGGAGATTTTCGAAATAAGACGCCTCTACAATCTCTGCATTGTAGTGGAATCAAAAAGAAGGGCAGATAATCCAAGCCAATGCTTCAGATGTCAGAGATACGGACATGCCCAAAACAAGTGCTCTTTTCCATACAGATGCGTCAAATGTTTGGGCAATCATTGCACAAAAGATTGCGAACTTACCAGAAAAGGTGAGGAGAGAAATGCCACATGCGTTCTGTGCGGTGAAGAAGGCCATCCAGCAAGCTACAAAGGATGTAGTGAATTCAAATTAGTTACAAGGAAGAGGAAAACAGGCCAGAAATCGGCTCAGCAGAGCACGATTCCTCTAAAAGTCCAGGAGAAAAAGAAGCCCACCCCCTCCAAAGTAGACGACAAGAAAAAAGAAGTACCCAAACCAGTACAGAAGAAGGAGACACCGAAAATGCCCCAAGCTAAACCTACGATCAACAAAACAAAAGAAAACAGAAAAGTCTCTGAATCCGCCGACGATTTAGACACTTTTACTGAAAAAATTTTCAACAAAATCATGTTGAAAATTGAAAGAGAGATGGAGAAAAAACTCCAAGGAATGTTCAGTAAACTGAAATAATGGAATATACAACTAGGAAAAATTCCCTTAAAATAGTCTCCTGGAACATAAACGGGGTCAGAACTCGAAAACCCGAGATAGAAGAAATAATATCAGAGAGAAAACCTGATATTATAGCCTTACAGGAAACAAGAATACAACCAAATACGCGATTGAATATCATGAATTATGAGATATATAGATGTGACAGAATCGCAAACACTGGGGGAGGTGTTGCCTTACTGGTCAGACGAGATCTGAAACACTATTTTAAAGGAAGATCTGACGAGTCACAAATAGAAACAGTGACGATTGTAGCTGAAATAAATCGACAAAGAGTCGAAGTCACATCGGCATATAAAAGACCCCCAAATAACCTATTGGAAGAAGAAATCAACAACTTACTAGATGGAACAAACCCGAAAATCTGCATCGGAGATTTTAATTGCAAATCTCCAGAATGGAACAGCAGGATGGAAAACAGAAATGGCAGAAAACTTAAAGATCTCGCTGAAAAACATGAAGCTATCGTTATTGGACCTGAAGAACCAACGTACCTAGCATTCGGAAATGGATTACCAGATATAATTGATATCGCAATTATGAAAAATATCACTAGAGAATTCTCGATAGAGACCTTGTGGGACGGAACCTCTAACCACAACCCCATCGAATTAACAATAGGAGATGGGCCAAGAAGAGAACTAATGCAAACAAGAGAATACACCGATTGGACGAAATATAGCCATCTGATACAATCGGAGGTAACAGAAATACCGACAATCAACACACCGGAAGACCTAGAAAGAGCAGTTGATAAACTAGAAAAGAATATAATAGATGCCTACAAAAAGAGCACAAAGAAAATAACGAGACCAGCACCGATACATCCACACGGTGATACACCCAGAGAAATCAAAGATCTCATCAGGGAAAATCGGAGACTAAGAAAAACATACAGGCTCATTAAAACAGATATAAATAAGAGAAATCTAAACCGACACAGCCAAGTTCTAAAAAATGCCCTGAAGGACATGAGAACAAATAGATGGAACAAAAGAGTTCAAGAACTAAATACTATCGATCATTCTGCATGGAAAATGCAAAAATGTCTGATAAGAGAAAAGACTAAAATACCACCTCTCCACGGAGAAAGAGGAATGGCATATACGAATATCGATAAAGCAGAAGCACTGGCGGACTCGATAGAAAGAGAATCGAGAATAAATTACAGACCTGATGACGATAATGACGAGCTGGAAGATCTTGTAGAGAACAACGAAGAAGAAATGGACGAACCACCAGTAGACGACAAAATAGAAAAACCAACTTCTCCATTTGAAATAAAAGAGATAATCAGAAGCTTGAAAAATAGAAAAGCTCCCGGAAGTGATAAAATAACGAATGCTATGTTGAAGAAATTACCTAGAAAAGGTATAGCTGCTCTCACAAATATTGCAAACGGTATAATGAGGACTGAACACTATCCGGAAAAGTGGAAAACTGCAGAAGTCATAGTGTTCAACAAACCAGGCAAAGATAAGAAATTCCCCCAAAACTACAGGCCGATAAGTTTATTGTCCGCCCTAGGAAAAGTAGTTGAAAGGGTAATCGCTAGGAGGCTTACAGAAGAAACTGAGAATCTGAATCTCATTCTAGCAGAGCAATTCGGATTCAGAAGAGACCACTCAACTGAACAGCAATTACTGAGACTCACAGAATACATAACAGAAGGATTCCAAAATAAACAAGCAACCGGTCTTGTACTACTAGATGTCGCCAGAGCATTCGACAGAGTATGGCATGAAGGATTGATTTACAAAATGAGATATGCTGGATATTCAATGAAACTGTGCAAGTTGATTAGGAATTATTTGAGGAACAGAAGATTCTACGTGAAAGTGGAAGGAGAAAACTCCACAACCAGATATATGGAAGCAGGGGTGCCTCAAGGGTCAGTACTTGGGCCGTTACTGTATAACATATATATTCACGATATACCAAAATCTCCAAGGACTATGCTGACACTATATGCCGATGACACAGGAATCGCAATGCGACATCGCAAGCCAGAAATTATAGAAGGAATGTTACAAGAAGCTATAGATGAAATAAATGACTGGTGTATTAAATGGAAAATAAAACTCAACGGACAAAAGAGCCAAGCGATATTACTGCAGAAGAGGAGACTAAGAACTACAACAAATCTAGAGGTAGATGGAGAAGAAATCGAATGGAAAAACGAAGCAAAATATTTAGGTATCACCCTAGACAAAGGTCTAACATGGAGAAGCCATATCAAACAAGCCGTTGACAAAACCAAGGCAGCGATGAATATGCTCTACCCGCTGATAGGTAGAAAGAGCCACATGTCAAATGAGACAAAATTGAAAATAATCAAAGCCGTTGCTAGACCGCAACTGACTTATGGATCAGGTGCTTGGGGATTCGCGGCAAAGAGCCATATACAAAGAATTCAGGCAAAAGAAAACAAGCTACTACGATGTGCCATAGATGCGCCTTGGTTTGTCAGGAACAAACAGATATATCGAGATTTGAAGTGGGAAACCATCACCGAATTTATGAAGAGGAAAGCTGAAAAGTTATTCGAAACAGCGAAGGAACATCCAAACGAAGAACTCAGGAGACTAGTGGACTACGATCCGGAGGAAGACAGAAGAAGAATGAGAATTTACAAAAGGAGACCGAGAGATCAATTGAGGAGAGATTAAAATGAGTACCAGAACTTATTAAAACTATACTAAGAAGAGATATCCGAAATGGACGAACATGAAAACCCTAGCACGACAATGTGCAAGAAGAAATCAACCGATTAAGGGATAAATGGTTTATAGGCAAATGCCCGGAACCAACAAAAAGCAGGTTAGGTTTAGTGGGTCGCGAACTCAGGAGAGTGAGTAACCCCACAGTGTTCCCTAGAAATGGGTTCCTCTGGGCGAGAGATAGAGCCCCGTGTTTTCACGGTCGCAGATTCCCCCCGCTATAAAAAAAAAAAAAAAAAAAAAAACAAATTAGGAGATATTAGGAGAATACCTATTTTTTTTATCACAGGTCAGTAAGAAACTATAGATGCTACTAAGATTATTCGTATCCGTTTTCTTATTCATCGTTGAATTTTTATTTTCATTTATATAACACATTTCTAAAAAAGTTTTTTTTTGGTATTCTTGTTCGTGATCTAAGACTTGTATATTATCGTAATCTACAGCATGTCCTGTGTTATTAATATGTGAAGCTAAAGCACATCTTTCAGGTCTCAGAACAGAATCACTTTTGTGTAACGCCATTCTCCTATCAAGACCTTGTGATGTTTGTCCTATATAAAATAGAGGGCAGTGTTTGCAATTTATCTTATAAATAACATTTTTTATTTTTGAAATATTCAATTTATCCTTTGTGCTTTTATAAAGGGACCTAGCAACAACCATGTTATATCTACTGATTTTTATGTTGATAAATTTCTTAAAAAGCTTCGTTAATTCGAATGTGACTTCTTTAATGTAGGGCAGTTTTGCAAAACAGACTCGGTTTTCTTCATTATTCACTTCATTTAAAGCTTCGGTTGGTTCTGGTAGTTCTATATTATATATAGATTCCATTTGCCTTGTCCTCAAGCCACAAACTTACTATTCCAATAGCGACATATGCCAAAATTACGCTGAAATTACTCGACCAATATTCTTTCATACAGTTTCCCCATAGAATAGATATCACCGAATTAAATTTTTCCCCTAAAAAAGAGAATCTCCATCTCTAACTACCAGTTTTCCGTAACCTCATCACACCTCTGCACCTCATTGGTGCTCTACTGTTAGTCCTATTAGTACTGTTAGTTAATCGAGAATAAATTACAGGATAGACGACGATAATGAAGATCTGGAAGAACTGGTTGAAGAAAATGATGAAAAAATGGATGAATCACCAGCGGCTGCTGAAATAGACAAACCAACATCGCCAAATGAAATCAGGGAAATAATTAGAAGTTTGAAGAAGAGGAAAGCTCCCGGGAGCGATAAAATAACGAATGTTATGTTAAAGAAATTACATAGAAAAGGTATAGCCGCTCTAACAAATATCGCGAATGGAATTATGAGGACAGAACACTACCCAGAAATATGGATAACAGCGGAAGTCATAGTGTTCAATAAACCATTCAAAGAGAAGAAGTTCCCACAAAACTACAGACCGATAAGTCTACTGTCGGCGTTAGGAAAAGTAGTAGAAAGAATTATCGCCACGAGGCTAAATGAGGAAACCGAAAATCTGAAACTAATACCACCAGAACAGTTCGGATTCAGAAGAGAGCATTCAACAGAACAACAATTATTAAGGCTCACAGAGTACATAACAGAGGGATTCCAAAATAAACAAGCCACAGGTCTTGTTTTACTAGACGTCGCCAGAGCTTTCGACAGTATGGCATGAAGGATTAATATATAAGATGAGAAGTGCTGGATGTTCGATCAAAATATGCAAGTTGATCAGGAATTATCTCATAAAAAGAAGATTTTACGTGAAAGTGGGAGGAGAATGCTCCTCAACAAAAGATATAGAGGCTGGAGTACCCCAAGGATCAGTACTTGGGCCACTTCTGTACAACATATACATCCACGATATTCCGAAAAATCCAAGAACAATGCTAACGTTATATGCTGACGACACAGGCATAGCAACTCGACACCGCAACCCAGAAGTAATATAACGAGTTCTACAAGAGACGATTGACGAAACAAATGACTGGTGCATAAAGTGGAAAATCAAGCTCAATGGACAAAAAAACCAAGCAATATTACTACAGAAGAGAAGACTGCGACCCACAACGAAACTGGATGTTGACGGCGAAGAAATCGACTGGATTAATGAAGCCAAATATTTAGGAATAACGCTTGACAAAGGACTTACTTGGAAAAGTCATATCAAACAAGCAATCGACAAAACGAAAGCAGCGATGAATAGACTCTATCCTCTGATAGGAAGAAGAAGCCACATGTCGGAAGAGACAAAATTGAAGATAATCAGAGCCGTTGCTAGGCCTCAACTGACTTATGGATCAGTTGCCTGGGGTTTCGCGGCAAAGAGCCATATCAAAAGAATTCAGGCCACTGAAAACAAGCTGCTACGATGTGCAATAGATGCACCTTGGTTTGTCAGGAATAGACAGATTTATAGGGACCTAAAATGGGAAACCATAACGGAATTCATGAACAGAAAAGCAGAGAAATTATTCGAAACAGCGAAAAATCATCGTGGTTCGTCTGACTTTCCCCCTGCTACACCAAAAAAAAAAAAAAAATGTGTCACATCTTTGAGCAATAGCCTGAATTCCTTACTGAGTCAGTCGAAAAGTAGAAATTACTACGTGAGAGAAATATTGAATAATATTCAGTTATTCCTGAATTTCAGCGTAATTTTGGCATATGTCGCTATAAAAATCTTTGCAATATATGAAGAATTGGATCGCCGATGTCACCTGTCGTAATTTTTATTGAAATATGTCGAAAAAACGGTCGAAACATTATTGTGAAATTAAGTTTTATTGACACTTCAGTTCAAGTTTTTTTTTCTCATAAAAAAACAACTAAATTGGAAAAAAAAGGGGGGGTGACATCAAGGGGTTCTTTAACAAAATTCAACAAAAAATCGAGGCGTAAGAAATTGAAAGTGTAAATTTGGACTAGTGAATGCCGTTCTTGAATGCAGATTCTTGAGGTATTATTTCCCCTTAAGGCTTAGAATTTGAAAATTTTAGTTTCAAATTCAATTTCTAGTCTATGCTGAACTATCAGTCAATTTCTCCAAAACACTTAGCAGCTCTGATAAACATGCACTCCTGTATAAATTTCCAGCTCTCTGTTTCTGATCTGATATCATTTATTCACATAACGGTTGGGGAAATTCGATTACATTGACGGCGTGCAAAAGAAAACGTTGGTACCCACCTAAATAAATATTGAAACGCCTCGAGCGAGCTATTGATCGGTCTTGAACAAACAGTTCCGAGTAATGTTTACACTGAAGATGTTGTTAGCCCCGACTATCAGCAACACTACTTGCGGTTCTTTCGGAAGCCGTTTAGGGATCTTGGTTTTCGTATGCGATCGATGAATTAAGCAAATTATTCATGATTGCTTTGAAAGAATAATAATATGATGATTTTGGCCAGGAGTATGTGAAATTGTTTACAATAGAGTTCACTAGAAATTTCCTCACAAAGTTAGAGAAGTTAAAGAGAAATAAAGATAACTGAAAACAGCAGCTTGAGTAATATTAATTCATACATCGTATGAATAGAAAGATGAGGTTCAGAGAATAATATCTCATTCATGTAAGAATTTTATATGCCAAATCTCTTTATGCGCCGATTAATCATTTCCGAGATATCGAATTTTGAACATTTAAGGGTGGAAATCAACCTTCTGGATCCCTAATGTAGTGGACAAAATTTTCAAAGAATAATGGCATTCGTGTAAGAATTGTATATGCCGAATCTCTTTATGTGCCGATTAACCGTTTCCGAGATATCAAATTTTGAACATTTAAGGGTGGTAATTAACCCTCTAGATTCCAAGGGAAGTGGATGAAGTTTTCAGAGCATGATCGCATTCGTTTAAGAATTGTATGTGCTAAATCTCTTTATGCACAGATTAACCGTTTCCGAGATATCGAATTTTGGACATTTAAGGGTGGAAATCAACCCCCCAGGTCCAGGGGAAGTGGATGAAATTTTCAGAGAATAATTGCATTCGTGTAAGAATTGTATATGCCAAATCTCTTTATGCGCCGATTAACAGTTTCCGAGATATCGAATTTTGAAAATTTAAGGGTGGAAATTACCCCCTGGATTTAAGATGATAAGTTTTTGAGTGAATAAGAAATGGATTATAGTATTCAAAGTTTTAATTTATTTCATTTGAATTTTTTTATTACAAAGTGATGTGTCAGCTGAGAACCCTCTTTGAGATAGAGTTTTCGGGAAATTTCGATTGAAAATTTGAATTTAAAGAATTTTTAGTTGTGGATTCGTTTAATTAGTCAATTCATATAAGAAAAAGGATCAAAACGGTCCATAACAGTACCTACTCATCCACTCAACAAACTATAAAAAAAAAATCAAGTAGCAATCACTCCTAATGAAGGAGCAGGACCAATAATTGAAGGAGATTTGTCATTATCTATGTTGTTTTACGGCCGTTTTCAATAAACCTATCTATCCATCCACTGACGATTGGTAATCATTGATAACCATTCTGAAATATATCTACAGATAGATCATAGAAACGAAATAACATGCATTTTCTATCTTCATTAACTGAAACAATGGATAGATAGGATTATTGAAAACGGCCGTAAGACAGTTGCAATTCTCTTGGAATTTCAAAAAGGGAGGTGTTTCAACCATTGCCCTATATTTTTCTGAACAATTGCATGCTATCTTCATTTCTTAAATCTTGAAATGAAGAATTGAAAATTGCCAGATAAATTTTTATCGAACATAGAATATTACGTTTTTTTTTTTGTGATTTCCGAATATCAGAGACTAGTCAAGCCGTTTCATTTGAGGTGTAGAATTTGAAAATATGTTGTTATTTGGAAATATTGTATTTTGATGAATTCGATTCTTCCAAATCAATGATCTTTCCATAAACTACTTGTACATTTCATGTCCAAACAGCAATAATGTAATAATACTACACAATGGAAGAATTGAAAATGGTGAAAATTTTTTCACGAATAACCCCTCAGCAAGAAGTTTAAAGAAAGTGTCGCCATTTTCACCATTTTTTCATAAGGATCCCAATAACTCATAAACCGTTGAATTTTCAGCCAAGGAGTGGAAACTATTGAAATTGTCATCAAATCGGTTCCCTTAGGATGCGAAGATATACAAGATGTGTCCTCTGAAATAACAAAAAACTGGACTGTTTCCGGTATAACCGCAAGTTGCAGAGATCTCGTCATATTTCACGGTAAAAATTTTTTGCACGAAACTATAATTAGTTTTTCATAAACTTCTTGTGGGCTATCGTGGAGAATATAAAGGTAGAGACTTGTAATAGCTTATCCTACGTTTTTCGGTATATTGGATGAGTTACAAGTAAATGTAATGAATTTTGACTTTCTAATATGTATTTTCAATATGTTAACTGCGATTCATTCCGCTGATCCTTACCATTCCGAAATATAAGAGATCAGCAAAAGACGATAACCTGGCTTATTACTTTCATGAATTTCATGGACGTCTTATGAAATCTCATTGAGTCTATGCTGAGCTATGCCAGTCAATGAAAATAAGCAGTTAATACACTCCTGGACAAAAAAACGGACAAACAAAATATTCACCACATTCATTTTAAAATAATTTTTAAGGTGTGAATCGATTTTGATTCGTTTTGTTGTTTCTTCCTGCAAACTCTATATCAAATGAAATAAATGCTACAAATAGATAGCAAAATGCTCAAAATCGATGCAGACCTCAAAAAGTTATTTAGAAACGAATTTGGTGGAAATTATTTCTGTCCGGTTTTTTCTGTTCAGTAGTGTATATTATTTTCACCAAAAATTAATACAAAATTTCTAATGGTTCTTAGGCTAAGGCTTTCGAAATATCTGGACCAAATGAATAAAACATCCTGTATCTTCAATAAAAGACATTGTAGACCCGCAACTTCAGGGAATCTTCGATCGTCTGGGTATTCTCTACCCGTAGTTGAACAACGTAGCGTAGGTACATTTTCATACAAATGAAACGTACACCTATCTCATTAAATGCATTCGTCGCAATATTCTTTCATTATCTCTACGATGTTAGGTCACGGCATTCGTGTGTTTGTTTTTTTTTTTTCGTATAAATATAACCTTCAACTGAGGGGTTCAGAGCTGAAGTGAACCAAGTCCATGCAGCCTAGTTTTGAGATGAATGGCTTAGAAGTTGTTTATCACCAATTAATTCAAAAGTGACTTCTTTAGGTTTTAAAGGGTTAGAATGTAAGCATATGCTTCTTCTTCTTTTGCTTACATAAGAATAATAATAAATAAAGAAGTCACTTTTGAATTAATTGGTGATAAACAACTTCTAAGCCATTCATGTCAAAACTAGGCTGCATGGACTTGGTTCACTTCAGCTCTGAACCCCTCAAATAATGATTTCATATGTACGAGTATGTCTAAATAAAAATCAATCACGGAAACAATTCGTTCAATGCAATTTGAGTGTGTAAGTATTTATGTATAATCAACGTCTGAACTCATTTAACTGAAATCAATCAAGCTCCCGAATTATTCAACAGAGTAAGCGGAAAACGAATTATAAATTCTCTCATCCTCCACAACGATGGTTCTTAAATTCACAGGTCTTGAATGAATGATTCGTAACCTTTGAATTAATTGCCGAAAAACTTGAAGCTACCTGAGGTTTCCACTCTGGGAGTTTCATTGCGATTATTGTCGAATTCAATTTCGTTGATATTGTACCTATACGAAAGAGAGAAGGGTTGTTGATTTGAAGGGTAAATGAAGTGTCCAATACTTACTGTATGGATTTGCTTACAAATAAGCTGGTTGGTGAAGTGTGTCAATCGATGGCAATTCTGATGAAAGCTGTCTTCGAACGTGAATGTTTTACTAATGCTTTTCAACTTTGAACTGCAACTTTAGAAAACCAACTTGAGATCGAAAGAATTGATATCTAATGGAATTAGCTTGATAGCTTGAAACTGGTGATGCCTACGAGACAGACTAGACGAGAAGACGAGACTCTACTGAAGTCTTGAGTCTCGTCTCGTGATTTAAAACGTTTTGTGAAAGCGGAATATTTGAATCTAGTAATAATTAAAATGCATACTCTATTACTCTAGTTAATCTACTGGGTAAGTTTTTCCAATTATTTTCGTTTGGAAGTATAATTATAATAGTGATAATTCTTTTGAATTTGTAAAATGAATAGAGTGCTTCGCGACAAAGTTTTTTAAATTTTTGGTTCCAATCGAAGTTTATATTATGAAGAATTTCAAAATATGAAAATTAAAATTCGAAGTATCTATTATATTAGAAAGCCATCTAAACACGCAACTGAATTATAATAGATTCAGCTGTATTCGATTAATTCTAGTTATTAATTCTTTGTTATTTATGAACCATTTTACTCATATTAATTAGCATCAAGTTAATTCAGCTTATAAACTATTCATATGAATTAGGGAAATTCAAGGAGTCACCTCATATAATACATCAATCACTTCTTAAAAGTGAATAGGTTGATAACTATTGGTACATTACCTAAGGAATAATAATTTGAATCAAAATATGAAGATGGGATCAAGTAGGCTCAATGAAATATTGCTGTGGAAAAAGATCAAAGTTGACTTTTTTCGTTTTGTGCTGAGAATTTAGGCGTTTTTTTCTCATTGCCGTCAAAATCAGTACAGAGATTATATATTATAACGGGAAAGTATAATCCTATTTTATGTATAATATAACTTCAAATTTTGTTGTAGTGGCCGCCGCATGAATGATTTCTGATGATGAAATGAAATGTTAGCTATTTTTGACGAAACTTCCTAGTGATTTCGGTTAGACAGAAGTAGGATGTAAAATCATTTGTTCATAATATTGGTGAGATTGAATGAACACGATAATTTTACCCGTTTCTGAGAAACACGCAATTACAAAATTTATTGCCTCAGAGGGAAATTTCTATTTTATTCAATGCATAAGAAGTAGGCATTCGAATGTAAGAAAAATGATGCTGAGTGTTATTTCTTCAGGTGAATTATTTTTGATGTCACATTATAACCTATTGTCTTGCAACTTTAACACCCTGTATGCTTGTCCACAGCAAAAGCTCTTTTTTGCATATTTGGTCCTATCGCTTTTGAACCTTACTGCATATGTCCCAATAGTTCTGTTGTTGAATCACTATGTATATTATGATTACTAAATGTTAACTGACAATGTTTCCTCAAAGAAAAAATGGTAATTTTTCTGCAACACGCAAAATCCCAGCTGGTTAGTTGAATCGTATTATTATTTTTTTATGCCACAGCTTCACTTTACGATCTATGTATTCAGTTTTCACAGTGACCGCACAAATGAATATGATATTTATGAAATATATCAAAGACCACCACCTCGTATTTTATATAACTATACATACCCTGAAAGTATTTTACCCAGTGCTTTTGTATTGGTAGGTTTATTGCAATAGAACTAAGAATTTCTATCATTGTGATAGAATTTTCGATGAATATCTACTAATTTTGTCTGCTTTTGAATTCTTGTATGGAAAAAAATAAGAAAACGTTATATGAATTCGAAAAAACGATGCCAAAGTTTTCAAGTTCGGAAGTGACACTCCTTTATTGGCCAAAATATTCACGAGACTGCCAGACCACTGCGAGAACGAGAGACTTGACCGAGAAGAGTCTCGTCTCGTCGATGAAACATCAAGTCCCGTCTCGAGTCTCGTCTCGAAAACGAGGAAACGAGACGAGACCCTCGTGGGCATCACTACTCGGGACAAAATGATTTCTTTCAAATCGAGTCAATCAGATTGAAATCAAACAGAAAAAAACTGAAAAATATCATATGTTCATTAATGTAGATACATCTATTTTTAATGGTTGAAGGCTTTCTTGGAGAGTTAGGTATAGGACATCACGAACTTCCTTATAGATTTTTTCGAGTCTTACAAAGTTTCAGTAGATTATTTTGCTCCACCCTTTTAAGTTTACTCGGTGTCGACCAAAAGCCAGAGGGTAGCGGGTTGATCCTGACATTTTCAACAACTTTATAGTCACATCTCAACAAATTCATACAAAACCTCAATTCATACAAAACCTCAAGAAATTATACACCTTCTTCATGAGAATCGAATCTGTTTATGAAAACCGCATGAAAATTTGTCGGTCATCTCGTACAGGGTGTCCGCGCCATGGGGCAGCGGTCGATTAATCTAATTCTATTAACTTTATGAAAAAAATTTTAAAATATAACTTTCTTCTTTTCAAGAAGAGCATGTCCTAAAATTATGTCGAACTGTACAAAGTGTCTTGTTTCTTCTGCACAGCTATCAACTTCGGCATTTTAAATGGAACACCCCATATATTTTTACATTTTTGAATTTTTTGTTGAATTTGAATATAAGTTTGATAGCACAATTATGTCTGAATTCTCAAGGGTTTTCGAGAAATTCGACTTTTTATTAATATTTTCACAGTTTGAGGTACTTACATAAAGGACTATATCTCCGTCCCTATTCTATATAATTAATTCAAATTTGGACTGTGTCTAGTCAATAAATGATACACTAAAAATTTTTTCCTTAAATAACCATATTACATATACAGAGTCCACGAAAACGTAGATCCATCATCAAAACAGAAATTTATCAAAATCTTCATCTTTTTTTAAATGGCAACCCATATTTTTTTCTATTCATTATTTGAAACAACTAAAAGCGAACAAAAAAGGTTTAAATAATGAACAGAAAAAATATTTGGGTTGCAATATAAAAAAAATGAAGATTCTGTTTAATTTCTGTTTTGATAATGGATCTACGTTTTCGTGGACCTTGTATATGATATGGTTATTTACAGAGAAAATTTTTAGTGCATCATTTATTGACTAGACACAGTCCAAATTTGAATCAATTGAATGATACACTAAAAATTTTTTCTGTAAATATCCAAATTATATACAGAGTCCACGAAAACGTAGATCCATTATCAAAACAGAAATTTATCAAAATCTTCATTTTTTTTTTAAATGACAACCCATATTTCTTTTCTATTCATTATTTGAAACAACTAAAAGCGAACAAAAAAGGTTTAAATAATGAACAGAAAAAATATTTGGGTTGCAATATAAAAAAAAATGAAGATTTTGATTAATTTCTGTTTTGATAATGTATCTACGTTTTCGTGGACCCTGTATATGATATGGTTATTTACAGAGAAAATTTTTAGTGTATCATTTATTGACTAGGCGTAGTCCAAGTTTGAATCGAACGAAACACTGTATAGTTTTAAATAATTTTAGGAGATGCTTTACTCAAAGAGAGGAAAGTTTCATTTCAAACACTTTTCTGTAAAGTTAATAGAATTAGAGCTATCGACCGCTGCCCCATGGCGCGGACACCCTGAATATATCTAAAACACCTCTAAATATATTTCCAATTTTACCCTCAAAGATAGGAAAATGATAAAAAAATGCAGGATGTTTCATCCGAGAGCGGGATTATATCGAAAAAAAGCATATTAACGTATTTATTAATTCAATTCAATGATTATTTTCAAATAAAAGAAAAAGCTTGAATTTTCAATAACTTCTGCTTTAACATCCGTTCAATTTACCGCAATACAGAGCCGAAACTTAGTCGATTCATTTACTGAAACAGCACTCGGTAAATTTTTGTGACAAATCTGTTCTCGTATTCCACTGAGGAAATATTATTCTGTGTATAGTTCTGAATAATTTATTTCATCTGCATCCCAGACACAGAATAAACAACAATAACTACGGCAGTTAATTTCGGAGGAGTATACGGGGCTATTAATGATGTCTGAGTTTTCTTGCTGCAGAGTAACTTCCGCTCTGCTTTGCGAATCAAGTTTTCACAATCTCGAGAAATTTTGATCATAACTAGAGCATGAATGGAATTCATTCAAAGTCCAACAACGGAGTGGAAGAAAGGCCACCAGAATACTCCCTTCCTTCGATTTGCTAATTAAGGAAATCAATCAATATCCTCATAGAATATATATTTCTATTGTTTGAAGAACATCTTTTCGATGGTATGAATCTTTTGAAAAGAGAATAATTGTCTGAGACTTCGAAATAATTAGGTCTATGACGAATCACCTTAAGTCTTCGAAATTCCTCTTCATCATTACTGTATGAGTTAATATCGAAATTCTATACTCCGTTCATTTTTATAAAAGCACTCAGTTGGCCATGGAAATTTGTGACATTCCACAGTGTACAGAACAAAAATGTGAGGTTATGTCGTTTGTCAAAACATGAAATGCATCTGAAGCAGTAAAGAATGGGTAACTCTCAACTCAAAGGAATCAATAGATAAAATTACAAGAATGTTGAATGAATTCTTCAACATACTTTTTTGTCCCCCTCTTCAATCTGAATATTTCTGATTGTGGAAACAGATGAAACATATTATGAATTCACTTATATTGAATATGTTCGATATATACCGTCTGATAAATTGTAGATTTTAGAATATCGAGGTTACTTCTCCAACGAGAGCCCCTCAATTCTAAATAGCACTGATATTCTATCTTCTTTCTTTTTCAATCACTTCTGGCATTTTTGTAATATTCCCATAACCGGTCCGGTAACATTTGCATCATGAATTGTCCAGCGTAGTCATTATGACTACTCCTTTTGGAAAGGGGACAAATAGAAATAATTATTTGAAATTTCAATTTTATTTTCATAGAATGATGAATACAGGTACCTACGTATACAATAAATGTGATTTACTCTGAAAAATAAATAAAACATATTGAAAACTTGAAAATCTGAACAAGAACGAACATCTGATCGGTATTTTCATTATCAAATGAGTCGTGCACCTATATTTACAGAAGTCATTTCGACTACGGCGAACCAGTTAGGAGTTAATCAATTTTAGTTGTGGCAACGTCGTTATGACATTAACGATTTTTCAAGAGTGCAGACCTTACCCCGTTCTAGTTACAAAAACTTGAGAAAATTATTTCAAGGCCAATCAAGTGCTTTAATAAAAGTGAATGGACGAATGGAGCATAATATGTATTTTCTTCTTCTTATACGTGCGGTATCTCACTGGGCTGAACTGAGGCCTAGTGACGCTTGTAGTTTGAGAGACTCAAACCCTTATACACGCTGACAAAAACGCCACAAGTCGACAGAGGTAGTGTTTAAAACAAATGGCCTGTCATTACTCCAGTCACTAGACTCAGTTGTTTCCTTTCAAGAACCAAGAGATTTTTTACCTCAGGTAGAGAGAACGGTCTCTCATGAGAAGCCTCGACCGCCTGAGACCACTTATATGTATATTAACAATCTTATGATTTTAAATCAATATCACAATTCTTGGTGAATCCAACCTTTTAACGTTTTTTCCGGTAACAATTTTGACTCATTGGCCATGTGGCCTTCGGTATGCATTTCACTGTTTACTGTTAGACAGGGTAGGGTACATTGTGTTCAACACAAAATTGAAGTATCTAGGGCTGTAACCATCATAGAGGCTAGAGAACACCTACCCTTCAGTGAGTCGTTTGTTGGATGTTTCAGATTTGTGATCCACCGTAATGTTCAACTGTACTTGAATAAATTCCATGTCCTTCAATTATTGATCCGAGTTCATACTTCAGTGAGTAATAGGACAGGTACCTATATAATCAAACAACTTCAACTTTCTCAAGGCAGAGAGAGTTCGAAAAAATAGAGAAAATTATACTTATTTTTTTTAACTTTTTCCTTGAATTACGCAGTTGAAAACCAGTCATACTTAAAATATACATTGAAATAATCTAATGCATCACAATTCTTTTCGTAGCCCACCACCTTCAGTTGAAACATCTGAACAGAACTGTAGACTGGTTTCGGGATCATCGTTTCTCTTCAATAGAGTGTACTGCTTAAAGATTTCAACCAGAGTATGGGGTTTCAAGCGAAACCGACCGATTGTGTTCTAGCGATCAAATCCTCTTGACGAATTGTTGTACATTAGTTGACTGCAAGTAGTAGTTAAATTTGGGAGCCATGAGTAGCTATCGAAGTCTGCAGAAAAAGTGAGGGTCTGTTCAGTCTTTGCAGGACAGGTGGCATGAGAATTGAAAATATTTCGCAATACAACGCCCCGGTTTTGCTTAAGACCCCATCCTCCGAATAAAATGATCCCGAAACCTATTTACAGTTGTGTTTAGATGTTTAAACTTCTCTGGGATTTCCTGCGCTCGTATATGACTAGCTATCAAAGCATCATTGATAAATCGCAACGGATGATTTTTTCTCAATTAAATTGCAGGAACAAACCTATTTGCTAGGACATTTGATCATTTCCTGAAACTTTTAAGGGTTTTCATTCCCAATTTCTGAAACAGAGATTGTGAGTGAAAACCCTTAAAAGTTTCTGGAAATGCAGAGTCCTCCCAGAATAAATTTCAATCGACATCAAATAAAGCTCGATATCAGAGATTATAGAATAGAAAGATAGGAAACGAAGCGACTAAAGTTATGTGAGTGCCATCTGTGTTTCACAAGTGTTTTTAAGGCCCTAAGACTGGTTGAAATATTAATTCCAGGGACATTTCCAGAAACATGAAATTTTGTGAGATTTAAGATGGCCATTTTGTTCAAAGAGGTTTTGAATTTTTTTTATTCTCGTACCGCCTTTTGTTTATCAAACTCGTTCTAGTTGCTAATTATTGAATTTTTGTGTTTAATTTCTTGGTAAAAATCTCTAAATATCCTACGGAAATTATTGCATGGGGAAGAACTGTGGATCAAATAAAAAGAAAAATGGGAATGTGAGTATTAAAAGTGGTATCATGTGACTCGGTCATTCATTGATTTTTATTTTCAGTGCTACGAAGTGAATAAAATTTTCAGGGCGTGAAGGCATGCAAACACTACTGACTACACCATGTGCAGTGAACATCTGAAGTCAATTGAGAACTGTTCATCCACGTAAATTTTTGTATGCATGAAGCATCCCTTGCATGAAGGGCCTATTCAGACGAAAATATGACCTTTACACGTCCAATCAAAGATTCCCAATTGCTACTTTCTTCAATATATTCAGAAATGCAAAGGTTTTATTGATTTCGTTTTGGAAATCGATTGACTGTCAAATTGTTGTTTGGAAAGTCAAGTTTTATGAAACTTGCTGTGTGTGTTTTGTTCATTCATTAGTACATTTGTATATTGTGTCACGAAGAGACAATATCAAGAAAAATCATAAAAAAGTATAAAGAAACAATACTGAAGGGCTTAAGGGCTAACATACAGGTCTTGTATTATACGTCTGTAATGTTTTTTGAATTGTGGTTCCGAAAATTCTTTAAAAAATATGTGAGTAACTGAAATGTTTATGCTATGATGGTATATTGAATATAGGTTCATGTTAATTTCTGATATTAATTCTACAAATTCAACTAAGTTTATAATGTCAAAACAACGTATTGTGCAGAAATAACACCTTTGACGTATAGCAGATCACAAGTCTTTGTTCTAGTCATAGCTCTATTCTTTGTCCATAATTTCAATTTTTGTTTAATTTTTATATATTGCAAATAAAAATATAGCACATCCAACAGAGTATTTCATTGATATCAATTGATTCCAAACAATGTTCAGATGAAAACTAACATCCTAGTCTCAAAACCATACTTTTGTTTTGTCGCTCAGGATGTTTGTTTTCTGGTCTCAGCAACGTCGATATTGAAATTCAATACAAGGAGTAGAATTCGAATTTCGCACCTCTCAATCACAAAACATAAAACTGCTATTCAGCAGTTTTTCTGTATCGACAGTACGTTTTCAGCGCCATCTCATTGTCAAATGTGTTTTCACTGGCCAAAATGTAGTCGGTTTTTAGTACTAGAGATATGAGGGCGTTTCCTATCTTTCTACTCTATAATTTTGCTCGATATATTGCAGACAACACTGGTACGAATATTTGGCGGTATGTGCTGGGGTGAGTTCACGCTATTTGAGGAAATGCGTGCTCTTGGGGTGATTGTTTCGTCCCACTGCTAGGGTCGGACTCATCAGGTAGGTTAATGAACCCTAGCAGCTACCTACGACAATCGCCGAAGCAGCGTAGTTTGTGCCTGCTATAAACGCCGGTTACGTCGAGGGTATAGAGTGTTGCGTCGCCGGTGGCGCCATCGTTTGGCGTATGCTGCACCGCAATAGACGTATAATCTACCCTGTGATCGCAACCGTCGTGCGCAGTGATGCCATCGTTTGGCTACCCTTGGTACCATCATGGTGAGATGAAGTATTCCTCTACCATGGGTACAACTACGCCGCCACAACACTCCCCCACCAGCGGCGCTGACTGGGGAAGCGATGCGATACGGTAGGCAGGGTACCGCCGTTTACGAAGATGGGAAAGGGCGTCTAGAGTAGCGTCAGAAATACCAGAGATGGGAGCGTGCATTGTGAGCGAGCTATTGTCTCAACCGGTCTGGCCTTCTGGGATACGTCGTTAAGACGGCCCTCCCTCATCACGTCGGGGTCACCACTTTGGCGGTATGTGCTGGGGTGAGTTCACGCCATTTGAAGAATGGCGTGCTCTTGGGGTGATTGTTTCGTCCCACTGCTAGGGTCGGACTCATCAGGTAGGTTAATGAACCCTAGCAGCTACCTACGACAATCGCCGAAGCAGCGTAGTTTGTGCCTGCTATAAACGCCGGTTACGTCGAGGGTATAGAGTGTTGCTGGTGGCGCCATCGTTTGGCGTATGCTGCACCGCAATAGACGTATAATCTACCCTGTGATCGCAACCGTCGTGCGCAGTGATGCCATCGTTTGGCTACCCTTGGTACCATCATGGTGAGATGAAGTATTCCTCTACCATGGGTACAACTACGCCGCCACAAATTTATGTTTTCAATGTGGGTAAATAAACTGCCTCTCCAAGCACAAATAAACAATAATTGTTGAAAATTTTATTTAATTGACAAATACCTAGATAAGAGTTCTAATCTGTTGATGACACAGTTAATGCTTACTCCTGAATATTTTGAGGGGTAGGTATATTCTATATAAATAGGTATGTGCTTTCATATACAGGGTATTTTCAAAAATGGGACCTTTTTGACAGAAGGTACAAGTCATCAAATGAGTCATTCCACCAAGAATTATTTATATAGAATATTCAAGATGGCTGAGCTGCAACCCCTAGAAGTTTGTCAAAATTGGATTTAATTTCAAGTACGGTACTGTGGAAGGTGAATTCGGCATCTGAAAAACGAAACAAAACACGAGCTAATAGCTGGAAAAAAAATTGGTTTAGTACTTCCTAGTCCTAGTCTATCTGAGTAGTTGCATCAGTTCACTAGGGGTGTAAGGGGGAAGGATGCGTTTTATAGCCTCTCCTCTCAAATGCCAACCTCACCTACTCGCGGTGCACCCTGTTCTTACGAACGAGGCTCTGGCGACCGAACATGAGCGGTATAACTCTGTTTCCCACAATTACGTAGCCTTAACATTGGCTTGAGCAGGAAATGGCTCTCTGCGTTGCTCAAGTTACGTCTCAGACCTTGTCGTCTCAGGATACCTGTGCCACAAGATAATCTAGTCGTAGCCGCAACCAAAGTTGCACTGACAGCGTTACCAGTGCAGCTTTTGAACACCTTCTAACGCAGCTCCTACAAAAAGATGGATCAGTCGAACAGGACAAAATTCGTATCCGGAGGTAAAATACCCTCCCATTCGGATCTCCGGGGGAGGGTGCCTGAGCGAGTGAATCATCGAACAAACACCAATGAAAAGCACATAGCTTTTGCAGCATGGAACGTCAGAACCTTGCTAGACAACCCCAAGGCCGACCGACCAGAGAGGCGTACTGCCCTAATCGATAAGGAACTGCAACGAACATCCATTGCAATAGTTGCTTTAAGCGAAACACGCTTTTCGGACGAAGGTAGCTTGGTAGAACAAGCGTATACTTTTTTCTGGAAAGGCTTGCCGGAAGGCGAAATCAGACAACATGGCGTAGGCTTTGCCATTAGAAACGACCTGGCCGCCAAACTTACCGAAAATCCAGTTGGTATCTCAGAACGTTTAATGACCCTACGTTTTCCTGCAGCGAATAACACGTTTGTGAACATCATTGCAGTATACGCACCCACTTTGAACTCCTCTGACACCTTAAAGGACACTTTTTACGAAACACTCGTTGCTACATTAAGTAAAATCCCAAAACGGGAACGAATTATTCTCCTTGGAGACTTCAACGCTAGAGTGGGCAGAGGTCAAGACTCAGAACTATGGCCGGGAATAATAGGGAAACACGGCACAGACAGCATCAATTCGAATGGAGAACGTCTGCTGGCTCTTTGTGCAGAACACAATCTGTGTATAACGAACACCTATTTTATTACGAGACCCAATTCAAGGGGGACCTGGCGCCACCCGCGCTCAGGGCATTGGCATACCCTCGACTATGTGATCGTGAGAAGGAAAGATCTGAAAGAGGTGTTGGTCACTAAACCCAGAGCAGATCTGGAGTGCTGGACTGATCATAGGCTGGTAATCTCGAGAATGAAAATCTCAATGCGCCCAAAATACCAACGCAAGCCGAAGTATCTAAGAGAGCGCCTTCAAATATCCAAACTACAAAACCCTTCTACAAAGGACAGATTCACAGCTGCCGTCAAAGATAGCCTAACACCATCGGATTATAACGACGACATTGAGACTCATTGGCTCCGTTTCAAGTCATCCCTTACAAATACAGCGAAAGAAATACTGGGCACAGAACGCTCCCGAAAATCCCCAGACTGGTTTGCCGACAGCGAAACTCATATCGCACCCCTTTTGGACGCAAAACACAAAGCGATGAAAACCGCAATTAACAAGCCTGGCGATGTTGCAGCCCAAATAGGTTTCATAAACATAAAACGCGAGGTCCGTCAAGAAATAAGAAAAATCAAGGACAGCTGGTGGAAAGAAAAAGCTAGGGAAATACAAGCTTACGCCGATAACCATGACTACAGGCGTTTTTTCGAAGCTATTAAAACTGTTTACGGTCCAAGCAGAAAAGCTAGCTTTCCTATAAGAGATGCTCATGGAGCTATTCTAACTGACGAGAAAAATTCTCGAAAGATGGAAGGAGCATTACTCACAGGTCTTGAATCAAAATAACGACTCGGATTTATCCATTTTAGACCTGCTTCCCGCGTATAGTCCGATGACATCGCTTGATGACGAAATTTCAATGTCGGAAATCATAAGCGCGATTAAAAATATGAAAAATGATAAGTCACCTGGTCTAGACGGCATTCCGGCGGAGATATTCAAAGCCTTGGATGAGGACATTGTCAATAGTCTCCTAATACTATTCCGCAAGATCTGGGAACAGGGAGATGTGCCACAAGACTTCAGAGACGCTTTAGTTATCAACCTCTATAAGAACAAAGGCGATACGTCGAATTGCAACAATTACAGGGGCATATCGTTGCTTAATGTGGCCGGTAAAATTCTCTCGAAGATTATGGCTAATCGTCTGATTCCACTCTTAGAGAAGCCTTTACCTGAATCCCAGTGCGGCTTTCGACCAAATCGAGGTACGGTGGACCTAATTTTTACACTGCGACAGCTACAAGAAAAGGCCCGTGAACAACAATCAAGGATTTATACAGCCTTCATCGATTTAAGGAAGGCATTCGACTCGGTGAATCGGAGAGCGCTCTGGAAAATCATGGCACGTCTAGGAGTACCCGAAAAATTCCTAGCAGTGTGTAAAAGCCTTCATACCAACAACACCGCTAGAATACAGCATAATGGCTCTACAACCGACCATTTCTCAACCAACTCTGGAATAAAACAAGGCTGCGTATTAGCGCCTTTACTGTTCAATATTTTCGCCATAGCTGTATCGATAATTGCTGACATGAGCATGCCCGTAAGAGGTGTTGGGATAAGATTCAGATTTGATGGAGGCCTGTTTAACCTGAAGCGCCTCATAGCAAAAACCCGTACCAAGTTTATCACGGAACTTCAATATGCAGACGACTGTTCACTCATCGCTAGCAGCTCAGAGGATCTACAGATAATGATGGACACCTATAAACATATATACGAAGCTTTGGGCCTTAGACTCAATATTGACAAGACCAAAATCCTGGTAAGTCCGCCAGAAAGCCTTCAAACAGATATCAGCCTGGACAATGAAACTCTAGAACAGGTCGAGCAGTTCAAATACTTGGGAAGCTTCATAAATACTAGGGCTAACCTTGACACGGAAATACACAACCGTATCAATTCGGCATCACGGGCATTCTGGAAGCTGAAGGACAGAGTGTTCCAAAATCACGACCTCAATCTGAAGACCAAGACAGCTGTTTACAGAGCAGTGGTCCTCCCAACGCTTCTTTACGGAAGCGAAAGCTGGACTCCCTACAGGCGACATATTAAACAGCTTGAACAGACGCAGCAACGTCATCTAAGACAGATAATGCACATCAGATGGTTCCACAAAGTTTCGAATGCAGAAGTCTTGCAGCGCGCGAGTTGTACAACAATTGAGACTCAAGTAACGAGGGCCCGACTCAGATGGAGCGGCCACATTCTGAGGATGCAAGACACAAGACTCCCCAAAATAGCTCTATACGGCGAACTCACTGAGGGAGCCCGGAAACCAGGAGGCCAGTATAAGCGGTTTAAGGATACACTACATCAATCCCTAAAATCAGTTAATGCTAATCATAACTGGGAACAACTAGCGTTAGACAGGTCACAGTGGAGGTCTTTGGTCCACAGTTATAATGGAGAATCGAGAAGAATACAGCGGCGGCCAGATCTGGTTGGAGACTATCCATGCCCTGAGTGTGGAAGGATCTGCAGGTCACGGTTGGGTCTCTTTAGTCACAGAAGGGCACACAGTCGCAACTAGCACTAAGAAGTTACAAGTCTGTTCAAATTTTTTTTTTTTTTTCCTTCTTCTTTTTGTAGATTTATTCCCGGTAACGGGATACAGCAATGATGATGATGATGATGATCAATTCACTTGGAAAATTGTTTTATCGTATAAAGTAGTATTAAGTTGAGCAAAAAGTAGAAAATTGAAACGACTTATTCAAAAAGTTTATGCTGACAAAGTTCTATTATTGTTACCCTATTTCATCCCATTTTTACGACGATTATTGGAGAGTTCGAACAAGAAGATTGTGATGACCATATCCGCGAGAAATTCAAACCAATTTTCTGATGAGATTTTGAACTAATATTTTATGTTTTTACACTTGTGCTCTAAATATTTTTATTTCAGTTGGTATCGACATGAGCTATTTCATAAAATCGTTAAGGTAACTAAGTTATGAGAAAAATTCGGGAATCCCAAGTTGCCATTCTCATTCCCACGTAAGAATCGAACAGGTCAATATCCTAAACGATAACGTATGGTTGAGTCAGTCATCACGAGATAAGTTTTTCATTGCTTTGCGATAATTTGGATAACAGATGATCAAGGGTCGTTTTAGGTCTATTTCAGTTTTTTCAACTTTAACATTTTAGACCTTTTGTATAGGTAATTTTTCAACGAAACGCTTCATTTTGAACAATATGCTTATTTCTTGAATGAACATCATTCGAGAATCAAAACGGAAATAATACTTTGTCATTCCGTTATACGTAAATTCGCATACGACGCATTATAAATTGATAATCTTCTGTCTTATTATGACGTTTCATTTCCCTCACAGTTCACAAATCCTCCTGCTACAAAACATCCCCTCCATGGTTCAGAACAGCTGTCCCTTATCTTGTATTTCCCCATCTCATTCAGAATTCGAAGTAGGGCCTTAGGTATATGATATTATTCCGTTCTGAGTACTCACGCTTTATAACAAAGATGTTACTCTGACGTAAGACTTGACGTAAGTTGTGAAATTCGGTATTTATTCCCAAGTGGGAGACTCACAGATTATTGCTTTTCATTTTGAATTATATTTGTTCCATTGTGATCGAGGGAATAATGGTTCTGCATAAAGGAATGTCGATATTGATGGCATAAGAAGTTTCCTTTGAAAGAGATATTTGTTCTTCTCGAATAAATCGGTTCTTAAAGCTGACTTTCCGGAGGGACTACAGGAGCTGACTAACCCTGTGAATGCCGCAAGCTCGAAAGCCGGCCTTAATTTCAACGCGAAAAAGACTAAGTGGATGGTAGTCAGTAAGGAAGATGGCATTGACGGAACGCTGGTAGTAGTGGTACTGGACGGTGAGCGGATTGAGAGAGTGGAAGCTTTCAGTTATCATGAGGGAATTTTGGCGCTGTAACCACAGCTTACTATGGTTATGTGTGACATCATAGTTACTGATGACATTTGTTGGAAGGTGTCAACTGTCAGTTTTGTCCGATTTGTTCAATAAATGGATTTCCAAATGGAATAATAAATTAATAAATGGAGGTTAGAGGATTAAGGGAAGAGAAACCATATCAGAATATTGTTCAACAAGGAAAAGATAAATACTTTCATGGAAAGTACCAATTGATAGAAGATGATAACCTTTAGTATCGTTCCCAAAAACTATAATGAAATTAATGGTATCGGTCAAGGAACAAAAACAAAGAATACTATTCCTTCAGTGACGTTCGTTTCGGCTCCTTTACTGGGTCTTCTTCAGGCTAAAATCTAGGAAAGTCATAAATAACAATACAATATAGGTACAAGACAAAATTAATGATAATATATGAACAGGAAACAAGGAAACATTAAGATAAACAAATACAATCATGAAAAATATTAAAAATGGCAATTACAAACTTACCACCGGAATACAGGAAAATTAAAAATTGAATCATTCCGTTACAGGAAATCGTCGTTAAGGTAAAAATAGGATAGGAATACAAGGACTAAAACTCTCGATGTACATGGCATCAACACGGTCAACACAAGAATGAAGGCATCCAAGAGCAACAACTGAACACAGAAAACTCAAAAACAACACCCACATATGACACACAAAACACGAAATCAACGTTCGAATGTACAGTGGCGGATCAGACGAGCATTAACGATTACGTTTTAACTGAATTTTTTGGATTAAGTTCGAATAAACAACACTCAAGGTGCCAGCATCAGAACGCAAATTAACAATATTAGGATGTCTATTAATAAAGATCATCTCATTGAACACTCGCTTAAACCAATTAGACTCCCGATTTAAATCGTGGAAATTCTCAAAATCAAAATTTTGTTTTCAAACAAAATAGAATAAACAACGAAAATAAATTTCTAACAAACATAAAGACAGTCTTATGAATGAAGGTATATAAATGTACTCTAGTCAGTCTTCGGATAGGTAGAGATTTATTCAACTCTCTCTTCTTCTTTGGCTTCCAGACTATGGATGTGCTGTCCGCGTGTAACTTGCTCCAAGTGGATTTTGCAAATTATTTAGTGCTTTTTCACAGGAAAGGGCGATATACCGATGCCTAAATAACAAACCTCGTAACTCCAACTAAATCGAATTTCTGATATTTATTTAGTTTTGTTGATCGATGGTCTTTCCGTGATATTATTCAATAAATGCATCATACAAATATTTTAATGTATGTGGAAAAAGGAATTATTACAGAAATTCTTTATCAATTATAAAATAAATAATCAGTTTTTTTGTGTCTCCTGTGAAAACTGACAAATGTGAGTTACGTGGTTTGTTAATTAGGCCATCGTTACTCTGCATTTGGATATACCTACGAAAAGGGCATTTTTGTGGAGTGGGCTTTTGATCTATATGGTCAAACATGACTTAATCATTGGTGATCGATTCACACCACACTTTTGAGTGATGTTGCTTATATAGATTTTTTCCTAAAAAACTGTGAAAGTTAATTTATTTCAAAATGAGGAATTATATTTCAATTAGTAACCTACAAAAGTTTTGCTGAAAATAACTATCGTAAAATAACTAACAGTAGAAAATCAGCTTTTTTCGCTACAATTTAGGGTTTCGTCTATGAGTTGCGCGATAAAATAAGCGAGAAAATACGGTTGATTCACTTCAACCCGCTAAATCCACTTCGTGCCGTTTGACGGAAATAATTCAAAACAATGTGAAATCTGTTTCTAGAGATCTTTTGTGGTAACGGAAATGATATCAATAGGATTATTGATTATCTCGAAAAAATCGTGAACAAATAAGAGAGGAAAAGCTAGGATGTTGTAACTTATTATTTGAGCCGAATTGGAACGTTAAGACAGACTGTCCAAATTTTACGGCCATGTATAAGATGGGGTGATTCTTGAGGTCAAAATATAAAGAAAAATCAGGTCCTAAAATGCATCATCCTACGGGTGCTAGAGCCTCTTCAACCTCCATAATCCAGTATTTGCGATAGCTTGCTCAAAATTTGGCCAGTTCGAAAGAAATTTAGTTCATAAGAGTTATTGGATGAACAGAATTTTCTAATGATAAAGAAAGAATGCGTTCATTAGTGACGGAGATTATAGGCAGAGAATATTTATATTAGAAATAAATATAAAAAAAATATACGAAGATTAAAAAAAAAACATCTCGGATATAAGTGAGAGTGACTCTGAAAAAGAAAATATGTATTTCATACGCTGATACATCTGATGATGAAAGCCTTGACATAGACAATCGTTAGTCATTGAAAATGACAATTTTTGGTTGCTGAAAAAAGAATTGCTCAAAATTTGGGCATGATATCTTCACGCAAAAAAATGATACAGATGATTACAGATAAAACCTAAGTGGCTTCAGAGTGAAAATGGGTTCAACTCTCCCGGACTCCCCATACACATACATTAGAAGTAATAGCATCTCAATCTAATTATAAAAAAAGATTATAAGGTACAAGAAATCATTTTTATGAAAAATAGTCCTTATTCTGTTAATAAAAGAGCTGTCATAGGTTTATTAATTTATTGGAAGTTCTGAAGCATGTTATTTCTTCGTTTTCATTTGGGGGATGCATATGTAATATCATTTTTGGATTTGAACTAATTCTGAATTCCTCGATTCCGTGATGAATTCGTTAAATTATATAGTATGTCATGTTATCCTACGGTTTTTTCAGTGATATCCTAGACCAGAGAAAGAACAACTGTGAATGTGAGTATTTCAAGAAAAATCAATTTTTATCTATGTGTACATAAGTATGCTTATATTACTGTTTCTTATGATCGTACTTTCGATATTTCTAATTAATTGAGAGTTGAATTGACATTTTGGTTGTGACTTTATGATTCTTTTTATACTTCTGATTTGCCATGTTTTTCTAGAGCCCTGATGATGCAAAAATGTATTTTCGAAACGTTGGTTATCACATAAAGTGGGTTTTTCATTTTTTACGTTCCCTAACTCAATAAAACTTGTCTTTATTGGAAGGAAAAAATACTGTACAACAATACTGTATTAGAAGTAGTTCCATAAGAAATCTCCCATGTTTGTATCACCAGAAGAGTCAGTTCTCTTATTAGTAGTAGAATACATTGCTTGAAAAGATATATTTATCTTCACCGACCTTACGTGCAAATAGTTGGTATCAAAAAAAGGGGTGAGAAATTATCTACAAATGAAAGAATACTCCTGTTTTTCAAGTAAAGAATACCGTATAAGAAAATTGGTGTATAGAGGAATGTAACAAACTGTACTCATAAAAATTTTGTTTCATTCTCCCAGCCCTAGAACCCCACCTCCAACGATCAAAATGAACCGATATTCTGTTTTTTTTTTCTCTTCAGAATGTTTCGAGGATACCTTCTGTAGAAAATAAGTCAGTTTAAAAATGGTCAGCCGAGGAAATTGGTGGCTAAAGTACATAGAGGAATGACTTAAATATCCTAACATAATTTTTTGTTCATACCACAGCTTCGAAGATCAAAATGAACTATTCATTATATTCCTCATTTTTCAAGTTCAGAATTGCCGGTCAAGAAAATTGATGGATAGAGGAATAATGTATCAGAATGTACTCAGAAAAAAAATTTGTTTCGTTCTGACAGCCCTAGAAAGCCACCCACAATGATTAAATGAACCGATTTTTTTTCTATTCAGAATGTTTTAAGGATTCCTTCTCCAGAAGATAAATCATCCGGTCAAGGAAAGTTATCGCTAAGTACGTAGAAGGATGACCGAAATATCCTAACATAATTTTTTGTTCATACTACAGCTACATACATATATACTACAGTTCATACAGAGGATCAAAATGAACTATTCAGTCAACGATGAAGCGCGTATTCCGCGTAGAAAATTGGTGGATAAAGGAATGTATCCAATATACTCAGAAAAACCACCTCCAACGATGAAAAAGAACCGATATTATCTTTTCGATGAAGCGCATGTTCCTCTTTTTTTTCCAAAATTTAAAATGGCCATCCAAGAAAATTGATGGAATAGGGAAATGAATTTTCTAGGCCATTTTAAATTTTCGAAACAAAAAAGAAGAACATACTCTCTATCGTAGAATGTCAGAAAAAAAATTTTCTGAGTAAATCTGATACATTTCTCATCAATTTTATTGGCCAGCCGTTTTACATATTCAAAAAAATATGGGGAACATGCTATCCATAGTCTACATAATAGTGGTGGTTCAGTTTAATCGCTGGAGCTGGGATTCTAGGGCATTCCGTATAAAAAAAAACTTATATAAGGATATTTATTCATTCCTCTACTTACTCTATCCATCAATTTTTCTGGCCGTCTATTTTGAACTGATATTTCTCCAGGAGTAAAAATCCGTAAAATATTCTGAATAGAAAAAAAAAACGTATGAAATTGTAGATTATAAACCCTAATTTATAATCCTTTGTAAGAAGTCACTCCATCCCAAATTGCATAAAGCTTATTATTCGCTTCGGCATTCTATTCTAAATAAGGGAAAACATTAATAGACTGCAGAATTGATATCAGACATACGGTATTGACCGTGGTGGAATAGTCGTTCTTGAAACTGATGGACGGACGGGGGCAAACATTTTTTTTCATTATCGGCTTCCTGTTATGTGTTTTGAATTAGATTTGATGGAGAAAAGCACTTTTTCTAGGTGTCGAGGGGAAATTAGGTGTCAGTTGAAAGTAGCGGACCAAATAAATTGATGGCTACAGTTCATAGAGGAAAAAATAAATTACCCTAACATATTTTTATTTGTTTTTGAAAACTAGATCTCCGAGGATCAAAATGAACCATTCAGTCTACGATGGAGCGCATATTCCTAATTTGTCATGTAATTGGTGGGCCAAGATGGATAGAGCAATGTATCAGATGCACTCGGAAAAATTCAAAACGAATCGATACTCTGTCTACGATGGAGAGCATGTTCGCCTTTTTTTTCGAAAATTTCAAACGGCCATACAAGAAAACCGATGGAAAGGGTGCATGAGGAAATAAATTTTCTTGGCCGGCCATTTTGAAGAATGAAGAACATGCACTCGATAGTAGTCAGAATAGTAGTGGTTCATTTTAGTCCTTGGAGCTGGGACTCCCGGGCTTTCAGTACAAAAAACATTATGTTAGGATATTTTATTCATTCTTCTATTTACTCTATTCATCAATTTCCCTGACCGGCTCTTGAACTGATATTTCTCCCGGACTAGATATCCTTCAAATAATCTGAATAAAATGAAAACGTTGTATGCAATAAAAGATATAAAACATAATACTTGGTTTGAAGTCAGTCCATGCCTCCTTGCATATGCTAATTTTTCGCTTCGTCAGCCTGTTCTAAATATAAGAATGAAATTAACCGACCTCCGCATTGATATGAGACATACGGTATATTAAGTGTGTTGGAAAAGTTGTTGTTATATTAATCGGGGATTGGATTCACTGTTTTTTCGCTTATGATTTTTCTTAATTGAATTGATGGTAATACATGGATCAACCGAAAAGGTAGATCTCTGAGCTTCCTAATTCAACCTATAGCAACAAGGGTTAGTCGACGCTTATCTATAGTCAGTGAACAATTTTTTTTTATTATTATTATTAATGTCTTTATTGCCTATGCAATTGGTCATCGACCAGCGGTCCTTCAGCCTGTATTTTACAATTTTGGTACATTTAATTAAATTTAATACTAACAATTTTTAGTACATCAATTATATTGCTTATGGTGAAAACTGAAAGTTAAATATTTTACATCTCTCTATTGAATATTTCTGAGTTGAGTTAATAGTGGAAATTTTGGATGTTTTCTTTTGTATGTGTTCCTTCCTTCCTCATGATATTGGGCGATGACATCGTCTAACTGCCGTAACTTATTATAGAATTTCTTATTAAGTCTGCTCATTCTTATGACAATAGGTTCTATTCTGGTTTTCAGGTAGAGTAAATGGTTCGGAGGATTATGAAGTTGATTATTAGGGTGTCTCATTCGAGTTATGGCTCTCAATGCTGTTGTCTCTGCTACTGTGAGATTTTTAATCGCTGGAGGCTTGCAGTTTGCGAATAATGGGTGGGCGTATTCTAATATGGGTCTGCAGATTGTTTTGTATATTAGTGACGCACTTTTAATGCTTATTCCTTGCTTCCTATAAACCAGTTTGGAAAAATATTTGGCTCTTGATATGGTTTTTCATTTAATCGACTCGGTATGCAGGTTGAAGTTCAATTTATTGTCAATGTGCACACCAAGGTATTTGATAGAAGGAGCAGCTTTTATGATCTTATCATTGATTTTAAGAATTGGTGATGTAGAGGAGATTTTGTGGTCGAAAATTATAAACTGCGACTTGCCAGGATTAATTTTCATTCTCCACTTCCGGAACCAGTTGGAGACCTTATCAAGGAGTTTCTGTATGCAGTTTTGTAATGTTCTCACATGGGATACCAGAGTTGTGTCGCCTGCGAATTGCAAAATGTAGCAGGAGTTCATGTGATTCAAGATGATATCATGACAGAAGAAATTGAAAAGGAGTGTCGAAAGAGGAGAACCTTGAGGAGTGCCTTGCTCTGAGCTAATGTATACAGACTCAAATAATCCAACTTTAACTGCTGATGTTCTGCCTTCTAGAAAGTGCTTGCATAGTTTGATTAGGTGATATGGAAGTTGGATTCTATGCAATTTGTACAGAAGTCCTCTATGCCACATACAGTCGAATGCTTTTTCTATATCAAGACTCAACACCGCGGTCTTCCATCCTTTTAATGTTGAGTTCTGTATATTGGATGTGAGAATGGCGTGAGTCGATGAACGTCATCTAGTTATCTTTGCTATGGATTGAATAATGCCCTAGCAACAATTAATCGAAGCGATATCTTTCATATCATTTCATAAATTAGATGATTCTCTGGAAAGTGTTATGGTTTGAATCCTAATCAAAATGGAATGAAATTTTGTATTCAACACGTGAGTTATACATGTTTATTCATTCGAAGAATTAAACCCACTCGCCCTTCAGGCTCGTGGGTTGAACTTTCTGTACCTGAATAAACATTCATTATTCAACCCACTTGTTGAATACATAACTATAAATAATAGCTATACGTCACAAAATCCATTGATCCACTCACGTGAAATACTGTACCTACCCACTTGAAAGTTCATGGAATTGAATTGGATTCCAGGTTATGATAACTGTGTCTTTTTGAATATATCGTGAAGGTCATTTCTTGTATAATAGTTGATGACATTTTTTATCAAAAACCTTGGAAAACACCGTTTATTTGAAAATTTTCATATTCCCACAAACCAGAATCTGGTTATTCTGTATATCTAGAAATCTAGATATAACCCTTCATATATATATCGTGAGGACCATGATGTTTGGCTGGATCGGATGTCGAGTAAAACTAGAGTGGGGTAGAAGAAACAGCCCTATTGAAAACGACAGGTACAACCACCTTGCATTCGCATTTCCCCCCAAATTTCAGAAAACGCCCGGAACTTCCAATTTACTTTTATTACACTGAATTTTTCCGGATGGTAGGAGGAACGTATGGCCTCATTCAATATTCAAGGGTCCAAAATGTAAGGAAGATCAGACCAGGCTTTTCACAGAAATGAATCATAACTCATAATGATAAACACAGAGGGCGCATGCGAGTGCCGGCAACTTTGGCAGGTTCACATTTGTATCCTGGCCACAGTTGAGCGCGAACCGAAGAGGGTGTCTGACAGAAGGTCATAAAGATTAAACCCGCGCGAAACGCTTCTTCTTTTGTTTTTTGAGAGACCGATTTTCCGGCATGGTGCGGTTTTTGTGAAGGAATGAGTACACTCAAGTTGTTTATGTGTGCAGTAGTGTGAAATTTTAACATTCCTTCAAAAGTGAGTTGAAGCTTTTTGATTCTTGAAAAAAAATTATCTTGGCAAAAGCTAAGTCTTAACACAAGTTATTCCATTTGTAAGCAAGAAATACTTTCTGCGTTTTGTACACGAGGCGAGAGTTCACGAATTTGAATATTTTACAAAAGTTTTCTCGAACTTGTGAACCACTATACTTTCTGTAAGAAAGATTTGAATTTGAATACAGAATATTGATCTCAACTGAATGGGACCGAAGTTTTCTCCGATATCTGTACAGGATTAACTTCTTAAACGCTGATCGGCGGCACTTAAAACTTGTTGATTCAAATTCAGCTTCCTCGACGGCGTAGACGTGTCTTAGACTTATTTCAGGCTTGACCACCATTTTGCATCCATTTCTTGAAGGATTGAGGTACCTTGGTGAAATAAGACGCGCATAATACGATATACCTTGGAATCGCACATAAAGCGGTGAAAACACATACTTCGACATTTATGGAACAAAATAAAAATATTCGTAACTCATATCTGATTTTTTTAATTACTCTATTCGCAGCTCGACTTCCGGTTCCTCAGGAAATAACCTCATTTTTTTTAGACTGAAAGGATGTGTTCGAAGAATTCGAAGAACTTTTTTTTTGAATTCGTACATAATGTGTTTCTTGGAAATAAAATTTAAAAAAAATAAAAAATGAATCCATTCACAGTTAAAGAATAGATCATAAGATTGATAACAGTTGGTTATACTAGAAGCTAGCTATCATAAACTCATATTATGATATTCTTCAATTCGAGTTCGTGACTCATGTGAAGTTGGCGCCGACTTTTTCGAAAAATACTATTTTTTTTGGAGTTCTGGGTAGATTTGGAAGAGTTCTGGAGTTCCTGATAAAAATTTCGAATAGTTCCGTCAAATCGTGGATTCTAATGAAAAAAACAAATTGGTGGCGCTAACTTCACGCGGCGCCGTCTCTTTTGAAAAAATGAGTTCTGATGCTATTTTTCGTTGAAGAAGGAAGAGTTCTAGAGTTCTTGATCGTTTTTAGAAAGAGTTCTGCGAAAATAAAAAAAAAATTAGAACACAGGTTTTCAACTCCCGCAAAAAATCATTTTGAGAGAAAAGTGAAGATATTTCAGTTCCGATCAGAGTTCTGAATAGCGCTCGAAGAGTTCTACAAAATATGTCAAGTGACATTTATCAAAAAAATAAAACTTTTCAATTTATGAGCAAAAATAAGGTCCGAAATTTGAAAACTAATATTTCCTATGTTGGCAAAATTTGATCGCAGAAGAGTTCGGAATAGCGCTCGAAGAGTTCTACAAAATATGTCAAGTGAATTTTATCAAAAAAATTAAACTTTTCAATTTATCAGAAAAAATAAGGTCAAGAATTTGAAAATTTACATTTCCTATGTTGGCAAAACTTGATCGCAGAAGAGTTCTGATCAGAGTTCTGAATAGCACTCGAAGAGTTCTACGAAATATATCGAGTGACTTTTATCTATCAATTTCAGTTTTTCGTGCATCTCAATTGATGATTCACATCCATTTTCATGTCCATTTTTGATAGCTATATTCAGTAGATAACTGTTGCTGAAATAATCGACAGAAATAAATTTAACAATTGAAAATTGTAGGCACATTATATAATAAGTGAAAAATATCGTTTCGAAATATTCATGAGGATCGGTTAGAAAAGTCACGGAAAAGTGAATAATGATTTGAATAGGTACTGAATGAATTGCTATATCACGTTGAAACGACAATACCGTCAGTTGAAGTACCTATAATCGATTCCAAGTAATTGAAAAGTTGAAAATTGTTCTTATTTCATTTTTCGTTTTTTGCTAATAATTTTATTGCTTTTGCTTGAAAAACACGATGTTAAAATAATTTTTAAACCATATTGTTAGGTACCTACCCTTGTTTGAACCCAAAAACTTGATTATTCTTCGAAGTAGAACCCAGTTGAAGAGTTCACACTATCCTAAAGTGATGTCAAATTTATTTTATTCATGAAATGTATGCGTTGCGGCTATTTGAAAATGCAGAGCTGGTAAAAGAGTTGTGCAGAAATATCAAATAAGTAGAATATCGACTGATCTGAATCATGAATTATACGTTTTATATGAGGATTGATAAGGTGTACCTAGTTAAGGAGAAAAGCTTCATGGCGATAAACATAGCGAATACTAATAATAAATTTAAAGAAAATCGCTACCACTTTGGAAAACGTTACTGCTTCCAACTGCTTGGGCATTATTCGGAAATATATTCGAGTTCGAACACAAACTGACGATACCTGGACATCAAAAATGAAAGAAGTGTAACGACGAAAAGTAAAGCGAAGTAAAGCGTTTCACTAGAAATAACTTATACAAAATTTTCAAAATGACAAAGATTAAAAAAATATTAAACATGTTTACTGACACAGATCCTTATACGACTCTAGATCATTTGTTAACTAAATTATTGCAAAGTAATGGGAAAAACCTAACCTCTTGATTTCGTTCAGCATATTTGCCCGTTTGATTTTCACGTGGGAATGAATGTCGAAAGTTAGGATTGCCGAATTTTTCTCATTATTCAGTAATTTGAACGATTTTATGAAAAGGCTCGTTTCGATACCAACTAACAGAAAAAAAATACTTATAACACAAGTGTAAAGAAATTGAATATTAGTTCAAAACGCTCACCAATGAAATTCGTCTAACTAATTCACATTTTTCTTTCACAATGGTCATCACAAACTTCTTGTTCGATTTTACGACAATCGTCGTAAAAATAGGATGAAGTAAGGTAACAATAATAGCACTTTGTCAACGAAGGCACTTTCAATAAACTAAACTGTGTCGATTTTCTACACTGTTTTCACCCCAAATATTACGATAAAACAATGTTTTCAAGTGAGCTGATGCAATTTATCAGGATGTTCATGTTTTGTTTCGTGTTTTCCATACCGGAGTCACCTTCCAGAGCCCAGTCAATTCCAAGAAATTTCGTGAAAATTCTAGGGGTTGTAGCTCACCCCCTGGATACTTTAGATGGAAAATTTTTAGTAAAATGACTTTGATTTTGATGATTTCTACCTTCTGTCAAAAAAAGCCTCTGTTTTCAAAACACCATGTATATGGGATAATTGAGTTTGGTGTACATCAAATTTATCATTCAAATATGTCATTTATCAAATATTCTCGATTTTCAATGATGGATTTCAAACTGAGTTCTGCTGAAAGTGTGTTCGTTTTTATAATGTCGATCAACTGCCTGAAGGATATTATGTAATTATATTTTTTACGATGAGAAATTCGTTTTTTAAAACACAAACTTTATTTTGGAAATACAACGAGGATTAGAGACTACTCTATGTAATGAGACAAGCTAAGTGACTGATTGACTTCTGAATTAATTTTCCTCTGGCATCCTGAATGAATTAATATTTATAAAATTGGGTTATCTTAAAAGAGATAAGGATGCAGGTGCACTATTGCGTAATATTAAAATTGTATGGCTATATGTAGATTCAAATAGGTAACAGACAATAGTCTAATTTAAGTTAAGAAGGGTTAGGATTATGTAATTATGTATAAGTGGGTAGGCTCGAGGGTAGGTCTGCTCATAACTACTTAGTAGTTCACTCCGCGGAAATCTTAGTGCTTATCTTAAGTTATTCAATATACAGCCCTCTGTTATCTATAACAATAACTTACATCAAGCGCATCCTAAATAGATTATTTCGGTACAAAATCTTTGATATTGAATCTAATAATCTTGAATCGATTTTGCTTAAATTGTGCGTCCTGTGCATCAATGTCGAAGTTTTTTCAGAACAATATTCCTAGCAATATTCTATAATTGCGAGAATAATTGCCACTTGGTGATTGGTCTGGTTTCGTGTATTTGGCTTGCCAAGACTTGAGTCTATTCTACTCTATTCGGAGGGTTTCGATGCTCAAATTTCCGAATTTCAGGCCTGTTGCCATATGTATAAAGAATTTTAAACAATCTACTGAATTTCATTATTTCAAACAATCTACTGAATTTCATAATTTGCACCATGGGGGGAGTAATTAAAAGTTTTTTCGTTAAATGTTGACAGCACAAGACAGCGCAAATGTAACAAAACTGTACAGGGCGAGTTTCTGACTTGTACATATACTTCAACCATAGATTCTTGAAGTAAGAGGAAACACTTTTTCCCCCAAAATTTTTTTTGGATTCGGGACAATGAATTTTTTCTAAGCCTTGAATACCATTTTAACAAAATAAGGAACTATATCACAAAATTGAGCATATACTCACTTTTTGAATTCCCTGGTGGTAGTATTCATATGTTTAAACGTTTTCAGAACTCTATAATGACAACAAAATAATCTTCCCAATAACAAGCTATTATAAATTTATGACACTACACATCATATATGTTGATAGCCACAGCCAGGTACATATGTTGGAAGATTTATTCATTTATTTCGGTACAATTTTGCTCCAAACAGGATGAACTACATATAAGGTATTGTAACGTGGTTACCTCGGAGAAAACTTGTCTCGAGCGCCAGCTATTCTTTTCACTAGGAAGAATAGCAAACCTACCAGAGTAGCTGCTAGTCGGAGACAGAGTTCGCTGTTATCTAGGGTGGTAGCGATAACGAAATAGTCAAAATCAAATTATGTACTAGTTTATTCACACCTTCGGAAACTGATTATATGTACAACGGAGATATGTGTAGGTATGAAATATGAGCGAATCTATCAGCAAACATACAGTCGGGAAATTCTATCTGGTCACGAGCACTTTGTAAAGTTTATACCGGGTACAGTGAAAAATCAAAGATTGTTCAATAAAATGCTCCAACCAGAACTGACGAAATGGATACTAAGGATGACCTCGCGATGTGAAATGACTTGCTATACGGTATCGGGATGTAATTGTATTTCTCCAGAAATGAAAGAAACACAACCAGGGCGGATCTGTTCGAGACTTTTACTCGCTACCCCAAGGGCTAACGCTCCATGACTGATAGCGAAGAAAAGGTCTATTTTTAGCGCAACTACGGGATTTCACTGACGACGAGCGGTATCTCTTATTCTCTACCCCAAGGGCTTACGCGCCATGACTGATAGAAAAGAAAATATTTCGGATTCAACAATTATGACGCGGAACGCGGACAGGGGGGTTGACGGGACTTTCCTTTCTGTACCCCAAGGGCTTACGCGCCATGACTTATAGCGAAGGGAAAAGTAAGACTCGCGAAACAGGGTGAAGTACCATAAAATATAACAGAAAGCGATACAGTACAGGAGTTTCAAAGAAGTAACCGGTGTAGGTCTAATTAAGAAACTGAACGGTAAAGACGGGGACCTACCTCCTTCATTTCAGGCACTCGCGGAAAACGAACGAAAACTAAAAATTAATTCCTAAGAGAACTAATACTCGCAACACAAAATTATTTATAAATTTGTTGAACGGCTTGTCGTGCACACAATTAAAGTCGAATCGCAGAAAATTACGGAGCGTAAACTAACTAAAGAGACTGAAGTAAAAGAGCAGAAATCAAAAAGTGCCCGCCGCGGGGGAAAATCTGCTTTTATAGGCAAATCCCCCCACACGTTAAAAATCTGAAAATTCCAGAATGCGACAAGAATGAAAAACGTCGTCAGCTCCGGTTTATCGCATATCAACATCAGAAAAACGTCGAAATCTTCAACGGCATGCAAGAAAAACAACGTTAAACACAGATAAACGGTTTTTTACATTTACTCTGCCTATCGGAATGAATGTACTGAATATTTGAGAATTAAATATTTTCAAAGGCGGAAATATGAAATGACAGGAATGCACTAAAATGAACTCCAATTTTTCTCAGAAAACTGGAGATCATTACAGTATCTACTAATTATATACCGTGAGGAGCATCTCTAATTATATAACAGAAAAAATACAGCTTCGATATAATGAGAAACTTCTTGAAATCAAAAAAAACCAACAAAGAAAAATAGGGACAAACATTTGTGTTAACACAAAACTCCTTTATTATTCATTCAACAAAACCCCTCATCAAGATACGTCTGGCTGCTTTCATTCCAACAATATCCAAATGGATGGAATATTGATTGGCGTGCCTAGTTATCCTGATCATCAGAGAATTCTGGGAGGAATTCTTCCGCCTGTATTAGGCGGAAACTGCATGAATACCCTGCAAGATTTTGAACAGTATTAGAATATTCGAAGTGGCCGGGACCTCCTATCCTCTAGAGACGTAATAGAAAATATTGTTCTAGCACGAGTTCTAGCACTGGTTTGTTTGACTAGTGTATGAAATTATAGTCAAAGGAAAACTTACCGCACAGTTGACATAAAAAACTGTTTTTTGTAGTGAAGGATCCATATGACACTTAAAAAATAAGTATAAACATAACAAATGCACAGTAAACGCTTGTATGTTTGAGTGAATTTGAAAATATTTCGTCATCCTCTTTACGAAACCTTGTCGATGTGCATTTCTATCAGTTTAGAGTCGAGAATAATACCAAGTTCCTGAGCAAGTTCCCGAGCAAGTTCCCTTATCTGTTCTGGCACCCAAAGAATTCCATTTATTAGTTGATAGAAGAAGTGAATAATACGGAAGTTTCTGCGGTTGGATATCTTCTACGAACACTTCTCAATATTTAAAAATAAAGTATTTTCCAGGAAGAATGCGAAAAATTTGTTCGAGTGAAATTGAAGTAATAACATTGAGTTTAATACCTACTTAATGGTAATGCACAATCGGGACATATATGCCTTGAAGTCATCAGCAAACAACAGGAATTTCGCGTATTTAAACATTTTTTATTGGGTTGATATGAATCAGAAATTCAAAGTGGTCCCTGATGAGATCCCTGTGGGACACCCGATGAAGAAATTCACTCGAAATCTGGCCGATTTTATGCATTTTGTGAAACCTACATGCTTTCTCGAAAAAACAATTATATCTAAAGAATTTTCCTATTACGAAAATTTACGAATGGAACTCACCACGCAGATGAAAATTGTTTCTTATAGGTGGGCTAGATCATCATGTTTCTATTACCTAATAGCTCTCAACTTCTCGAATTTCTCTTTCCTTGAATACATAGAGAGGAGAACACTTCAACGAAGAGCGGAATCTGATCTTTCTCATGATACGAAAATATATCGGGAAAGTGTAGCGCTTCTCTTCTTCAGACAGAAATTCAATTATAATCCGAAAGGAAAAATGATGAAACATTGTAGGGAGGCCTACGCTCTAGCCACGAATAATTTGAATTTCAAATCCGCAATTTGCTGACAGCAATACAATTAGTGTTGGGCCTCCAGCATCCTTTAATATCGTTAAACGAATCATTTCTTGGTAATAGCGGGGTTTTATGTAAACCGGGAACGGTAGGAGTATCACTTGGCGTAGAATTTGAATCGTAGAAATATTGTAGACGTATCACTGAATTCTCATCAATTTTTTCTTTTTACGAATGAAATCTTTTAATTCTTGGTCATTACGGATGAATTCATTTTCCGATCCTTTTAAAGAAAGGGGGGAAATTCTATAAAATTATCTCATATCCTCATATCTCCTTTTCGTCTTCTCCAAATCCTTACTAGTAGAATGAGATTCGAAATTTGAAAAAAGTAGTGACGCGATATTTTTCAGATTTATAATCAAATCGTACCACTCAGACAATGAACTTGCTTCTCGCTTCTATAGCCTTCAGTTACTTTGCGTCGACTAATTAAAAATCTGACCAATGTCAAGAGTAATAACAAGAAATCTATAGCCACAATGGTTAGTTTTCTGAATAAAGTGGAGGGGTGACTTATCATAAAATAAAACTTTTTGTAAGCACTTTAATGCATCTTCAACATTGTAAATACCCTGGTTTGTTAGGAACAAACAAATCTACAAGGACATGGAATAGGAAACAGTTACAGAATTTATGAAGAGAAAGGCGGAAAGGATATTCGACAAAGCCAAACAACATCCAAATGAGGAACTACGAAGATTAGTCGACTTCGATTCAACAGAAGAAGCTAGAAGGTCAAGAACCTACCACCGAAGACCGAGAGATCAGTTAAGGATTTTAAGTAACCAAAGAAGAGCTTAACCTATAAAAGATATAGGCAGCATACAACTATCAACACGACTATGATCGTGTGAGAGTCCAGAAACCATAAGAGTCAACTGATTAATAGGTAAAATGCCCGGAACCTATGAAGAAGCAGTTTAGGGTTTTTAGTGGGTCTCGAGCTCAGGAGTGAGAATCCCCACACTGTTAACCCTCAGGAGAGGGGGAACAGTCTGTGTTGCAGATTTTCCCCCTGCTACACCAACAAAAAAAAATAATAAGGATAAATTCAGATGCATACCACCCGCCGATATGAATATCAACAAGTGTTACGATCTGAATTGAACTAGCCAATTTGCCATCGTCAAGGCCCAAAATGGAGTACGCCCCATCGAAGAGAAGCAGATGCTTACCATGGTTTCGGTCTCATAAGACCTCATCAGAGCAACATAGCATTTTTCTCCGATGGAGAACGTTTGGAATTGATGGAACCTTATTCAATATTGGCACGCGCTACTGGGTACTATACATTTACCCAGAGCGCCACCCAATATGAAACGGTGTCCGATTCAATCCCCTCCAGATAGAAACCAAGACGAAGACAATAGCCGGTGGTATGCATCTGAATTTATCCTTATTATTGTATTCATTGCCTTTAGGCGTGATCATTCCATTATTAAAAAAAAACATTGTATGGATCCAAAAAGATTCAAGCTTTAGAGGCAGAATGTGAACTTTATACTCAACTCAGTTTTTTTTTAAGAGGGATCAACACCGTTTGAGTGGTCCATTCAAAAAAAAAATTAATAACTTACGTTTGGAACCACTCATTTATATAGGGTTTTCATTATAATTCAATTCAATATGTTCGTCATCCCTTGAGAGTCAGAAATTTTTTTATGCGTCAAACGGAAAAAAAGTGTAGAAAATTGTTTTCATTGAAAAACAAATATTCATTCATGTTATTAATTTTCCGTGGTGAAATTATCTCTTCTATTAATTTCCACCTGAAAAAATTTCTCGAAAAGTCTCGGATACAATTATTTGTATCCTGGTGAAATTGAAAAAAGACGTTCGTCAAGTGCTGCCATCTTTTCGACGAAAGTGGAAACTATTGAAATATTCGTAACTTATTATCGTTCAAATGTTCTGGCGGATGGCCAGAACCGCCAGTCCGGTGGTATAAACTCCTCTTAATTCCGTGCGATTCAACCTACTTTCCCTCACATTTCAATTTGAAAAGATTCACTTTCCCGCATTTTGTTGGAAAAATTATTTTGTCTCCGGCTATTTGTGAAAAATGATTTACCTAGCTCTAGTGCGGAAAAATGGCACCTTGCGTAATACGACTTTCTCGTACTGCTTGCCTGTCGCTGGTTGAAAAATAATAATTTCCTAACAAGTGAGGAAAGTTATACTGCTTGGCGAAACTTAGCATCTTACAGCAATAGCTTGTAGGAAAGACACTTGACGATATTTCCTACGATCTTGTTTTTACTATTTGTCGTTGTTTACGAGTCTTTGACTCGTACAAATATTTCAACAGTAGATTTTTGAGATTTAGTCCCGGATTCAGTCCTGATAAAAAGATATAGCCATTTTAAGTTTTCATGTAGGTATGCTCCATTCACTTTTATTTTAGCACTCGGTTTGCTATGGAAATTTGACACATTCCACTCTGTATAGTACGAAAATGTGGGGTTATGGCACTTGTCAAACCATTTTTGGGTTTTAAATAATAACATAATATATTAATAATATAATATAATAAAAATAATAAAATAATAATATAACACCACATATCATAATACCATATTACACAATAATAATGACGAAGCAGCAGGCACAGAAGTAATGTTGCACTACTTGTATGTGAACTACATATTGCATATTCACTCCAACACAAAAAAATATGTGCAATACATCAATGAAAGTTTCTCGAAAAATCCACACAAAGCACAAATCACAACAGAATCGCAATATTCCGTCATGCATCCTATCTAATGGGGAATTCTCCTCAATTTGGGATATCACTGCATATGCAAGTTTGAACTGAATAATTATGAGTTTCATTCATAATTTTTTCAAATGCACCGCGGAAACTATTCAAAATCACTCTTCAAATATGGGGTTTCAAAATTTAAATCGCTTTGTGCGGACTTTACGATTTGGCAACAGCGCATACAAGACAATGAAAAGAACAATGTCCGATCAGCTTGTTTATAAAATAACAGCTGTTGATCTACAGGCAAGCTTCAACTGCACACAGCCATTTTTGTCTATCTCATCAAGAACATGTATTTGTTGTCCTTTATTATCAAGGCATATTTCAGTCGATGTTGCCAACTTGTGCAATCGACATGAAACGCATTAAATTTTAAATACCCATTTTTATTTTTTATTCTTAAGTGCTTAAAATAATTTTTTTTGGGGAACGGTTGAAATGGTTATTTCAAAATGTGATATTTCATAAAATATACATAATTTTCGTCAAAAGGAGTATTCCCTATTTCCAGGGTGTCATCTATTATTAATTAAGTCGTGTATTATCTTCCTGTCCAAATGTCTCAAATGCCACCAATTTTTTGAGTCTTCCAATAGAAGGAAGTTCTTTGTCATTCTCTTCATTCAAAATATTTCTGATTGTGGAAACATTCAGCTAAAATATAAATATAAAGTCGTTTAGATTCATTCAGATGAAACAATATATAAATTCACTTACATTGAATATGTTCGCCACCATCTGATATATTGTAGATATTCGAATATCGGGGTTACCTACTATTTGAATAGGCCGACCTTAATTAATTCTAAATAGCATTTCATGAAACCCTGTGTTCTCTATTTTTCAATCATTTTCGGCATTTTTGTAATATTAATTGATATAAGTTGTGGCAACGGCTTTATGACATTGTCGACATTCCATGAATTCCAACCTTACTCTGTTTTAGTTACAAAAACTTGAGCAAATAATTTCATTGCCAGCCGAAGGCTAAAATAAAAGTGAATGGAGTATTTTGTAACTATGACAACCTGTGGATCCCAAAAGTACAATTGTTTTCAGCCAAAGTACCCAATTTCCGGAATATTACAGATTTTTTCATTTTTGAACATAGAATCATTCGAAAACGGCACATTATAGGAAAAAGTATGAGGAATATTTCTATTTTACACAACGTTCAAATATTAATCAGATAGCGTCCAACTTGGTTTCAAGAGTTGGGTTCTTTGAATTTTTGATATAATATTTTTATGGTACGTTATAATGAGAAAAGTGGAAAACGTTAGTAACCATGTATCGAAAAAGATTCATCAAATGAATTGAATGAATTACATTTCATACGAAAGATAATCCATGAACCTTATTTGATGCCTCATATTTCAGGGAAAAACTGAAATTCTTCTTCCGACTCATCTTTATGGACAGTTACTTCGATAAAGTTTTCATCATCTTTTTTTAAAAATAATACCAGCAGTCGAGCTAGAGCCGAAGGATCACATGAAGTAGATCGAATGCATATTTCATGAGACTGTGCAATACGGTAACCGGCGCCCACTTCACCACTCGATGGACGACAATATAATGTATTTCGCGTCTCTTTCCATTAGTCTTTGATATCAGAGCTCTGAGCTTTACTCGTATTACAGCGTGTCCAACTTTGCAAATACTCCGCGTCACTTAATAATTCTGTCCACACTCCATTGTGTCATTCAATATTCAGCGGCGCCTGCCAGTATATATATTCTCGGATAAATCTGGTATGCTCGGAAGTATAAAGAAGTTATAATGAAAAATCGATATCCATCGGAAGTGAGAACGAAATGCTGAGCTTGAAAATTCAATCAAAATATTTCATATCAAATCAGAGTTTCGCTCTGAGTAGAAAATAAGTGAGTTCTGTGACGATCAATAGATGAAAGCATTGTCCTCATAATTTCACTAAGTGCAATAGTAGAAAGAGCGAAATATGCGTGTTGATAACTCAATTTTTATTTGTTTCTCTTTGCAAAGTAATCAATCGTAATTGATATATGGAATTTCAATTGTTGTAACTCGTTGAATCAAAAATTAATAATACACTACCCAGAATTTAAGATTTAATGCCATTAAATGGTATACTGATGGTTCAAAAACCATGAGAGGGGCTGTCTCTGGAATATACGGGACAAGCATCATGTTTACCCTATCGGTAGACTACAGCTCGTGTGGTTTTTTGGGCAGAAATACACGCAATCCGAAGATGCGTAGGCATAAACCTGGAAAGAAAATATCAAGGATGTGACATATGTAGTGATCCATTGTGATAGTCAAGCACTGAACTCCTATGTCATCGACTGAGAGCTGACATGGGAGTGCTGAAGGAAACTCAATGAAATAGGCAAGAACAACAAGGTGTCCTTAGTCTGGAATCAAAGGAAACGAGGAAGCCAACACACTCGCTTGAAAGGGACAGCAAAGACCCCTTACTTGCCAGAGCCTTTCCGTACTATAGGAAAATGCACCTATATGAAAGAGTACCTGGAGAAGAAAGTAACCAAAAGTGGAACAATCTGGAGGAATCTTCCTGGAATGGAGCATTCCAAAAAATTCCTCCGGAATTTTAAGACTGCAAGATCCAAGAAGTATTCGGATCTGAGAAAGAATAAGCCTTCTCACCGGCTTCCCGACAGGACATTTTCGCCTTAGAAAGCATAAATATAATAAAAATTTGGTTATAAGAACCTTACTAGTGTAGATTTTTTGCGGAAGAGGAAGAAACTCCTGTTCACCTGGTTACAGAATACCTCGCCATTGCCAGCCTGCGTAAGGAATGTCTTGGACTAAAAAATTATAGGAGTAATAAGGACTTAGCCTTTTTGAAGCCCTCTCAGATACTGGAGTTCATTAGAACTCTGGAGCTGGAGGCTGAGCTCTAGATAATAATAATAATAATAATAATAAAGTAGTTTGTGTTGCTGATAGCTCTACACCGTTAAAGCTACAGCAGGACCACTTGGAAACCGTCGAACACTCTGCAGAAAGTAAAATGCAGAAACTGATTGGCAAATCTTTGCTAGGAAGGCACCAGAACGAGGTCAACCATGATAACGTCGACATATCTGCGTCGAACTACTGGTTGACTTCCGGAAAGTTGTTTCCTGAGACAGAGGGCTTCATGCTCGCCATCCAGGATAAGGTGATTCCAACAAGGAACCACATGAAATATATCGCCAAGGATGCCTCAGTGGCGGATGATAGCTCTCGTTATGGCTGTGCGACACATGAAACTATCCAGCACATCACCGGGGAATGTCAGAAGTTCGCAGGCACGGAGTACAAAAATAGACATGATGCCGTTGCCAAGATTTTTCACTAATAATTTACACTAAGACACCAACTTCTAAGTTCGAAAAAGGTTCCTTATTACAATTACCATCCGGATGCTGTATTGGAAAATGAACATCACTAGCTCTACTGGGATCGCACGGTTCTCACAGACCGGAAAATAACACACAATAGACCAGACCTCATATTGCTCAATAAGGATGAGGACAGAGCACTATCCATCGACGTGGCAATTCCAAATAATAACAAGTGTAGATAGGCACACTGAAAAAAATTCAAAGGACAGAGATCTCGAGGAACAAACCAGGAAACAGTGGAAGCTGAAAGATATCAAGACCATCCCTATTGTCACATTTAACATCGAAAGTGGAAGTGCACATCATCGTTTGGTGCAAATTCAACATTTAACATCTTATCACGAAACGTGTTAACTGAATGCATAAAAATCGTTCCACTGGCCCTATGTGATTCTTCAGATTCTGTTTTATGTACGTACACGAAATTATCTGTTAATGAACCCTTTCATTGGTTAATTTCCTATTAATGCATTATTGTCATGGGTAATCGAACATAGAAGTATTCAGCAGCTCCCCAAATAATTATTTTATTTGTATGTCGCATTGATTTTCGTAGTACCTAGCGGGTGAATTGAGAAGAGATGAATTGTGGAGGTTGCATAAAAATTATGATGGTTAGAGAGAAACCAATATATCTATGTAGGTACTACTACAAAGCTTCCACCAGCTCCACACATTCTTTAACAGATATTATAGGGAACGATATCATTGTGATTCACTCAAAATGTCACAACTTCTCTATGGACTTCTCGAATAGTTCGATCGGCCGCATAAATATCAACATTCCGATATGAACATAGAAAATTTTTAAGGTGCCAAATTTGACTATACTCCATTCAGTTTTATTTTAGCATTCGGTTAGCCATAGAAATTTGACACATTTCACTCTGTATAGTAAGAAAATGTGGGGTCATGAAGCTTGTCAAAACATTTTTGGGTTTTAAATCAACGCTATGTTGCCCGTTCTACGTCAAAGTTTCTGTTATTACGTATTTTATCACAATGTCGAATCTCTTCGGAAAATATGTGACGAACATAATTGAAGTTTATACAGACCGATTGAAGGCCTACCAAATCCAGTTATTTGCATGGAAATACAAGACATCAGTATAATATCATAATATGCACTTGCTTGAGGAGAGTTAATGTTCGTTATCTTGAATACGTTTCATCAGTTGTAGATTTCAAAAATATTAACCCGAAGATGAAATGCATATGATGCAGTGGTTGGGAATGGGTATCTCCGCAAGGAATTAACAGATTATTACAAGAATGTTAAATTCTTCAACAAAAATCATCTTGCATCAATATAAGTAAAATAAATTAAAGGAAGTTTCAAGTCACGATGAACAAAACCTTTTGAACAAAAATTTCACATGAATAAACAATTAACAGGACAACTGGCGAGTATTTGTGGTTGTTCATCTTAATACATTGATATAATAATAATAATAATTAGGTATTTATTGGTACCTTAAGACATTTACAATGTATAGGACAAGTCAAATGAAAAATAGAATAATAGAATATTAATCGAAAATCTTGTAGTAAACTTTTCGCATTAATTGACTCAAATATAAAATTCTCAAATGCCACCACTTTTTTGGGTCTCCCAATAGAAGGAAATTCTTTGTCATCCTCTTCATTCACAATCTTTCGGATTGTGGAAATATTCAGCTAAAATATAAGTCGTTTAGATTCAGATGAAACATTATATAAATTCTCTTACATTGAATATGTTCGCCACCGTCTGACGTATTGTGGACTTCAGAATATCAGGGTATAATTATTTGAATGAGCGGACCTGAATTCTAAATGGCACTTCCTGTCTCTTTTTTCAATCGCTTTCGGCATTTTCGTAATAAAAATTGATATTAGTTGTGGCAACGGCGTTATAACAATAACGACATTTCATGAGTGCCAACCTTACTCCGTTCTAGTTACAAAAACTTGAGAAAATTATTTCATGGCCAACCGACTGCTAAAATAAATTTGAATGCGGTATAGGTATCGATAGAAAATTTTTGCAATCAAGAATTCACATTGAATTCAAAATGTGGTCGACGGAAAAATCTTGAAATCAACTCGTTAATTGAGCGATTAATGATCTCGAACATATCTCAATCATTAATCGCTTTCATTAATAACCTAGTTGATTAAACAACTATTTATCACTTCAAGGGTTCATAATTTCTGTCATTTTCGCGCCAGTTTCCCTTAAGTAGTTTTGAATTAGCTATTTTGGGGGTTTCCTTAGGATGCAAACTGGTGGAGGCGCCGGTCTTTTTTTTTGTAATTTCAAGATCTTGGATGAAATATTCGATCAAACTCTAGACAAAAATGTTTCATGGACACTTGAAACGTTTAAGTTAATTCGACCTCTCACAGTTGGCGAAGATTACGCTGAAAAATTCCGTTACAAACATACCAGCGAAGTTAATAAAAAAGTGCTAGTGCTAATTGAGAAGCATTTTGAAGTTTTTTGATTTGAAAGTTGTCGATTATCCTTGCCCTCTTCACTTTTACCCGATGCATATTTTCTTCGTTGAGACAACGGTTTGCAACCGCTCGCCTCCTTCAAATTCAGCTTGAGCTAACTCATGAGGTGCAAATTAGCACTCAGACAATAAGAAATCGCCTCAGAGAATATGATTTAAGGCCTCGTGTCGCAGCCCATCGAAGGGCGCGTTTGGATTTTGCGAGAGAGCATATCCATTGGGAAGAGGCTGATTGGGAAAGAGCTCTCTTCACAGATGAGACTAGATTCTGACTCTACCATTGTGATCGACGTTCCCTTGTATACAGACGTCCACATGAAAGATATGCTCAGTGCAATTTCCTGAATACTACTGGTTTCGGGGGAGGATCGATTATGGTATGGTGTGGAATATCTTTGACTGCTCGCACAGACCTAGTGGTCGTTGATAATGGAGCTATGAATGCTGATAAGTATATAAGGAACATTCTTGAAGAGCATGTAGTGCCATTTGCCTCAAACATTGGTGAAAATTTCATTTTTATGGACGATAATGCCAGACCCCATCGTGCGCGCATCGTTCAGGATTACCTTGAAGAGGTTGAAGTCTCTCGAATGGAATGGCCAGCAAGAAGTCCAGGTCTCAATCCGATTGAGCAGGTTTGGGACAACCTCAATAGAAGGTTGAGGTGAGAAAACACTTGGTACTATTAAGGTGCAACCTTAGCTGCAATCCCCCCCCTCCGTTCTGTTCGGATCTCCCCGCTGGAAGTACGATTTCTTAGCCGGCGTGCAAACCCGTTCGGAGCAGAAAATAGATCGGAAAACCGTTTCCCGCCCCCGTGCCCTGTTTTCTCGTTCTTTAGTCCCGTGGTTTTGAAGCTGGATCCCGACTTGTCCGTTAAGCTTGAGTCTTGCTTCTGGCTGGCGAATTAATCTGCAACATTCGGGGCACTTTCTTTCTGTTCAATCAATTCCGTGAAATCACCACCTTCTAAGTTATAATAGTCCGAGAGCTGGCGACGAAAATCGGCAAGAGTTTTGTAATGGCTCATAATTGAATATGAGTTAGTTTTGTACATGAGTCAGCGCACCCACTCTCAAGGTCAGGTATTGGAACATCTGGCGGCGACGCTCTTTGATTTACGTTATTACAATATCCGTACTTTCGGTGACTGCTGACTGCCTCTGTTCTATTGGTATGTGGTCTAACTATTTCATTCTCAAATAATATATGATATTTGAGCAATAAATGCATTTGCAGCCATTAAATATCTCTTGAATCGACCACCGCGTTTTACTAAAATGAGGTCTGACCACTTTTTCAAGTTTTCTGTTCTATAAACTAGTTGAGCGACTATTTTCAATCATTACAGAAGACTTGTATAGTATGTTGAAATTTTATATACCTATATCAAAGCTCGTTGCCGCTAGGTGTTCCACTGCCTGTCCTTGAGATTGGGTGTTGACTAATGTACACCCTTAATACTAAATCATATTTAATTATGAGCCATTACAAAACTCTTGCCGATTTTCGTCGCCAGCTCTCGTACTATAATAGGGAATAATCCTTCTAACGAAAATGATGTATTTTTTATGAAATATCTTTGAAATAACCATTTCAACCGTTTCCCAAAAAAATTATTTTAAGCACTTAAAAATGAAAAATAAAAATGGGTATTTAAAGTTTAGAGCGTTTTGTGAGAATTGTACAAGCTGGCAACATCGACTGAAATATGCCTTGATAATAAAGGACAACAAATGCATTATCTTGATGAGATAGACAAAGATGGCTGTCTATGAAGTCTGCGACGAACGAGGAAGGTCGTAAAATTTTATGGGATTTTTATGGCCAGTTGCAGTTGAAGCTCGCCAGTAAGTACGCGCCTGTATATCAACAGCTGTTATTTTATAAACAAGCTGACCGGACATTGTTCTTTTCATTGTCTTGTATGCGCTGTTGCCAAATCTTAAACTCCGCACAAAGCGATTCAAATTTTAAAACCCCATATTTGAAGGATGATTTTGAATTTGAAAAAATCATGAATTAAACTCATACTTATTCAGTTTAAACTTGCATATGCAGTGATAACCCAAATTGAGGAGAATTCCCCATTGTATATCATTTAGATTAGAACCTTTTTAGTTATGTATAGTAGACTGTTTTTTTTCTTGACTGATCTTAGTTTATATCCCTGAGGATCGGTTTATTTTTGGAGTTGTGTAATACTGCCTATTGTATTCCTTACTGCGAAAGAACGAATGAAATTTGCGAACTCGGATTTTGACTTTCAAAAGTTATCGCTAACACCTAAGATAACAAAGAACCTTTTCTTCTACTCGAAGCCATCAGGGTAGATTTGCTATTTTCCCTTTAAGGAATAGCTGGCGCTCAAGACATTCGAGGAAACTTCATTACTATTGAAAAAAGTCTCCGGATATTCTTTTGATTAAAGAGACATCATTGTAGTATTAGATACTCTCATACAGAATTTCCATAGGAAAAGACGAATGTGGTTCGATTGTTCAACACGCAACAATAATTATTTCGCATCATAGTCATACAACAAACTTTTACTCGTTTAGGAAAAAACATTCAATTAATTCACATCGCTTTGGCATCCAACCAAACTTCGGCCTCATCTACCCAACATTTCTCTAATCGTGCAGGAAATATTCAGAAGTTCGTTCCAAACATGGAACGTAGATCCGCTTATAGAATATTTCCAATAAGGACTAAACATTCTAAGCATGAATTATTTCGATTGAGGAATTAATCCATCAACTATTTTTCATCTCCCTAAAACTTTCGAATTCTCCAAGGACTAAGAGTATTATCGGCATCTGACAGCATTTCTACAACACAAGAGCTCTCGAAGCGTGTTGCATTTACCGCTTCTCAAATATTGAAGGGTTCTTCAGAATCGATTGCGTTAAAAATGCAAATTTTCTCTCGGGATCTGGCGTACAGCACTCCTCAATCTGCTCGAAACTTCGATTATTCCATATTTCTATTTGCTGAACCTACATCCAGTATTTTTAGTATTTTTCTCGGTGTTTTCTAATATGCATTCACTTTTATGTGCATGCATGCAATGTCATTTTGTTTTTCGACACGATTGTAAACATTTTTCTTCAACAATATGCTATAGCTAAATTCTTTTGGTTCCTAAATATCACGAACTCATGATCAGTTACTAAAAACACAAAATAAATTTCAAGAAACGAATCTATAAATTAATTCAGTGACAAGTGACAATAAAAATCACACTTATTGATATAACTCCTTTCGGCAATGTCATTCTTTCTATGATTTCTACCAATTTTCACAAAATTTGAATCAAGATATATTTCATACATTTTTATAATAATGAAAGGACTAATAGAAGGAGACAGTGGTAATCATACGATGCTATATTTTTCTATGTTCATCAAAAGTTGAAACCATAGAAATATTGAGAAAAAAGGTTTTTGACCATTTTCTATTATTTATATTGATACAAACCATATGATGTTATATATTTTTGAAATCATTAAAAATTAAGCTTTCAAAAAATTGCACAGAAATCTAGTGCAATCCAGTTTAAAAAAACATAACTTTGGGTCATAGCTTCGTAATTAAAAATCCTACTGAAAAGGCGAGCACGCCACTGGATTCTACGTCAAAAAGTGCCTGTATAATGTTTTAATTTCAGAGCTCTATCATCAATATTTGCGGAGATATAAATTTATTTCGATATTGCCATTTTCCAATTTTTGCTAATAACTCGAAAACAAAAGAAAGTGGCCAAAAATGACTACTACTATTGTGGGTTTCTCAGAAAAAGAGAACGAGAATGGGGTATAAGTTTTTGTATATCTCCTCTGGTTTAAAAACTGTAGTGCTAAAATATCGAAATTTGCCCACTCTGTACAAATATGGACGGTCATCCAATAAATATTTTTTTTAAGTTATGTAGATAGATCTCTTGGTACTTGAGAAGTTTTAATTTTCAAAAGGGGTTGTTTTCATAAAATTCCCTCACTTTTATTGGTCCATATTTGGATTATTTTTATTCTTTTATTGTTGTATTGTACAGAGCGATTTCCAGAAAATCTAGACAACTTCAATGAAGGGCAGGTTGGGAGATTCCATTAAGATGTACGGACAATGAAAGAGAAAGATAAAGTAGGTTGTGACTTGTGACTCCATGATGATCGACCAACGTTGGGGCTTGCAAGGAGATATGTTGAAAAATTATTTCATAATGCTGAATGAAAATTTCATCTGAACATGTGGTAATTTTCCTTCATTTTTCAGTCAAAAAAATTGCTAATTCAAAAAACTAAGAGTCCCAGACGTGTTAAGTGGCAGTAAAAAAATTAGAGTAAATACATCACAGTGTTGACGAGCATTATACATGGTGAGTGGTGACGTAAGAGACCAAAAGACCACGGCTAAGTGGAGATAGAGAACCTCAAACTGAATGAGAATTTGTGTTTCAAATGTCCCATAAGACTAAGTATTCGTTTCGGAGAAATAGGGTGATTTATGAAAAAATGCTTAATCTATAAACTCGCATATCTTCGTTAATATGGTAAATTTTTCGCTAATATTTCACAAGCTTGTTCCTATAGGCATTCACCGTCAGCACAAAAAAAAAATAGAAAGAATTGCAGTCCCGTATTCAAAAATTTCAGTTTACTTGTCAGGTGAGAAATATCACACGATATATGAGATAAAATAAATTCAAATAAACTGATGAAAGATCTGTTTTTTGTTTAAATAGCACAAATTTTCTATTGTTTTTATGATGAAGTGAAATCAGAATATTACAATATATTTATATTCCTATCATGAAAATTCGAGTCAAAGATAATTGAAAATTGATGGTTAGGAAGGGGTTACATCTCACGGCGCCCTCAAGGTCTATTGTGCCCCCTAACAGAGCTCTTCTCACAACATATCGTCTAAGATAAGATTGACCTACTTCAATTAGTCCCAGAACACTTGTTCATTCTACTAAACTGAAAAAAGTAGAACAATAATCCGCCTGGTATGTTTCCAACAAAATTTACTCTCCATCAAAATAATGTAAACTTTATAAAGACAAATTCTCGTCTAACAGTTTCTGAGGGGGTTGGACATTGTTTAATCCAACAAATGAATTTCTTCAACGCAAAAAATAGAATATTGAAGAAATTAATGATGAAAATAGATTTCAAGATTTGAAGGAATATTTGAAGCCAGGTCTATTCTAGCGCCTCAATATTATTTTTCATGAGGGAAATAAAAAAATATCGTAATATTCTGATTTCAAGATATCATAAAAACAATAGAAAATTTGTGTCATTCAAACAAAAAACAGATATTTCATCAGTTTTTTTCGCCCTTTTCAAATTTCTATTTGAATTTATTTTTTATTATATACCGTGATATATTTCTAACCTGACAAGTAAATTGAATTTTTTTTTTATTTTTTTTCTAGTGCTGACGGTGAATGCGTATAGGAACAACCAAAATTTCACCATATTAACGAAGATATAGGAGTTTATAGATTTAGCATTTTTTCATAAATCACCCTATATCTCCGAAACGAATACCCATATGGGACATTTGAAATCCAAATTCTCATTAAGTTTGAGGTCCTCTATCTCCACTTAGCCGTTGTCCCTTACGTCACCAGTCACCCTGTATATCTAGATTTGAATATTCATTTCGTTGAAAATTTAATTTAGGAATTTCTGAAATTAGTAGTGGAATGAGAATTTGGTAATATTTCCTGACGATAAGCTTTTTGCATGTCGGAAAATAACTAGATTACTGAATTGTCGAGTTTGTTTCGGTCAAAGTATAATATATTGTGTGATAACACTAAGCAATTAGTATTTTGCGTTAACGTAGGTACCGATAATTATTTTAATGAAATATAGTAATTACCTACACAACAATTTTCAAGGTAGGTATCTCTAGATTATGATTGATATTATTAACTTCTGTAAATAATATATCGTGATACTTGAGCTCTTCAGTTTCCGTTGTTTCAGTTTTGAACTTTTTTTCGAAAAGAGTTTTGGTAGCATCAGAAGTCTTCTTGTATTTCAAGTTTTATTCCAATAAGATTTGTAAAATGTCATATATCCATAAAAACTAATTATTTGATTTCTAATTATGTTATAGGAATAAAGGGCAAGTAGCCGTGTAATGCAATGTCAGTACGACTTTTCGAAATTGTATTTCGATGAAAATGTTAATACACCGTAGTGCCCCAGATATTTCCATAATCAACACTTCCTTACATGAATAATTTTGATGAGTAGCTTTAATCAGAAATTTATTCATTTGAGCAGTTGTCAAAATTTTAGATTTTTTTTGCCAGGTAACAAACAGACTTCTTTTTCGAAATCGGTAGTCTTTTCTAGCATTTTCTCACAACGACTTATCTTGTAAGTTGAGCATTCATTTCAATATGGAATAGATACTTCATAGGTAGAACATTTGACACAAAGATTATAGAGTAGAAAGATAGGAAACGAAGCGATTAAAGTGATGTGAGCGCCATCTGTGTTTCAAATGTGTTTTTAAGGCCCTAAGACTGGTTAAAATTTTAATTCGAGGGACATATGAAATTTTGCGAGATGTCAGAGTCATATCATATGGCCATTTTGTTCAAACAGGTTTTGAATCTTTTGATTCTCGTATCCATAGACAACCTCATATCGCCTTTTGTTTTTCAAGCCCGTTCTAGTTGCTGATTACTGAAATTTTTGTCTAATTTCTTGGCGAAAACCTCAGAATATCGTTCAAACATTATTGTACGGTGAAGAACTGTGGATAAAATAAAACGAATCTTACTAAGAAAAATGGAAATGTAAGTATTAAAACTGGTAACATGTGACTCGGTCATTCATTGATTTTTATTTTCAGTGCTACGAAGTGTATAAAATTTTCAGGGCGTTAAAGCCTGCAAACACTACTGACTAAACCATGTGCAATGAATATTTTACTGCAAGTCGATTAAGAACTGTCCATCCACGTAAATTGTTGTATGCTCGAAGCATCCTTACATGAAGGGCTCATTTAGGGGAAATTAGTACTTTTATACATCCATTCAAAGATTCTCAATTGCCTTCAATATATTCAAAAAGTTTTATGGATTTCGATTTGAGAATCGGGTGACTGTCAAGTTGTTGTTTGGAAAGTCACCTTCTGTGAGTGTTTTGTTCATTCGTCAATCAATTTGTGTTTTGTGTCATAAAGAGATTATCATGAAGAAATCATAAAAAAGCATGAAGAAATTATACTGTCGGGCTTGAATACAGGTCTTGTATACCTCTGGAAGGTTTTTTTCAATTGTGGTTCTGAAAATTTTGTAAATAATATGTAAGTAACGGAAATGTATATCCTATGACGGTAAATTGAATATTGGTTCATATCAATTTTTCTCATATAAATTGTACAAATTCAACTCAGTTCATTAATTCAAAACGTTTTCACAGAAAAAACACCTTTGACGTACCTATAGCAGATAACCATGTACTCTTGAATCCTAGTCAAAGCTCTTTCCGTTGTCCATAATTTCAAATTTTTGTAAATTTTTTATAGATTGCAAATAAAAATTTATCACATCCAACACAGCGTATTTCATTGATACCAATCGATTCCAAACAATGTTCAGACATCTTGGTCACAAAACAAAACCATCCTTTCGTTTTGTCGCTCAGGATGTTTGTTTTCTGGTCTCAACAAGGTCAATATTGAAATTCAATACAAGGAATAGAATTCGAATTTCGCGCCCATCAATTATAATACAGAAAACTGTTATTGAACAGTTTTTCTGTATTGATAATACGTTTTCTGCGCCATCTCATTGTCAAATGTGTTTACACTGGCCAAAATGTAGTCAGTTTTTAGTACAAGCGATATGAGGGCGTTTCCTATCTTTCTACTCTATAATCTTTTATTTAAAGTTTCTCAATTTTTGATTGAAATATGCCAATATCACATATTCGGAGATATACGGTTTTATACTGTCTTTTGGGTTTCTCAGGTACTAAACAGTAAACACTCAATGGCCGAATCTAGGATTGGATTCGTTGAAAAAGTGTAACTTGGTGTGGTATCTGTTGTTTTGCGATATTGTGGATAGTCGTTATTTCCAGTTCATTGATAACCAAGAATTTCTTTACTGGAATATTTTGTTATGAAGGTTTCTCCGAGGAGAAGTTCAAGAATTTGCTTCCACTTCTGGGGGTATAATGAAATATATCAATTGAAATTGATGCGGTATACAGGATGTTCCTAAATTGGAGGTACAAACTGAAAGGGGAGATTCCTTGAGTAATTTCAAGAAAAAAAGTTCCATAAACGAGGGACCGCAGACGATTCGTTTTCGAGATTCAGGGTGTTGAAGTTAGATTTTTTTTAATGTTTTTCTCTCTATTTTTACTTCACAAGATATTCCACTGAAATTTTACATAAATATTATAATTGATAGTTCACAACATGTGACATGCCAGTTTCAATCGGCAAATCTACAGAGTGAGGTTTTTTCTGGAACACTGTCCTTTTTTTTATCTCCAGAACTTTTTTTTTGGTGAGCCACTGTTAATTTGAAAAAATGGTAACAAAAGTTTGTTATTTACCTAACATCATGGTCTGGTAACTTTGAACGATTCTCTCGAAATCCTCAGAAAAATCCCCATTGTTTTTAAAATCCAGTTATAGTAAGTTCATTGTTAGTTTTGGCACATCAAATTAAACTCGGTATTACTGATGAATGTGTTTTCACAACTTTCTGTTGTATTTTGATACCAATCCAAAAGTTCAAACTTTAACACCCTGTATCTAGGAAACGAAAGGTTTGCGATTTCCTCTTGGGCCATTTTTCTCATTGAAATCACGAAAAGAATCTACCCTCTTCGTTCGTACCTTCAATTCAGGAATACTCTGTAGTGTAGGTATATACTTCAGCAATTTCAACCTCCGAAAAGAGAATTAAAAAGGAAGGATTATACCTGAGGATCTTTTCAAACCGGAGATGAAAAACTAGGAAAACATTCTTCTCCCATGGAGTTTGTTTATTGTTTCAACACAAAAATTATTTTCATACACAAAAATGATTTCGCGATGAATAGATCAACTCGAAACCATCCAGAATGTTCAGAATTAATTTCGAGGTCAGAAATTGGTCCTCTGACCAATTATTTGTCGCCAGAAGATCTCACAATGAATTGCCCTCCAGAACTATTAATCATTCCTTTTCCACCAGCATCTCCATAGTAAACACCGCCACTAGCTCCAGTCACTGTTCCGTAGCCATGAGGTAAATAGTATACTCCACCACTACCTCCCGTCACAACTCCTGTGCCCTCTCGATGCTTTCCTTTGGTTGAAGAAAAATGATAATCACCACCACTACCAGCAGTAAATTCTTCTCCACCAGCATCGCCGTAGTAGGAGCCACCGCTACCAGCGACAAATTTTCCTGGGCCATTAGTTATATAGTAAACGCCACCACTACCACCATAAAGAGTCCCTTTACAATTATTTATACGATGAACACCACTACTTTCTCCTTTGCAATCACAAAATACCGTGCCTACCAATGCGGCAGACACAGTTATCATCTGAAAATAAAACAATAATAACCATAATGAGGAATTTTCCATTCAATCTTATTAAAAATATTTAATATAATATTCCTTATTCTTTTTACATTTGAATAATTATAATTTATTGTTACAATTATGTCTTGATTTGTTGAAATCATTGAATGATGTGTGATCTGTGAATTGTGTGCCCAGTTCAACAATACCTACTCCCTGTGGTCGGTTCTGAATGAAAAACAATTTATTTCAAGCACAAAAGTTAAGAGGAGTTTATACCAGGGGACACTTTCTCGCCATTCGATTTAGCCGTAAGGAGGTAAGCACTACCAGAATATCTGAATGTGGGGTGTTGCCAGAACACTTGAACGATCACTAGAAGTTGTGAATATTACAATGGTTTCCACTTTCGTCGAAAAGGAAGCAGCACTTTACGAACGTCTTTTTTCAATTTCAGTAGGTTTCGAATTGTTGGCAATAGGGAGGCTTTTCGAGAAATTCGAATAGTGAATAACATGAATGAACATCTGTTCGTCAATAAAAAAAATTTGTATTTTTGTTCCGTTTGGCGAATTAAAATATTTCTGACTTTCCGACATGATGAACTGTTCGAATTGAATTATGATGAATAATGATTTTCGCTTTTTGAACTGACCACTGGAACGGTGTAGACCCCTCTTACTTATCGACTGGGACAGGATAATTTCATAGTTTGGGACGATACATGACGAAATTTTATTTATTTGTCCAATTCATTCATCATTCCACAGCCGAAGCCAATCATGAAGTGGAAACACAAACATAATAAAATTTACAAAAATTATGGCAAACAGAACTGATGATGAACACTATTCATGGAATGAGCTAAAAAACTCAATGAGGAAAAAATTCCATACCTATCTTCAATGGAGGAGCTACAAAAGCCACTTACCGCAGCCTCCTTATCATCTAAATCAAATACAGTATTTTGCTGATGAAATAAATTTATTATTTCTCAGAAAACTCATTTTCATCAAAAGGGCTGAACCAAGTCGATTCATATTTTTAATAACCCAATTTTTGACATTCATGAGAAAAGACAACGTCATCGGCATTTTCAAATGGGGAAGTAGGTTATGGGACACCTCAATTTAAAGATCTTTTAATAATCCATACTTCGAAGTCAAGTAGGGTATGGAATCTTGAAGGTTGATATAAGCGTGTCGCATAAAAATTGAATATCGCTGACTGAAAATTCGATAGACACAAAAAGTTAACTTATCAGAACCGGATCAAGAATTAATACTGTACAGATAATTATTGAAATGCGAAAAATATAACTACATATAAATATAAAAATAATAAAAATATAAAACAAAAATTTATTTCAGATGATGATCTTTCTTCTTGATTTTCTGATTTACATAATTTTCATTAAGATGATAACTACTATGTGTTTTGCTACACCAATATAGCAGCATCTTCATATGGGTGAAAGTATATTGTATTACACTTGTAAGTTGCCTAGTGAAGATCAGGAAGGTTATTTACTACATCAGAGTAGAGTAAAGTTATTCGAGGTAGAACAGAGTTCTCAATAATTTCCGATTGAATTGGATGATCGTTTCATCAATTTCACAAATTCTTACATAATATATGAATTGAAAAATAAAAAAAACTGCAACTCACAATTAGGTGGATCATTTGGGAAGAAGCTGTTTACTAACTAAATAGTTATCAGGCTTGTCGGAATACATTTTTCCTTGTCCTTGGTCGTGTAACATGAAATATGATAGGTGATAGCATGAATTTTACGACTACTTATATTATTTTTATGAATGTGTTTCTATCGTGCCGAATTCATGTGCAAGTATGAAAACATTCCACAAATTCGAGAATAATTTAGTGGCTACGCCACCATATCAACCTTCTTTCTAAATTGTTCTGCGTTGATCTCGATTGAATCACAATTACAGATTTCAATAATCTAACCACTGTAGAGCCAGCAGAAACACAGTAATTTTGGATTTTTTTTCGGCCATAATTTAAGGCACAAGAATAAGTATTTTTTAGAACTTTTCACGCTAGAATCAAATTTTGGTATTGGCCTACAATACCGAATACTCTCTTGTGGAGAGGCGTATGTTTGCGCAAAACAAAATATGGTTCTCATGACATTTTTAATGATTTATAAAAAGAATAACGAGAAGGTTTTTTTTTGTTGGTGTATTATTTTTGTTTGTTCTACTGTGCGATAATGAGCTATTGCAACTCATCTGGTGTTATATAGTATGTGGATTAATTGTTATTATTGCATACGTTTAGATGCCTTTCATCCTGAACAATTAATGTGTTGGTTAAACGGAGGTGTTACTAAACAACTTCTCCGAGTTTAACAAAGTGTAATTAGCAGAGCGTGGAATCGCTATCGCACTTATAGCAGTGCTGAATACTCTCATGCTGGTTGAAGGGTAAGAGCTACTACCGTCGCACAAGATGGGCTTATACTTTTTAATACACGACGAAACCCCTTCTTAACAGCATTCTGAATTGACAGCCGATTTCGGCAATATACCTGTAGGATAATTTCTGGTTAAACAACTAGAAAGAGTATTCAAAAGCTTCAGTTTGGGGCCAATGAGATTCGCCAGGCACCCGCGATTGAGCAGGAAGCAGCGGCGGGCCCTTGAACATGATAATTGAAATACCCCTGATGGTGATACTGCCTGTTCAGGGATCAGTTCATACTTCATCTGTATGAGTCTGATGGGCGAATTTTCGTGTGGCGGGAGTGATTTTAACGGAATAACGAACATCTCATGATGCTAGCAACATTGTTTGTGTGTCACTTACCGTGACAGCGGTAACGTATGGTTATTCGATAAAAGTACATAATATTGTTTCCTCTGCGCCAACCATCGACGACAATTATTTTAGTATAGTCCTCGATAATGCTCGTCCACACCGGGCCACGATTCTCAACGACTGCTTAGAATCGCTTAGCAAAAACCGAATGGATTGGTCCGATGTCTCTCCAGCAAACAAAAATATTATTGAACATGTTTGGTCGTCTTGCATGACCCGCCACAAACATTTCAACAGTTCACCTTGTTTGACGAACATTTGGCATTACATTGCTCAAACTTTCATTGATGACCTCATTTGAACAATGCCGAAGAGATTAAAAATGCTACGAAGAGCTAGAAGATGCTCCAAATGATATTAAACATTGCTATATTCATTTCCCTTCTACATTGTAGTTCTAAATCAGTCCTACTTACTGTTGCTATTTCAGTATTAAATAGCTTGAACAAACGCAACAACGTCATCTAAGACAGGTAATGCACATCAGATGGTTCCACAAAGTTTCGAATGCAGAAGTCTTGCAACGCGCGAGTTGTACAACAATTGAGACTCAAGTAACAAGGGCCCGACTCAGATGGAGCGGCCACATTCTGAGGATGCAAGACACAAGACTTCCCAAAATAGCTCTGTATGGCGAATTCACAGAGGCCAGTATAAGCGGTTTAAGGAGATACTAAATCAATCCCTAAAATCAGTTAATGCCAACTAGCGTTGGACAGGTCACAGTGGAGGTCTTTGGTACACAGTAATAATGGAGACTCGAGAAGGATACAGTGGCGGCCAGATTTGGTTGGTGACTATCCATGGCCTGAGTGTGGAAGGATCTGCAGGTCACGGTTGGGTCTCTTCAGTCACAGGAGGGCACACAGTCGTTATTAGCACAAATGAATTACAAGTCTGTTCGCACCTTTGATCTTTTTTTTTGTCTTTTTGTAGATTTATTCCCGAAAACGGGATACAGCAATGATGAACGAATGCTATTTCAGTCAGATTAACCGTATAGACACCTAACTTAATACTTCAATACATAATATATAGGGTGTCCCAGCATTAATCGGAATTAATTCGGATATATGTTCAGTACCTCGAAATAAGACGAAAAGTTTCTTTGAAGTATCTAATGCTCGGAAACGGTTGAAGAGTAGGTAAAGATGACGACTTGATTATATCTTTATTAAATTTTTTCAGAGCGACACAGATAAACCAAAGAAATTTTGCAGTGGTATTTTTCAGAAAGAGAGGCACCTAGAATAAATTTTCTCTGACTCCTTGTATCTTCAGAGGGGTCAAATCGACCTTTTTTATTTTCCACCATTTCTTTTCATTCAGGGTCATCAACAAATATGTATAGAAATTACATTCTAGAAACAAATACTTATCAGCTGTGTCCGTAAAAGAATGAATTAGATCCTCTGGTCTGTTTTTGAAACAAAAAATGGGTTCTGGTTCAAGATTTTTTCTGGTATAATTTGTGCCCAAATTGGGTATACACAACGAACTAAATGGTTATTACTATGCGGGTGGTCAAACTATCGTTCGACATTACCGAAGGTCGATCCTAAGCTACGAGATAGTTCAAGGCGACTGAATTGAATAATTTTGAGGTTTTCGAATTGAGCTGATACCTAATTATTGTGAATATTTTGCTGAAAAAAAAGAATCCAGATAATGAGCACAAAGTGATATGTATTATCTCTAAAAAAAATAGCTAGTGATACCATACATAATAATTCATTGCCCGCAAAATCCCAAAAAGAATGCAAAGGTATACATATACCAAAATATTCAAGATTGATGTAGCAGTAAGAATATGGTCATTGTTTACAGGGAATATTCTTTTGGCATATTTTAGTGAACTTTGCACTAAATGAATAGCATCGACTCATAAACTTTCTACTCCACCTGAGTTGATTCGTTATTAGGTTCTTTCTCGATGCTTTTTCGATATCGAAACGTTCAAGAATTTATTTATCGAAGTGTTCTGTTATGAATGTTGTATCAAAGGAGAAGTCTAAAAATTTAGGTACTCCCACTTCTTGAGGTATAATGAGATGATGAAAATGTTTGCGAACGGGGGATGGAAAAACTTAAAAACATTATCCTTTTCATACAGTTTGTTTATTTGTTTCAATACAATGCACAAGACCAGCCACAATATCCACAATGAATATCGAGGTCGCAAATTTTATCCCGCATACCAACATCTTCGCTAACCAATTATTGGTTGCAAGGACATTTAACAATGAATGCCCCTCCAGAACTTCCAACCATTCCTTTTCCACCAGCATCTCCATAGTAAGCCCCACCACTTGCTCCAGTTACTGTTCCATAACCGGGAGGTAAATAGTACACACCTGCACTACCTCCTGTCACAACTCCTGTGCCCTGTTGATGTTTACCTTTGGTTGAACAAAAATGATAATCACCACCACTACCAGCAGTAAATTCATCTCCCCCAGCATCGCCGCAGTAGGAACCACCGCTACCAGCGATAAATTTTCCTGGGCCATTGGTGAAATAGTAAGTACCTCCACTACCACCATAAAAGGTTCCGGTGCAATTATTTATATGATGAACACCACCACTATCTCCGTAGCAGTCACAAATTACAGTCCCTACCAATGCTGCAGACAGAGTTATCAACTGAAAATAAAACAAAAATAACTATAAAGAGTAATCTTTCATTTAATCAAATTGAAAAGAAAAACATCTGATTGTGAAAGAGTCGTTTGTGGTTAAAAAGGGGTTACCTGAAAAGTTTTTTGGGTTTTTGAACATGAGATGTTATGGTTCGAGTTTCCCCAATATAATTTAGTTAGTCTGTTCAATGAGTGAGAGATGTCTGTTGACTTATCAGTCAGAATTATTTAAGTTTCGTAGATGCTTAGTATTTGAAAATCTATATGATGACATGGCAAAAAAAAATGGCCAGTCAAAGTTTTTTTAGAAAAGTCACTTTTTGAATATAATGTTTTATGATATAATATATAATAATAATAATATGAGAAATACTCGATATTCGAAATACATATGTATGAAGTATATGTTGCGATTCAATTCGAGGAAATAGCAAGTTTATGTATAACATAAAATTAAACGGATCGTAACACTTCGCCTGTTTGCTGCCATATTGGAAAAATCGCGACTGAAAGTAGATTTTCCATTATATTATTATGCCTACTCATCTTGAGATTATTTTTGGTCCTTCTGATCGGAAAAAAACATGAAAATGTTAGATCCGTACTCTCGCTAGACACGAAATAGTTCCTTCCCTACAAAAAAAATTCTTCATAATTTTCTCCTAACTGCCTCACCCTAATAGAGGGAAATTTTTTTTCGAGAATAACAAAAATTCGAATATCTCGGAAACTGTTGATCAATATAGATATGACTCAAACGACACCTCCTCCAAGGTTCACGTATAATTTGGCATCACGATGTGTAATGGTTATTTATACAACAAGTAAGTTCAGGTAATAAATATTTATTCATGGGAAGAAAGTTTAACACACGATCCCGAAGAGCGAGTAGGTTTATTTCTGGAATGACTCAACATTGATAACTCACGTGTTGTATACAAAATTTTATTTCATTTTGATTAGAATACAAATGATAACAATTTCCAGAAAATTACCTGCAAGGTATCGCATCGATCGATTGTTGCTAAGGCATTATTCAATCCATAGCAACAAAAGCAAGATGACGTTTATCCGCTTATGCTTATGTTATTTTATTTCACTTGTAAAATTGGAAAACGACAATTCCGTGGAATTGTCTCTCCAATAATGCGAGCTAGTCATGAACAAGCGTAGGAAATCCCAGAGAAGCTGAAAGCATCTGAGCACAGCGGTTTCGGGATTATTGTCCCCCATCGGTACAGTGTAGTGATAGATATGTTGACCGGAGGATGGTGCCTAAAGCGAAACCGGTGGGCCGCTTTGTGAAATATTTTCAAAATCTCATCATGATGCGCCACCTGTCCCGCAAAGACTGAACCAGACCTCACTCACTCTGTAGACTTGTACACATCCATTTATGTCTCTAACAGCAGATTTCTTAAAACTTTGATTGTCCGATCAACGATTTGACAGTCACTTGATCTGTAAAACGAAATCACCGAAACCTTTCCATTTCTGGATATATTGAAGAAGTAGCAATTGAGAATAATTGAATGGACTTATGAACATCATAATTTGATGCAAGAATGATATTCTGAATGAATGGTTCACTCCCTAGATCACATTCGGTCAGGAAATAAATTTCCTGACAATATTCTTATCGTCGATAAATTAACTTTGCTTCTGAGGATTCAGCGAGTTTTATGATTCACTGTTCTTCTTTCTTAATCCCCATCAACATTTTACTTTATAACGGTATTCTATACGACATTATTGGAAAAAATCCTACTAGATTAGATTTTGTCAGCGTGCTTACTATTTTAGGGATTCCTTTTCCTTTATCAATATAAGAAAATAATTCAAGATAATACCAGTCATTGATGTGGTGGTGCTATACATTCTGATATCATATGATCTGAAAGTTTCGGGGCTGCTTGAATGATTGGTTCGAAAGTGTGTCAAAAAAATACTATATTAGCATCGCAAAAAGCGAACTATAATGAATGAAGATTGTACATACAAAATGGAAGTTCATGCATTTTGTATTGATGAATATATGTAGGTAATAACATACCATAATTGTTGTCATCAAATATGATATAATTGATGACAATATTCATCATTACACAGCTGAAACCGATTAAGAAATGAAAAATAACATCATGAAAAGAACAAAACTAACAAAATATATGACAGCCTGAACAGGATTAATAAAATGAAGACATGAGCTAACTGAAAGAACGCAATGAAAATGAAAATCTTATACTTAATTTCCAGAGAATCTACGAAAGCCACTTACCAGCCCTCCTTTTATCAGAAGGTTCACATTTAAATACACTTTGGTGCAAATATATGGAATAAATTCATATTTCCAAAAAAGAGATTTACGTGTCTCACTACTAAAATTTTGACAATCCTGTGGAAAGTTAACTTGAAGGATTTTTTTTAATGGTGAAGTATGTCAATTTGAAGATCTCTCGATAATAATACATACTTTAAGTTCAAATACGTTATGCAATCTAGAAGATTTATATTTAGTGTTTAAACGAGTCGCTTAGATTGTAACAGCACATGAGTGAGAATTTCCAAACATACAAATATTTTGGTATTTCCCGAAATGAAGTCGAAAATTTCAACTGTCACACGCACAATCAGGAATTCTAGCTTGATAGTTTCATCAAATTCAAAAGATAAACCGGTGGCCTACAAACCACGTAACTCACATTTGTCAGTTTTCATAGGAGACACAAAAAACTGATTATTTCTTTTATAATTGATGAAGAATTTCTGTGAAAATTCGATTTTCCACATACATTAAAATATACTTTAATATTTGTATGATGCATTTATTGAATAATATCACGGAGAGACCATAGATTAACAAAACTAAATAAATATCAGAAATTCGATTTAGTTGGAGTTACGAGGTTTGTTAATTAGGCCATCGTAATACAAAATTTCGCCTAATTATAAGAGGAATTCAAAGAGAGGTATTCTAGAAGGATAAACAGAAAAGAATTTTTATTTGATATAGGCGCTACTTGATGGAGATCCATATTCAAACTCGAACTGAATTACCTGATCGAGCATCAATGCTGTACAGATAATTAATGAATTCTGCAGAATAACTGTATGTACGCCCCTGATTTTTCTGCCGGTAATTTATCCCAGATGAAAATCTTTCTTGTTCCGAATTATCACTAGATGCATTTGGCATAGCAAGAAGCATTTTCAGATAGGTTGGAGTAAATTAGATCGCACGTTTAATGGTTGAATAACATATCATAGTGAAAATCAGGTAAGTCAGTCATAGTTCAAAAAAAAAAAAATTATTCGAGGTAGAAAAAAGTTTTCACCATTTTCCGATTGAAATAGATTAACGTTTCATCGAATCATATAACACATCTTGGAAAATAACAAAAAAAAACTTCAACTCACACGTAGGTTCATCATTGTGGAAAATGCTCTGTGTACTAACTAGCTATTGGGCTTGTCGGAATAGATTTTTCCTTGTCCGTGGTCGCGTAACAAGAAATATTATAAGTGATAACATGAATTTATTATCATATGAATGTGTTTATATAGTGCTGATTTTTTTATATTCGGCATGTAAAACATGACGTCTTTCCAACTTGTTCTGATATCTCGATTGAATCACTATCGCATATTACAGTAATCTGTTATGATAGACCTGGTAATAATACACTGCACAAAAATTGATGTGGTTATAAGGAAAAAAACATACTTTTTACAATCGAATCAAATTTTCAATATTGCTCTACACGATATCCCAAATTGCTTGATTTTGGCTGTTTCTGGTAGGTACTTTTTGACTAGATAGGTAAAATCGTTGAAAAGAGTCCTGGGCTCGATTTCCGTGAAAAGTTCATGAGTGCAAACTGATTCACGATAAATTTTGTCCTGAAGATATAAATTTTGATATTTTGTCGATTTCTAAAATGTGCCATAATTTCTTTATTTTCAACAATATCTGAAAACGATAAAAAATTTCCATAGGCACTTTTTTTCACTGGGAATTTCTATTTAGAATTCGTAATGGTAGACGCTTTGAAAGTTCAAGCACGCTGATCTCTTTTTATCAGTTCAATAAATAGTAGATTGAGGTATTGTAATATATACTCCATTCAATTTTATTTTAGCACTCGGTTGGCCATGGAAATTTGACACATTCCACTCTGTATAACTGTATAGTACGAAAATGTGGGGTTATGACGCTGGTCAAAACATTTTTGTGTTTTACATAAGCGCTATATGTTGTCCGTTCTACGTAAAAGTCCCAGTAGTTACGTATTTTATAACAATTTCGAATCACTTCGGAAAATATGTCGAAAATATGTGACGAACATAATTGACATTTATTATTATTATTATTATTAAGAATAAATAAGAAAGGAGGCAATTATGCCTATAAACATTCAAACAATGAATAAACAAAAGAGCCCATGTGTGATACAGTACAGTAAACCAAGACAAATTGAAAAAAAAAATTCTTTATACAAACTGATTGAAGGCATACCAAATGTAGTTATTTGCATGGAAACTACAAGAGATCAGTTTTTGAATAATGTAATTATTTTTACTATGGAAAAAGATTGAATTATTGACACATAATATGCAGTAGCTTCAGGAGAGTTAATGTTGGTTATGTTCTTTGGCCAAAGGTTGAATACGTTACATCAGTTGTAGCTTTCGAAAAAATCAATCCGAAAATGAAATGCATCTGATGCAGTGGTAGGAAATGGGTAAATTTCGAGGGAATAAACGGATAATTACAAGGATGTTAAATTTTTCAACAAAAAAACACCTTTCTTCAATGGAAGTCGAAATAATTAAAGAAGTTTCAAAGCAAGAGGAACTTCACCTTTAAACAAAAATTTCACATGAATGAACTATTAACAGGACAGTTGGCTCGTATTTATGGCTGTTTCTTTATAATACTGTGATAGAATAATAACAATTATATATTTATTGATCCCTTAAGACATTTACTATGTATAGAACAAGTCTAACGAAAAATAGAAAAATTAATTTTCTGGAACTCATTCAACGATGACATTCATGGAAAATCCTGTATAGTAATTTTTCGCATTCGTTCACCATAAAATAAAATTCTTAAATGCCACCACTTTTTTGGGTCTCCCAATAGAAGGAAATTCTTCGTCATCCTCTTCATTCACAATCTTTCTGATTGTGGAATAATTCCAAATAGTCGTTCAGATTCAGATGAAACCTTATATAAATTCACTTACATTGAATATTTTTGCTACCATCTGATATATTGTAGATATTAGAATAAAAGGGTTACCTACCATATGAATTCCAAATAGCACTTCCTGAAACCCTGTCTTTTCTTTTCTTCAATCACTTTCGGAATTTCTGAATATTAATTGATATTAGTTGTGACATCGGCGTTATGACATTAACATTAATGACATTTCATGAGTGCTAACCTTACTCCGTTCTAGTTACAAAAACTTGAGAAAATTATTTCATGGCCAACTGAGTGCTAAATTAAAAGTGAATGGAGTATAGTTTGGAGATCGAAATATGAATGTAAAAAAAAAACTTGTGTAATTATCTGATGTAGAGGCAGGATCCACCTAGAGGTTACGATCATAATCTGCTCTATATAGGTTTGGTGCTGAATCCTTAATTGATGGAGTGAATATAAATGCCTTATTGTTCCTTCATTAACTGGTTAATTGCCAATAGGTGCAATATTTATCATTCTACTCCTCGCGCCATAGTGGGGGCTCATTATTCTAGTGGCTCTCATTAGTGATGTGTATTTTGTATTAGTTTCTTTTCGAATATTTTACACATTCCTTGCATTCAAATTATTATGTGAAATCTAGACCACATGACAGAATTAAAAATGGTAAACTTAAAAAGTTGTTATTAGTATATTCCATAAAGGTCTAATAGGCCCTCACGGTGAGTCGCCAGGTATACAGATCACGAAAATTCTTCTAAAATTTTGAAATAGATTTATTGTAGACCTTGTTGAAGACCTAGTTAAACCGAATTCGCAATTTTGCAACTCGAACTGAATGAATAATGAGTTTTCTATACAGAGTTTTCACCTTTATTTCTGCAATACCATAAGTGTATTGAGCCTATTCAAAAAAACGTCAATAGAAACAAGAATAAAGGATAAAAACCTGAGTTACAAACAAGCCAAAAAAAGCATTTGTACTTGGGTTATTGAACGAGTCCTTTGTAAAAATCCGCATTATTTACCATTTCCGCCATTTCAATTATGTTTTCTCCATTTGCAGGTTCAAAGAGGAATTTTTCACGGTTTCGGAGTGGAAGCGGCAAAAAAATTGAATCTCCACAACAAAGGAGCACCAACATAAGCAAACCACATTCCTAGCAGAATTCACGTGAATGGAGTACGAGAAAATAATGTTGCCATAGAATGAAGTTGCTGAAAAAGATAAATGTGAAAATATTTCATAGTGGGGAATAATGAATGTGAATGGAAATCATATATCTTTGAGAATGAGTATAACCTGCAAAGTTTCGAGTATACATAAGTTTTCTTGAATTAGAGGATGGTTAGGATGATGTCTGCTTTAAGTTTTCCTCTTCTCTACACGGCTTTCTTCGGATTTATCATTCACGGTAAGTTTTCTCTATGAGAAAGAGTGGAATGCGCTATTATTCATTTCTGAGTTATATTATGGAGTTCTGAATGAAATAAAACAGTTTTATTTCATTATAAACACAACCAAACATCCTGTTCGCTACAGAAAATATTTTATTGCATGCGCAAGAGATTTGAGACTTATTGCCCCGTGGAAATAATTGTTTTTATGATTCAATAAAACTTATCAAAAATCCTTAAGTTTAAGTAAGTGAAGTAGAACAGTTGAGACACGGTATTGAAAGTTCTTCAGAAATTGTTCATGCATGGTCAAAGTCACATTATTGCTTACGTATTTCTGACCCATGTTTGAAAGGACAACACTACGCAGAAAGCAGTCTAATGTTAATTTTGAAAATTTGTTGGATATAGTTAAAAACGATATGATTGCTGCGTCCTTGAAATTGTTCATTATTATTTCTATTATAGTTTCCACAGTTGCTCGGAATAAATAGTTGTGACGGCATAACATATCCTTTGTGGATTAGTTTCAAATTTTTCACTCAATATACTCTGTAGGACCTCGATTTACGAAATAATCTCTGATGAGAACCACAATTCATTCGTTATCCCTCTTATGTAGTCCAAACATACCATGTATAACTCAGACAAGTAGATATAGTAACGAGTAATCATACAATATGGCATGTCAACCGAAGCAGAAATGCGGATAATCCGTTTCATTTCGGAGGTAAGTTGCTCATTTCAAGCTTTGTCCAGCAGCGTAGTTCGTGAGCTTACTCTGATATTACATTAATTAGATTTTGCTGTTCTATCTCCATCGTTTTCCAATTCAGAAATCCAAGCTTGACTGATATCGGTATTGTTCAACCGATCAACTTTTAGACCGAATATATCATCGTCTTTTTTGCTGATTTTGGTACCATAAAAACTGCTCCTCGAATGACGAAATAAGGTTTTATCAACATCCATCCCATCAATTTTATCCAATTGTTCCAAATATCCAAATTTTAATAATTTATTAATGCAGGTTAGTGTTATGTCAATCCTATATTGAATTGATGTGACCGACACTTCATAAAAACCCATACTTCAATTAAACACAGAATGAGGAATTTTCCTCAATTTAGGTTATCATTGCATATGCAAGTTTAAACTGAATAATTATGAATTCATTCATGAAACTATTCAAAACCAGTCTTCAAATATGAGGTTTTAAAATTCAAATCTCTTCGTTTCTAGTTTACGATTTTGCAACAGCGCCTACTAGAGAATAAAAAGAACAATAATAATAAGGAATGATCATGCTTAAACGGAAAGGCAACGAATACAATAATGAGGATAAATTCAGATGCATACCACCCGCTGATATGAATATCAACAAGTTTCACCAAAAATGATGATTCATTTTTCAAAAGTAATACCTAGTTTTTTCATTGATAATCAGATTACCCATTGAATTTTCCATTATTCCAATGTTTCTCTTACATATTATTCTCTGAAACTTCCGGTTCCATTTGAAAAAACCTTTTAAATTTTCTCACATAGGGCCTCATTCCAATGTTAATAACTTGTAGATTTTTGCAAGAAAATTCCTAATTTTCTAGTTTCTTGCAGAGACATACTGACCGACGCTTCTCCCTTCGTTAATTAAAAATTTAAACATACAGAGTATTTCAATTTCAATGTCAAAGTCAGTTATGACAAAAATTTCAAAACTCCTCGTTCCAAAGGAGAACCCTTTTTTATTGATCAGCTAGTATCTACGTCAAAAAATAGTGTATAATTGTAATACATACCACTGTTTCAAAATTCTTATTTTCCAAGATATAGGGTAGAATCCCATGGTCTGGTTACTTCTGAATAATGTAAACGACATTATTCAGAAGTCATGGTGAAAAAAAAACAAGAATTTAATAAAATCGATATTATGTTTTTAATCTTACGCTCTATAAGGCCACCCAGTCTAAAGTGTTTTTCGCGCTAAGGGAATGCATTATTCCTTACGTATTTCGTCAGAAAAAATATGCTAAAGCATAGGTATTATTTTTCGGTCACAGAAAATGCTCAACATATTGGATATCCACAAGAGAATCCTCGAGTAGTAATGGAAATTGAAAATCAATTTCAATTAAGAATTAATGCGTTCTGTTCACTAATGGACAATCAGGCTCGTTATATCATGTACGATGAAAACTTGAGGATTCTAAGCAAAGTATTGAAAAAAATTTGTGGTGATTTGCCACTCCGTTTTAATAAACGTTGGTTTCAAATCAATGAAGCGCCAGCCGGATTTATTCGAAGATTGTCGGAGGGGAAAAAGAGGTCCTTCTCTGGTCTGCTCGATCACCGGATCTCAGTCCTTCAGATTCTTATTTACGGGGTCGGATCAAGAAATTAGTTTATAATGATCTTATTATGAATTACCAGGATATGAAAATTAATATTGTTGTGACTTTCGATGGTTTGGACCTTGCCAAATTTAGTAGACCAAAACAATCCCTCTGAGAACGTCCTTTGAAATGCCTCGATGAAAACGGTGAACATATCGAATATGTGTAATTATATAAAAACCCATCATTATACAATTGTTTTCTTTTTACCCTTACTCTTTGAAGAAAGAAAACGGAGAAGACCTTACCGAATATCTCCGGAAATAAAGGTTTTAGAGTAGTACTATGTAAAACACTTGCATACACTATTTTTTGAATTAAGTAGATTCCAGGTGAGCAATAAGAAAAATAAGTTCTCGTTTGAGAAAAATGAGTTTTGAGAGTTTTTCATGACTGACTTTGACATTTAAATAAAAGCACCTTTTATATTCAATGAAATTTTGAATCAGTGAAGGAAAAGCATTGGTATGTTTTATGCTGGAAGCTAAAAAATTAGGAATGTTCATGCAAAAATTCACAAGTTATTAACATTTGAATGAAATCTTATTTGAGAAACTTTTAAGGGGATTTTCAGATTTCAGATGAATTTCCTGAGAATAATATGCAAGTGACAAATTAAAATGATGTAGAAGTCAATAGGTAAGCAATGAAAACATTGGGAATTTGGGGAAGTACGTACAAAATGACATGGTGTTTTGTTTTTTCTTCATAATTATTTATTTAACGCAATTTCAATCAATCTCCTTGGTTTTTACTTATTATAGGTTCATTGACTATCAGTATAGAAGTCTTTTAATTAAGTAGGAACTATAATAAAATATATATTAAGAAAAAAATGCAACCGTCCATATAGTACGGACAAAATGACATACTAAAATATTAACAACACAATTCACAAGTATATCTGGTAGACTTTGGGAAATCAGCGCATAAGCATGAGCCCAGAAGAGAACAAATCCTACATCGTAACCAACCCTCACCGGGCTAAGAAAGTGAAGAGAAATCTTCGCTTCTTGAGCTATCATCTATCTGAACAGTTGTACGGTGCCTCGATAGTCTCAATCTCTTTTCTGATGATGGAGTGTTGGTAGCTGGAATATTTCTTTCATCATTATCAAAACTTTGTTTAAGTTGTCCCTTCTGTTCTGCCCGTGGATACTTTGCTCCGTTTTTAGCAATAATTTCTTGCATGTTTGGAGCGAAAGAATTACCTTTGTCTCTTCTTTTTCTTTGGCCTCGAATGAACTGGCTCTGTGATGCTGGCGAAATAGTAGCAGCTAATTGGTACCAGGTATTTTGTGAGGAATTTACTTCATCGTTATTTGTTGCCGTTGGATGTAAAATAGATTCAGCATCGTTATTCGCATCTTTTTGGACTGAAAAAGTGTTGAGACATTCAGCTATTGGCAAATGTGAGCTGGAAATAAGTTCAGGTGTAACGTCTGCAATATCCTTCTGATTCAACGAAATATTTGTTCAGGTTCAAACGTGTAGTTTGGAAAAATATCAAGATTGATGGGCCAGAAGCCTGTCTATTTGAAGCCTACTTGCATTCTGAACAGTTGCACCCAATTTGTAAATGGGTCGCGTTTCTAAAAACTTTATGTGTTCCGCTAACTCCAGCTCAATTTCAGTTGAAAACGTCTTTTTTTTTTTGAATATTCCTAAATCTTTAGAGATACACTCCAAGGTTTTGTTCATATTCTATGTCTTCTAAGCGTCGCCTGAGAAGTACCAAATGCTTTCTTTGCTTCCATGCTTTAATAGCCTTACTCGTAGATTCTTGACTCCAAGACTGCCGATTAGTTTTTCTTTCGTAGTTTCACGGTATATCACCTAAATAAAATGATAAATGCTTATTAACAGAAATAACAAAATGACATACTATGTCATTTTGTCCATTGTATATGTTTGTCATTTTGTCCAAATGTAAACAAGAAACAATAAAAAATCATAATTTTATAAATCAACCAATAATTGCAATAAAATTAACTGGAATACTTCCATAGTTTATCGATTTTAATAGCAATAATCACAAAAAAGCAACAAATAACGCATCACGGAGAAAAGAGAAAATCACTGAAAAATAAAATTTTTTAATCACGAAACACGTTCGAAGTGATTACTGCGGCGCTACTGTGGCAATGGCGCTCAACATTTCACAGTATTGTAAATATGGCTGCCTTCACATGGCACAGTTGTTGGAAAGTCGCTAAAGCACACCAATTTTGAAATAAGGCGACTTTGTAATTTTGTACATATATGTCATTTTGTACGTATTTCCCCTACATTTAAAAACGAATGTGGGTATCATTTTCTGGTAAACCGGAAGTCGAACGAATCTGAAATTTTTTTCAAGAATTCACATTTCCCAACAAATCTAAACTATAAAATTTCAAACGTTTAACATGAGTCTTCTTTGAAATATTTTAAAACGGGAATCACGCTGTATTCAGGTCTTAGTTTTGGTAGAGGTACTCTACGGGGTCGAAAGTATCTGCCCTTGTATTCATCTGACACGATCGAGTAAATCCTGAATTTCCCCCTCGGACTGCTCAACGATGGAAGCTCTGGAACTGATATCGCGAGTATTCTCGCAGGTGAAACAATATTGATATTAAAACGTATAAATTAGTCGCTCAGAAATGACAAAATAAACTAATTTAATCTCTCTTCAGGAACTCTCTCAGCGAATGGACTTAAATGGGTCCGTGTGAGCATACCCCAGTTCAGGATGCCGGGAGAATCGGCGGTTCTCCATTGCGACTATGATTTAGGTGGAGATGCTCTCTACGCAGTCAAGTGGTATAAGGAGCACGAAGAATTTTACAGATACGTCCCGAGAGCTAATCCTGCTGCTACTTCGTATAAAGTGGAGGGCGTCCATGTAGATGTGAGTAAGATATAATACATTAGATGGGATTTTGCTCTTGGGAGGTAGGAATAAGATGATGTACGAGTTTGTCTGGGATTTCCCTTCCTTAATATTCGAACAGAAAACAAATACATTTTGTGTGTTCTGTTGGAGAATTTGATTCCGCAAACAATTTTCGAATAAAAATTCGGTCTAGGGTGTACCCTTAAATTTAAGTATTTCAAATATAAAGAAATATGCTGGACCGTGAACATATTTCACATACCTAATGATTGTCTATGTCTTGAATAAACTTTTAAATCTTTTAACGTTTCCATACCATTCTAAGATTCGATTCAAAAAATTTTCGAATTTTGGTAGAAACATTGCAAGTCAAGAACAACTGTTTAGAGATAGAGTTATCTTAAAACAATGAAACGGGTGTAAAGAAATAGAAAGAACATGTCCCAGAATCTGTTACCGGTGTAAAGATTCACATTCACAGATACACTCCACGGAAGAAAATTGGTTGGAAATCATACTGCACGAAATAAAACTCCCCTATTTCGTTGAGGAGCAACAGAAATAATTCGATAACTTTTCGAAATGAACAAATACCGCCTTCTGCTTTAATAATGAGTTCAACTTTTGTAAATTGTCTCATAAACTACCCCCGCCCACACCCCTGACCATCTGACAACTCATAAGATTGACGTTATTCGATTCATTTTTCCTTCTTTAAACATATTCTGAAAGCAGAAGGCGGTACTCTTCTATCCAAGAAAGTTATCGAATTATTTTTATACACCACCCCCTTCCACCCCCCTGACGTCTTGACAAACTGGAAGGTTGATTTCATTCGATTCATTTTTTCTTCATTAAACTCATACTAGAAGCTGAATGCGGTACTCCCCCATTCATAAAAGTTATCGAATCATCTCTCATAAACCACCCCCTCCGGTCCTTCTCGACCTGACAAACTATAGGTATTTCCTACTTCAACACATTCTAAAAGCAGAAGGCGGTACTAGTTCATTTAGAAAACTTATCGAATTATTTCCCTGTGTTTACTTTCTCTTTAGGAAGTGCACTGTCAACTTTATTTGATCAACTTTTGTACAGTAACCCCGGGTTTTATGAAGCTTGATCTGGGAATCAACACAGTTAACGTCAATTTGTTTTCAATCGATAATTCAGTCATGATCATTCAGAATATCATTCTTGCATCTTATTATGATGTTCATACGTCCATTCAATTATTCTCAATAGTTACTTCTTCAATAAATTCAAAAATAAAAAGGTTTCAGTGATTTCGATTGGGAATGCGAGCGACTGTCAAATAGTTAATCGGACAATCAAAGTTTTATGGATCCCGATGTTAGAGTAGGTTATAGGCCTAGAATCGGCTTCAATTCATTAATAAAAAATGAATATGAATGAAAATATGAAATAATATATCGCCAAGGATGCCTCAGTGAAGGACGATAGCTGTCGTTATGGCTGTGCGGCACATGAAACTACCCAGCACATCACCGGGGGATGTCAGAGGTTCGCGGGTATGGAGTACAAGAATAGACATGATGCTGTTGCCAAGATTCTTCACCAATTATTGTTGTATTGGAAAATGAACATCACAAGCTCTACTGGGATCGCACGGTCCTCACAGTCCGGAAAATAACTCACAATACACCAGACCTCATATTGCTCAATAAGGATGAGGACAGAGCACTATTCAACGACGTGGCGATTCCAAATAATATCAATCTTCTAGATAGACACACCGAAAAATTTCCAAAGTACGGAGATCTAGAGGAACAAACCAAGAGACACTGGAAGCTGAAAGATATAAAGACCATCCCTATTGTCATTTCATCTACAGGCCTGATACCGAAGAAACTACCAGAGAACTTGAGGAAACTTCAGTTGGACGAAAATATCTATACAGTCATGCAGAAGGCGGTACTGCTGGGAACGGCGAGAACTGTACTAAAGTACATGGGGAATGCAGAGGAATACCGTCTGCTTTGACAGGAATCCAACCAACAGCAAGAAGCCGAGGAGCGGCCTGAACCCGACCACCACCACGGGCCCGAAAACCTGGAAGGGCTCTAACAAAGCTAAATCCTTTTGATATCTGAGATATCTGGGAATGTTCCTCTGGAGAGGACTGTGAAAGCCGCAAGGCTGAAATCATAAAAACCACCCCCTCCTGCTCCCCTGACGGCCTGACAATCTATAAGGGGGGTGTTACTCGATAATTTTTCCTTCTTCAAACGCATTCTAAAAGCAGAATGGTCCATTTACAAAAGTTATCGTATTATTTCTCATAAACTACCACCTTCCGTCGCATGTCAAAGAAACAGAGGAGGCTTATTTCATGAAGTATAATTTTTTCATGATTAAATTGTCCGAATTGAACAATATATTCCGCAATAATTCGCTTGCTAAACCCGAAAATATATCAAACCATTTATTTTCGTGGAGTGTATATATGCACATGGCTAATTTCACACCGGTGAATCTATGTCTGGTTCCTGATCTCAATATAATCAGAGGAAAAATGTCAACGGGTTACCATACATATCTTCGTATGATACATTAAAACAGAGATAAAAACCTCAGAGGAAACTCTATGTCTGCCCGTAATGAATTCGTTTGAAGAATAAGCTGTAATTATCATATTGAAGGACATCTTCTCATTTAAAATAGGATAAAATATAAAGTTTCTTCCTCCTGCTTTTTACCATGATGGTTGAGGAAGTTAGAATAATCTAAAAGAAAAAAAAACGAGAGAGGTAGGTATTGAATTTCATATTTCTCATCAAATAGTTTCGAAATTTGCAACCCATGTCGAAAAAGAATCAGTCAACAAATGAATTCTCTCGAAACTACCCTGAAATTTATATATTGCGCAACTGTTAACCAAATGGTCTAAATTTTCTTCTTCTGTGCCATACTCACATTTCGAACTATCAAGCGCATTCCATTTGAAGAGAACATCGACCATGGCCTGTTTTAAGTCGATTTAGCGTACGCCAAATTTTTCTAGGAGGATCAAATCCAGGGACTTTTTTGAAGGATCAATAATCGAACCATTAATGAAGAGATTACACGAATTCAATTCTGATTGCCAAAATTCTTTGTGACCATTATTTGAATAAAGAAAATCATTAGTCCGTAAAGAGATTTCAGTCCGGCACTTTTAGAATCTGGTAAATACCTACATGTGATAAAATTTGGAAAAAATTTGGGGAGGAATGGAATTTATTCCAGTCACAATCATCATATAATCATTGGGTAGAGTATCGATTTTATTGTGAGCACTGCTGAAACAAACAGAGCGGCAGTACTAAGCAGCACAAAAAACTAAAGCCAACGCTGCCTTATGAAATGTCAGTACCCCATGAAAAGCCAGTCCGGTTCTGAAGTATATTGTTCCTCAATTTCAATTTTGAACGTTTACTTTAAAATTCAAAGAAGGAGAATCTTATTTTATATTTATATATTTAGGATTGATATAGTAAAACATCATCAGAAGTAACTCTCAATTTTCTATTTTTTTGTTTATTTGAATAATCAACAAAAATGTATTTTAATAATGGAAACAGGAAACTTCCAATTTGTTTGGATTAAGGTATGAACGCTATGCAAAGAAATAATTTTTCTGTATTTCTAAATCTTATCTCAAAGTATTGAGTAGAGTTACAATAGAAAATAAGAGAATAATTTATACGGGATGTTTCTCGAGTTATTGTACATGACATATTGGTCGGGGTTCGAATCCGTGTTCGAAATGTGCTTACCATATTCGCTTAAGAGATACACAATGTTTGATGTCTTTTATCGAAATCAAACGGCAAGTCACAGACGATCTTCGTTATTCGAATTGAAGATATTTAGACACTCTTGAATATTTTCTCATTTGAAATAGATGAAAAGTTCACCAACAAAACTTGTGAGAAGCAAGTTTCACAGTAGTGAGAATAACTGTAAAATTTGTACATGAAATGTACGATGAACATGAAATGTATTGGGAGCAGATCTTCTTGAGTGCACCATTGAATTTTGATGTTGATTAAGGAAGTAGTTGCACGACTCATCCGTAAGCTGGCAACTTTCTTGTTCAATTTTTAATTCAATCGAACTAATAAAACGACAGCGCCAATAATAACATATGGGAGGAATGGAGGAAAACTATTGGGGGCTTGTGAAAAATGAATTCTTCGATGAGTAGGTACAACAATAAGTGGATTTCCATCCATCTGATAACAACCCATCGTAAATTTCAATTCACGATGAAATAAGCAACGCGTTTCATGACAATTTCGTCTTGATTTACTGATATCCCCATATGAACCCTGCACCTAAATCAGCTTTATTTCATTCCAGCTTTCAAAGTCAGACAGCATGAAAGTGACCCTTCATTCTGTTGGTTGGAAAACGAGCGGTCTCTTCAGATGCGAAGTGTCAGCAGAAAAGCCCTCGTTTGCTTCAGCTCAGAGTGAGGCCAGAATGGAAGTTGTGTGTAAGTCTAGAAAAGTATATATGTAAAAGTTCCACTTCCAATTATGATACTCCCTACCACTTATTATTCATATACTTCTGAAAGGGTTGATGACATGATTATAACATATGTAAAGTTTGAGGCAGAGTATCTCACATTATATTCACCTCATCAAAAAATGTCTCCTCGATTGAGCCATGAACAGAAATAAATCAAAAAAATTTAACTTTTTGTCAGAAGTTCAGGATAGTTATGTTTTCCGAAGATGTACAGTTTCTTTATCATCTCGACACTTTGTCGAGAGTAATAACTACTTATGATGATCCTTTGAGCATCATTTTTTCTCCATTCTCAATAACAAGCTACACGAGTATTACCTATACCAGTTTATACTTTATACGGGAGCATATAAATGGTTGCGAAAAAATTTAGAGGTTGATTTCGTCAAAAAATAGAGGAGTCGTTCATGTATTATCAATTCACAACCAAAAATTATAGAGTAGAAAAATAGGAAACATTTTGGCCAGTGAAAACACGCTTGATAATGAGATGGCGCTAAAAACGCACTTTCAATACAGACAAATTTTTAATAACAGTTTTCTGTTTCATGATCGAGGGGCACGAAATTCGAATTCTATTCCTTGTATTAAATTTTTATATCGACTTTGTTTCTATCAGAAAACAAACATCCTGAGCGACAAAAGAAAAGTATGGTTTTGTTTTGTGATCAGGAAGTTAGTTTTCATCTAAAAATTGTTTGTAATCAATTGATATCAATGAGAAACATTGTGGGATGTGCTATATTTTTATTTGGAATTTATGAAAAATTTACAGAAAATGAAATTATGGGCAATAAATGAAGCTTTGACTAGGACACTAAAGTATATGGTCATCTGCTATACGTCGGTGGTGTTATTTCTGTGCAATAAAATGATTTGAATTAATGAACTGAGTAATATCAGAAATTAATATTAACCAATATTCAATATACCATCATAGCATACACATTCCAGTTACTCACATATGTAGGTATTATATTTATAGAATTTTCAGAACCACACTTTTTGCAGGTTTCATGAGACTTTGACTTTCCAAAAAACAATTTGACAGTCACTTGGTTCCCAACTTTAAATCAATAAAACCTCTGCATTTCTGAATATATTGAAAGAGTTGTAATTGAGAATTATTGAATGGACCTATAAAATCAAAATCTCCCCTTAATAGGCCGTTCATACAAGGGATGCTTTCTGCATACAACAATTTACGTGGATGAACACTTCTCAATTGACCTGCAGTAAAATGTTCACTGCACATGGTGTAGTCAGTAGTGTTTGCTGAAGTCATTGTCTTCACGCCCTGAGAATTTTATCCACTTCGGAGCACTGAAAATTAGAATCAATGAATGACCGATTCACATGTTACGAGTTTTAATACTTACGCTTCCATTTTCCTTAGTTAAATTAAACTTAACCTCGGAAAATCCATTTCATTATTTGATCCACAGTTCTTCACCATTCAATAATTTTCGAATAATATTTTGGTGTTTGCACCAGGAAATAAAACAAAAAAATTCAATAATCAGCTACTATAAGGACCTAGATAAACAAAAAGGGGCACGAGAATCAAAACATTCAAAACCTATCTGATCAAAATGGACGTCTGAAATCTGACAAAATTTCATATGTTTCTGCAAATTGTACTCAAATTAATATTTTAATCTGTCCTAGCGTCGTCAAAACACGCTTGACACACAGATGGCGCTCAAATCGCTTTAGTCGCCTCGTTTCCCATCTCTCTTCTCTATAATCTTTGTTCACAACCAATCATTTTCATTGAGTAAGTCGATTCTACGTAGAAAATATATCAGCGTTACCTTGATAAACCCTACACCTGAAATTGATACTTTCGGAGTTTACAAAGAAAAACTTGAAAGAATTGAAAAGTGTCATTTCGAACTGCTTAATTATTCTGTGACTTCTGGAAACCAAACACAAAAACTGAAATGAGATATTGCTAAAGATAATTCTGACATTTTTTTAAATGTTGATCAATTCTCAATAATCCCAATCAAAAATATTTTAGATATATCTGATGTCAAGATTACTTTACATACATACAATTTTTTTTCTGTGGTTTCAGGAAGTCCTAGAATAATCAAGTAGTTTTTTTCAAATTAGCTTCTGTTGCGCAGCATATGGAAAGATGTGGCTTTCAGGACTAATTTTTCAATTTGATTTTTTTTAAAGAACTAAAGCGCTCAATAGTAAACTTCCGTTTTGAAAAAAAAAAATTTTTTGGCTCAGATAAAATGATGTTTAAGGCAATAGTTATCTTTATTCAGCGTTACAAATTTACCCAGCAGTGAACTTCCGTTCACAGAATGGGGTAACATCGAAGACTGAGCATTTACCATAGGAAAGTTCAATTCATTTTCATTATAGTAAGATTTATACAAAAAGTCCACTTGCTTATTTTTTGACTTGATGAGGCACTGAAAGAGAGTATTTGGCTATATTATATAGGACTTCGCTGCCGAAGTTTCATATTTGCATTCATCCATTTCAAGGCAGGAGCGATAATTTTTCACCCCTTTGTTTACTGAGTTCACTCAGTCACTTAGTCAGCAATTACAACGTAAGAGTGGATTCTGAGTGTTCTATGAATATTCATGTTCGAAACGATTCGCCATCACAGCGTCTGCCAATAATTAATTTCAAGAGAGTTAAGACTGCCTAGTAGTAACCTGGGGTACTCTAGAATTCATCAACCGAATTATACCAGAAATGTTCCAGGCGTCTACGAGTACATGCTCACATAAAATATTCAAGCTTTATTTGAATGAGGATTATGTACAAGATATCAGCTGCTGTCTGGAGTCTTATTACTCTTTATAGTCGACAGACAGGAATTGAATTTTATTTCATTCATCAAACCGTAATGCCCCGTTCATAATGAACGTATTTTGTAAATCGAACTCAATTTAATAGTAAAACGTGAACGGCCTACATGGAAGTGATCACGATGCCAAACATAATTTTTACCTTTATCAACATTGTAACTCTAACATAACCCATAAGTTGCTCAAACTCAACTTTAATGTAAAGTTCAAAATCTAGTAACATTTTTAGGGTATTTGAATCTGAATAATTATTCACTTCTAACAATACAAGATACTATTACTCCTACTATACGAAAATACTCCCAGTCCGAATAACAATTTCATTTGAATTATATTCTTATGGGTGAATTAATTCATTCATATTTGAGCTTCGGAACAAAATTTTTTCTTTATGTTCAATTTTGTTTCTTGCAATCAACATCCTTATTTTGTATGCGCCTTCTCAATAATAATAAAATAATTATCGTTATATCTCAAAATTTTCGATGAAGAATTTACTCTTATTCATTGGAAAAATGAAGGCTGTAGAAAAAGGTCATATTATCTAATTCATTTTACAAAATTGGTTATCTTGGGTTATCCACACAAGTTAGATATATGTCATCGGGGACATTTTGACAGATCCCGTTTAGCTCTACAAAATTTAGCATCATCATATTACTCCTTCTTTTATAATTTACCCACCGTCGGCCATAAAAGTTTGAAATCAACGGTTAAAGACGCTACTATTGTACAGGGTGTTCCTAAATGTTCCATACAGCCAATATCTCAGCTCTCAGACAAGGTGAAAAGTTCGAACAAAAAGAATTTTAAATGGCATCAGAAACTCTACCAGAATCCCTCATTAAAATTTTGTATTTAATCATTCAATTCATTTTTAAATTGCACCCTTATAGTTTTTTCAATCCAGTAAAGGACAAAATATGTTGAAAAAATTCTTTAACAATTTTCGTAAATTCAACCCTAAAATAATAATTATAAATTCTGGCATATCTACCATTTTTGCGATTTGAGGTGAAATAGTTTTAGTGCCCCAAGCAAGACATTCAATACAGACAATAAAAAACGAACACCTTGAGTGATAATAAAACAACATCATAATCATTTAAAATTCAAATTAACGTAACAAATGTTCGAAATTCTCCCCATCAGCTTCTACACAACAACAGAGTAAATAAATGTATTGTACAAACCGATTTTGCGGATAGTATTTGTCATTTTCGACAATTCTGATTGGCCCACACTTCACGTAACTGTAGACAGAAAAGAGACAGGTATTGGCTGCAAATTTGCTTTCTCTCTTTCTACAGAGTGGACAACTACAGGCTCCGTCCACTCTTATGTCTATGGTATAGAATAATTATATGTTCTATGGATGCAACTTTGTTTGATTCCAATCCTTATTTGATTTACTTGTTTTAACATATTTTTCTTTTAGAATGAACAAAATATAAGGCTACAATTTGAATTTTCAGTTTGTTTTTTAGGGGTGGTAATTAAAAATAAAATTCTAACGACGGATTCTGGTAGAGTTTTTTATGCCCTCAGAAGTTCTATGAGCTTATACGAGTTCGGAGAACCAGTTGTGTTCTGTGTAGGAACATACTGCTAATTTGAACCCAACAGTTTATGGAGGGCCCGTACCGTATTGACCAAAAAATTTCTTCTCTAGCCCAGATTCGAACTCAGTTTAGTACCTTGTGGTACTAAGTCGAAGCTTTAACCACCAAGCCACGGACTTTTTTATTAATAATCGATATTTTTCGTGATCTCTTTATTTATTTATTTCATTTATTTATTCAATCATAAATAAAAATAGATCTAAATTCAGAATAGTATCCACATAAAATAAAATAATAAAAAAGAATATTGTGGAGAAAACACCGTAGGTTTGAAGCCACGGGAAATTGTTGGAATTCAAAAGGGTTATACTGAAAATGGAGTTGATTTATTTTCGTTACGTGAAGACGAGACAGATGAAGCTGAAGAGCTTGTTGTCACGAGATTCTATATTTCAGATGCTATATATTTTCAAAAGAAATTGGAAGGCTTACGTAAGTCGAATATTGTGAACATTCAGTCCGAAGATTTTTCTCCCTATCGTTCTCAATAAATAAGCTCTACGGTGTGAATCCAACTGTAAAATTCAGAGGTGATTCAGGGAGAGTTAGATAACGGAATAAACGTAAAATCCGCACACGAAGTACAATTTATTACGGAATCTTTCTGTCTGAAACTTGGAAGGCCTGTCAAGTTTCAACGGGAAAATCTTGGTTGAACATCGATCGTGTGCCAAAATCTGATACATCGAAAAGCCTCAATTTTAAAGTGACAGGAATCTTTCGTTACGTATATAAAACTTCCTAAAGCCGACCGCATTGAATTGATACAGCTCCAAATATGAAGCTTCAGTCAATCATTTCTTTTCCAGCTCACAACATCCAATTATTTTAGATTCGAGCCTGACCTAGCCTAGAAGAGAAATTCTATACAGAGCGTTTCTTACGAATGTTAAGAAAAAACTTAATTCATCATTTTTTCATGTTCTTCTGTGAAAATGTGATACTCGCAATACGAACATTCGCTACCGAATATTTGTGAAAAAATTCAATAGTACAATGACCGCGTACTCTACTGAAAGGATCACCCAAAAAATTCTACTTCTCCTCCACCAGATGGAAGAGGGTTGCTATGTCAAAGACGCATAAACTTTGATGGCAACGATAACTAGCCACGTTTTCTAATAATCGCTCAATTGTAAAAATAAATCTAATCCCAAGGTTGATATATAAGGTTTGTTCGTAGAGTGGTTCACAACGGTTGTGAACTGTACAGAGCAAGCGCAATTCTATTTTAGAGGGACGAAAATCCATTTGCGCTTGCTCTGTACAGTTCACAACCGTTGTGAACCACTCTACGAACAAGCCTATAGATTATTATGAATTTCAATATTTTCAAATACGTTTGAACGTATTTAAAGAAGAAGAGTATATACAGGGTGAGTCTTTGACTCTTACAAATACTCTAACAGTAGATTCTTGAGGTCAAAAGGAACACTTTTTTCATCAACCGTATTTTCCGATTCCGCCCTGATAAGAAGATATAGCCATTTTGAGTTTTCATAATGAGCTATGCCACCCCTGGAGAAACAAAATTTTCTTCAGAATAACAAGCTAAATCTATGACACTAGACATCTGTGGATCTTTTGAATAGAGTTGTATTCAGCCAAAGGACCCAATTTTTCGAATAGTGCAGATATTTTTACTTTTTGAACATCAAATTACTCGAAAACGGCGCATTATAGTGAGTACGAGTACGAGGAATATAAAATTAGTTTCAAGTGTTTTCAATAGATAGAACTAAAAGTAGTGTTTCTTTCTGGTTTTTCAACAGCTTGTTAACTGAGCCGATTCGGAAAAAATGGTGAAGTAAAAAAGAGTTTCTTTTGACCTCAAGAATCTTCTGTTAAAATATTTGTACGAGTCAAAGGCCCTCCCTATACAAAAGGCACTTCAAGTCTTGAAGATTGTAAATTGTTGTTTTTGTATCCCGTATGAACATATTCGAAAATAATTTTTTTTAACCCCACATATGAGTTCACTCCGCGATTATAAAATTTCTTTGAAATGACCTCGAAACTTCAAGGTCAAATTAATTATCTCAATCCGATGTCCACCTGAGGTCTAAAAAAATTTTATCCGAAACATTTAAAGAGTTATTTTAGTGAATCTTCTAAAATGGGTCACCATAAATTAAAAAGTTTATACAGTATATTGATAAGACGTCTTGTTGGAATAGCATATCGAAAGTTTTCATCAGAGGAAGAAAACTGAGAGAAAATGATGAGATAAAAGTTATATACAATTAACAGGAGCAGTTTTCTGAAAAAGTGCTGCCTTGTTGCCAACCAAATAACAGGGAAAAACACAAATGTATGAATTCGCTATTCAGGATAAAATTACTGAATAAATTGAAAAAATGTGCTAGGTTAACTTTCTTCTTATTTCCTTTTGTACCGAAACCTCCCAAGGACTTTCGGAAAATTTCGAACTCAGTACAAATGAGCTTCCAATGATAAGTCCTTTTTCAAAAATTGCTAGGCCTATATTCAATACAGTTTGTGAAATATCTTTAGAGCCGTATGAAATAAAAAAAGATCCAACGACACAAAGCTGCACAAACCTAGAAACAATTCAGCACAAAAAAAAATCGGAAATCAAAATATTCTGGACCAGCTTGACGCACATCCGACCTAGACCATACATGAACCACTCTTCTGGAGAAAGTTCGTTGTAGAACGAAATTAGTGAGGCTTCGGATAACCAGATTTCTGTATCACGATATAGCCATCGTAATACATTCGAGATTCAATTACCCGGGAACAAACAAGAAACAGTCGACACTAAGGAATATATCCGCTCGGAGAAGAGATTATCGGGCTCACGTTGCAGAGTCCACCCAGGAGTCCGATAAGAATGGAACCGAATTAAGGGGCTTCCTTCGTTGATCTACAAGTTGACTGGAAGATTGGACTGCGTAATTTCTATCAAGATCTTGACATGGCATCTTTACTGCTGAATTAGGGTTTGTAGCGTTTACATCCTTGAATTCAAACATTTTTTTCTTCATTTTGAAATACACTTAATATTACCCAATGAATACACTTCTTTTATACGTTTAAATGTGGTAGGGAATGTTGACTAGATGCTATAGTCAAGAATTATTGATATCCCCTTGGCCTTGAAAGTCCAGACGCACCTTAATATCTCGTCACAGAAGATATTCAATAATTTCTGTAGTTTCAATCAAAGAACTGGAATAACAGATATATAATCTATAAAAATATTTGAAAACAAGAAATATTGAAATTCTGAGCATATTATTCGGCATTCAAAATTGATGCAATTATGTTTTCAATTTTTGAGATTAAACTCAAATTATCTGCTGTCAGTGCATAGATTCACAATAATTGGTCTGTCGATCGCTGTTTATTCACAATACCAACCTGAATTCCGCAACACAAAATCTGAACTTATGGGCTACTACCAACTTAAATTCGATTTTCCATAGCCACCCGAGATGTCAATCATTCTTGAATGGACTATACCTTAATTCGACCACATGTTTATTCCACCTATAATCAACGTATATCATCGAACTCGTTACCATTGCCACCAATAAGAAACGAGTCCTTATCGTGCTTTCAATAATAATAAATCCATATTACATCCATTATAGAACACATTAATAAGTGTTGATTTTCATTGAAACATAACGCGTTTCGCTGCATTGTAGCTTCTTGAGATGCGTATTTGACCAATTGGTATTAGATTATTTCAAAAGTAAGTTTTGAAATGAAGAGGTACAAATAATTTTTTCTAATTTTGCCATCTGAAGTAAGACTTTTTGAATCTCATTGTTTTGAAACGTTTAAGTTTTAGCAGCCAGTTACGTAACTCCCTCATTGCGTAGATAGTGAAAACATCCTTTTTTTTTGACGATTTTCATCGAGTGATAAGACGAAAAATTTTGGAACAGCCTGTATATCAGAAATGAAATCATGTTTTTTCTACACGAAACTAAAAGTGCCCATAGACGCAACGGCGAACTACAGTCCAGGACTAGAGATGCGTAGATCTCAGTGCAACTGCACTACAGTTTTTTGGAGTTTCAATTCAAATTGACAGTCCTGGACTGCAGGTCGCCGGTGCGTGTAAGGGCACTTTTATCCTCAGGAATTTCGTGTTTTTATTTAAAAATTTCAGCTTCCTAAAATATTAAATGTCTTATCCATGCCTATTTCATTGGATTCTCACTCTCCCGAGCTCGAGACCCACTAAAAACCCTTAACTGCTTCTTGAATATTGGTTCCAGGCAATTGCCTATAAACCGTTTATCTGTTAGTCGGTTTTCGTCTCGCACATTATCGTGCTGGGATTTATGTGTTTATCCTCTGTTGGATAACACTTTATTGGATTTTTCAATAAGTTTCTCTTCTTATTTTAATATCTTTTTAATTGATCTCTTGGTCTCCTTCGGTAAATTCGCATTCTCCTTTTGCCTTCCTCTGTGTCGTAGTCCATATGGCTTAGCTTCGTATACGAAGAAAGGGTTATAGGAATGTTCTGAAAATTTCGGTACTACCGTTAACGCTTCTGATATAACTAAAATATTTTCAATCTTTCGACGTTGCCGCTTATACAAAACAATACTACTAATTTCATTATTTCAAATGAGAAACCTTTTTCATTTTAAATTTGTTCGCTCCTCTATCTCCATCTGAGTATTTTTGTCTTCCACTTCCTTATCCCTATTTCAAATACTTTCGGAGATATTAACGGTTATCTACAGGAGCCAAAAACTTGGATACAATGCAATTTGCATGAAAAGGACATATATATTTCGAAAATGGATCCTGAGGAGGAGTTTTGTTTAGAAAAAACTTGGTTTATGATATACATGCTGTTTCAAAATTCTTCATTCCGAGTCATTCACTTGACAGGAGAAGACGTGCTACAGCGCTCCTAGTGCTATAAAAGAGAAAGCGGACGAGAAAGTCGAAGTGTCACAGTGCCGTAAAAGAGAAAGCGGAGGTGAAAGTGCCCACTAACCAAGCTACGGAATATTTGATTCCGTCTGTGAAGTTTTTGTTGGTTCTATATTTGTTATCGGAATTTTAATTCGTTAAAAGTTTCAAAGTTGGTGTTCATCCTAAGTGTCCAGAGAATTTTCTCGTTGGTACTGCAGAAAACATCAGGTGAGCTTATTTTTCGTATCTTTCTTTCTGATTTTTCTCATAGCGTAGAGAATTTTTGATGAGCCGTTTTGTTTTTATGCATGAGATACATTTTTCTTTTGTCTTGAAAAATTTTATTTCCAATTTCTTTGAGTAGCGAAGTAATTATTAATTAGATTCTAAAATGTCTGACCATTCGGACTGCGATTCCGAAATGGAAGACGACGCGCCAGAAATCGCTAATGTCGTGTCCGAACACGATATTTTGAGAGAGGAGAACGCAAGTTTGAAAGCGAGGGTGAATGAGTTAGATAGATGCGTATCTAGCTTAGTTGCTGAGATTAAAAATCTCAGGGAGAGGCTCGAGTTGCAGGAGGGAAATAAGGAAAGTCCTTACTCCAAGGCACTCAAGAAGAACATTATTTTGAAAAATGTCCAAGAAGTGAACTTACCGGTTCAAAAACAGAAGATGGAGGTGGTCAAAACCCCTCAAACCAAAATTTCCCCACCCACCAAAAGAGTGAGAAAGGATAGCTCCTCGTCAAATGAAGAATCAAACAAGAAAAGAGTCTTGGGAACCCCAGCCCAAGAGAAAACCACTCCAGTGGAGAGAAAAGAAAAAATCCCCCCAGTTACCCTGAGAGGTACGTCCGAATGGACGTCAATTTCCAACGCGTTAATGCGAAACGGAATAAATTACAGCAGAGCGACTACTGTGAAGGACGGAATTAGGGTCGTTCCACAAACCGCGGAAGACCACAGAAGAATGACGGACTTCCTTCATAAAATAAATAGAGAGTTTTACACTCTTCAACGGGAGGAAGAAAAGAAAATCTATGCGGTAGTGAGATATCTACCGCTGGATGCAGATATCCCGACGATCCTTGACGACCTCAAGGATCAAGGGATCGTCGATGCTGAGGTCATAAGAATGACCTCAAATATAACTAAGAGGCCGATGCCCTTATTGCTGGTTAAAACCCAGAATAAGGGTATCTACGAGGTGAGAAGGCTCTACAACATGAACTGTGTTGTTGAACCTAAGAGAAGGACGACCGGGCCTGGACAATGTTATCGCTGTCAGCGATATGGACATGCCCAAAGTAAGTGCACTTTTCCATGGAGGTGCGTGAAATGCTCTGGTAATCACAGCTCCAAGGAGTGTACGCTTACCAGGGAGAACGAGGAGCGAAATGCCTCTTGTGTTCTCTGTGGAGAGCAAGGACATCCAGCCAGCTACAAAGGATGTAGCGAATGGAAATTGGTCACTAAAAAGACCAAGAGATCGCCAAGATCGAACCAGACCAGCTCGAGGCCAACACAAAATATACCGAGGCCATCCCCAAACCCTTCGGAAGTAAAGAAACCCCAGGAAACTGCAACCAAAGCAGTCAAAGAGACGAAGAAACCAGAGAAAAAGACGGAAAAGGCAAAAACCGTCAAAAAAGCCGAAACCAGAAAAGGAATTTCTGGAATCACTGAGGAACTGGATAAGTTCACGAAAAACCTCCTCAGCACGATGATGCAGAATCTGGAGAAAGAGATTGAGAAGAAGATGCAGCAAATTATTAAAAATATTTAATGGCTGACACGACGATAAAGAACAATCTCATAATCGTCTCTTGGAACGTCGAAGGATTGAGAGCCCGCAGATCAGAATTCGAAGAACTGATCGAAGAGAAGAGACCGGATGTCATAGCTCTCCAAGAAACGAGACTTAACCCCAACGTTCGGATAGCATTTCCCAATTACGATATTTACAGAAATGATAGACCTAACAGCACAGGTGGCGTTGCTATACTGGCTAGAAGGAATATGGATCACCATTTCGACCAAATATTCAATGGACAAGAAGTAGAAGCAATATCGATTATTGTGAATACTAATCGAGGGCAAGTGAAGATTATTTCGACTTATAAATCACCGGATAAGGACATGCTGGAAGAGGATCTAAAAATGCTACTAGAAGGAAGACACCCTAAAATCATAATTGGTGATCTTAACTGCAAATCGCAGGAATGGAATAGTAGAGTGGAAAATACCAACGGGAGAAGACTGAAGATTTATGCTGAAAAACTTGATGCAGTTGTAATAGGACCTGATATACCTACCTACATACCAAGAGTAAATGGACTACCTGATGTACTGGACATTGTCGTTATGAAAGACATCACTGAAGAAATCAGCATTGATACAATAGAAGACGGAACTTCAGACCACAATCCCATAGAATTCATAGTGGGACATGGCCCAAGAAACGAAGAAGAGACACAAACCAAGGATCGCACAGACTGGGAGAAATATAAGAATTTACTTCAGGAGAAAATCACGGAAATTCCCCAAATAAACACCCGGGATGAATTAGATGAAGCAGTTGAAAAATTGGAAAATCAAATAAAAGAAGCCTATGAAGAAAGCACCAAGAGAATAAGGAAACCAATTCCGAAACATTCACACGGAGATACGCCAAGGGATATAAAGGAACTTATAAAAAAGAACAGAAGACTCAGAAAAATCTACAGAACAACAAAAAGAGAAGAAGACAAGAAGAAACTGAATAAGCATAGCCAGATATTGAAAAATGCTTTAACAGAACTACGTAATAGCAGATGGCACCAGAGATTAAGGGAACTGAATACAATAGATCACTCGGCTTGGAAAATGCAAAAACGCTTACGACGAGAACGGACAGTTATACCTCCACTGCATGGAGCAAACGGAATGATATATACGAGACTTGAGAAAGCCGAAGCACTGGCCGACTCAATTGAGAGAGAAGCCAGAATAAATTACAGAAATGATGATGACAATGAAGATCTAGAAGAAGAAGTGGAGGCAAACGAAGAACTGATGATGGAACCACCGGAAACCGAAACCATTCCAAAACCGGCTTCACCAACAGAAATCAAAGAGATCATAATGAAATTGAAAAACAGGAAAGCGCCGGGAGAAGATAAGATAACGAATTATATGTTGAAGAAATTGCCTAGAAAAGGAATAGCAGCCTTGACGAATATAACAAACGGAGTGATGAGGACCGAATACTATCCAAAGAGATGGAAAACTGCAGAAATGATAGTTTTCAACAAGCCTGGAAAGGAACGGAAATTTCCTCAAAATTACAGACCAATCAGCCTACTATCAGCACTAGGAAAAGTCGTCGAGAGGGTTATCGCCAAAAGGCTGAATGAGGAAACAGAAATGTTGAAGATAATCCCACCCGAACAATTTGGATTTCGACGAGAACACTCGACTGAACTCCAATTACTACGGCTCATAGAATACGTCACCGAAGGAATGCAGACAAAACAGGCCACAGGATTAGTTCTGATGGATATCGAGAGAGCTTTTGATAGAGTATGGCACGAAGGCCTTATCTACAAGATGAAAAAAGCAGGATATTCGACCAAACTATGCAAGATTATAAGGAACTATCTGAGGAATAGGAACTTTTATGTGAAGATAGATGGAGCAACCTCTCAAACCAGACAATTGGAAGCGGGAGTGCCTCAAGGATCGGTACTTGGACCTCTACTTTACGTAATATACGTTTATGATATCCCGAAGAATGCTAGGAATATGCTCACCTTGTACGCAGATGACACAGGAATAGCGTTCAGACATCGACGCCCAGAGATCATACACCGGAGACTGCAGGAAGCCATAGATGAATTACTCAAATGGTGCATCAAATGGAAAATCCAAATCAATGGAAGAAAGACTCAAGCAATATTACTGCAAAAGAGAAGATTGAGGATGGAAGAAAACCTTGAAGTTGATGGACAAGAGGTTGAATGGAAAAATGAAGCAACATACCTAGGAGTGACGCTTGACAGAGGACTTACATGGAAAAACCACATCAAATGTGCTGTTGATAAAACAAAAGCCGCAATGAGTAAACTTTATCCACTCATAGGCAGAAGAAGTCATATGAATAAGAACATCAAGTTGACGATGATTAAAACTATTGCGCGACCACAACTCACATATGGATCGGCGGCATGGGGCTTCGCAGCCAAGACCCACATCAAGAGAATACAGGCCACTGAGAATAAACTCCTTAGAATGGCGATGGACGTACCCTGGTTTGTTAGGAACAAACAAATCTACAAGGACTTGGAATGGGAACCAGTTACAGAATTTATGAAGAGAAAGGCGGAAAGGATATTCGACAAAGCCAAACAACATCCAAATGAGGAACTACGAAGATTAGTCGACTACGATCCAACAGAAGAAGCTAGAAGGTCAAGAACCTACCACCGAAGACCGAGAGATCAGTTAAGGATTCAAATGTAACCAAAGAAGAGCTTAACCTATAAAAGCTATAGGCAGCATACAAATATCAACACGACTACGATCGTGTGAGAGTCCAGAAACCATAAGAGTCAACTGGTTAATAGGCAAAATGCCCGGAACCTATGAAGAAGCAGTTAAGGGTTTTTAGTGGGTCTCGAGCTCAGAGAGTGAGAATCCCCACACTGTTCCCCCTCAGGAGAGGGTGTGTTCGTCTGTTTGCAGATTTTCCCCCTGCTACACCAAAAAAAAAAAAAAAAAAAAAAAAAAAAAAAATTCTTCGTCTTGTCGCTCGATATAGAAACGGCAAAAACATACTTTTTTCAAATGGAACACCATACTTCTTATGAGATATTCTCCTAGAAAATCAAAATACGCATCTAATGATGTATTATGGTCCTAAATTGAAACCTCATGATTTCGAAACTAAAGTGAAATTTCTGCCACGTTAATTAATTTCGTTAGATTCTAAAATAGTTGAAAACTAGACAGAAGGTGTTTTATCATTCATACAAGAAATTGTGTTTATAAGATAAAATTAGCAAGACATTCTGAAAACCCTGACTTTCATAGAAATTTGACTTTATTTCCGAAACCATGAGGCTTTAGTGATACGTTATTAGATGTGTGTTGTGATTGTCTCTGAAAATATCAAATTAAAAGTAGGGTGTTCCATTTGAAAAAATCTTTTTGCGTTTTTTTTTATCGTGTGAAAATACGAAGAATTTTGTTACATTGGATCCATGTTTTTGCCAGTTTTTCGTGGAAAATCTTCAATATCTTCGAAAGTATCAGAAATAGTGATAGAGGGAAGTACTAGAGAAGAATACCGAAATCGGAATAGAGAAACGAAAAAGTTACAATAAATAGGGTGTCCCATTTGAAATAACGAAATTTGTAGTATATTTCGTATAAGCGGCAACGTCGCAATATTGAAATCCACTTAGTACCCAAATTTTCAGAACAATCTTATGGTCCGTTTTCCGTGAACGTCTAATAGGCCACCCACCGTGCGAAACGCTGTATACGTGTGTACCATGGTTTCAAACAGAACCAATAAGGTCAATAGAATATGGTGCTTGAAATAATTAATTCATCGATGAATTTCAAATTCATACATGATTCACTTCATTAGGAAATAGGGGTAGAATATTATTCTGGTGGTGTTCAATAAGGATTACCCTTAACTGACGCTGTTTGATTTACGTTTTAATGATATATCGATAACGTAAAGCACATAGAGAGTGTTGAATATTTAAATCGTAATTGATCGAAATTTCCTCGTACCATTGTGACATTAGCTTCACTTTATCAATAGAATATAAGGTATGCTGTGGAAAGGCCCATTTAAGAAAGTTTTTCCACAAGCGTGCGCGTTTAACCTTTTTCCCGCACGCATTTGCGTTCGGGAACGGATCAATTCATTACATATGAATTAATCAAATGAGATATGATATGTTTCGTGAAATGAATATATTTATTACAAATATTATTTCAAGCGCTTTTAGAAAAAATATTGTTCCTAACTCTTGCGGAAAGTGTCTTGCCCGCACTCAACTGCTCACCCGAACTCCGCTTCGCATCGTTCGGGCAACGGCATTTTCGTGCAGGCAAGTATCACTTTCCGCACTTGATAGGAAAATAATTATTTTCATCATTTATTTCTGACAAACACTTTCAACATAAAATTTAATGAATCTGCATTCATAGTGTAGGGTGGGCAAAATTCGTTGTATACTGAGGAGATCTCATGAACTATAGCAGCTAGAAGAAAACGAATGACACATACTTAGCTCTTTTTTCCTGACTTATTTAAATCTGCAAACATAACCGGCCTATCGTTGCTAGATTCTCAGTTATAAACAAAAATTGAGATTTTGTCGATTTCGAAAAGTACTCATAACCTTTCTGTCTCTGAAGTTACAGATCTGAAACTTGAACCTTCTTAGGTTCTTTCATATGTAGAATCTACTGACAAAAGTTTTTTTTTCCAATTTAAAAATAACAAATTCAATAAGTTTGCATTTAAAAAAACATAAGTTCCACTAACGAAAAAACATTTACAGCTCGTCAGTGGATTCTGCGTAAAAAAGTGTCTGCAGAAGGTTCAAGTTTCACATCCGTAATTGCAAAGAAAAAAGTTAGGAGAACTTTTCGAAATCGTGAAAATCTCATTTTTTACTAATAACTCAAAAACCAAGAACCGTAGGAGGCTAGGGTTTTCACCATTCTTTGTTTCTCTGAAAAAGAGATAGGGAATTTGTCATCCGTTTTCTTCTAGCTCTTATAGTTCTCAAGATCCCATCAGTACACAACGAATTTTACCCACCCTGTACACAAAACTACACTACTATACATTGCAACTGCACTACGTTACACTGGGACCATCCGTGCAGTTGGGAGCTTAATGCTCTGACCAGAATAGAGTGATCTGACCATGTTTTGTCATGTTTGAAAATATTGATGAAATATTAGATAATATTACATCCTGCATCAAATATTGAGGAAACAATAATCTAGCCGCTCTTTGCCTAAATTTAAATTGTAAATATTCACTTAACGTGTCTGTCTTCTCACTATTGTCTCTAATATCATATTTGTGCTGTTTAATTCTACTCTGTAAATGTTGTCTGGTTTGCTATATGATATATTTGATATATCTTATCACAGTCTAGACAAGGAATCCCGTTTATCACGCATGATCTAAGTTCTTTATCAATAGGATCTTTAATTTTACTATACAATGAAGCAACAGTTTTCATGTTATAAAAAACTAATTCGTTATTTTCTCTTTTAAGTGTTCTTTTAATCTTTTGTGAAAGCTCTGGGATGTAAGGAACCTTGAAATATGATTTGGAAGGTTTGGCTGTGTTGCCTTTATTGTTTTTCATTTGATAAAGAACTTAGATCAGGCGTGACCCAATAAACACAGATACGTGGAAGTAACTTTGAGTTCTTCTAGTAACGCTACGTTGAGAAACCGGCAAAATGTCGTTAGGAAATACGTTTCGTTCTAGTGTTACAGTAACGTAGTGGACAATGTTTTCGGAATGGAAATTCTACAAGAATATAACGTTGCCATTCGATTGTAGTAACGTTGCTACAATACTAAATTTAAATGTTGATTCTAAAATAAATAAATATTTATTTACATTTTTGCCCACCACCCACTGGTCTTGTGATTGTTCATTGTTCCCATTAGCCAACATTATATCTCTTTTCACACTAGCTCCATCAAGACAACCGCAAACATCCATCACTGCCGTGATTCGAACTTGCTACCTCTGGCGCCCTACCCTACATCGCTGCCAACGAGACCGCTGCACCCTATAGTTTTTGTTGTAGTAGTAGTGAATATTCCATTAGCTTAAAGCTACAAAGTTCATAACATCATATTTACAATATACGTACATCAACAGTCATCCGATCAATATTTATTCTTAATATTACCATTACCAATCTCTTGAATTGATTCAAATTAGAAGCAGATCTCATAACTAATGGTAACTGGTAGAATATACTCAATCTATTTCAAAAAAGTGATCGGTTTTGCTCTTACAATGCCACATACAGGCTACTCATTCTTTTTATTACTACTTGGCACGACAAGAAAACGTTTCATAATAGTGGATACAGGAAGGGAATGTTCGTTACTTTTAATAGAATATACCTACTTTGAGAAAACACCACAGATCCACGTTTCATATTCGTGACTACAGTAACGAGTTGTTGAATGATTTCGTATACAACGTTGATGTAATGTTATTTATTTCCTATTGAATATACGTTGAGGAAGTACGCTAAAGAAACTTTACATATTGGTGACTACAGTAACGAGTTGTTGAATGATTTCGTATACAACGTTGATGTAATGTTATTTATTTCCTATTGAATATACGTTGAGGAAGTACGCTAAAGAAACGTTACATATTTGTGACTACAGTAACGAGTTGTTGAATGGTATCGTATTAAACGTAAATTTAATGTTTCTCACTTTCTATTGAATACACGTTGAGGGTGTACTGATATAACAACGTTACATGTTAGTGGATTCAGTAACCAGCTTAATCATAAACGTTGATTATATGTGAAATCAACGTATGGTGGAATTTAGGTTTCGAAATAACGTTACAAAATTCAACGAGTAACCTTGAATCAACGCCCCCCACCACATATAAACGTATAATACACGTGTGTGTGTTTATTGGGGATATACGGGATTCCTTATCTAGACTGTGATAAGATAACTGTAGGCCAAACCAAACAACATTTACAGAGTAGAATTAAATAGCACAAATATAATATTAGAGACTTTAAGAATAGTGAGAAGACAGCTTTGTGTTCCCATTATTGAACACAAATATAATAAGAGTTTTTCGGTGTTTGTCCTTGTTCCCACTAAAAGATTGGGAGGACACAATAATCATAGTTTACAGTCTCTGAATAAAATTAAAAACTTCTGGGGAAGTTTCATTATAATTTTTTCATTGTGCTCGATTACAAAGGTTCATTATTGGAAATAACGAACTAAAAGAATGTCTAACGAAGGAAAATTACTCACGCAAACCTACGAATAATGGGACTCGCTGATGTGGATTTAATTGGGCTTGATGTTTTTCATGGACATTATTTACGCGGAGAACTCAGTGAAATTCCAAAAATTCACAAATCTTCCATCGAAAATAATAATATTCAATCGAGTAAATTGGATAAAAAAATCTCCGATAATTTAGTTCTTTCGTTCATCAGTAAGGTATAATATATGAGGTTGATGAAACAATTTACCTATGGAAGGTTGCTTGATAAAGCCCATAAGTGTACAAGAGCACGCGACTATCAGCAATACATATGGCTTCAATTTTCCTTCTATGTTCATGAAAACTCTAAACTAGGTACAAGAATGAAATAGCGCTCAACACGGTATCGTTTGCGTGTCGGTGGTGTTTTGTTGGGACTAGCCGTTTGTAACCTTGGGTATGAGTGATCGTTTCACCCCTAGTTAATATTTTAAATCATGCAATGTGGTTTGAAGCGAATCCTCAAAATAATTTCATTTCGAGGAAAATATTCTGAGGGAGCATAATTTTTTGAGGTTCATTTTGTTTCGTCGAATGTTCCACAGAGATGCAGTGACCAACACTTCCAGCCCAAACTGCCATGGACAGCCTCACGTCCATGGATAATTGAATCGACAACTTGAACAGCAATTATTCACACAATAGATTATAGCTATTAATGTAATTAGATATACAAGGCTGAACGACTTCGATCGATGGCTGTTGAGTGTAGTCAATAAATGACACTTATGACAGTTATTATAATTATTCTTTAAAAATTTGGCCTCATACCTCGGTGAGATAAAATCTCAGACCGAGATTTGTCTGAAGATTCCTGTAGACAGTGTAGACTCTTCGAACACTTACGCGTCAAGATCTTCAGGGAGTTAGAAATAGTATACCGGTTTGAAATATTGACAAGAGACTTTGAATATCGAGTGAAGTTTTGAGTGTTAATATGATATACTCACGACTGAAGAGTTTCCACAATGTAGAGGGATACACTTCTCAAACATTTGTATAAAAAAGTTATAATACTCAAAGGCTTTATTCAAAAAGTAACTCATGCTAACGATAATGCAACAGAGTTTTCTGTTCTCGGACGAAGATCACTTTCACCTTGAAGGACTCGTCAATAAACAGAATAGCCGTTATAGGAGCCTTCTCGCAAGCATCAAAGGCCACTACATTCGCAGAAAGTGGCAGCTATTTCAGCTAAAGGACTCGGTGGTCCTCATCTCTTCAAAGGATTCTGGAGGTCATGCAGTAACAGTTAACACAGACCGACATGTGAAAATGCTCCAAGAGTTTGTGAGGCCAATTCTTGCTTGGCTGCAAGAGTACAATTGCAAGATGGCACAACCTGCCACATATCTAATGCCAGAATAGGTGTCATACAGGAGATGACAGTCAGTCATCTGAAATAGACGGAACATCGAGTGGCCTCCACGAAGACGAAGAATTTTTTTGTGGGGATTTCACAACTATAAAGTCTACTTTGCCTTAAAAGCAAACATGCGATCGGAAATGGGGGCTATATCAACAGCAACGTGCTGGCGGGTTGCATTAGTGTTAGATTAAGTTGAATGAACTCTTTAAGCATTATCACTTTTTTTCTATATTGGTTTCAAAAGGTAACTCTATACTGGCCCACCCTGTACCTGTACCTCCTGTACTCAATGGAATTTGTGTGTTGATATGTGAAGAACGATGTACACGACCACAAAATTTCATCGAAATCAGCCCAGCCGTTCAGGGGGAATTCAGGAAAATTCTCAAATTGAAGTGCAACGCCACGTATGAAGCATAGTTGTGGATCTAAAATACACAAAATATTTCCTTCAGATTGTGCAAAATGTTTGAGTTAAAAAGACAGTGTCGATAATTGGGAAGTTCTGCTATAACTTGGCAGCTTAGAAGCACATATTCTGTGTATTCTGTGAGCTAGCTACAAAGTTAGGTTATCTTATAACCTTTGAACTCAAGACAGATTATACAATTTTCAGAAAATGAATTTTTGAACCACGACACTTGTTTCGGTATCACAATAGCATCTTCAGTTGTGGAAGGTAGACTTTTTACCCACCTGAAGATGCTATTGTGATAGCAAAACACGTGTCGTGATTTGAAAATTCATTTTGTGAAAGTCGTATAATATGTCAATAGTTCAATTAGGGATATTCATCAAGTATCGGCCACATAACTCTTGTTCAATGTACCGAATCTTTGAATTGAAGGAAGATTTTTTCGATTATTTGAGTTTTGTCAGATTTTATAGGGAATGGAAGTAGGACTATTGCCTATATTTATTCATCTATTTAAACAGGAACCCCAACAGGATATAAAATTAAAAGCTTCGTTAAAGAGTGATAAAACACATGCTTCGCTTCCACTGAAGGTCTCCAAAAATGAAGTATTGTATTTCTGATAGGTATTGGAAATTTTGCGATTTTTGATCTCAACATAAAATTCAGCTGTGGAAGAATCATTTAAACGAAGAAGTTTGACACAACCATTATCAAACTTCAACTGTCATTTTATTAACCTATTTGTCAACAATTCAATGAAGGTGTAGAATACTATGAGAAGTTGTTAACTTCTTATGAATATTCGCTCAAAAATTGAACTCATTGCCTAATAATAATAAGTCACCGACAAAAACTTTTGTAGAAGGTCCTGATTACTCTAAGGAAAAACAATGTTGAAAATAAATTATTTTATTGTAGGTTAGGTTAGATTAGTTTAGGTTAGGTTAGGTATTCATCTCATAATATTATTTTCCGCAAATCGCTAGAAAATTTTGGAATTTCACCGTTTCGAACCTGGCACTGTACATTTTGTCGTTCTGGCTAGGTAGGCTATAATAGCCTACGGCAGCGAATTTTTACAGACGTCTAATTTCCGAAAACGAACTTTGCCAAATGTTAGGCTTTTCCTTGGTTAACAATGTATACTATGTATAATTGATCGCCTTCAATGGACGAGATCAGAAAGATTTGCTTATCTTATACATACTTGGAAAAACTCTCTCATTGAATACGTTTTTCCATTTTCATTTATGCTTTTCGCTTGCCCTCATTTTGAAGATTTGTAGGTTTTCAAATCTAATTGACATGATTTAAACGTAAAAATCATTATGAAATTGTTTGGGATTTTTTTCGTGGTCTGTGCTCAATATTTATGGCTCCATCCCAAAACAACTATAGAGATGTCAAAGATAGTTTTTATGAAGAAGATATAACAAAGGAGGTTCAACAGGAAATCGTAAGTACTCGAGTCACTTCGGTATCGCCACACTCCACGTCACAGTGGCGCGCATTGGTGTAGTTCACATTAAATTAGACGGTGTCGTGCAATGAATTCAAATAATTTCATCTCATCTATTATCTCAGCTAACTCGTGAATGTATTTTCGATACTTCCAACGACGAGATCCTTAGACACCCCCACGCAGTTTACACACCAACCAATGGCTAGGATTTTTTAGAACCCTCTGAAATGTATAATGGCAGTTTTCACGGGATATTGCAGGTTCTTAACTCACTTGAACAAAATCAAGAACGTCAATGAAATACTCTGCAGGCTTTGCCTAGGGAAGGACGGAACCATTGAGCATATCTTCTGTGAATACCGGGCGGTAGACAGGGTCACACTTGGAATATTTGATTTTTGTACGTTTGATGCACAGGAACTGAAGAACCATTCACCCTCTGACATAATCTTTTTCCAATAAAATTGGGCTGGAGGGAGAACTTCAGGTCTCTGAGCCCTGAGTTTATGTGCCACAAAAGACCGCTTTGGTCACGGTAGCAGTCTGGTGGATCCGACCAACAAGCACAACAATATGTTTCTGTAGTTATCATTATTGGGAGCTACTACATTGGGACTGCTCATAAATGTCATATAAAATCTTTGAATCAACACCAGAACACTTGAGAAATTGATGCTTTGCATCATAAAACCATAGATGAAATGAAATAAACTAGAAACAGCACCCACATAATGTCAGAACCCACCTTGAAAACGCAATACAAATTTTGTCCCATATCACTGCAAATCACTGCCGGCACAATTCCAAGAATTGTAAATTGTTCAAGGCAATTGAATAGGATAAATATAAAAAAACTTTCTTGATTTTTCGAGTATATATAAAGATAGCAAGCATTTCCGTACTCGTCCATTAAATTTAATACCTACGTTTTCTCAATCAAAGCCTCCTGTGGGTGGCCCCTGTCCTCGTACTCTCAGATGAATTTCAATCATTTGTCTGAAAAAGTTGACACCCTAGAATTCTTTTATTTGAAAACTTTGCAGTATGTTAACGTAGTGTCATTTTCGTTAGAAATTCCATCTAAAAAAATTTCACAGCCAGCTGCTCATCTACTTCCGCACAATTAAGAGAGATTCCTAGAATGGATTTTTATTGGAAACGGAGCCTGCATCCTACGGACAGAAAACTATACTCCATTCACTTTTATTTTAGCACTCGGTTGGCCATGGAAATTTGACACATTTCACTCTGTATAGTACGAAAATGTGGGGTTATGAGGCTTGTCAAAACATTTTTGGGTTTTAAATCAACGCTATGTACGCTATGTTACGTTCTACGTAAAAGTTCCTGATATTACGTATTTTATCACAATGTCGAATCTCTTCGGAAAATATGTGACGAACATAATTGAAGTTCATACAAACTGATTGGAGGCATACCAAATCCAGTTATTTGCATGGAAAATACAAGAGATCAGTATAATATCATAATATGCACTACATAGCTTGAGGAGAGTTCATGTTCGTTATCTTCTTTGACTAAAGTTTGAATACGATACATCAGTTGTAGATTTCAAGAATATTGAACCGGAGATGAAATGTTTATGATGCAGTGGTTGGGAATGGGTATCTCCCGAAGGAATTAACAGATAATTACAAGAATGTTAAATTATTCAACAAAAATCATTTTGCATCAATATGAGTAAAAGGAATTAAAGGAAGTTTCAAGTCAAGAAGTCACCTTTGAACAAAAATTTCACATGAATAAACAATTAACAGGACAACTGGCATGTATTTGGGGCTGTTCATCTTAATACATTGATATAATAATAATAATAATTAGGTATTTATTGGTACCTTAAGACATTTACAATGTATAGGACAAGTCAAATGAAAAATAGAAACAATTTTCGGGAACTTATTCTACGATGACATTCATCGAAAATCCTGTAGTAAACTTTTTGTGATCCACTTCATTCACAATCTTTCTGATTGTGGAAATATTCAGCTGAAATATAAGTCGTTTAGATTCAGATGAAACATTATATAAATTCTCTTACATTGAATATGTTCGCTACCGTCTGACGTAATGTGGCTTTTAGAATATCAGGGTATAACCACAGTATAGACACATTTTGTCTATACTGTGGTATAACTATTTGAATGAGCGGAACTGAATTTTAAATAGCACTTCCTGAAACCCTGTCTCTTTTTTCAATCACTTTCGGCATTTTGGTAATAAAAATTGATATAAGTTGTGGCAACGGCGTTATGATATTAACGACATTTCATGAGTGCCATCCTTACTCCGTTCTAGTTACAAAAACTTGAGAAAATTATTTCATGGCCAACCGACTGCTAAAATTTATGTGAATGGAGTATAGAATCCCGGTTTTGTTTACAAACCTGTTTTCTACAAGATTTTGTTCACAAACTATCGGAAATCTCCAAAACAAATATAAAATATTTTGCTAATGCCCCTTCGGTATTACACGCCACTGATAGAAGCTTAGTCAATTGTTTTACTTCATTCCACAGTAGACCAAAAATTTGAGAAATAGAAATTTCCACCATTGAATTTTTTTAAGACAATTTCGGTGCACTGTATAATTCAAAAATGTTTTACGAACTAATTTTCGAGAACTGTTCAACCATGTACTTTCAAGTTTCAAGTTGGTTAGTATCAGACTATTGTTGCTGAATAGATTTCGGAAATTGAACATCGTAACAAACTACGAGAAGTCGGACGCCAGTTGGAGCTTCTGGCTAATTCATGCCAAGTTCATTTGATACATTCTCAGTTCCTAGTTTCTAGATAATTTGTCCGATGACCCCATTGGGATCGTGATAATTTATTCCAAAACTTCGTTATAATGGAGTGTTTAAATCAGTGTTCAACGTAATGGCAATTCATTAACAAAATATAGGGAAATTTCGACATGAATATTCGATTGGGTCATATCATAATTCGACACTGGCGTTTGTTATTGTTGCAGGATTCATAGGGCTATATGCATCATTTGGGATTATTCCCATCAACGTTTCAGCAAGCATTCGTCCGCCGTCCTCAGGTATCTCTTGATTTCAAGTAGACAATAGTTATTTGTGCAACCCGTTTGTAAATGCATTATTTTTCGTAATGAGCGCTTTGCCTGTTGCGCTAAAGAACGCGAAATACGAAAAATAGTGATTTTCAACTTGTTTCACACAATATTTTTTCTGATTTTGAATAGGATGTTGCTATGAATTCAAATCAAAAGTAGCAAAAACGTCTTTAAAAGCTTAAATTATAAAAATTCAATTTCATAACTCAGTCCCGTAATAAATGGTGCAAAATGGCAACTTTCATTTATATAGTTAGATTAATCTTATAATATCGCATGATATTATTTAATTTTATTCTTGAAGACAAGAAATTTTTGTCTCTCGAGAAAGAAAAAAGTTAAATATGAGGAAATAAATAATGAGAAATTTGTTCTACAAAAAATTGTTACTGTGTGCAATGAAAACAGGAGTGCCATAAACTACAATAAATACAATAAAGCTGAAAAATATTGTAAATTGGAAAGACTTCACTGCGAATGTATTTAGATAACCGCCGTTATTTTGTTCAGTTGTACTTATTATGTATGTCTAAAGCCCGTTTGCAACAGCCGAGAATTCTCTAGAGAGTGTACTCGAAAATTCATGCGTTGTGAATTATATACCGTTGCATACGCACTTTCGGTAGAATTCTCTGTTCAGTTGCATACAAAATAATCTTTGCCGTTTTCTTGCGAGAATTTTGTAGAAAATTCTCCAGAGATTTCTCGGCTGTTGCAAACGGGCTTTATTCATCATTTTGTAGTTTGCTCATCCAAATTGGTTGCTTGTGGTGTCAGTTCATGTCTTCTTGTATTGCACAGCAGAACAATAATGGTTGCGGTAAAATAACCTCAACACCCAACAATGTTACACAGGATATTGCTTGATTTTGGATGTTTCTGGTACTTACTGCTAGGCTAGACTAGATAGGAAAAAGCGTCCCTTGGCTCGATTTTCGTGAAAGGTCTATTAGTAGAAACCTCTCCACCATATCTTCATTCGTTGTTTTGAACATATAAAAAATGTTGATATTCAGTTGATTCAGAAAATGTGCCATAACATTTTATTTTTTAGTGAACTATAGAATTCTTTAAAACCACACAATTATTTACCCTCAATGAAACTCCATTTCTATGATACGACTTATTACTTTCCGATCATATAATTCGATTTGTTAGCTGAAACATCTATAACTACAATGATTTTTCTCTAACAAAATTCACTGTGTTCAGCAGCATAACGCGGGAAATGTCTCTGATGGCGTTTTTACTTTCTGCACTAAGTTATACTTACTTATAACTGGAGTCTCGAATACTTCATTTGGAACATATCCCCATACAAAAAAATACAATGTATTAAGGTCTGTTGATCTTGCTGGCCATGAATAGGACCGTGCGTTCCATCAACTGATTTCCGAATAAACTATGTAATTTGAAATGTGATATATTTTTGTGATTCCATATCGTTCTGATATGAAAGTTATCTATATCTCTGGCAATATTTTTTCTTTATAATATAGAACAGGACATTTACCTCATTCGCCTTTGCTATTAAAAGATGATTTTATATATTTTTGACGAGCAATTTTTTTATGATATCTTATCAAAAAAAGAATGCCTTCGTATTTATAATTTAACGAAGTAGTTTTTTCACCCTCAGTGCTAGAGATTGAGAAAAAAGTTAAAAAAGTGCTTATTTAAGGTTTGAATCGTTTTTAAATATTTTCCAAAATAATAAAGTTATGGCACATTTTCGAAATCGACAAAACGCGAAGTTTTGTTATATGTTCAATACAAATGAAGATATCGTGAAACGGTTTCCACTAATTAACTTTACACGAAAATCGAACCCCGGACTAATTTCATCGTTTTTCTCAGAAACAGCCAAAATTAAGCAATTTGGAATACCCTGTTTCTTCAGATGATGAAATTCATTGGGTTTCAAATTTCAAATCATTAGGGAATCATGTCGAAGGGACCAGGAAAAGCATTAAATTAGATGAGCTTCATAGAACTACCCAAATTTTTAGAATGGGTCCAAAATATCTATCGGTATTAAGGACCTATTCCAAAAATTTGGGCTGAGGCTTATACTTACTCCAAAAATATCAGCTCAATCTTTGACTTCGTTCAGTGGATGAAAAACTGCTAATTTTCATTCGATTTAGAAAAAACTCTCCTACATAATTATACACAAATACTACTTGTAGTTTCTCAGTGATCCCCTAAGTATCCTCTATCTTTCACGAAAATGTATCCAAAATTATGCTAACTGAGCTGCTAATTTCCCTTCGATTTAGAAAAAACTCTCCTACATAATTATACATAAATACAACTTGGAGTTTCTCAGTGATCCCCTAAGTACCCTATATCTTCCATGAAAATGTATCCCAACTTATGCGGAACACCCTGTAGACGAAGAGTCTCCGTTATGTAGTGGGACTATTACCGAAACATTAATTAATTGGGATATTTAGAATTGGTGAGCTTTATCGTTAGTAGTTACCTTCATCTCTAGACGTGCTCCTGTTGAATATAAAATGCAGAAAAGTATATCTTCAACATGAAATAGCATGCCGGTTTCCATCTGACGAAATGAAAAGGAGAATTACTTTCACGGTTATGCAGGCTTTATTTCGTCCTTCTCTCACGAATACGACGTCATCTTGAGAAGATTTCCACTCGGTCAATTGTAAAATTTGAAGCATTTTCACTCACTCTAAATTTACGTGGTTCTGGTTGCTAGAACGAGTCAATAAACTGAGTTCATAAAAATCGCATCATTGCATTCAGATCTTTTCCATCTTAGAATGATATAGTCGTATGTAATCCAAAAACGAATGTATTGGATAATATAGTAACAATAAAACAACAATAAAATCCTCTGTTCAAATAACACAATATTTTCCTTTGTCATTTTTCAAATCTGCCTCTTCAGAAAAAATGCAGATTCTCCTGTATAATTGAGGAGTTGAGTTTTCTTCAAATTGCAACCTTAGGAAATAGTTCAACTGATTGATTAGAATGCTCACTTTTTACACGTATTGTGAGGTATTGTTATGATCCATTTAATACGAATCCATTTATTGTCAACCTGTCATTAATAAAAAAATCCTTAATTTAGTTTAAACGAATTCACAAACCTTTTGAAATTTATTTAATACTAACTTCCAATGAATTTTGAAATATTTTTCTATTAACTCTTTCTCAAGGGCGTTCCCAGCTGTAAAAACCTTTATGATAATTATCAATGTTATCCAGGGTCTTTCCAAATTAGACGTGAACCTTGGAGGAAGGGCAATTTGCCCGCAACTTTCGAATTCCACAATTCATGTACGAAAAAATAGATAGATAGATATAATTAAAAAATTTGACGAACATTCCAAAAAAATTGTTGAACAATCTGAAAAAATTCATGAACAATCTATGAACTTGAAGAAAAATACTTCGAAAATGAAAATGAAAGAATACGCAGAGAGAACGAAAAGAGAAGGAGATACAACTACAAGAGCCATCGCTCTTCCATCGAAGAAACAGCAGTGAATCGAGATCAGGAGGAATTATATTCTACGGAACATAATAATCTAAAAGATATATTAATATAGTATCAAGCAGACGTGATAGACGGCTTCTTCCGTTGCTTAATTTTATATTTTTATATTTGGCACAAATGTTTCTCAAACAAGGTTCGATTTGAACACTCACAAACCACGAGTCCGGGTTAGCAAAGAATTCTTAAAAGATTTTATTCTCGAAACAACACCCTGTAAAAAATTTTGAAAATCTTTTTGTATGTTCAAAAAAAATACAAAAAACTGAACTAAAACGTGTGCTTCACATTCTTATGCAGACAGATTCACTGCACAAATTATCAATTCAAGAGTGAAGTTTTTTGGAACTCGAAAAAAAATTGATTATCCATAATAAATCAACAGAAAAATTGAATTCGCAATTTTTGAAAACTAATAATTGATTCATTATTATAGTTGTCAAAAAACCAATCTCTCATTTTTGTGGTAGGTACTTACTTGAAATTTGAAGAAAAAAAATAACGTCCTGTATGAGCATAGTTTAGAATTGATATTGCTTATATGTTATTTTCGAATATTTCAGTATCAAAGTTCTCAAACACTTCACTTTTGAGTTGAAAATTCATGAAGTAATGTTGAACTCAAAGTTTTTATGCTCTTGATTTTTCTTGTGGTAATTAAGTGATTCAGTAGAGCTTCGAATAAGAAACATGTCTGCCAAATATGAAGAAAATATATGTTCGCTTGTTATATGATCCCAGGAAGAAATGAACAAAATTCATAAAACACCTTATACTTATCTCGAATACGGGGATAGTCAGGGCCAACTTCGATCTTATACGCTTGAAAAAATTATTTATCGGTAAATGTGAAATTTATGAGTTTTCTCGCTACTTCGTTAGTTATTACCCTTCTAGACGTGCCCATATTAAAATGAAAAAGTCTGCATTATAATATATCTTCATCACGAACAATTTCAAGTCAGTTTTCATTTGATGTAATGAAAGGAAAGGTTAATTGCACGTTATGCGGGGTTTATTGCGAATACGATGTCCTCTCAAGAAGATTTCCACTCGGCCAATCATAAAATTTTAGGCTTAATGTACACGATTTTATAATAGAAGTTTATGAAAACTGCATCATTCATAGTTGATTTCAATGTTTATATGTTTATAAATTGAATTTTTGGAACGTTGTCTAATTTCAAAAATTCATAAAATAAAAATTGTGATTGTGACAACCTTGAGTGGTACCACGTCTTATCGCTCTTTCTAAAAATCGAAACCATTATTTTAAAACCGGAATAAAAAATGATGTTTCTTACCCGAACACTTTCTCTCTCGATCTCAGCACGTGTCAAGAACGTCCCAAGTGGCTTTGATGTATTTCCATCAATTTCGAAAATCACCCTGTAGCTTTCTGGAGAAAGCTACAAGGAGAAGAAGAATAGGAAGGCCGTTCATTACTACCTATAAACTATATTAATTTATTATACAATTTTGAAATTGATGGCATAGACGAAGCAGAATTTAACGCTCTTGAATTTTAGTAGATAGTTATAGTATGTGTCAAAACGTTTTTATATACAGGGCTAGGCCAATTATTTTAATTTCAAACACTGCTTCTCAGCTTCACAGTTCTATTCAAAACAAGTCAACATCTGTATTCATTTTTAGGAAAAAGTATATTTCAGTACAGTTGCTGATTCAGAAGTAGCATATAGCATCAAAGAAATCTTCAATATTTCAGAAAAGTTTCGAAGAAATTTCAATCAATATCGAAGGACTATAATGTTCCGCCAAAGGATTTTTCGCACTCCGGCCGCTCCTTGCCTTTGCTCGGGCGCCAGTGGGGCAATCACTGAACCCCACGTCTGTCACAGAATCTCCAAAAAATAGAGAGCCAGGGTAGACTTGAAATTATCAGTGGACAAGGGTATCAGTGAAGACTAGGGTGGTAACGTCTTCTAAGTCTCTGCTTTTCAACGGTTTTTAATCTTTAAAAAGAGTACCTACCTCTTCTAACAAAAACCTAGATGTTACTGATTTAAGAACAGTCGGAAGATAGTGAAAATATCACCCCAGGTATGCACTTCGGAAGGAATAAAATTGCTTGACTTGCCTTAAACTTTCAAACTTGTCGTAATTCTAACTGTACTGCACGGTAAAACGCCTTACACACTTCCTTGGCACCTAGATCTCAATTAATTTCGCTATAGACCTTCAGCGCCGGGCCTCGAAGAAATACCCCTCTCCGCGGAAAACCTGCCCCACTATGGGTAACTCATCTCTCCATTGGATACACTCAAATTGTTCAGAAACAATCGAAGAGAAGAAAAAACGGAACAAGTTGAAAGACCTTTTTGGACTCAGAAAAAGTACGGTTTAACGGAAAAAATTATAAAATATATGAATTGTGAAAACAAAAGATAGATACGGTTTCCGCTACAAACATGGGCCTGGTTGGTGGAAAACAATGACACAATATCAATCGGTAAAGCCCCTATATGATAAGTTAACGGTTTTCTTCGAAAATATTTCGGTTGTCATGTCTTATTATGCAAGTATCGGTGAAGAAATTTTCTTTTGTGGCGGAGCAAAAATGTGCCACGTCACAATCGTGAAGAGCATTTTTTCGTTCTGAAATATGTATAAACTGAGACACACGGTTCGCAATTTCAACAGTCTTTATCAGAACGCCCTGTACATCAGGGCCTTATGCTACAATGCTAAGGAGCACAAAAAGAATTTCACAAACGCCAAGTTACAGAAAAAAAAATTGTTCTTACTCATGAGCAACCAAATATCAGGTACAAATATAATTCACTTCTATAGCCTCCCCCTATCTATATTGTTTGAAATGAAGTGAGGTATGAGCAAGGAATTGAATTTCAGAAAGCCTTTTCGCGTATTGAAAAATGAATGGGAAATTAATGGAGGAACTCCCATAATGAAAATGCTTTTTGTCATGATTGGGGAGAAATCAGTTATGATTTTTTCGCAAGCATTCGAAAAAAATATTTTTTCAGGTGAATTTACCTAAGTGATATCATTATCAACCTTCATATTTCACTGTACTCCGCTTTCTACCGCATACATGAAGATTTAATCATCCGTATCTGCAATGCTCCCATTCGCATTCGCCTAAATTAACAACGGAAATTGGTTTGTTTCAGCACTTCCGCAGGAGGATCCAGTGATAACGGGGGTAGAACCTCAATATCAAATTGGGGACGAGATAAATCTGAACTGCACGTCAGGCAGGAGCTATCCGGAGTCCATACTACACTGGTACATAAACGAACAACAGGTCTGTACCGAAAATTTCTATCTTTTCTTTTCAATTAACGTAATTTGTCCTTATTGGAGCTGATTGAAGGTGATTTGAAATAAGGTACCACTTGATTCGAATTTTTTTTTGGTTGTGGAAAAACTTCAGATCTGAAATTCATAACAGCCTCTGTTTCTCTGATAACTCGGGTCGTGAAACGCAGTAATATTAAGATTGGACCAAAGATTAAGAAGTTTGGGTTGGACCAGTGCTGATATTCGTAAAAAACACATTCCTCAATTACATATATTTCTGCCTGAAAGACGCTTGGACAGAGGCCTTACCATACTAAGCATCTGGCGTCAGCCCTAGATAGACATGCACCAATCCCTTTCGTGGTTTTCTTACCACCTGTATAACATTAAATGTTTTTTTTTTGAGGATTTGAAGGATACAATCCCTTTCTTAATCTTCTTTTCTACTAAGCATCGATCGTAGTGAATTTTTTATCGTAGTAGCCAGAAACGTTTATTGGACACAATTTAGTATAGGATTTTCTCGACTCTAGTATAGGATTCGTCTCACTTACACTTTCTGTGAAATATGACAACAATAGTTTGAATAGTTCTCAAATACATCTGAAGAAAAATCTAGAAATGTTCAAAGAATACACCCGGTACCTAGGATAGGAGACACATTCAATTCGAGTAAAATCTTTAAATTATGAGTAGTGATACACCTTACATAGATAAACATTGTAGTTCGCGAAATCTATTAAAAAGTAAGTAGTATGATTCTACGATCCATGTAGGTTTCGGGAAGTTTTTTACATGGGGGGTGACCTGCGGAAAAAACAAAGATTTGTAGACAATGCTTAGGATTTGGTAGCACATATAGTCCAAGATCCCAGAGCGATCAGACTTAACTTATTTTCACATGGCTGATTTTTATATATGTTTTAAAGAATATTATTTTGAAGTTATATTATGAGTGACAGACACTTTCCATGGGCTAAAACTCTTGCCAGACGCTTTGAAGCTGCTCAATAAGTAAATAATCTTTACTTATTTCCACATGTCTGATATTGAAATGTTTTATTGAGGTATCCATAAAAAAGTTATGTTGCATCTGTCAGACCAATGGTAGTGTTACTCGAAATTCGAGTCAGAAATTTCTGATAGGAAATTCAAATCTAATTGAGGTTGAAGCACTTCCTAGTAGGGCTTTGAGTTTATGAGATTTATGGGTGAATTTCTGGACGGTATGTGCTGGAGGACATGTTTTGTGGTCTGATATCCAAAATCTTTATATTTAGAGATGTGAAATGTTTCAGAAGGGAAAATAATTTGTACTTTATTAGCTTATCTCTTTCTTTCATCGACTTAAAATTGAATATCTTCATAACATTTTCCTTTAATTTCAGGTAGTGACTCCTGCATCACTGGTACGATATCCTCATACACACCACAAGCATGGACTCATATCGGTGACGTTGGGTCTGAAGTTCACCCTGAGCAATCGACATTTCTTAGGCGGGTCGATGAGAGTCAAGTGCACTGCTTCGATGTCGCCAGAGCTGTGGAGGGGAGACAGAGAAAGTGTGGTGCAGAGCATGCCTGTGAAGGATATGAGGGAGGCCCTGCTATTAGGTATGTGACCGTTTACAAAATTAATGCAATTTTTCTTTCAATATTGAATTGATATGGCCGATACTTGATGAAAATCCATAATTGAACTCAACACAGATTATACGATTTTCACAAAAACCACGACACGTGTTTCGCCATTAAAATAGCATCTTCAGGTAGGTGAAGGTGGGTAAGATGCTAATGTGATAGCGAAACACGTGTCTCAGTTTAAAAACTCATTTTGTGAAAATCGTATAATCTGTTTTGATATCAATCATGAATTTTCATCAAGTATCGGCCACATCAATTCAATATTTGGTCAGATTATGCGATTTCGAGGTCTGGTTGCAGTATCTGAAATTTTGAAAAGATTTGGTTAATAAAACATTTTGATCTTGGCTGTAATTAAATGGTACAAAATATTGGTTAGTAGTTTTGAGTTTGCCCTATATATTGATAATCTAAAATTCAATTTATGGAATAAAATGGTCCCCGAAACGGTGGCATTTTATAATATATTATAATAATAATAAATAAATTGTCCACCTCCCTGTTTTTCTTACGTGATATTAATGTGAATAGCGACAAATGATACATTTTTAAATCAGCAAAAAAATTGCAACAAGATGAAAGAACTTTCAACTATAGTTTCCATTTGAAAAATCAGAAATCCCTGTCGTATCTCGAAAATGACTGGATCAAAAAATTTATTGATATCATATTCAAATTCCTTATGAAAAAGTGCATGTAGAATGTAACAACGGATTTCGAATACGAGTTCAAATAAGCGAGTTATTCAGCTGCATTGAAAATGACAATTTCTCAATTCTCGTTCATAACTCAAAATCTATGAACGTTAGACTGGATATGTTTTCAGTTTTGGATTAGTCAAGAAAAAATAGCTCGAGAATGTGTCGTCCGTTTTCTTCTAGCTGCTATAGCTCTCGAAATCCCTTCAGTAGACAACGAATTTTGACCACCCTGTACAATTTTTTTTTCTGCATAAAGTTGAAGGGTGATGATTTAGAGTGGATTACCTAATACATATCAGATCAATAATTGATAGAAACGTTCATGGAAATTGAGAAATAAACTGCCTATTTTTTTTTTGAATGAAACATGCTATTCGAATTGGAGAAAATTTAAATTTGGATTGCTCCAGAAATTCATTTTTGACAGCCCCATTTGAACCACCTGTATACCAGATCTTGATAACACTTACGAAATTCCATTTTTCCTGAGTAGAGCTTTTTTTTCCACCTATCAATGGATTACTTCCGTATCCGTGCGTAATGTATAATTTTGTTTTCAGTGAAAAGTTCGAGCAGTAATATTTTCTACCCAACAATCATTCTTATAATTTCTTTGTGCGCAATAGTATTCTGGAATGGAGATTGAGAACTGTTGATGTGTGGGAGATTGGAGAGCTTGATCAAATAAGAAAAGGAAAAAATAATAAGTGCTGTGAAGTGACTATTTCGAAAACGATTCTCTGTGATTTTCTTGAAAGAATGATTTCTGTCAATATTGTACATAAACAGTTAGTTGATCATATTTTATCCTCATTTGGTATTGTAGAATGAGTTCGCTTCTGTATATATTCAAGTAACTTAAGTTCTCAATTCGTCAATTCATTAGCGCACTACGACAATGTAGTAGAGTACTGTAATCTGAAATATAACGTCAATTATTTCTGCATCAATTGTGATTTATTTTGAAAGAAACAACGAGGAAGAGTTGATTCAAATCTGAAAACGCAATTTATCTGAAAAAATAATGGCTATTGAGTGACAGCATAAAACACTTTGAAAGTGATGAATTTCCGATAAAAGTTTATTCGCACAAACTGGATTTCTTACTGTGAAGGTGCTGAAAATTTCATGTTCCTTTTTTTCTGTCTATCCTTTCACTTCAATAAATTTGAAAAATTCAAATAATATACCAACGCGAAAATTGTAATAATTTTTCTCATAGAAGCTACCCACCTTGTGATAAACTTGCGAATTTTTCGCAGAAATCCCATCAATGTATGTAATTGAATAAGTAGTTCTTAGAATCTTGCTTGTTGTGTGAATCTGCTGAGTTTTTAGGTCGAAAGAGTAGTCTCTTAATTGATCAAAATTGAGGATCTGCTTAGAATAATATTATATCAGCTTTCTAATATATTCTGGAATTATTTACAAGAAAATATGCGTTACTTATACTTTTTCTGATGATGGAGTGATTATTTTTAATAAATGGTAAAAAATTAATGACCTTTTTTTCGATTCCTTGTAAGAGAGATTGAGAATATCATTATTGCTGCAAAGCCTCAATTCTCTAGAATTATAACGCAAAAGGAAAGAACATAATATATATTATATATTATGTTCGGAAATATATATAAAATATATTTCCGAATATTCTGGACATTGTGAAAACGGAATATTTCACGCTCTCTCCTTATCAGGAAATGAGATAACAGGGCCGCTGTCAGGACCGGCAAACCGGGCACCCTGCCAGGGCGGCACATTCTTTCTTTTTTTAGATTCAACATTTACTGAGGCAATTATAAAAAAGACTTATCTCTAAATATCTACATTTTGAACATGTTCTACGTTATTCCATAAAAAATGATGTACTTAAACTCAATACAGCAAGGTGGCAAAATATTATTTTTCGAGGGCGGCGAAATTTTTTTTTTCCGGGGCGGCAAAATGTCTGGCGGCGGCCCTGTGAGATAAATGGGTTTTAATAATCTGGATAAGAAAACAGATTCTCTTTCCAACATTGTGTAACTCAAGCTGAATTCAATAAGACTCAAGAGTGATATGACGTTTTCAACTCAGGTAGGTAAGTCATTAGTTATAATAATTAAAGAGATGTTTATTCTTCTTAACACCAAAAAAGTACAAAGTATGAACACACTATATCGGTAAGGTTAACAAGAGGTAGGTAAGTCATTTGTAATAAAAATGAGAGAGATGTTTTTTCTTTACTGTTACCCTGTTTGTCCAGGGGTGCCATAGCTTATTATGAAAATATCAAATGGCTATATCTTTTTGTCAGGTCCGAATCGGAAAAAATGGAATGGGAAAAAAGTGTTTCTTTCGACCTCAAGATTATACTGCTGAAATATTTGTACGAGTCAAAGACTCATTATGGAAACTTTAAATGGCTTTATCTTCCTATCTGAGCCGAATCGGAAAAAATGGTAAAAAAATTATGTTTTGACCTCAATATTCGTTAAAAAATTTTCACGGATCAAAGACTCACCCTGTATATCGGTTAGGTTAACAATAGACATATGGTTCGAACAAATATAAGTGTCCTGAGAGTTGTTTCGCTGCCAATGCATCGATGGTTATTTAATATAATGAGCATTTGTATGAAGAAGGGGAAGAATACTGAAAATATCAAAAACGAACGGAAATGGGTACAACGAGAGTATGCTCATAGGTACGCAAAATAGATTGAAACTTCGTCAAAGTATAGCATATATGTATACATACACATTAGTTTTCGTTTCAGTCAAAAAGACCTAGTAGTTTGGATTTTACAGCCCCGTGAATATTCAATTTCTGTGTGACATCATCATAGTGCAACACTTTTCACGCGCTCACTACTGTACCAGGCGGCAGTTGTGAACGCACTTCGATCTATACTGGATTGTTTAGTATGTTCTGCTTCGTATTCCCATTATTTATACTGATACTATCAAAGTTTATATTCAATACCATGGATGAAGGATTTAAAAAGGGTTAATCAGATAATATACCTAAAATAGCCTAAAATAGGGTCTTAGTTGAGAAAAATGAGAATTTTTTTGTCTGAAAATACAGACTTTCCAGAACTGACATCAAAGCTGTACTATCATAATATTTCACAAAATCATTTGATAGAATGTATAGAAAGTTGTTTACTACAACCTAAATGAAACATTGACCGAAACAGAGATTTTCACTCGGAAATAATAGCAGGCACACACTACTATATATTAATATGCCTCCTAAGATCTTTCGTTTCTGAGTTATCAGAAAAAATTGAGATTCTGACGATTGAATAAAGACCTTTATTATTATTATTATTATTATGTCGAAAAGTTCTCATAACTTTTTTGTTTTTGAATTTACAGATCTGAAACTTGAACCTTCTTAGGCACTTTTTTTCGTAGAATCTACTGACAAAAAATTTTTTCCAATTCAAAAATAACAAAAAAAACGAGAGTTAACCCAACGATTCGAAATGAAAAAATATTTTGAGCTCGTCAGTGTTCTACGTAAAAAAGTGTCAGAGGAAGGTTCAAGTTTCAGATATATAACTTCAGAGACAAAAATTTATGAGAACTTTTCGAAACCTTTGAAATCTTATTTTTTGCTGATAACTCGAAAACGAAGGATCGTAAGAGGCTACGATTTTCACCATTCTTTATTTCTCTGAAAAAGAGCTAAGAAATGTGTCATCGGCTTTGCTTTAGCTATTCTAGTTTCCGAGATCTCCTCATTGGAGACCTTCGATATTATAGAAATTTTTTGTGTAAAATTTCCTGTTGCTGATGACTTTTCCATGGCATTCTTCATATATTTTATTTTCATATACTTATTTCCATTCACTCGATAGTTCAGTTTATCGTAAAATAAAATGTTCCATGCATTTTTTCACTATAATTGAATTGAATTCGTAATAATTAAGTCAACCGAACGTACCTGAATTCCGATCGCGTAGTCTGCAATCCCTGAAAATATTGGTCCATTGAAATTAGCCGTCACTTACGGACTAAAATACTGAAAAATGAGGTTAACCCAATGAACTACATCTACTATTCCAAAAGGCCGGTTTTCACGGTTGGCAATAGTTTAATACTCAAAGCAAATATTCATTCATGGATCCTCTAATGGTAGGTTTCAGGAGTCTTGATCGGGAAATCAGCGCATAATTGACTGATCAATTGGTTTGCAACCGATAATTTCAGTTATCAGAATTCAGAATATATGATGGTTGGCATCAGATTATGATCTAGAGGGTATCCCACAACTTGTCAGCCATAGTTCACTGATATTGGTTAGATGCATGTACTTCATTACTTGAATATTCTTGGGGAAACAAAGATTTACTATCAACGAATTATACTGTTGTAATATGGTGAACTTAAATTAGGTTAGGTTAGGTTAGGTTCTTGAGTTTTTAAATTCGTTTTATGCTTCACTGAAAGTAGGAGTCTGATAAGTAAAGGGATATTTGCTAGATGCATTCATTATGTGAATATTCTTGGGGAAACAAAGTTTACTATCAACGAACTACTGTTGTGATATGGTGAACTTATATTAGGTTACTGAATACAAGACTCTCTATCTGAGGTTCCTAGAGAAGAAACTTGAGTTCTTTCTTGAAATTGCGTCCCAATAATACATCATTATAATATGTGATAGCTCCACTTTCATCCTTTTCAAATTTATGATAATGCTATAGCCTTCGAAATGCGCATTCAAAGGAAAGGAGCGTTTGTGGAACTGTAGAAAACCAGATCTTGAGAATTGCCGCCTTATAACTTCGACTCATGCTGAATCGGATACGGATACGTTAACGGATCGTTTGAAGTAGATATTGTAATGGTAATTGGCCCTTTCACTTCAGTTCCTCCCATAAATCCTGGATCCAAGCATTATTCCTGAAAGCAAAAAGGAAGAGGGATACATGGAATATAGATGGTATGCGTGGAATTCGTATATGATGACAAGCACATCAGAAATGGTATGTAGATTTTATTTCGAAACATTTTCATGGCTAAAATAACTCCATTCTCCTTAACAATTAAATAAGCATGAGAAGGAACTAATTCTGAGGTGTAAAGTATGAACTGAAAAGGTTGGTTGGCGGTGTTTACGACTATCCTGATATGACCCAGAACTGATTCAGAATTATTTAATGCGCATAGATCTATTCGAGTCTTGGAACATACGAGGATATATATTGAAAAATTCTTAGCCTACTATAGAACCAAACAAAATTTCAATGTCAAAATATTTTATTACTCAACATATTCTCCTCTTAATTGGATAAATTTATTACACCGAACCGGCAACGTCTCTAGACCTTTCAAAAAAATGTTTTCTTCTTGCTGTGCAAACCAGACCTCTACAGCTTTTATTACCTACCCGTTGGAAAAAAATTTACGACATTTTGAACTTTTTTTTCAGTTGAGGAAAGAGATGATAGTCGGATGGAGCCAAATCTGGTGAATAAAGGGGGTGTTCTAGTAATTCAAACCCTAAATCACATATTTTTTGCACGGCAACATGAGATTTGTGTGCAGGGGCGTTGTCCTGCAAAAACAAAACACCTTTGGATAGCTTTCTGCGTCTTTTCTCTTCAATTTTTTCCCGTATAGTGGTCAGTAATGTCGAATAGTAATCTCCGGTTATTATTCTACCCTTATCTAAAAAATAAATCATGACCACTCCATGGCAATCCCAAAAAGCTGAAGCAGAACTTTTCCAGCAGATTTTTGGACACGAAACTTCTTAGGTCTTGGAGAACCAGAGTGTCGCCATTGCATCGATTGTTGCTTTGTTTCTGGATCGTAGAAATGTACCCAAGTCTCATACATAGTAACAATAGGGTTAAGGAAGTCTATATCGTTTTCAAATCGAGCACAGATTGAACGCGATGGTTCTACTCTTGCACGCTTTTGGTCAACATTCAAACATTTTGGGGATCCATTTTGCAGCAATTTTTCTCATGTCCAATTTGACGTGAACTATATGGTGAACGCGTTCGTATGAAATATTCAGTGCTTCAGATATCCGTTTTAGCCCAATTCGACGGTCTGATAAAATCATGTCATGAACTGCATCGATATTTTCGGGGAATGATACAAAATCTGGCCTTCCCGATCGGCCATCATCTTCAATGGAAAATTTACCTCTTTTGAAGCTTGCAGTCCAATTTTTCACGGTCGAATAGGAAGGACATTGATCACCAAGGGTATTAAGCATATCATCATAAATCTGCTTACCTCTTAACCCTTTTAAATGCAGGTACTTGAGGATGGCTCGATACTCCAATTTTTCGATTATCACAATTTCGGTGGACATCTTTTTCCCTTAATCCAATAATAATTAATAATAACTCTGATTTACTTTTTTGAACTCAAACTTCACACTTACACTTCTAATGAGTATAAAATAAAAAAAAACATTGCATTACCATAGTAACGCAATGTTTATTTTATGCATGGAACTGGTCTAGGCTAACTAGATATCAATACATCCTTGTAGATACAAGGAATGGAAAATAAACATTTGTTGTTGTCCAAAGACTGGAGTGACATAGTTGCATGGTGTCGCCAATCTCAATTGAGATAGTTGAATCTGACATCATTGTCACATAAATTCTCCATACAAAAAGGTAGGAGTTATATAAGTTTATTTATTTTATGTCACTATCTTAGTGTCGCGCTAGACAGAGAAGCATCGAATGTTTGGGCTAGAACAAATATTTTACATTCATATAACAATAATAACAATAACAATAATTTATTCATTTTGTTAAATCATTACAAGAATGAAACACAAACAAGTCAAAAAATATACATAAATGACAATGAAAACAGAATGTAAACCCTACAAACTACATTCATAGCAAGTCAATGTCCATTCCATGTATTTATGTTCTAAGATTCGAGTAGGGAATATATAATTTTCTAATTTTGACATACAGAGATAGTCTTCAAAACTCATTGACGTTTTGAAACGTTTCAATTTCCGTAACCAGTTAAACATTTCGCAACTTATGATGAAACGATACTTTTTGAATTCTCCATTTTTTCTGGTATAATGCGTCGATTTCGAGTAATTTGACATTCAAAAATAAAAAATATTTGTGATATTGGAAAATGGGGGTAGAATAACTCATTGTGAAAGCGTAAAATGGCTATATCTTTTTATTAAAGCCGAATCCCAAAGAATGGCAAAAAATATGTTTTTTTGACTTCATAAATCTACTGTTAAAATATATGTACAAGTCAAGGAATTACACAGGAACTACAGAATAATATGAAGAAAAATTAGGAATCTTGCATTTTTTTAAGGGTTCAGACTTTCGAATTATGGCACCTAAATGAACAACACTTGTTTATTGAGTTGTTTGTATATGTATATTACGTATATATACAGATCGTGGCATTTGCGAGAAAGTTGGTGTATATTCAATAAAAAGAAAAGGAAAAAAAATATTAGAAAAATACTGACAGGTCAATTATTAAAGAATCGAGGGGCAAAAATTTTGGTACCATATTGTAGATTTAACCCTTATGAGGGAGTAGACACTAGCCCCGTCTACAAAAAAGCATTGAACTTTGAAGGTCGAATTTATCGTGGCATATGAAAACCCTGTTACAAAAGTTTTTTTAGAAATTGATGCATGTTTTCTTCATCTTCTCATTTTTCAGTCTAATGGTACTCCACTACTTGTGCATGAACAGAAGAAGGGGTGAAATATTCACAAAAATTTTTTGTGAAAAAATATTATTTTATATTTGGTGGTTATTTCATGCTCCGTGTATATTGTTGTAAATAGGAACTCTGAAGATGTCCTGTTCGATAAATACACAAATAAAACAGATCTTTCTTCATTTCGTCCTTATCCGATATTTATATTCATGAAGGATGGAGGAGAACGAGTATTTAACTATTCAACCAGCCATATATTCATTCAACATCAAAATATGATTGATTTGAAGGCTGCGGGGACATTATTATACCACCCTCTCAACGTCCGGATCTGAAAAAATGGCTGTGGTATTATTCATCACACACTGGGGACCGACGAATTGCTTCTCATCCATAATGGCGTCTCAGAAAATCACCTCTGTAATGTCGTCTTCCTAACTTCCCAAATTCCGTATCCCCATGAGAAGAGAAATGACGCCAAACGGTAGTATATATTCTCTGAAAAAGTACGCAGAAAGATGGAAACTGAATTTGATTGATACTCCTTACCCATCAGACACTCCACCCATTAGCGTAGGTTATGGGTACTTTTTCATGCATATTTTCTCGCAAAGGAAAAAGAAACAAAACTTTAAGAGATTTTAGCATTCACCAAGTCTATAAGAACCAATTTAACTAGATTTGATTAGATTGAAAGAAAATCATTGTGATCAGAGGGCATCCATCATACTTTCTTCATTCAGGCACATCGAGATTCTAAGAGAGTAAACTTATCACCTACTAAAACTAGTTGAAAAAAATTTATTATGTTGATGCTCGATTTCACCAAGCATTATCAGAGAGTGAAGCGATAAATTTATTATTATAATTTATTGGAAACAAATGGAGAATTGTCCATTCCATGTCTCTTCCTTAGAAAAAACTCAACACAAAACACAAAATCTTATCATTGAGCCATCAATCGTTTCATGGCAAGAATTTTGTGGTGCAGAATGATATTGTTGAATAATGGATTCCAAATATTCAAAAATACTCATTTTCCCCATTCCAGTAATATATCATTTGGGGTTGTGAGTTTTGGTCTTGTGTATGCAACAAAGTTGGAAGAAAAAAAGATTCATAGTGATAACTGAAAAACCTTCAAATGATATTTTAATAGGATGAAGGTTTGTGATGAGTTTGGAAAAACTTCAAATGTTGTTTATAGAGTGGATTGTTGTAATGGTGGTGATTGTTATGTTGGTCAAACCATACAGTAATTAAAAACCCTAATGAGCCAATGTATTAAAAATTTTCATATTTTGTCGAAGAATATTTCCCTTTCCTCGCATGTAGTTCTCAATGATCACATATTCGATTTTCATAGTGTTGAGATTTCATATAGGAAACGAAATTATTGTACAGTGAATTTCAGAACATGTGTAGAGGTCGAGCATACTGTAATTTGATAAATGAAATTAGACTGTGATGACCATATGTTTAAAAATTAGATGCGGATACTGTCGTTCATTATTGTTTTTCGCTTTATTCTCGAATGTGGTTGTCCATACTCCGATTTAATGTTTTTAGTTGTTCTGAGGCCTATTTGTTATATACATAATGTATATTTCTATTTGTAGTTTAAATTATTCTGATGTGGTAAGTTGAATATTTTTTGTTATTGCATATATGATGGTGATGTTCATTTTTATAAGATATTTTGTTTATCATTTCCTAGTTGAGATAAAATTTAATCATTCCCCTCTTCAATTAACTTTATCATTTCTAAAATGAATTATGCGTATCAATTTTGAAAAGAAGCCCATTGATGTTGCTGGAAATATGAAACAAATTTTGAGCAATTTACCAAAAAACTTGTTGTAGGCACGCTACTTTTCACAAGCATAGATCCATGGATAGTAAATTCTGCAAGTTGATGCTGGTATTCAAGCGTGACGAAGACTTTATTATGGTGCAGATTCGATTCAGCCGTTTTCTAGTTTTAAGGAATTCCCTGAAATATTTGCGATATTTTAGCAGGCCATGGACAATTTTGTTAAGAGTGATACAAAATTGTTCATGGCCTGCTAAAATATCGTTGTCAATGAATCTGGTGTCATCATGTGACATTCTTTTATTTTTTTCACCAAAACAAATACAACGAAACCAATTGTCTAGAAAAAATCATGACTCACCCTCTGAAAACTCCCTTTCTAACAATATCAGAAATGTAGAAGTTTAATGAAAAAAAATTGTATTTTAACAACATATATTTATGCACGAAATTTCAGTTTAGAAGATATGCGGAGAAATTTTTTTAATTTTATCATTTGGGAGGATATATCTCCATTAATATTCAGTTTGGGATAGAGTTTATTGATCAAACTATACTTATTTTTCAGTATACTATCAACCCCAGAAAACGGTACGCATTTTTGACCCACCCTGTATATTCAGAATCAGGGAAAGAATTAAGACCTATCAAAAAATGAAAAAATATACCTATATGCTGTCCCATTTGAAAATGAAGTTGCATTAAATATATGGTCCACCCTGTATATATTTCAATTGGCGTAGTCATTGTGTTAAAATACATTCAATTTCGTAAATTTTTTTTTTTAATATTTTCATGTATGTCTACATCCAGAAACTCAGAAGATATTCCGATGAGAGTTTATACGTACCTACTCCAAGCGCCATACTTTTGTATGGCCAGTGTACAGGGTGGGCGAGATAGAGAAAAATGAATGTACCATTCATGTCGTCTTTTTTCGAGAAACTAATAATGCCATCAACTGCATTCCTCTATCTTCTTTTGTTTTTGAGTGATAGGCCAAAATTAAAATTTGGGCAATTTCAACTTTGGTCATTATCTCTGCTTCTGTTTGTGCTAGGATGTTTAAATGAAGACATTATACAGACACTTTTTTGATAGCAATTCAGTGGCGTACTATGGTTTTTCCTACAGGCTTATTTGCTGAGCTGAACATAAAGTTGTGTTTTTTCCTATGAAAACAGTAGTTTAAAATGACTAAGAAAGAATCATAATCACCGGGTGTTATGCATCCTAGTTAATTTGGTTCAAACTCTCCTTTTTAAATGCAGAATCGCCTCTGAAGTCTGTCGCAATCATTTACTAATACCTTGTACGAAAGCGTTCTGGGAAAAACAGGCTACCATACACCAGTCATTCGTTTTCAGCCTCATTTGATAATTTTTAATCATGATTTCTAATTATTTAGGAGTATAGAAACTCTTTTTACTTTTTTACTGAAAGAAACTCATGTATAACACCTGTATACAAATTTGCTTCTCCCCTATAGATAAAGAAGGTGTCTCAGAATGAGTAGTCAAACATTCTTGATCAAAACTATTAGGAAAGTTTAATTTTTTTTTTCGAGCAATGTTTATCCACTGCCTTTGGACGAATGAGGTTCAAGAAATATAATATTTATTTTCTCTGGAAATAATGCAGTTTAAGTGAGAATATTTGTAATTTTTTTTAAATCAGTGTCTAAGACGAGAACAGTGAAAATAGTATGGAAATTAAAAACTGATGCGTTTGAACCTGGGCGTAAATTGCACAACAACTTTTCTATATTTGTTTTTTAATTTTGAGGCAACATTTCGAAAATCTAATATCTTGGACTCAACTGGACTTTAAAATTTCCCATCATCGTACAGTAGGAAATTTGATCATATGATATTACTGAACGAATAAGTTGAGTGTGCTGTAGATCATTATTGAAAATGATACATAACCTAAGAGTGGTATAGGAGGAAGTTGAGTTATTTACAATGGCAACATAATTTGATCCTTGATAGTGTTTTTTATCGACCCATTCGTTATTATTATTGAATTCAGCTTTTTTTTGGGGACATCTACATAAATTCTAAGAGTAATTTGTGTTCCGAAGCCTTATTTGTCAAAATAGCAAAAACTCGAAGTGATCACGACATTATTTTCAATGTTGCATAGCCTCGAATATCTTGAACGTATACACCAAGATGAAGCGAAATATTTGAAAGGTTTATTTTCAACCGCCGTGTAATTCGAGAACCAAGTAAGATATTTGGGATCTGCGTTATGATATCTAATTATTTCGAAAAAAAGATCGGGGGTCCTCAAAATTTTTTTGTCTTATGCTTATAGATGATCTCTGCCAGCCTCGAATTATTTTCTCATTTCTGTAATGCGTAAGATGAATATTAAAAATTTTGCTGCTTTCCTTATATGGAAGGTGTGAATCTGATGAATTTTGCAAAACTACGTTCGTAAGCAACTTTAATTGAAATATTTATTTCTTTTTGAGTTGGTCAGGTTGAATCTGCATTAAAAAAAAGCAACGTCAAAAACTTTCGGAATACATTTATTCGAATCATATAATTCTACAATATCAATATTACAAATTTGAAACTCTGTAGTTCTCAAAATAAGAGTGATGGACGATGATATGTATAAATATTTGTGTTCAGGAGAGAAAGATCTATACTCTTTTACTACCCGAAAAAAGTCTTTGACAAATTTCAATACCGTATCGCCTGGAAATTTTTGAAATAGTGTACAAAATTTCAAAAAAACTAGATGACGACTAAATCAATTCTGACTAAAATGAAAAGTTTTCGTTAGGCTGGAAAACGAGCATCAACTTGCAAAATTTAACATCAATGGATCTGAACTTGTGAGCAGTAAAGTGTATGCTAAGGATAATCCCATTTTTTCACAATTTCTCAAAAATCGTTCTTCAAATTTCCACCAAAAGCTGTCCACAAAGAATGTAAGTAGGTTTCATTCAATAATTATATTTTCTTTCATTCTAATATAGGTGGTGATATTCGCGTTGAAATATGTTGGTTGAGGATATTTTTTGCCGATTTTAATTCGAATAAACCGAGTAAATGACTGTTAAACAAAAATATATGGTACTGACATTATATAAATTAATATACTTTACATTACTTTAGTTTTGTCGGTATTTGCTCGACAAAGCTGAAAGAATTTTTTAATTAACCACCCAATTGTATATTCAAGAAAGTAGTCGAACGTTTGAAATTCAATCTGGAAGGATTCTGCACTTTTTGGAACTTTTCAAGGTTTTCACTCCCAATCTCTGAAACAAAATCAATTAAAAAATTGAACTAACAGATTTGCTCCTGCATAAATTCTTGCACTAATTTATCAGTCGTCTGATATAGACTCCGAAACGTTACTATACATAAATATAATTTCAAAGTTATTTTTTTTCAGTTCATTGTCAGACAACAATTTTTTTTACTTGATTTGCTCCTGTCAAATTTGTGCAGGAATTTACGCAGGAGCGAATCGGTTATTTCAATTTTTTAATTGATTTTGTTCCGGAGATTGGGAATGAAAACCTTAAAAATGTTAATAATCGACGAGTACTGAAATCAAAAGAATCACGAAATCAGTCAATTTGACTCAAAAACTGATCAACCAGTCTCATAGACGAGTGAGATCCACTGAGTAGAGTTGGTGCACTTATATATGTATATAATATATGAGAACAGTTCACTGGAGAGAATCAACGTTGCACCATTGCATAAGACGCCAAAAAAAAAATGCTGAAAGTTCAGATCAGTTGCTGAAGGATATGGGTACATCGTGAGTTCTTGGTCATCTTACTCGAAAACCCAAAACGAGGACGAGGCAACTGGCAACAGACTCTTGTTTCCGTCCAAGAAAAATCCAAAGCATATTGAAGCGTCATAAACTACACACATACATAGTTGGCATGAACGAAATAAACATGATTTTGAATACCGCTTCCGACAGCAATTCTGTTGAACAACTAACGGCTGTTTTCAATAATACTATCTATTTATTGTTTCAGTTACTGAAGATATGCATGTGATTTCGTTTCTATGATCTATCTGTAGATAAATTTTGGATTAGTTACCAATGGTTACTAATCATCAGTAAGTGAAACGATGGATATATAGGTTTATTGAAAACGGCCGTAAATGGCACTAATTGCAAAATGGCGTATGCGTCGGTTTAAATGATAACAAGCGAAATTTATTCATATATTATAGAAGTTGCGAAACTGATCACATTCCAAAACTACATTTCAGGACGTCATTCATTGGAATATTTTTTTTGAGTTGGCTCTGTTCGCTTCGCATTGAGAGAAACAACGTCAAAAGTTGTGAGACTACATTTATTCGATTTATATTTCAACAAAATTGAACAGAATACATTATATACAGAATACAAATATAAAAAATAATCACAAAAGTTATTTACAAACAGTTGAATGAATTAAATTCAACTTAGCTCTCGATGTCAGACATAAGAGGAATATGAATTATCTCTTCTCTCCTCCATTCTTCGTATTTCAGCCAGTCTGAATCACCGGCTTCATCTTCTGCTTCTATTTTATATTCCCTCAGACTCTTGTAATTCACTAAACATCTCACAAAATTGCTAAGTTTATCCTTCTCCGTGAAGGTTTCAAGCTTGATTTTTGCTAACTTAAGCAATTTTTTTTTTTTTGATTTTGCATCAAGTTTAACTATATTTTTAGTGATTGGGACTGAAAGAAAAAATATTTTATTAATGATGAAAATGCTTCTTTTTCCTATCAGGATGGCGTTTAATTCGTATTACGACATATCTTTGTTGAAGGATGAAATAATATTATAATAAGATCCAATCAATATTTAGATTCACGAAAAATTAATGAACGCAGAAAATATTCAATTGTCACAAAATTTCTTTGAATATCTGAAAAAACTTCTACTTTCAATACAATAAAACTACCAAAATATACATACAAGAATTATGCGAAAGTGCAATGTATACTTACATTTCTTTTTCTTCTGTGTCTTCTTCTCCAATGGGAAGGTTACATTCTGTAAGTTTTCTGAAACCATTTTGTGAGGTTTGCTATCTTTCTTCGAATAAAACCACACAGGTTGACCGTTCTGCACCTACTGTACTACCAGAATAACAAGAAAATGGTCAACTTATAGTATAGTGAAGTTGTAGGGGTAATGATGAATAACCCCTGAAAATTCTGAGTAATCCTGTAGCAGGTAGAAAAAATTTTTTTGCTCAAATTCAACTCATTATTATGCTAAGTTTTATTATAATTTCGAATTTTTTTCATCAGAGAAAGATATGATACGTATAAAACAGCAAAACTATCCTGTATTAGATGTTGAAAAAGAATTGGTATGATTTAGAAGTTGGTGTATGCAGAAGAGAAGAATCAATTTCTAATATCAATTTGCCTACAACTTTCAAATTCCAAAATTTATGTATGAAAAAAAAAATTTGAAAACTTGCCTAATTCCTTCTTCATTTTCTAAAAAAGTTTTCGTTAGAATGCAAACACTAGTTTCGTTTCAGCAGATTCTGATTTGGAAGGGGATAGAAGCAGAAATTCGAAATAACCTCCACCATTCCTTATACAAGCACAAGCCCCCTTTCTGATTTCTTCAGTTGTTACTTTTCGCCTGAAATTTACTCTCTATCTTCTCGCTGCTTCTCTCCACAAGTTGTGGATAGTTTTGCTTTTTTCTTACGTATCTAATCTTTTTCAGATGAAAATAATATCTTCAACAGCGAAAAATTTATACTCTTCAGGCACCAAAAGCTAGAAATGACATTCAAAAACACAACCTTATTCGCTAGTGCCTGACGAACTTTTCTGAATTATACAAGAAAGGATACAACATTTAAAATAAAAATTGATTTAATTGAGGATTCTCCTAAAAAACAATAAAAACAGAAGATCTAAGTATTGTGCTTTGCTTTTGACCAACGCATTATTCTCTCGAAAAATTATCTCATGAAATCATTTACCATATTTAATCAGTATAAAAGGTTTTTCTGATCGCTATTTGGTACCACCCAGTTCCAAGAACATATACAGGGTGATTCATAACTATTGGGACAAAGGTTAAGGGCAGATTGTTTGGACCAAAGTATGGCGATAAGACCAAATATACGTCAATATTGCTGTGGAAAAAGATAGAGGGCGTTAAAGTTGAATTTTTTTTTCGTTTTTTGCTAATAATTTCACTGTATATTTTTTTCATCCGTTTTTGAGAAAAACACAATTGAACAGTTCAGAGCATCGGAAGGGGATTTGAAGTAACGATTTATTTATTTTATTCATTTATTTTGACGATGAAGCAAAATTAAAAATAATGTATCATAAAAAGAATAAACTTAAATTAAATGTTCTACGTGGCCTCCTCCGACCCCATGCCTTTTCTAATTCTTTTAATAAAGGACTTTCGAACTTCGAAGAAAATATTATTCTGTCCCCTCATAAAAAATTCAACTTTAACGCACTCTATCTTTTTTCACAGCAATATTTTATTGAGGTATATTTGGTCCTATCGACATATTTTGGTCCAAACAATCTGCCCTTAGCCTATGTCCCAATAGTTATGAATCACCCTGTATAATGTTCTTATTTCAATGGTTCCTTCTCAATTATATTGCGAAACGAAATCATAAGTCATTGCATGCGCTGTCATACTTTATCAAATCGGCAAATATTTTGTAATCTACTGGTATATAAATCTTGCTTAAATGTTAAAATATATCGATCATTAATCACCTTCATTATAGAATTCGTTGACCAAATAACTTTTTTTGAACTATAATGATGTTTTTTCTCGTTGTTTTGCTCTTATGTATAATTTTATTATATTATATTGTAGCTGCTTCAGAATTTTCAATGAAAAGAATACTTTCCATTGATTTTGAATTATGAATACTATTTCGGGCGAATGACGTTGTTTCTATGGACAAAGAATAAATAAATGGGGAAATTAATAACTGAATACCTCATGAATTATTTTCATTTTTCATAACATTGTCAACGAAATCGGCCTTATTTGATTTTCGATTAGACGTTATTCATGCATAAAAATGGGTTGGGACATAAGTTTGCGCAGCACTATTTTTTTACCTGCTACAGAATTACCCTAAATTTTCAAGAGGAAAGGGGATGATTACCCCTTCCATTCAGGTTCTGTCATACTTAAGCTCAATTCTTGTAGAACTAGCACCAGTTCTCTCGAGAAAGTTAGTTTTGTTTATAGTTATATTACCAGTTTTACTGAAAGAAAGAAGATGGTGTCATCACAAAAGTTATCCTCTACAGAGAAGAGAGAAAAACAAAAGAAAATGAAATGTAAGTTTTGAATGTACTTACGTATAATATATAATGATTTGAGAAGTTGTTTTAAATTCAATAAAGTTTTCGTACTTCTGAAATTTAATAGTTTGTGTAAATTATGTTCTTTCGTGCCTATGTGGAATATTTTATTATTTTATCATTGTGTTGTATGATTTCAAAAAATCTGCTTAACAATTATCTCAAATCTTCAAAGTTTGAAATCATACTGCTAGAAATAAGAAGGATTCCCGTCATTACTAAAAGTTTCTTTCTTTTTCAGTTCCAATAACAGAGTCCATTGTCAAATTAGATACTGATTCGAGAAAAAAACTTCTGAAACTATCTAAAAAAAAAATGAAATTCTTCTCTAAGAAGGATAAATTTGGCCTTTACATAAGGTGCACAATTCATTACAAGAATTTGAAAGAATTAGAAATTGAAACGGAGGAAGAATCAAATGATTCACAGTGGCAGTCCTACCAAGACTGGAGGAGAGAAGAGATACTGACTCCACTTATATCAGATATCCCAGATTAGCATAATGTTCATTTTTACTATGTTAGAAGTTTAATTTGCGACTTCAAAATATATATTTATTTTATTTTTATTAATTACATCAACAAAATTATGTATTTTTCAGTTTATTATCCCATTTTTGTTTTAGTTTCCTCTATTTATGTATTCGAATATTCATTTTATATGAATAAAATAAATATTCTGAGTGTTTTTGAATTATTTCTCCCAATGTAATGCAATCCTGACTAAAAAAAATTATCAATGTCAATGAAAGACTGAGGTATATGGTTCAAATATAGTTCTTAAGTAACATATTATATATGATTTTCGTTAGGAAAACTTAGTAATGCTTCATCTTCTCAAGGTAAGTTGCATAGTTTTCAATGATGTCTCACGCAGTAAAATACTGAGATGATGATATCGATTGAAAAGGAAATAACTATTAGAAAAACAAACAATAAGATATGAGATTTCGTGAGTCTTTAGCGTTTTTAACCACCACAATCAATATAAAGGTACTGAGAGAATTCAGAGACAAATGTTAATTCAGATGTTTCATATCAAAACATAAATAGGGTTGATTTTCCTCACACTTTTCGGATAAAATTCATGGTTAGCAAAAACAGTAATATTCCGAAATAACACGAACATCGCTTCCTGCCGAATTTAATTATTGTAAATATGTTCTTGGTGAAAATATCAAATTCCAACAAGAATAATTGCTGTATTGAAAATTTTGAAGTAAATTCCAATAAAATTCTCATTAATTACGGAAAGTTTTTGATCAAAAATGAGTTCATAAGACTGAGGAAATTAATAGGAATGCAGGATACTATTTAATTTTATTATTCACTCTGCAATAATGCCGACTCATTCTTTTCATGGCTTAAAATAAATGAATGAATATAAAAAACTTACAATATAACATAATGTGAAAATACGATACATAGATTCTGTACGCTTATTTTTATTAAGCATTCAGAAATGAAACTTTCATTGTCACCTTCATTATGACAAGGACATCGACTTAAGTTTTAATATGATGATATTATGTTATCATTTCCTTTATATTTCTCCTCTTCTTGTTAAAAAACTGTACATTAAAAACCAGATTTGTCGCCCATAGTCATTTAAATGTGAAGTAAAAGCTGTTTTATTGAAATTTTCAATATTATAACTGTCATATTTAGGTTTTTTCAATCTGTCACGTAAATATTGTTTTGTTTGGCCAACATCAAACTTGTTACAGTCAGGGCAGGTTATCTTCTATAGCACTCTCGATTCTAGGTTATAAGGTGTTTTAAATATTTAATTTCTTCTATCACCAATAAATCTAAATAAGAAGAAATACTATTTTTGTCTAATTCAAGCTTAAACTGTAGGTATCTTATAAAGGTAAGATCATTGAACGATCTGGAGAAATCACGGAAATAATTAGCACATGAAAGTAAAGTGGTTTCAGAGTACCTACTTTATACTTATAACGATTTTTTTAAGTGAATATGAAATAAATGAACATTGATATGTTTTCGTATTCTATTTGGATATATCCATTGATTTATTTCAAGTTCTGCTGAAATTAACGGGCCTTGCGAAAGCGTCAGGAAGGAAGCAGAATTGCTATTTGATATAGTTTGGAATATTGTAGTGATGAGCATCGTTATCTGCCTGTCTAAATTTAATCCGTTAAGTGCGTATAAATATAACTTCCGAGGTCTAAAGTCAGTAATATTAAGAAATCAAATTTATCTTCAGCGGCACGAAGGTAATGGAGATATCTGAACTGAAGTAAAATGTTTCTTTTAACATAATATATTTCAATTCAGTTCTTCTACCTACTATATCTATTTACCGTTTTGTTTAATCGAATTTATTTATACTCTAAAATGCCCTGTTAATTTCCGATAACTAATATTTCAGTATCAATCATACATATGTGATAACTCAGGAACAGCAAGACAAGAATGGAATTAAATCGACTGGAAAATTTTCGAATTATGGATTAATATATATAAATCTTTTATGTTAATTGAAAGGTTCTCAATTTTAAAGGGTTTCATCATTAAGTGGAATGAGCGAAATATAAAAAACAACACAAGGAGTATTAAATATGTTTGAAAGGTTTATTTTCGGCAAAACCATTATGGTGTTGAGGAAAAGTTATCTTCAGGATTATCTTCGATGTCAGGTAGAGCAATTGAATCAGTGTTATCTCTAGGAATCATAAAACCATTTAGGAGGTCAATGAGGACCTCCTGGAAGGCTTATTCAAAAAGCTAAGTTCATTATTTTCACATCAACGGTTCTTACCAAAATCATACTGTTCCAGGAAATGTTTATATACATGAATCTATTTCAGGAGTACCTTCGTGCTACAAAGGATTCATTGAATCGCTTTCCAAGATCAGTTTTTTCATAGCAAAAATTTCGATGTTTTTCTAAAGAAAGCATGAAGAACCAAATCGCGCCAAGGGTTTTTTATTATCAGGGATGTTGGTATCAATCCAGAACAGAATGATAACTTTGTATCTCT